>NC_140955.1:23403624-24003624 GCF_014529385.1 Adiantum capillus-veneris
CATGGCTTCCAAAGATTACCAAAGAGTTTTGGTCATCAATGGTTGATTGTGCACCACCTAGTTCTCAGTCTCTCAATAGACTCGTATGCAAGAGCCAACTTAACACATCACCATCCATTTTGAGCTAGTGTTGAGTATAATCAAATGATGAAGGAATCTTAGTTTGTCACCAATGGAGGAGTTAGTCCCTCAATGAATTGAGAGGATTTGATCAAAGTATTAGACTTTCATCTCACCAATTATCATTTGTTTTACAATTCATAAAATAGCCTCAATTAATAAGGATCTCGCATCCCTGGAATAATAGTACTACCTCCTCTTATCACCATGAGTGTGAAAAATCATGGTTCAAAAATGGCAACCAAAAAGAGCTCGTAAATTTCAAGAAAGATGGTTAGTCTTACAAAACCTATTCACCTTTGAGTGAAAGAAGCCAAAAAAGTAATCCCTAACTAGAAGTGCATAGACTTGTGAATTAAGATACTTCATTGGTTTGGATATAAGTGAGTGTTAAAATGTCAAGTTCAACATGTACTACTTCTAAATGACTATCACCGACATTCATCATCATTAGCATGCCTTGATGGATACACATATCTTTGCCAATGATACTACAAATGAACTACACCGATTTGGTCTACCTACCAGAGTGATGGCATACTTATCCATCCAGCTTACTCACTAGCGGTTCACATTCAAATGTTATATTAGTTTCCCCTTATTTTTACTTTCTCTTTTATGCTTTGTAGACTTCTTATCTTGAGTTAGTGAAGGAAATGATGAAAAAGTAGTAGGTTTGTGTGTGTGTGTGTGTGTGTGTGTGTGTGTGTGTGTGTGTGTGTGTGTGTGTGTGTGTGCGTGCACTATGCATGATTTAAAGAGCTCAAGTTCTCTCTTTCTCTATTTCTTAAGATGGTATTAGATCCTGGTTGTGTCTAAGGAGTTTGGAGTAGCAAGCATGAGCAACAGAAGAAGCTGTGTCAAGATTTTTGGGAACCGTCATCAAACGATCTCTGATTGAGGTGCTTCTTTTTTGATGTTTTGTATTTAATACACGTGTCCTCTCTACACAGAAATACAATGCACGAAGAGCCACCCCTATACATAGTTTTACGCAAGGAGGCACATCTTGAAAAAACTCAATCAAAGGATTATACTTAAAGAAGTGTCCTCCCTACAAAAAAAACTCAATCAAAAGACTATACTTCAAGAAGTGTCCTCTCTACTTCAAGAAGTGGCCTGGACGAGCATCTGAGTGCAATGAATTTGCGTAGGGAGGACCTAAACTCAATGGAAGTTACACAAAAAATGTGTGCTCCCTACACAAACATGCAATGTACAGAGAGCCACTCGAATACAAAGCTTTTGCGCAAGAAGGAAACATGTTGAAAAAACTCAAAAAAAAATCTTAACTCCAAGAAATATCCTTCCTATGCAATTTTAGTATGCCCAGACCGGGGTATACTGAATTCGAGTAGGGAAGACACAATTTCAATGGAGAAAATTGTTTAGTATGGAGCCTCATTTACCCCTTGTAATTTTTTGTATTAAAAACGCACATTTGTAAGGCCCCCATTATGAGGAGAAGCCATCCTGCGTGAAGAAAAATCACTCGCCGGAAACCAAAATTTTCACGGCCGGAAAGTATTGTGAAGTATTGTGAAGCATTGTGAAGTTGATGTGAGGTGGTGAGAGTGAAGCAAGACGGGAGCTCCAAAAGGGTAAAATCCCTTTGTAATCTACTTCTTGTTTAGAAGTGCTAAAACCATTGAGTGGCTGCTTTCCCATGGATGTAACCCACATTGGGTGAACCACGCATATCGTGTGATCTCTCTCTCTCTCTCTCTCTCTCTCTCTCTACTCTCCAATCTCTCATGTGTGTAAATTATCTCTCTCCATTAAGTAAACTACTCAATTATCTACCTAGCTACGTTATATTTTCTAACAGGTTGTATCAGAGCAAGATTTTCTCGTAGCTAAATTATCTCAAGGAAATGATTCCTTGAATTGAATGGGAGTAATGGCGGAGGAAGGGAAGCTTAAGATCGAGAAGTTCAATGGCAAAAACTATCAACATTGGAAGATGTAGATTGAAGACTATCTCTACCAAAAGGACCTTTATTTGCCACTAGGCGGTCTTGAAAAGAAGCCCGCAACAATGGCAGATGAAGCATGGATTGTCCTTGACCAAAAGGCATTAGGAACAATCCAGCTAAGCGTGGCATCAAGCATGTCCTTCAATGTTTTGGAGATGAAGACCATGGAGGACTTGATGAAGTCACTTGACGGCCTCTACGAGAAACCATCGGTATCCAATAAGGTATTTCTCATGAAGCGCTTGTTCAATCTAAAGATGGCAGAGAATGGTTCAGTTGGAGAGCACCTAAATGACTTTAACACCAACATAAGTCAACTTCGATCAATGAAAATAAATTTCGATGACAAAGTGCGAGCTCTCCTTATACTATCGTCTCTACCGGATAGTTGGGATAGCCTTGTGATGGCTGTAAGTAATTCTATCTCTGGCACAAATACTCTTAAGTTTGATGATTTTGTGGGTGTTCTCCTGAGCGAGGAAATGCGAAGGAGAAGCAGAAGAGAATCATCAAGTGCTGCACTATCAGTGGAAACAAGAGGAAGGCCTAAGGAGAGGTTCAAAAACCAAAAGGACCGTGATCGCTCAAGACGGAGCAAGTCACACACAAAGCCAGTTCTTGAATGTTGGAACTGCAGCAAGAAGGGCCACATCAAGAAGGATTGCTGGTCCAAGAAGAAGAAGGAGTCCAAGTCTCAAGACAACAAGCCAACATCGGAGGCCAGTTGTGGCAGGTAAAGTAGAGCAAGATGCTCTAATTCTCTCATTAGACAATGTGTCTAACTCCCATGCAACTTTACACAAGCAACATTTCCAAGATTACACCAAAGGTAATTTTGGGTATGTATACTTGGGAGATGATGAAGCTTGTGAAATTGTCGGCAAAGGTATAGTTTGTGTCAAAATTGCTAATGGAAATAAATGGAAGGTTAAACATGTTAGGCATGTTCCTTCTCTTCACAAAAAATTGATCTCTACAGGATAATTGGACGATGAAAGTTACAACATTGCATTTGGAAACAAACGGTGGAAGATCTCAAAGGGATCTTTGGTGATTGCCAAAGGAGAAAAGGTTGTCAGCTCACAATCTTCAGCTTGTGCAACAACTACAGAAGTTGACAGTGCGGCGTGGCACTATCAGCTTGGGCATATGAGTGCCAAAGGAATGTAAATCCTTCAAACAAAGAAGATTCTACCAGGTTTGAAAGAAGTGTACTTAGAGTTATGTGAAGATTGTGTTTATGGAAAACAAAAGAGGGTAAAATTTCAAAAATTAAGAAATGAAAGAAAAAATAAAAAACTTGAGTTGATTCATTTTGATGTTTGGGGTTCTGCAAGTACACCATCCCTTGGTGGCTCATTGTACTATGCAACATTCATAGACGATGCAACTAAATAAACATTGGTTTATGTCATGAAGAATAAATTTGATGTGTATTTCATATTTCAAAGATGGAAAGCCTTTGTGGAGAATGAAGTAGGTACCAAGGTTAAATGCCTTAGATCTGACAATGGAGGCAAATATTGCAGCCAAGCTTTTGAAAGATTTTGTGCTAGCAATGCCATTCAGGGGCAAAGGACAACCCCAAGGACACTTCAACAAAATGGGATTTTGGAAAGGATGAATAGGACAATCATGGAGCGAGCAGCGGTAGGCTTGTATGCGGCTACATGCAAGCCTACCGCTTGAGCTTTGGACGGAAGCAGTAAGTACATTTGTGTGCTTAATCAACCGGTCACCCTCAACAACATTGGATGGGGGAGTTCCATAGGAGGCGTGGATAGGTTAACCATTGAACTGTTCATTTCTCAAAGTGTTTCGGTGCGAGGCTTTCATGCACATAGATAGGAGCCTTAGGTCAAAGCTAAATGCAAAGTCCAAAAAGTGTTTCTTCATCGGCTATGAAGAAGGTGACTTTGGGTATCATGCCTATGGAATCCTGAAGATGGTAAAATATTTAGGAGTAGGGATGTAATTTTTAACGAATAAAATATGTACAAAGATTACTTGGAAAGAAACAATCAAAAGAAACAGGTGATGAGTCATGGAGCTTGAGGACGGTGAAGACTCAAGGAGTGCAAACAGTGACAAGGTACAACAACGTCAACCAAATGAGGAGCCTTGACCTATTCCCTGAAGATCTACAAGAGCAAGTAGACCTCCACAAAGGTTTATTCCTTCCTTCAACCATCTCTTGATCTCAGATTCTGGAGAGCCAGAATCATACAAGGAAGCGATGCAACACGAATCCAAAGAAGAATGGATAAAGAGCATGAAAGTGGAGATGGACTCATTACATCACAACCAAACATGGGAGTTGGTTGAGTTATCTAAAGGTAATAAGCGGGTACTTCAAAACAAATGGGTGTACAAGTTGAAGGTGGGAAGAAAAGGTACAAGTCTAAGCTTGTGGTAAAAGGGTTTTCTCAAAAGAAAGGTATTGACTTCAATGAAATATTTTCTCCTGTTGTAAAAATAAACTCAATTAGGCTTGTCTTAAGCCTTGTGACTGCTCATGATTTAAATTTGGAGCAAATGGATATAAATACGGCATTCCCTCACGGTGACTTGGAGGATGGATAAAGTAAAAGGTAAGGAGAAAATGGTTTGCAAATTAAAGAAGAGATTGTATGGTTTAAAGCAAGCATCAAGAAAGTGGTACTTAAAGTTTCATAGCTAGCCAAAATATTCTTTTTTGTCGGAATATTATGGTCGGATGGCGGCCGAAAAGTGATCGAAAAATGGTCGATCGTTTGGCCGGTGGCCGGTAGTCGATGGCCGATGGTTGGAAGTCAATGGCTAGTGCCGAATTCAAAAGAGGACTTGTCTTCTCAAAGGCGGCCACACATGGGCGGATTGGAGGGTCCGATTTGGACTTGTCTACACAAGGGTGGCTACACATGGATGCCTCTCATGAGAGAGGATAGTCCTTTTGGCCTATAAAAGGAGGCCTCTTCTGAGGTGGTGAGACTGAAGTAAGGCGGGAGATCCAAAAGGGTATAATCCCTTTGTAATCTACTTCTTGTTTAGAAGTGCTAAAACCATTGAGTGACTGCTTTCCCATGGACAATAGTCCACATTGGGTGAACCACGTATATCGTGTGTGATCCCTCTCTCTCTCTCTCTCTCTCTCTCTCTCTCTCTCTCTCTCTCTCTCTCTCTATCTCTCTCTCTCTACTCTATAATCTCTCATGTGTGTAAATTATCTCTCTCCATTAAGTAAACTACTCAATTATCTATCTAGCTACGTCATATTTTCTAACAAAAATAAATTTTGTTCACACTAAAGAATTAACTAAGAAAAAAATTACACTTTTATGCCTAAGCATCATTTCGAATTGAAGGCCACGCTCGAAAATTCAAACAAAATTGAGAAGATTAAGAAAAAAATGAGGTTTAGAGGATTTTTGGCGTATATATAGCATGTTAATTATGAGCCTTGAAATTTGTGCACAATGGTCAAATCTATACAAAACAACTATTTTTTGTTTCACAATTTGTGGAAAACCAAATCTTGCCTAGATATTTGTGCACTACTATATAAAGAGGAGAGCGCATCCAAACAAAATTTTCTACTTATTCTACTTCAAATTTTCTTTAAGCACCTACTCCAATTTATCTCTTCTACGTTTTTGGATGCTTCATATCCTAAACAGTATATATAAGTCTACATAGTTTGTCACAAGCTCAATTTGTAGAGGGTTTTTGACATTAGCACCTAACTAATAGAATTGCTATTATTTAGCTCAATACAAAGTTATATTTCTTTCATTATCAACTTCTTTTTATTAATTTCTAAGAGGTGTCCACCTTGTGCAAACAATGAGTACTTGGACTAGCCTCCGACTACATTAATTTTTGTGCAAGAAGAACACTCACTCTTTTTTATGAACTTGTAATACATGTGTCCCCCTTTTACAAAAATTGAGTAGTCGGATTTGCTTTGACTAGTCAATTTTTGTGCAAGGAGGACCCTATAAAAAACACAAGAAAAAGTTGATATTAGAACTCAAAATATCTTGATTTTGACCCCACCAATGCCTTTGAAAGGCCCAAAAACCTTAGGATTGTTGACTCCTAAATAGCCTCTTTTGAAATCTTTTTTAGGGGCCCTCCGCTTACACTAGATTTGTGCAAGGAGAACACATCTTTTTCAGGGGCTCTTTTTGACATTTTTCCCTATTCATGTTTCCAAAAGAGGCGATTTAAGAGTCAATCCTAAGATTTTTGGGCTTTCTGAAGGCACTAGTGGGATCAAAATCACCATATTTTGAGTCACATTGTTATTTTTTTAAAATTGTTGTTAATTTTAGTACCTTTCTTGAGGAATTTTAAGGGTTCTTTAATTTTTTGCATGAGGGACACCTTTTGTTAAACAATCTTTACCCTGATAATAAATTGGTGTGTATCATCATCTACATCTCAATATGAAAGACAAATATTCTTCTAAATTATATTCTTCTCAAGTGTAACTCCCAATTTTGTTGCAATTGTGGCTACCCTTGGATATGTTTTTGCATGTTTAGTCTCATCTATTTTTTTTGAAATTAGCATGTCAAGCGCCAAAGCATAATCCATGCCATCTTCCAAACCTACACATAAAGGGCCTAAAAGTTGAGATGATGAAAACTTGCTCAAAGTATGCCTCTACCTTCTCTTCCACTTTTTCCTCTACCTTCTCCTCCTCTATGGTCTTTTGCTCATCCCCTTTTCTCTTTTTCTTCTTTTGATTGTTCTTGCTCAAAGGAAGTGAGGAAGAGGACCATGTATCCTTACCCATATTTCTATCTGTATTGCCCATTGTAAGCATGGATGGGTGATTTTTAGAAACCTACTTGGAGCTATTAATAGTGTTATGAAGCAAGGGCATGACAAGGCTGTGGTATGATAACACTTTGTTTTTTTTTAATGTACAAAAACCATACAATATTGAGGGCATGACATTGGCACACATTTTTCCATCCAACCATAGAAAATCCTTACAAAATGGAAACCAACAAGATGAGACACTTGACCAAGCAAGTAGTTGTCAAAGTTAATTGTCATTGATATCCAAATATTTTTGTACAAAATTCCAATTGTAGGGAACAATTGATTCAAACTGCCAACAATACTAACAATAATTTTCCTCTTCAATTGTCACTTGTAAATCTTGCAAAGCCATCAAGTGATCGTCATCTTTCTACTTTGCTCAAGCATATCCGAAGTTGCCTCCATTTTCTCATACCCTTGATCTTTCACCCTTGCATAAAAGATACAAATTTGCATGCACATATGAAAGTTTCTCTACATGTGATAGCATAAACCTATTTTTCCTCTTAGTATGGGTACTCCTGTGAAGTAGTACCTTGAGAGAGCACACAAATAGCCAAATCTTGCAAATTTGGAGTGCATGCTCCAAATGACTCCCACCATTTAACACCATCTTGCATCCTTTTCTCCTTCTTGGCTATTGGATGACTAAACACACCTTGTTCGGATTGATACTTATCATACTCATCAATTATCTTTTTGTGCAATTCCACATCTCCATGCGTGTAGGCCTCAAACACACTCGTCCAATTTCGATGCAATACTATGTCACTATTTCGATCTCTATCTTTTGACACAGGATGCAACATGTAGCCAACAACATGCAAGGGAAACTCCCACTCCGGTCCACACTTACGACCCATTTCCAAACCATAATGTAAGATTGGAACTCATTTTTATACAAAGAATAGAACTTGATTCGAATTTGGAAAAATCAATCTTATGGTCTTTAAAAGATTATCCCACACATTGAAAAATGTAGCAAAAACTTTCAAACTTATATTGTAATAGGCTATTTGACAAGCGTAATCTAGATTCTAGCTTTCTTGAAGGATTTGCATAGGCTTGTGAACCACAAATAATACCTGATGTCGTCAAAGATTTGAGGACTGATTTGGATTCCAAATCTGACTCTCGAAGGATGAATCCTTCACAAAATTGCTCAAGTATAAAAAATTCAAGTCTTGGAATTCATATTCAATCTTTGAAGAAAATTGCAGAGGGAATTCAAACCTTTCTATGGTTACTTGGACACTTCAAATCCGCTAAAAGATGCAATACCAGCAGCCCAACACACTTGTGATGGACTAAATCTATGAAAGCTGATGTGCTTGCTCTAATTCCCCCCATGAAATCCAAAATACACATGGCATTTAATGAATCCTTACACTTGTATAAACAATATGCAAGCGACAAGAAAGTCACATCAAAACACTTATTTTGAGTGAAATTATAATTTGTCATACTCATGATTCTTACCTTGTCCTAGTTGTCAATCCCACCACAGTGGCATCATTAGGTATATAGTGCCTTGGGGAAGCTACCTCTACCAAAAATGCTTCACTAAATATAGAGGGTGTTTGAAATTGTACAATTGAGAGTATGTTAAGTGTAACATATTTGTGGCTTACATTTTGAACTATGGGGAGCAAAGTATATGATCTATAAATTGTCTCCCTATTAAAAAATATCAACGCGTCAAAATATGAATGGTTGATTGTGCACCACCTAGTCCTCAGTCGCTCAATAGACTCACATGCAAGAGTGAACTTAACATATCACCACCCATTTTGAGCTAGTGTTGAGTATAATCAAATGATGAAGGAATTCTAGTTTGTCACCAGTGGAGGAGTTAGTCCCTCAGTGAATTGAAAGGATTTGATCAAAGTGTTAGACTGGCATCTCACCAATTATCATTTGTTCAAAGATTCATAAAATAGCCTCAATTAATAAGGATCTCACATCCGTGGAATAATAGTCCTACCTACTATTATCAAAACAAGAGACTAAACAAAATAATAGTAAGTCCTTCTTATAGAAACATGAGTGTTTGAAAAATCATGGTTCAAAAATGGCAACCAAAAAGAGCTTGTAAATTTCAAGAAACATGCTTAGTCTTACAAAACCTATTCACCTTTGAGTGAAAGAAGCCAAACAAGTATTCCCTAACTAGAAGTGCATAGACTTTTGGGTAAACAGACTTCATTAGTTTGGATATAAGTAAGTGTTGAGATGTCAAGCTCAACATGTAGTAGTCTTCAATGACTATCATCGACATTCATCATCATTAGCATGCCTTAATAGATACACATATCTTTGCCAATGATATTAGAACTGAACTACACCGATTTGGTCTACCTACTGGAGTGATGGTATATTTATCCATCCAGATTACTCACTAGCGGTTCACACTTAAATGTTATATTAGTTTCCCATTATCTCTTTTATGCTTTGTAGACTTCTTATCTTGATTAGTGAAGGAAATGATGAAGAAGTAGTAGGTTTGTCTCTATCTCTCTGTGCGTGCGTGCGTGTGTGTGTGTGTGTGTGTGTGTGTGTGTGTGTGTGTGTGTGTGTGTGTGTGTGTGTGTGTGTGTGTGCGCGCAAGCTGTCTGCTTCTCTATTTCTTAAGATGGAATTAGACCTTGGTTGTGTCTAAGGAGCTTGGAGTAGCAAGCATGAGCAACAGAAGAATCCGTGTCAAGATTTTTGGGAGCCATCGTCAAACGATCTCAGATTGAGGTGCTTCTTTTCTGAGGTTTTGTATTTAATACATGTGTCCTCTGTATACAAAAATATAATGCACAAAGAGCCACCCGTATACATAGTTTTTGCGCAAGGAGGACACATCTTGAAAAAACTCGATCAAAAGATTATACTTCAAGAAGTGTCCTCCCTACATGATTTTAGTAGGCCTAGACGAGCATCTAACTGCAATGAATTTGCATAGGGAGGACACAAACTCAATGGAAGTTACATGAAAAATGTGTGCTCTTTACAAATACATACAATGCACGGAGAGCCACCTGAATACAAAGTTTTTTCTCAAGAAGTAAACATATTAAAAAAAATCTTAACTCCAAAAAATGTCCTCCCTATGCAATTTTAGTAGTCCTGGACGGGAGTACACTGAATTCGAGTAGTAGGGAGGACACAATTTCAATGGAGAAAATATAATTAATTCACACTAAAGAAATAAGTGAGAAAAAAAATTGCACTTTTATGTCTAAGCATCATTTTGAATTAAAGGCCACGCTTGAAAATTCAAACAAAATTGAGAAGATTAAGAAAAAACAGAGGTTTAGAGGACTTTGGGGGTATATATAGCATGTCAATTATGAACCTTGAAATTTGTGCACAATGGTCAAATCTCTACAAAACGGTTAATTTTTTGTCTCGCAATTTGTGAAAAATCAAACCTTGCGTAGATATTTGTGCACTACTATATAAAGAGGAGAGCTCACCCAAACAAAATTTTTTACTCAATCTGCTTCAAATTTTCTTTGAGCACCTGCTCCAATTTATCTCTTCTACGTTTTTGGATACTCCATATCCTAAACAGTATATATAAGCCTATATAGTCAGTCATAAGCTCTATTTGTAGAGGGTTTTTGACATTAGCACCTAACTACTAGAATTGCTATTATTTAGCTCAATACAAAGTTATATTACTTTCATTATCAACTTCTTTTTATTAATTTCTAAGAGGTGTCCACCTTGTGCAAAAAATGAGTACTTGGATTAGCCTCCGACTACTCAATGTTTGTGCAAGAAGAACACTCACTCTTTTTTATAAACTTGTAATACATTTGTCCCCCTTGCACAAAAATTGAGTAGTTGGATTAGCTTTTGACTAGTCAATTTTTGTGCAAGGAGGATCCTATAACAAGCACAAGACAAAGTTGATATTAGAACTAAAAATATGGTGATTTTGTAAATGGGTTTACAAGAAGAAGATTGACAATTACAAAGCTTGTTTAGTGGCCAAAGGTTTTAAGCAAGAATATGGTGTCCATTTCCAGGAAATCTTTTCTCCAGTGGTCAAGATGACCACATTGAGAATGTTGCTTGCTTTGGTTGACACTGAAGATATGGAGCTTGATCAAATGGATGTCATTATAGCTTTCTTACACGGTGATATCGAGGAAGAGATTTATATGCAGCAACCTGAAGGGTTTGTGCTAAAGGGAAGGAACATTTGGTTTGTAAGCTTTTGAAAAGTCTTTATGGCTTGAAGCAATCATCCAGACAATGGTATCAAAAGTTTGATGCATTTATGCGTTCCCTAGGCTATAAGCGTAGTAATGAGGATCCATGTCTTACGTGAAAAGACAACTCAATGGACAACTTATTATGCTTATCCTTTATGTAGATGACATGCTTATTGGTGGTCATTCTAAGAAGGACATTGCTGACTTGAAAACCAAGCTGAAAAGTCAATTTGACATGAAAGATTTTGGTGAAGCCAATCACATTTTGGATATGCGTATTACTTGTGACTGTAAGAAGAGGTTGTTTTACCTTTCTCAAAAAGAGTATGTGCACAAGGTTCTTGATCGTTTCAACATGTAGAAGGGGAAGGATTTGAGTACTCTGTCTGCATATTTGAAACTTAGAAAGAACGTCTGTTCCAAATTTGCTGAGGAAAAAGCTGCATTGTGTAAGGTTCCTTATGCTTCAGCTTGTGGTAGTGTCATGTATGCCATGGTGGCTACAAGACCTGACATTTCACATGCAGTGGGAGTTGTTAGCAGATTTATATCTAACCCTAGTAAAAAGCATTGGGATGCTGTCAAGTCGATTCTCAGATACTTGAGTGGCAATGCAGATAGACAATTATCCTATGATCCTGGAGAGTCATCCATTCAGGGATTTGTAGACAGTGATTATGCACGCTGTGTTGACAATTGTAAATCAACAATAGGTTGGATTTACACATTTTCTCATTTTGTTATTTCTTGGAGATCCGTTCTTCAAGACTGTACATCCATTTCTACCACCACAGAGGCAGAGTATGTTGCATTGAGTGAGCTATTTGGCTTGCTCACCTAGTGACAGATCTTGGATTGGAGCAGTGCACACCAGTTCTTCATTGTGATAGTTAAAGGCTATTGCCTTGGATAACAATCAAATGTTTCATTCCAAAACAAAACACATTGATGTGTGTTATCACTTCAGACATGAGTGCCTGGCAAACAAGAGCCTTGATTTAGTGAAGATTCCATATCAGAGAACACATCGGCCATCAAGTGGAAGAATGTTAGGTTTAATGGGCCATGTGGCCGACTGCCCATCACTAACTGCTACTAACCCTAAGTGTGCAGCTATACACTTGTGTGAGCCACTAACACTAAGTACAGTGTGTATTGTGCCTTAGTGCATAAGACATAGAAGAAAGAAAGGGGGCACGTAGTGGTGTTGGCTCTCCCCCTCCAACATGTGTGTGTGGCTATGGTGGGGTGTGTGTGTGAGTGTGTGTGCGCATTCCTCTTCGTCTTCCGTTGTGCTCCTGGATCCTCTCCTTTAGGCTAGACGGAAGGTGTGAATGGACTTAAAAAGGAACCTTTTTTCATGCAAGGAAATTGGGCCACATATCCCACTTTCCAAAGTGAGATTAGCCATACAACTAGTCCAAAAATAGCCAGGGAACACACACACACACACACACACACACACACACACTTGGTCACTTCATCTACTTTGTGATTGATACATCTAGCTACACACACACTTACACTTAACTACTGATGTAGCTAATGGATTTATTGTCCGATGGATGGTTACTTTGGAAAGTTACTTTACACTTCCTCAATGAATGATTCTCGCTCATGATATGCATGAAGAAGCTGATGAATATAATGTCTTGCTTTAGAGAGAGAGAGAGAGAGAGAGAGAGAGAGAGAGAGAGAGAGAGAGAGAGAGAGAGAGAGAGATTAAGTAATTTCAAGGTATGGTGATTATGTTTGCAGACATTCAACTTTACCACTCTACTCTCAACATAGACTATGTGGCAGATGCTTAATCCTACAGGTTTATGTCTAAAACCTAATTCAAGATTAAGAAACAGTTTGTTCTTGGCTCCTAGTTGTTTATACTAATGTGCTATTAAGTTTTTATGGTGCTTTTGGAAAAAATTTGGTTCACGATACATGATTGGATTGGTACTTTAACTCGATGATTTGATTGTCTGTTTGGATTATGACTTTTCTTGATACTCTTGTGAATGATGAAATGAGTTAAGGGTGGATTCAAGATCAATACCTTGGGCTAGAGGGTTACTTCTTAACTAATTATCTAGCTTGAACTAAAATGGGCTCTGCCATATTGTCTAAACACATTGGTTTTCCTCATATGTGCTTTCTGGATTTTAGCCTAGGTGATATACATGTCATATATTCATACATCACAATGGAAATGATTATAAGATGGTAAAATCTTGGTAAAATTCTTATGACTCACTCATTATGTGGACACTTGGAGTATGCTAGGGCTTGGTTCTTGCCTTAGGACATTGATACTAAACTGAGGTTTTTTTAACCCTTTGGGGTGCTGGAATGTAGGCTGAATGATGTTTTGTTCTGCTAACATTGCTTATTGTTGGCATTGGTAAATGCTAAATATGTGCATTACTTGGGATGTAGTGTTTTTATAGAATATCTAGGGAGATATACTCTAATACTAATATTTATAATGGGGGGACTTGCCATGACATAAATATGATTTGGCGGGCCTCGAGAAGATTGATGTCCTCTGGCCTTGTTACGATTTGCTGAAACCTACTAGCATGGTTCACCCTCGCACATGGTTACTGGTGTTTATTGAATATTGAGTAGTAGTCTCTAGTTGACATTTGCTGATTTGTATTGGTTTACAACTAGTATATACTACCCTATGCACAAGTAAATCTCAGCCTCATCCCATAAAACTTGCACACAACCAAGTGTACTATAAAATTTGTGCATGCAAAAACTAAAACCATCACCCACTACTCCGCTTTGGTGTAGGCTATCTCTTCGGGACTTATCACTTTGCTCTCAAAGTAGATGGACTTATAGCTCCTTTCCACCTTCTACAATAACATAGCCCCAATAGCCACAATACCTACCATCATGGAAATATAGAAATCATGTTCTTCGTTTGGAGGGAATACCATCGGTAGTTGACAGAGAATATCTTTCACCCTGTCAAAAGCCTCCTGTGCCTCTTCATCTTATCGAAAACCTGATCTTGCTGAGCTCTCTTTTGAAGAGGGTACACATATTGCAAAAGCATCCAAAAAAACTGTGGCAAATACTTCAGCTTATGTACAAACATTGTTAAACCTTGAACACTTGACAGAGGCTCCATCAACACTAGAGCCTTAACCTTCTTTGGATCAGTCTTTATCCCATTTTGTGACACCACATGACCTAACATCTATGCACGAGGCTGTGCCAACTTACACTCTTTATGACCACCCTCTTTGTCAAGCATTTGAAAACATAGTTGTAGCTTTGATAGATGCTCCGACCTAGATCTGTAGCATCATATATCATCCATAAGCACCTTGATGAAACTACCCAAGTATGCCCCAAATACCTCATTCATCCAATCGTGTAAGGTAGCATGTGCATTCACTAAACTGAAGGGCATCATGTGGTATGCAAAACACCCCTAAGGAGAAATAAAGGTAGTCTCCAACTGATCCTTACGAGAATACCTATCTAGAAATACCTCGAAAATCCATTTATAATGGAATACTTCTTTTGAACTATCACCTAGCTTAAGATCTCATCTCAAAATGGTAAAGCATAGTGATTCCTCTTTGTAGCAACATTTAACGGCATTCAACTGACACATACCCTCCACTTCCCATTCTTCCTTGGAGTGATGACCATTGGTAAGACCCACTCTGGCTCCTTCCCATGATAGATTGTACCTGCATCCAAAATCTTGTTAATCTCATGTCATAGGGATTTGTTGGACGAATACGTCGCGACGGACGTCAACACAGCGAGAACTCACCTAACATATAATGTCAGCTAAGGACAAAGCTCGACCCGCAGGCGGGTGGAAGCAAGCATAAGGTGTCAACCTACACTCGACCGACTCCTAACTAATTCCTCCAGAGGTCTCTACCAATGGTCTAAGTCACATCCTTCAAGAGTGCATAAGAGGAAACTTCCTACAACGCTTTCTAAAGCCGAAGACCCATCAAACAATCTCGAAACACCATAGAACTTGAAGGAGACCCTACTAACACCAATAGGTCGGTCTCCCTAAGGTCTATGAACCAAAATCCCAACCCAAAACACACGGTGCAAAATCACGTAGGATGTCTGGCCAAAATTTGCAGGTCTTCGTTTTCGAAATCTAAAGTGCCTAATGTGTAGTTCTACTCAATGTGAACGCGTGGATATACTATATTGAAAAATCGGACAACGTATGCTCACCCAAACACGAGATGAAGCTCGTAGAAGGAGCTCGCAGAACCGTATGCGCGCAATGTAGGTATCGGAGCGTAGCTCTTGTCGGGGGCAACACGCTGCACTTCTCCGCACTCGATTTCGACCACCGGTGCACACGTAGCATCAAGATGAAGCTCACACTCTCTCTCGTACACAGTACGCTCGCTCACAGACTTCAAAACTTCCTTTAAAAATGACAAAAGGTTTTTCATTAAGGTCAAAAAGTGGTATATATACCTTACAATTCTCAAACCCTAAAGTTCCAAAATCAACCATCTACTCAATCTAACTATCAAAACTGGGATACAATCTAGAAACTTCTGTAAGTCCCAATATTTACAAGGTGAAAAATCAGGTTTTCCTCAATGAATGAATAATTACAAAAAATAATAATCTTTCGAGTAGTTAGTTGCCGTGGGGTGTGTCCAGCTTCTAACACTCCCCCCCTCCTTGCTCATGTCGTCCCCGACATGGCCGCTGATCCGCTTTTTCATCGTATCGTTTCTCGCATCTTGATCAGTGATTCGTATCTTGCATGTAGATTTATCATTGTGGGGCCCGAAAATGTCAGTGTTTATTGTGAAGAAGCTTGTGTAGAACGCTTCTTCAAAAGCCTGGAGGTGATAGGATGGTAGAAACATTATCCTTTGGTACAGCGCATGTATCACCTCCTTGGAAGGCTGACCACACAGATCATAAGCGCACCTGTAAGTATCCTAGAAGAAAAAGATGTTGTCGGTCACCTGGCCTGGCTTGAAAGTCTCAAATACTGCTAAGAGGGTTTTGCAGATTTTCTTCATCATGATGCATGTAAGGTCAGGTGAGCCAGTGAACAATTTGATGGCGTCTGTTAGGGTTTTCACCATGTATTGGACACTTATTCTCTCACCTGCCTTCAAGCATGGCAGCTTAGGGTAATTCAGCCAAGAGGGTTGGCTCCTTTGCAAGATTTCCTGCGCTTTCCACGTCCTGATCCTTGGTAGAGGACAAAAGATGAGGTTGTCTCTGATGTTTTTCCGTGCCTCTACCAAGTGGATTAGGTATTGTGGGTACTTTGTGAGCCAGGCCTTCCTCCACTTTGGCTGAGAATCAACAATTAGCCTGACCCCTTCTGGTTGTGAGGTATCTGCATTGTAAAGTGGTATGGTCGGCTCTTCTCTCATCCGCTTGTTGATGGTGGCTGCCTCATATTTCAGCAATGGATATGGGAGAGAGGGTTGAAGCCACTCGCGCCTGAGGTTGTTGGCGTCGATCTTCTGAATGGTCATAGACTTGAAAACCCTCTGCTCCCACTCCAAGGCTTCCTTGGATGTCTCTCTGAGCTCCACCTCTATTGCTTTACGCAACTTTTCTTCCACTTCTTGTGTTAGATCCTGTGGCTCTTGAGAGGATCCTTCTAGGATTTCCTCTTGCATAGGTGTGTCCACTTGATCTGCCACATTTTCTAAATCAATGCCCTCATTGGCTGCTGGCCCTGTGCCCTCTTGCTCTCCTGCTTGCTGTCCTTTCAACTCCTCTATCTGCCTCAGGAGTTTTTTCTTTTCCGTTTCCCCTTCTTCGCCCATATTCACAAGGAGGTCATTTAATTCGGCGTTTATTCTCTCCGTCTCCTCGAGCTTTCTTTTCATACTTTCTACTTCCTCTTGCATGGATTTTTTCTCTTCTTCCATTCTTGTTTGCATGACGATAGATCCTTCTGCCATCATCAATATTTGCTTTTTCTCTAGAGTGAGCTCCTTCTGAAGTTCTTGCATCTGTTCTTCATAGAGTTGACTCTCCGTATTGATGTGAGTCGAGGTAGTAGCTCTGACTCTGGAAGGTGATGCTCTCAGCCTCTGGTTGGTTTGATCTTTTACTTTGAGTTGGTCCTTGAGCTCAAGGACCTCATCCTGGCTTGCTTCTTGATCTATTTCCACCTTTTCTTTGAAGTTTCTCATAGCTTCAACTTCTTTAGACTCTTCCACCAGCTGTAGGGTCAGGTTATCTCTTTCTCTCTCAGCATCTAGCAGTGATTTGCTGAGGTGCTGACATTCTTCTTCAACTGCTTGCATTATTTTTGCTGTTGCTTGGTTTTCTTCCTCCATTGCCTGGCATCTTTGTAATGCCCTTGCTAGGTTGGCCTATAGCTCAGCTTCCCTCTCCTTCTGCCTTTGGCTTTGTCCTTGTAGAGTGTCTACTTCCATCTTAATCTTCACTTCAGTGGCCTTGGGAGCTGCCATCTCGCTTTCTGAAGCCATGGATTGCGCTCTCAATCCGGTTAGCTTCGTCATCACCACGTCCCAGTCGTTGGAGGGTGGGTGCAGATCCACTGTATCTGTGGCAATTTCTTTTAATTCCACTAGCCTGATGCCTTGCATTTGTTCTTTAGGCCCTGTGCTCACCAAGTCGAATGCGACTGTGGCGGCTTCTTCCTTATCCTACAGCTAGCAGGTCCAAAAATGTGTGATAAGAATCTTCTAACTCTTTTTGCTCACTTCGAGGTTCAGTCTCTGCCTTTGGCTTCGGCTCCTGGCTCTGCTCCTGCTTGGCCTCCTGCCGTTCTTCTGTTTTGTCTTCAGCGTCTTTCTCTTCTTGTAGAGGGCTACTAGGAGGTGGTGAGGGCGGTGGTGAGGGCTGTGGGCTGGGTTTAGGGCTGGCCGGTAGAGATGTAGGCTTGCCCTTTAAATCTCTGTCTGCTTTTTTTTTTTCTTTCTCTTTCTTGGCTCTCTTGCTCATCTAGCAATTTCTGCCGTATTTGCTCCACTTCCTCCTCTGTGAAAGGGACATGCGGTATATTCTCTGATGCGGCATCAAGAATCTCAAAATTCTTGATATAATCCTCGAATCTGACCCTTTGCACTCTTCAGGATGATCCCGACATTGAATCTAGAGAAGGCTTCCAGAGTTCACTTAAATCGCCTTTAACGGCTCTCTCTGCTCCGAAGCTCTCCATCAGCCTCTCTAACCTTGCCGCTTTTTGTGACCTTGTTTCTTTTGCAGGCACTTGGGCAAATTCCTTCTTTCCTTTCTTTTGCTCTATTGCTCTTCTAAAAGAGGCTCTAGCCGTCTTTTCAGTCTTGTAGCAAACCTTGGTGCCCTTTGTGGCTCGTCCTCTTTATCTTCTTTTAGCCTTAGCCAGTCATTCTGGGACGGGGGATCATGCCACCTTTCTTTTGCGTGTAGTGCCCCATAAATCACCTTAGTGATTAGTTCTCCTAGCAAAATATAGGTTGGCTTCTTGCTACCCATCTTTACTAGGTTGTCATGTATATATGCCGCATAATTGATTATCTTTGGGGTGCCTTTCGCCATTGCCCAAGTGAAGTCGTGGCAATTGCACCTGGCGGCATTCTGTACTTTTGTGGCCTCTTCGTACACATGTGGAAATATTGGTTGTACAACTGGCTCATGATTGCCACTCTTGGGTTGGCAATATCTTCAAAAGTGTAGTTTCCTTTCTTCTCATTGTACACCTTGACCTCATCCCTTCTTTTAGTTACACTGTCCCCCTTGTTGGAGAGGTCTAGTGCATCTGCTACAACCTGCTCAGTGATGATTATTTCTGTTTCTGGCCTACCTTGTAGATCTGTTACTTTAGCCACTCCATCTTCTTTGATGGTTGTCACAAACTCCCAGACTCTCTTTATGTCCACCCATGCCGGTATTGCTTCAAAGTAGTTGTGGAGATCAATCTTCTCCAAGTACCCGACCATCTTGCTTCTTACAAACTCATTGAGTTCTCGCGGCAGCATTGATAGCTCGATGACATTGCCTTCAGTGTCTTTGAACACTCCTTGGTAGATCTTTAGGTCGTTGGACTCTAACAGATCTTCTTGTATCCATGTGTTGGTGAGCTTTAGTGTTCCTTCTAGAATGACGAAGGGTTCCACTTCTTCCAGGTAATCCTTGATAGTCATTCTTTTCTTCTTTGCCGGTGACTTCGCGGTTGCCATAGATCCTGTTGCACTCAGTAGTTCAAAGTTTAGCTATGAAACTGAGTTTTAACTATCCAAATGACTTGAAAATTGAAAATAAAGCTTAAAAGGAACTTGTGAAGCTGTGCATGTGCTCACAGTGCAAATCTGGCCAAAATTTTTCATTTAGACATCCTATGCGTAGGATGTCTTTTTCATCAGAATTAGTTGATACTTGACATGCTGGTAGTGCATGGCTCATGGAACATGGCTACATGCCTAGATTTGGATTTGGATATCAAAAAGAGGATTTTTGGGCTGATTCAGGCTTTAGGTCACAAATTGGGTAGAAAGTTCATCATAGGTAGCAATTGATGTCCAAATGGGTTGAAAATTGGTGTGTAGGCTCATTGCACCATGGTATTGGCTCCCATGATGTCACTCTTTGCACAGAAGGCCTGAATTATGCTGGAGACATCCTACGCGTAGGATGTCTTTTTCATCAAAATGTCATGAAATTTGTTCTGTGGGTAGTCCTTGGCCTATGGAACATGGCTACACTCTTGGATTTGAATTTGGACAAGGATTGATGCTTCTAAGAGCCTGTGTGGTGTTTTTGGGCTCCAAATATCTTGAAGGTGTGGGGGGTCAAAAATGATTAGAATGGCTTCAAAATTGATATATGAGCTCTTGATGATGAGGAGATTGGATCTGGAATGAACAAACATCCTCTGCAAGCCAAAAAAGTCAAATAGACATCCTACGCGTAGGATGTCTACTTCACCAATTTTTGCTTCTGACCACACAGATTGGTTGGTGATGTGTTGGTGAGTGTGTTGTGCAAGTTTCATGTGATTTGGACAAGATTTGGTAGGTCTATGGCCCATTATTGCCTCTATGCCCTAACTTTGCGTTTTTTCATGCATATGAGGTCAATTTTGGTCCAAATGTGATGAGACTTGGTGGATAGCATGTAAAGGTCATTCAGAAAATGTGTATGATGAAAAATGTTGGAGTCTGTGCCCAAAAGTGCCCTTGAGACATCCTACGCGTAGGATGTCTCGTGGTGATTTTTTCATGGATTGTGCTCCTAGTACTTGTCGAGCATGTCAAGATGCTCTTGCCCATAAATTTTGGTAGCATTTGGTCGCTGTTTCGCCGATTTCCCATTTGGTGGCCTCTTGCGGTTTTCTAGAAATTAGGGTTTTTCCCGATGGTTTTCTACTGCCTTTGGACATCCAGGACTGGTCTTCTAAGTTAGGGTAAGCTTTCGATGAAGTCTTGTTGCTTTTGGGTCAGCCATTAGGCCGCCATCTCTACTTGTAGGTCTCTACCGCCCGATTTGTGTGTGACCCCTACACTAGTTTTCGCGACAGAATGACAAACATGCGCGAAAAGCTCAAGGTGGTGAGCCTACCTCTCATTTCTGGAGCTCCTCGGGTATTCGTGCGCGTCGTAGAAGCTGCTGGAAGGTCGGGCGGTCCGCTCTAGGTGGCAGAAGCTCTCTCCACAAGGTCAATAGTGAGAATGAGCTAAAAATGAGGTGAAATTTTCTTATAATGGAGGTCCCCAAACCACTTTTCATGAAATTTGGCATGTGCTCCTATCTTCTTGCGAGATGTGGTTTAGGCTCAAAAATTTCTTGATTTGGATTCCATTTGCTCTGTTTACCAGAAATTTGGTATTTCGGTCAAAACCTGGCCAAAACACGCTTTTCGCTCCATTCTCATAATTGCACCCCTACTGTACCATAGGTTGTCCTATAATCACTGATCATCCCCATATTTTTTGTTTTTCATTACGACCGTTTTTCACCTGCTTTTTGTATTTTTGAAGTTTTTCTGCCGAAAATTAGCAAAATTAAAAGGAAAATAGCTAATCAAACCCAGAAAATCGCCAAAAATCATAATAAATCACAAACATCACCGCAAAACATTATATACACTCACATGCAATTTTTATGGCCGGATTTCTCCGTTTTACCAATATTTTACCCAAAAAATGGCTATTTCTACTTATACACACACACCTAGGGGCTTGATTTGGCGTTTGGCACCATATACCTATAGATACATGCTGTATAATGGCATATGTACTTGGGTTACTACAAAAAAATTCGCAATCAAACAACAACCTTTAAAATAGTCAAAATTCATGCCCTTTTTTGCTCTTTCTGCTATTGGTTCCGCATTTGAGAATGCCTCCCCCCCTCTTAGCCGGAGTCCTCCCGGACGACAAGTTATCACCTCGGAGTATGTGCCATGCATAGGTTGAAAAAGTTGTGCTAATGCTTGGCCGATTAATGTGGCCCTATTTTATGTATATTCGGTCAATGCATGGAAAAATTAATGGTGTGCAAGAGAAGGGAATAAGCAAGATGCTTATTGGCATTCGCCGTCGAGGTTTCCTGTTTTCTTTGCAAGTAACAGCTGTAACTTTACTGCTCTCTGTTTAATTGTCTTTTTTGCAAAAGGCAATTGCTTTGCCAACACTGTTGATAGAGCCGTAGCTCTTTCTAGGTCGAGGATTGGCTTGGCCGGAATGGCCGTGGGCCGTAAATTCTTTGCTTTCCATTGGTATTTTGTTTCAGCTGGTTTTTGTAGATGTTTTGGGACTTCCTTGGTTGCCACTGTTTTGTTGCTGATTGGCATCCACATAAGTCGGTTTTCCTTTTTTAAATGTAGCTGCCTACCTTCCGTTGTTGCTTGTATTGAAGGGAGTTCCTTTTGCTTTTGTTTTGGTATCCAAATGTTAGTGACATTTTGGTTATGGCTAAGAATTTTCTTTGGGATCCATATCTGTTTTATGCCCTTGGTTTTTGGTTGAACCATCTGCTTCATGGGAATTCTTTTGTTGCATTGTTGTTGGTCTGCCATGGCAGTTCTATCCTTCCACATCCATACTTGTTTCCCTTGTTTTGGTAAGCTAGATCTTTGCATTGCGGCCGGTGACTTCGTATGTCTGTAATTAGCATGGTTGGCCTTGACCTGATTGTTGGTCTCGGGTGTCATGTTGTTCTTTGGTGGAATTTTTGCTTTTGGCTCTTTTTCCAGTGATTGCATGGCTTGTAGCTGATTATTCTGGTATTGCTGAACAAAGGCTATCACCTGTTGTTCATGTGCATGCTGAATTTTGACTGCCTTTGCATTCCAATCTATCTGCACATTGTACTCTTTTTGCCACGGTTGTCCCAACATCATTGGGTGTTGTGTGCTTTCATCCTCCACCACATAGAATTTGTGTAGGTAAATATATTGATGTATTTGTACATGCAATATAGTCCATCCCAATGTTTTCAATGGGTGTGATGTGCTACTTTCCAGCACTTGAGGAGTAAGATGAAGTGGACCTGTGAGTTTGAGCCGTTGGTATAATCCGTAAGAGATCAAATTTGCTTGAGCTCCGGAATCAAGCAATGTTATCGATTCAACTTGAGTGCTGCCCACTTTGACTGCAATTATTGGCTCCATTGTGTCTTCATCCAACTTCGTCATTCGAATGGTATTGATTCGCAATGGTGCTCCACTTTGTTGTTGTTGTCGCAGAAGTCTTCTTTTTGCTATGCGTTCCTTTGCTTCTGCTTGAGCTTCCTCTCGTACTCTCTGTTTTTCTTTCATTCTTTGTTTTCCTTGATGAATTTGTTGGAGCATTTCCTGTGTGAGTGGTAGATGGTATTTCTTCAGTCGACATCCACTAATCCAATTTGGCATTTCTTGACCTGCTAATGTAGCAAGCTTGATAGCTCCACTTTGTGATAGATCACTAATCACAAAGGGTCCCATCCCTCGCTTTTTAATTTTCTTGGCATGTTGCTTCAAAGTATAAACAAGTACGTAATCACCTGTTTTGAACTCTTTAGTGCGCACATGTTTGTCAAAAAACTCTTTTTGTCTTCTCTTTTTAGCATAGATTGAAGCTACAGCTCTCAAGCGGAGTTCATCTAGCTTTTCAAGATCTATTCTTGAAGAGATCTCATGTCCTGTCCATTCTAAGCGTTTTGCTACTCGTAGAGTTGGAATTAAAAACTCTATGGGTAGTATAGCATTTAGGCCAAACACCATGTTGTACAGTGTTGTTTCTATCGAAGTTTTGTAAGCGACCCTGTATGCCCATAGTGTTGAGTGTAGCTGTTGATCCCAATCTGTTCTTGATTCTAACACTATTTTAGTGAGAATTGTGCATAGTGTTTTATTTGTGGCCTCAACTTGTCCATTTGCCTGTGGATGGTATGGAGCAGATTTCCTATGTATGACCATGAATTCCTCTAGCAGATATTCAATGACTTCATTGAGAAAATGTATCCTACGATCATTGACAATTTCTATTGGTAACCCGTAATGTACAAAAACATTCTCATACAAAAATTGTGCAGTGGTGCGTGCATCAGCTTTTTGTGTTGCCTTGGCTTCGACCCATTTTGTGAGATAGTCCGCAGCCGCAATGATATATTGGATATGGGTGCGATATGCAGGGGGTGAGATAGGTCCCACAAAATCAATGCCCCATTTTGCAAATGCTCTTGCTCCCATCATTGGCCGTAATGGCATCTCATCTCTTTTTATTGGCACCTTGGTGCGCTGACATGCATCACAACGCTTTACAAACTCTTCAGCATCCATGTGCAATGTAGGCCACCAAATTCCTGCGGTTAAGACAATTTTTGCCGTCTTATCGCCCGAAAAATGGCCTCCACTTATTCCGCTATGTGCATGTTCTAGAATCAACAGGTATTTGCTTTCACTTGCACAGATTCTAAGTTGATTGTCCTTTCCTCGCTTATAGAGTTGGTTCCCTATTAATTGAAAGTCACGAGCTTCTAGCTCTATAGATTTTTTCCGTGCTCTTGTGATGTTCTCAGGAAACGTCCTGGTGGTCAAGAAATCAATGATATATTGACTCCATGCAGGTGCAATGTTTACCTGAAACAATGTCGTGTGATCCACTGGTCGTTTGATACTACATATAGTACAATTGGTAACATAAGAATGTGAGTCAGCATACATAGTTGGCCAATAAACCCCTAACTGTTTCATGCACAATCCTGGACATGTGCTTCTTCGAGGTAGCACTTGAATTCTTCCGGATTTATACATAATCGTAGGATTTGGTCCAATCCTAGATGATACAGCCGTCCTGCTATCAACTGGAAGTTTTTTGTTCGTCGAATTGTTTGTTGTTTGGATCTGTATTCCGTATTATTAAACCCACTTCCAAAGGAAAGAATGCTAACAATTTCCTGAGACCATTGGGTACCATTTCAATATTGAAAAGATAAGAATCTGGTATGTCATCATCTACTCCTTCAGGAGCTTCCACGTTGTGTATCCTTGAAAGATGATCCGCTTGTAGATGGGTTTTACCCTTTTTGACCACCACTGTGAAGTCAAACTCTAGCAATATAATAAACCAACATACGATTCTCCCTGTATTGCATGGTTTATTTACCAGATACAAAAGAGCTTGATGATCTGTGAAGAACACAAATTTGTTTGCGAGCAAATAATGCCGAAATTTCTTTACAGCATAAATCATTCCTAACCCTTCCCGTTCGGTGGTTGTGTAGTTTTTTTCCGCACTGTTTAACTGTTGGCTTGCATAACAGACTGGAAAATCCATTGTTCCATCTCCAGGTTGAGCCAGAATACTTCCAATGGCATATGTAGAAGCATCAATGTGAACATGGAATATCTTTTCCCAATCTGATGCCTTAAGTACAAGTGTTGATATCAGGTTTTCCTTGGAATGAAGTTTCACACTCCTAAGTCCAATCGAAATTGACTAGCAAACGATACAGAGGTTGTGTGATAACCGCATACATGTATATGAATCTTCGATAATATCCACAGTGTCCCATGAAGGATTGCACTTGTTTCGCATTAGTAGGCTTGGGTAGGTCTACAATGACCTTGACTTTTTCTAGGTCAGTGGTTATGCCATTTCTTGAGACAATGTGTCCTAAGATGCGGCCTTGCTTAACCATGAATACACACTTTTCTGAGTTAAGACAGATTCGATATGTCCTCCATTTTTCAAAGACCTTTTGAAAATGGTCAATATGTTCCTCTCGTAGAAGAGAGAATACACAAAGATCATCCATGTAAATTTTTAAGAATATTCTGAGGTATTCCTTGAATGCGGCGTGAGTCATTAACCTTTGGAAAGTGGCTGGGGCATTAGTTAAGCCAAACGGCATAACTCGATACGCATAAATTCCCCATTTTGTGGCAAACGCTGTTTTGTGTTGATCCTCCCTTGCTATTGCTAGTTGATTGTATCCTGAAAACCCATCCAGAAAGGAATAAGCCCGTTTCCCGGCCACCCGCTCGAGTACATGTTCTGTGATTGGCAAGGGATAATTATCCCTTATGGTGGCTACATTTACCTTTTTGAGGTTTACACACACTCGCAGTTTTCCATTCTTTTTGGGAACTACCACAATGGGTGACACCCAATCTGTATGTTCGATTTCATAGATGAATTCAGCTTCCATCAGTTTATCAATCTCTTCTTTGATTCGTTTAGCAAATGTGTCATTATAAGTATAAGGACGTTGTTTGCTAGGTTTTGCATCTGATTTCAAAGGAATTGTATGTTGGCATATCGATGGATCAACTCCCTTGAGGTCTTTATACGACCATGCTAACACATCTTTATACTTCTTGAGAAGTTGTGTTAGCCGTTCTTCTTCTTCAAGCTCTAAATCGTTGGCTATATAGACCGGCTGAGGCTTTTCACCTGGTTCTGCAAGGTCTATCCTTTTTGCATTTTCTGGCCCATCGTAAGATTCTCGGTTGGTTCTTTCCCTGATTGGTGGTGTTAAGATGATTTTTCTGTTCTGGATAGTAAATTTTCGATAGTGTGATGGTACATTCATGTTTTCCTTTTCTGACTCCCCTTTACCATCACTATCTTCTTCAGTAGTCCATATCTCTCTTAAAGACCGTTTCAGTTCTTGGTATTTCTGTTTACGCTCCAGTTTGGTCCACTCTTGGTCTTTTGTTGTTTCTTTTTTTTATTTTTGAGATTTTGTTTCTGTTTTAGCTTTTCGTACCTATTTTATTTCCTCTCGCGTTCTTTCCCTTCGATCTTTTGAGAATCTTCCTGATATTTGATCTTTCACACAATCCTCTGCTTTTACAAGCATCAAATAGTGAGTTTTACCTTTTATCCTGGGCATCAGGTTCTCTCTCGCTTTGTTTGCTGTTCGTTTCCTCCTATAGCGTTCCTGGCGTCTAGGGTGTTAATTAGCAAAATCATAAAACTTGATATTCTCGGTTTCCCTTCCACGCTCACTTGAGGTGTCTGAACACTCATTATCTGTATCATCATTTACTTCCAGATGTTCATAGGAGTTATAAAACTCTTCTTGTTCTGGTGATTCTACCGTCTCATCTTCTCCTGGTATAATGTTTACCATGTAATAGGGTAGCACATCATAGCCATCCTTATCGCAAAATTTTGTTGTTGGACTATCTGTAATGGTACAGACATCCAATGTTGATAGTATGTGTTCCCATTCTAGAGGTTCCAAGGCATCTTCAGGGAAAGATTTTGGAATATACTCCTTGTCTTCTATCGCTCTTTCTAAAACGCATTCCTCTCTTCTTAGGCTTCCACAATGTGAAGCTCCGCACATCCATAGCTCTTTTTGTTGCCCTAACCATGCAAGGATTTCTGATCCTGCTACTGTAGCTGAATCAAACTCTTCCACAGGTGTTTGGTTCACATCTTTGTAACTATGGTCTTTCAGGTGTATTTTAGTTGTTGTCTCGCCATGTCTGAGGTATATGTGGTCGTAACCCCAATCTTGGACCATTTTCAATTGTCGCATGAATGTTCGTCCCAAGATGATCTCATAATTGTTCTTTTTGTTGAAATCGACTATTGCAAATGTATGCTCATACTCGATTCCGCACAAGGTGACAATCACTTTCTCTAAGAGTCCTAGAGGCTTCTCCATGAACCCATCTTCCAATTGCAGTTTCATTCTCGTAGCCCTCAAAGCTGGTTTTCCCCATTTTTTCCAGATTTCCTTGGTGGTGATAGCAACTCCTGCTCCACTGTCAAGAATAGCTTTGGAAACTACTTCTTGTAATTCTACTGGTAGCGTGGTGTTTCCATCTTCTCCCTCGCAATACTCTCCAACCTTGTTTAATGGTACTGGCCTAGTGTTTAGTTGAGGCATGTCCAACTCTCTGATCCCTTTCTGAAGCTTCAAGGTGTGGTCTTTCACTCCAAATTTTTCTAGGCATTTTCCTACTGTGGTCCACATGTTTGGCCATAACCTTAGGAGTTCTGCTAATGTGATGGTGCATGCCACCGGAGTGGACAACAACTCAATCAATCCTTGCGAATCCATCACTTTGTTAGAAGAAAGTCTTTGAGCTGGGATTGCTCTCACTTCCGACTTGGCTTCATACTCTCCTAGGTAAGAGGGTAAAGTTCTCAGCGAGTCTGGTTGGCTGTGCCCCGAACTAATTGATCCTTGGTCTCCCCCTTATGAATGTATCTCAAAGTTTATTTGTGATCTCGCCTCAAATTCTTCAATAGGAGGTAAGGTTACATTCTGCTCTTTTCTCGTGCTATTCATGTGGTTACTCATCCTATTGGCCTCGTTGGTCTCACGGATTTTCTTCCACAGATCGTCTAGACTGTTACAGTCCTTACCCATTTCTGCCAATATTTTAGGTTGAAACCCGTCACTTGCCTCTTCTGTGGTATTTGGCACTATGATAGGCTCTCCTCTGGACTCATAGGCATTAGTGAGTCTTTCTTTTGTTTCTACATGTTTCTCTAAAGCTGGTTGGATAGGGGTGGGAGGTGGTGCCTCATGCCAATTTGCAGGTTTACCCTGCAGGTCTTCCATCAATGATTGAGCTATTTTGATCATCTTTTTACACATTTCCAACCTTTGTTTTTCTATTTCTGCATATGGATAAGTCATCCACCTTTGCTCCTGGGTTTGGTTCTTTTTGAGTCTAGCTTCATAAGCCTTTAGAAGCGCATCCAACTGCTCATTTACCTTGTCAGCCAATACATATCCTCCTGATCCTGCACTTTTGGGCTCTGCTATTTCCTTGGGTGCTATGGTTGCCGTGGTGTGTGAACTTAAGCTAGCTAGATCCTCTAACCGCTCTAATCTATCCTTTTTATGTTTCAACTCCTCGGATAGAGCTGTTTGCTCTCGTTCCTTCCTGGCTTTCATACGCACCTTTCTAGCTTTCCAAGTGCTTCTCTGATCTTTCGTTTTGGAACTTTGGGCATTGGTTTTTGGCTCTTCAACTATGGGTTGGTTCGTCATTCTGTGAGCTTGGGCTCGTGTTACTGCCTGAATAGGGATGATTGTTTCATTTTTCGATCCTCCACTGGAAGGTACTGTTTCTAGCATGTTCAAGGTGGTTTTTGCTCCTTTGCTTGGGTTTTTAGGGCAATCGGGAATCAAATGAGTAACTCCACACTTAGTGCAATATCCGTTGACTCTAATGATTTCATCATGAGAACAGTCTCTTAGCCAATGGTCTCCACCACACTTGTAGCAGGGTCCCTTGGGTTGTTGAGGTGCTCCTTGAGCTCCTCAAGGAAGCATGTCTCTGTCCGCCCATGCCCCCATTGGCTATGAACAACAATGTTCGTTCATCTAAACTATATCTCCCTTCTCCTGCTGCATGTGTAGCTGTTGGTGGTCCTATACTTCCTATCATGCTCCATGGTTCTGGTGTCGAGGGTTCTTCCGGTGGATAATAGATAGAGTTTGCCACATATCCATTGGGATCTTCATAATATGCATGCATAGGCACCAAAGCCTTATCCTTTGATTCAGTTACGGTTGGTGTGTATCTTATACCAACTGGTCGTAATCCTGGTAGGGGTGGTTGTTGCCCCAACACTGGTTGTGGTCTTTCTACACCTACAGGTCCTGGTAGGTTGCCTGCTTGATATCTAAGCATCGATGGAGCTTGAGGAGAAGCTACCGGAGCTTGGGGGGCGTAAGGTCTCTCTCTCACATACCCCTTGTTATAATAACATTCCTCAGTCCCATGGTTTGTCCATTTTTCTTCGATAGCACACCACTTGGGCTGTTTAGCCTAGGGTTTAGCGTACAAGTTAATCTTTTTTAGCACTTCATCTACAAGATGCTCCTGGTTTACAGCTACTTCTCCTTTTGGTACTGTCTTAGAAGACTTGCTTCCACTTTGTTGTGAAGACGAATCGTCGTCAAGGTCCTTGAACTCCCCCTCTTTGTAGACCGCACAATTGTCCACAAGGTAAAGAGCCTCCTTTGTCAACTCATTCAACGTCATGCTCCTCTTCATATGTAAGTCTTTCTGGAGATCCGCATTCCTTAGTCCTTGGATGAATATCAGCATGAGTCTGGACTGAGTTGGCAGTTCTTCAACAGGACAGAACTTAACATATCTTTTTAGCCTTAGGGTTGCTTTTCATACAGATTCTCCATCTTTATGTTTGAATTTATGGATTTGTGAGACTGTGATATGAGCTATCCCCCTTTGTGATAATTCCTCGATAAATTCGTCAAACACTTCCTCCATAGACTCAAAGTCTCTACAATCTACAGAGTCAAACCAAGTGGCAGCATCATCCTCTAGGGTTAGTCCAAACCCTGCAAATTGGGTAGGGAAGTCTAACACCTCTTCGGCTCTAATGACACGCACAAAGGCTGCTACATGATCTCTTGGGTCTCTACTTCCTGTGTATTTCTTGTTTACCCATTTTTGCACTTAAGAAGGTCTAATTCTCTGATGGTCTACAAACCTCATCATTGGATCTCCACGTCCTTATCGATATACCTCCTCAGGTCTTTTGTAATAGGCTGGTTCCTCTCCCAGTGGTGCTCCTAAGCCATAATTTCTAACGGTTCTCGCTGGAGGTGGTTCATCTCTTCGAACTCGTTCTATGGGTGGTCCTCCAGGCTCTGTTGACCCTTGAGTCTTTGGCTTACTCTCTCCTTGATACTTTGAATAGAGGGGTGGTTCTTGCAAATCCCTTAGCCCTCGTGCGGCTTGATAACCCTCTTGGCTTCGATCTTGTTCCGCTCTTGCACTCTGTTGGAGCCATTCCTGCAATGATGGCTGGTTTGCTGGTGGGTTTTGGTTGTTGAATGATTGTGGTTGGGTGGAATGTGAGGTAGCGTCATACTCATCAGAAAAGGGATTTGTCAACTTACTTGGGGTATAGGTGGCTCTTGGCACTTCTTCAGGGACATATGTTGATGCTCTTGGACCTGTTGCCCTTTCTACCTCCTCTGGGAGAATACGTTGGTATTCTCGCCCGTATCTATCAACAAAAACTATACCCTTCCCCATGGCAGTTTCATAAGAGAATAAGTAAAGAACCTTGTCTTTGCTTAATTCGTTTACGTATGGTTCTTTGCTGCGAAAGTAAGCGACTATACCCTCACTCTCATGCTTGTAGATTCCCACGTTCTCGTTATAAGTTGGAACCTTGGTTGTTTTCTTATCATACATAAAAATAGCTCCGGGCCGATCAATGTTTGGTGGCTGTTCTTGAGATTCTGAAACCATTTTCCCTTTCGCCACGTTATCTCCATATTTGTTGTAATCTTCAAGGTTACTGACTATTAGATAGTGGTTCCCCTTTTCGTCTCGGAATCTATCTCCATCATCATAGACTCGGATTATCTCCAATCTCTGAGCTGGACTCTCTTCGATACAAATGCACTTGCGTCCTCGATAGTCAGAATAGACTAGGGCTCCCCTCGAGTTTGTTCCCTCTAAGAAGATCACCGTGAGTTTGGAATCATTCAAAGGATTTTGGGAGGTGCTTCCTCCTGGCATCCGTCCGTCATAGGTGAAACCTCCTGGCTGTTGACTACCCATCATGAAGAAAGATTTGTCTGACAAAGTGTCAGTATCACTACCTTCCTCAATAATTGGTGCTAGAGGATCTAGCCTTGCCTGAGTTACACTCTCTTCGGTGGAAACTAAGCTACCTTGGTCACCTGCCACCTTCTGGTCTCTAACAATGTATCTTCCTGATCGTAAATTCATCAAACTTATCAATGCAATTTATCACAACTCCAACCACTCACCTGGCAAAGGATCAGTCTCTGCACAACTTCTTGCTTTGTTGCTGAATATGCCTGTACACAAGCATTTAATTTCGGCAATTGAATCAAAGCATTTATCTGCTAGAGGTTATCTTAGTAATGATTGGTATAATTGGAGAGTTAATCTCAACTACTACTGTATTTTATACATTGCTGATGTTCTGGATTAGGTCTGCTAATCTGCAACTGTACTTCTCTCAGATGTTGGTCAATTTACGTGAAAAAGTCTGAATTCAGTCTTTGCTCCGTCAAATGGACAAACAAGGTCCAAATTCACTTCTGAAAGAAGTTCTAGAACCCTTAAGCCAAATGGAATCTCACTGTCTAATCTCAGCCAAATTTTCTCTTCAGTCAACCCCAATAGACATCCTACGCATAGGATGTCTCTTGCTTAGTTTTGCCTGGATTTTTGCACTATGGTTTCCCCTTGATGTGCTGAGTCTACAGTTGTTTTTTCTTTTTGATTTGGACACCTATTGGCTGGTCAATGAGTCAGAAATATGTTTCGACAGCCTGTTGCTGATCTTGATCAGTCTAGTCAACTCCAATTTGGACCAAAATTGACTAGGAGGCTTGCCTTAGGCTTTACAACACCTTGCTATGCTCACTGTCAAAGTCTGGCTTCAATTTCCAGCTTTATACATCCTACGCGTAGGATGTCTTTTTCATCATAATGGCTTCAAACTCAAAGCACACGCTCCCCTTGAGTTGCTGATCACTTTGGTATACTCAAAGTTTGGTTTGGAGTCCAAAATCACACAGAAGACATCTTATGCGTAGGATGTCCTTTTGGCCTGTTTGACCCCAGACTTGTCCCATAGTTTCCCCTTGATGTCAATAACCCAGTGGTATGTTTAGATTTTGGTTTGGATTTCAAAAGTCCCAAATTTTAGCTGTTCTTGCCTTTTTTCAGTCAAAAGTGCTAAAGTCTGCTCTGAACCCAATTTTCTCACCCAATTGAGGTGAAACCCCTCTCAGTCACTCAATATATCATGCAAGACATGCTCATGCAGCCATCTTATGGTTTTGGTCTCAAAATAATGTTTTGGCACAATTTGGGTAGGATGTCTGGCACTTTCAGTCTATCTGCCTTATCCTGCCAAGATATGGTCAAATTTCCACTTTCCAGTTGAAATTAGGGTAATCCCCACCTTCTGAACACACTGGTCAACTCAAAATCCCAAAATTCCCACCAAATTAGCCTGTAGACATCCTACGCGTAGGATGTCTCCTGGCTTAAAATTGATTTTTTTTCTAACTGAAATGCTCCTAATGCTCTGTAGCTTTATTAGAAACACTCACAGTAACTTTTGGATTTCTCTTAGGCTTTCAAACACACTTTTGCATTTTTTTGCGTCCTTTTACAAACTTGTGATGACTTTACCAAGCAAGTATACATACATGACATGCTCTAGATCCTAAATCATGATGTCCTACTTACTCTACTCCTACTCATCATGTGAAATGGTGATAATGGTGTTTTGGTTGCTTTCTGGCCTCTCCGGACTCTCAAGCTTTCCTCTCACCGCTTCTACCACTCCAACTCCTACTCAAGAACTCGACTACTATCTAAAACTATCTTGGTCTACCTAATCTACCTAAGTCGAAGGATCTACGCCAGACACACGCTTCCTAGACTCCCTCTAAGACCTAGAGAGTCCTCCACCCTCTGATCCTATCTAAATGTAAAACGAGACTTTTGGCAAGCCTAAAATCCCTATCCTCAAGGATTAGTCTCGGTCACCTACCTAAGGTTTTCGTCCCCGGCAACGGCACCAATATTGGACGGATACGCCGCGACGGACGTCAGCACAACGAGAACTCACCTAATATATAATGTCAGCTAAGGACGAAGCTCGACCCGGAGGCGCGTGGAAGCAAGCATAAGGTGTCAACCTACACTCGACCGACTCCTAACTAATTCCTATAGAGGTCTCTACCAATTGTCTAAGTCACAGCCTTCAAGAGTGCATAAGAGGAAACTTCCTATAACGCTTTCTAAATCCGAACACCCATCAAACAATCTCGAAACACCATAGAACTTGAAGGAGACCCTACTAACACCAATAGGTCGCTCTCCCTAAGGTCTATGAACCAAAATTCCAACCCAAAACACCCGGTGCAAAATCACGTAGGATGTTTGGCTGAAATTTGCAGGTCTTCGTTTCCGAAATCTAAAGTTCCTAATGTGTAGTTCTACTCAATGTGAACGCGTGGATATGACGCAATGCAAAATCGGACAACGTATGCTCACACAAACACCATATGAAGCTCGTAGAAGGAGCTCACATAACCGGACCGTACGCGCGCAATGTAGGTATCGGCGCGTGCTCTCGTCGGCGGCAACACGCTGCACTTCTCCGCACTCAATTCCGACCACCGGTCCACACGTAGCGTCAAGATGAAGCTCACACTCTCTCTCTGGTACACAGTACGCTCACTCACAGACTTCAAAACTTCCTTTAAAAATGACAAAAGGTTTTTCATTAAGGTCAAAAAGTGGTATATATACCTTACAATTCTCAAACCCTAAAGTTCCAAAATCAACCATCTACTCAATCTAACTATCAAAACTGGGATACAATCTGGAAACTTCTGTAAGTCCCAATATTTACAAGGTGAAAAATCGGGTTTTCCTCAATGAATGAATAATTACAAAAAATAATATTCTTCCAAGTAGTTAGTTGTCGTGGGGTGTGTCCAGCTTCTAACAGGATTCCTTCCGGGTTTCTCCCATTTTTCTCTGCTTCTGTGCCTTTGGCTTATACCCCTCTTTGAGTACAATCCTATGCTCTACACCATTCGCCCCTCGTAGATCCTTGTACTCCATCGCAAACAAATTAGGATATGATGCACATAGATGAGCATAGCTCTCCTTCTCTTGCTTGGTCAAATCATGACTCAATATACCAACTACCTCATTTGCACCTATGCCATGAACACGCGGTTGCACACCTTCTTTTTTATGAAGACTATCTATGGTAATGCCAAGTAGGTCAGCATCAATCTTCAACATGTCGTCATTTCTCTCCTCCTCCTCAATATTGGTTAGCCCTCATCACAAATCATCTCGGTTTCATACTCATAGCTCATCCTCATATCATCGTCATCTCCTACTGCCATGGGATGGAAATGAATCTCTTTAGTCTTCAGGTCCAACACTGTTTGTCTTCCCTTCTCTTAATCAGGCAAGGTGAATGCCCTACTCTCTCAGTCCTGCTTGGCCCCTATTGCAACAAGCCACGGCCTCCCTAAGATGATAGGGTAAGTGTTGTCATCTGCTTTCATCACAAAAAAATCAATAAGACACTCTATCCACATCACCTTTAACCTTCATGTCCTGATCCACACCCAAACACCTAGCTTTATCGTGATTGGCCATCCTCATGTGCACATTGACTTGGCCACCGCTCTAACTCATGCATCCCTCATAGCTTTATACCACAAACATGTGCTCCATCATCTATGTACACCTACACTTGCATTTTCTTCTTAATGACTGCATCAACAAGAGGAAGAACATCTTCCAGATTTACTACCCTTAAGGCCATATTTTGCACCACATGCACATCACTCTTAACCCTCAGAAGCCTCATACTAACACTTGTAGACCACTGACTTCTGAGCTTAGGGTTTATTGTCAACAGCTGTCCAAAGGTGATGTTAGATTTTTGATTCTAAATGTCACTTACTAGATCATACTAGGGATGACCACGGCCTACAGCTGGAAGTCCCCATGCTTGATCCTATGACGCCTCTTTTTAGTCTCCAGCTGATCCCTATTTTTATACACTTTATCCTTGCCTTTGTGAGCTTTGGTTTCCCCTCAGTTTCAGTTTCCCTTTCACCTCTTGCCCTCTTGTTAGCCAAAACATCCACGTCTTGCTTATCCACCCCAATGATGTTGACCGTAGGGACCTCACCATAATCTGGCATAGCCGACAACACAGGATTCTTGACTTGCTACTCCCTTTGACCATTAAACCGCCCTTTCCCTCTACCTCTGCCAAAAAATGGGTATATGCCTCCTCTTTCCTAGGCGTAAGCGGGCAATCCATAGCATAATGATCCTCTTCTCCACAGTTATAACACTGGCCAGGCAATGGCCTTGCCCTACCTCTTCCTTCTCTTGGCTGTCCCCTATCCATCATACTCAAATGTAAAGGCTCTTTTTGCTCAAACAGATCATGGATTGTATATACCCAATGTTGTGGAACAACTTCCATACCTCGATTCCCGTGATTTCTTCTTGGTTGGCGCTTCATTTGAAGCCAATGAAGCGCATTATGGAGTGGGTGTTATAGCTACCAAAAATTTGAGTTCAAGTTCAAGATTAACCATACCAACCCACTTAGCAGATATATCCAAGGGTAGTGCAAGATGAAACTAGAGAAGAGCCAAACTTGGAAGGGGCTTTTGTGATGTGGTTTGACGGAGCGAATCAAAGAGTAGTGCAAAAGATAGGAGGAGGTGTGGTTATACGGGATCCACAGGGCAAGGTTATCTTTTCCAAGTCTTATGAACTCAAAGATGTCCACACCAACAATGGGGCAGAGTATCTCACTCTTCATTTGGGCCTAAAGCAGTGTGTCGAGTTTGGCATTTCAAAGTTTGTAGTGAAAGGCGATGTATTGTTGGTTATCAAAAGCAGCTTTTAGGCCAATGGCAGGTAAACAAGGATTCCTTGAAGCATTGGTTTTTTCCTATTAAGAAGCTATTGAAGAGGTCCAGTTCAAACATGTCAAGAGAGAGCAGAACCAAGAAGCAGACCAACTAGCTAGTAGCCAAGTGCAGATGCATGTGGCAAGTTTGTATGTGGCACAATCCATTTATGCACATAGAGAAACCCTGAAGGAAGTAGAGGAATTTTTCAAGCTACAAAGGAGAAGATTTTCTCAAAAGGCTTGCAAGTTCACATTGATTGGTGAAGACCTGATGGTATATGGTCATGATGGAGTTTGAGGAGGGTGCTTTACAAAGCCAAAATTGGCATGGTCCTGGAGCAGTTTCATGAAGAGAGCATACATCAGGATAAAGACCATGTGCTTTTCTGAGTTCTAAGAGTGGGTTTTAGGTGGCCTTCTATAGTGCAAGTTGTGCACTATTGGTGCAAGACTATGGGTGAAAGACGACTGGTAGCCGAGTCACAGGTGGCTATCATAGCCCAGAAAAGCATTATGGGCTATCATAGCCCAGAATGCTTTTCAAAAGTGGGGTTTGGATGCTATCGGTCCACTCTCTAAGTCGGCAAGTAGTGAGAAGTACATCTTGGTAGCCATTTACTACCTTATCAGATGGGTTGAGGCCGAGGCACTTAAAGAGGTGAATGCTCATACAATGGCCCAATTTGTCTTTGATTGTATTTGTTGCCATTTTGGAGTGCCTTGGGTGCTTGTTTCTGTAAGAGGTTAGGGTTCTAGAGGAAGCTAACGCATGCATTGGTCGAGAAGTTGGGCATCCAACATCAATCTTCTTCACCCTCACCCCCAGTGTAATGGTCTAGTATAGAGTGCAAATGAGAAAATCATTAAGATGCTTACAAAAAATGTGTACAAGCAGACGACAAAATGCAAAAGTAATCTTGAGAAGTGTTGGTGGGTATACATGACATGCTACAAGGTGGCTTCAAATTTTATTCCATTCGAGCTAGTTTATAGCAAGGAGGTGGTGCTGCCAGTGCATGCATAATTAGGAGCTTTGAAGGGTATGTGGAGAGTTAATTCCACTCAGTAGGATGTTTTACACGATTAGATTGCTAGTCTTGAGGCCCCTACCTACCCTCCCTAGACCCTATCCACCTCCCCCTAGACCCTACCTACCCCTCCCTAGACCCTATCCAGCTCCACCTAGACCCTACCCACCTCCCCCTAGACCCTATCCACCTTCCCTTAGACCCTAACTACCTCCCCCTAGACCCTATCTAGCTCCCCCTAAACCCTATCCACCTTCCCCTAGACCCTACCTACCCCTCCCTAGACCCTATCCAACTCCTCCTAGACCCTACCCACCTCCCCCTAGATCCTACCTACCCTCCCTCGTCCTTACCTACTCCCCCTAGACCCTCTCATCCCTACCTACTGTCCCTAGACACTACCCACCTCTCCATAGACCCTCTCATCCCCCCTCGCCCCTACCTAGCCCCCTCACCCACTCGCCCCTACCCACCCCCTCCCCCTTGCCCCTATCTAGCCCCCCCCCACCCCCCCCCCCCATCTAGACCCCTCTCGCCCCTATCCCCCCTCCTCTCACCCCTATCTAGCCCAACCCCCTCACCCCTACCTACCCCTTCCCCTCTTCCCTAGCCCTCACCCACCTCCGCATTCAAGTTAAATATTGACCATTGCCTTGAAGAAATCAAGAAATTTTCACAGGTTTAATCGCTGTGGTAGCCCCTCAAACCAATGTATTTCAAGATTGGTTGTATTTACACTAGCTTTGTGGGATTTTTTCATCTTGGCTGTCTTCAGTTTTTACTTTCTTGTCAGCTTACCTCATTGAGCCGAGGTCATTACTTCTTCAACATATCTTGCAAATATCGGCATTGCTTCATTGGTACTTCCTCCTAGGAACGCAAAATCTTCTCATAACATCACCTAAGTTCAGTCAAAGCGTACTGTGTTTTTCATGGTGTTTCACTGTTCTCTCTAGTTTCACTGTTCTATCTCACCGGGATGTGAGTGGTCTTGTGGCGGGCAACCTGTATAGCAGGGCTACAGTGTCACTACCATGGGACAAGTAGTTAGTAGCAATTGAGTTTGAGTTCACACTAGGAGGACTCTCGCCTAGGCAATGACACATGGCAAGTGTTACGGATGGTGGTCCAGTGGACACCGTGTCCATATCACCACGACCTCAGTTAAGAGACAGGCTTAGCTGGATTGGGATATCTACCAGCTGCTGCTGGGGGCTCTTTAGGAGATACATATGAGTGGTTGGTTCTAGTGGTGGGTACACATTAGCGTCTACTTTTGTGTAGTTAGTTGTCTAGAGTTTATCATCTTGAGTTGTACACAACACGTCTGCACCATCCTTGCATAATTGAGCCTCAACGCCTCCACTATACTTATGAGATTTGGGTTGGAGCTGAGTGTGTTTCCATGCCAGAGTCTGTATTGGTTTCTTTGAGTTAGTCGATATTCATGCTATTCATGTCCACTACTGAGTCGTACTATTGTTGCTCTGTTGTTCATTATCTTCTTTGTTTGCATTGTGTGGAGTGAGATCTCACGCACATTGCACTAAGGAGCACCCACTATAGAGGGCACTGCACATTATATCCGCTACAGGTGCTCTCATCAAAACTATTGTCTTAATGTGGCCCAAGTAGTAAAGTGGAACTAGGAGTATGTATCCACATGGAGTCGTTTCCCCAATCATGAAGTGCCTTAGTGTGCCTCAACCATGGTCTACCAATAAGCAAAGGAAATCCTCCCTCCACCTGGGGAAGACTGACTACCACAAAATCCAAGCTAAAGGTGAAGTCTTGTACCTTCAAAGGCACCTTGTCTACTATGCGCATTGGATAGACTATCCTCTGGTCGGCCAATGTAACAATGAATGGAGCAGGGTGGGTAGGCTGCAAAACTAAAGCCAACATAGTGAACTCTAGCATCGATTGATCCCAGATCCACCATCCACTTTGACGTCGGAGACTTGATGTCCAAGATAGATACAATGAGACGAGGACTTTTGTAATCGGTGAGGGGAGCAGCTCGATAGGAAATCATGTAAGACTCTGATGGCTTTACGGGGAGGTGCCAGCCACTAGGCCCTGCACCCAAGTACAGAGATTGAATGACTGAGAGGGTGTCACTTCTGCCTGTTGCATCGGGCTGGAGCATATCGTAAAGGGACACTTGTTGAAAGGTGTTCTTCAAGATTGCTTTGGCTATGGGCTTAGCTCCTTTGATTTGGGCTTCCTCTAGAACTTTGACCTATTGCAAGTCAGCCACTGCTTCCAAGAAGGCTCCATCAATGCTAGATAGCATAGAGGCTAGCCTACTCTTAGCACTAATGAAGGGCTCGTCAGTTGGGTCAGGTTGTGGAAGTGGAGATGGACGAGATAGACTTGTTGGCACGCTGAGACCAAGAGCTTCATTTTGTGCCCGAGTGAGGACGCCAGCGGGCTCCCCCACTTGTTGTGGCTTAACCGTATGAGTAGCAGGTGATGGCTGAGGTATGGTGTTCATTGCAATCAGATTGAATGTGAATTCTTGTTGGTTCTGAGTTGGGCCTGAAGATAAGGATGCCCTTTGCTTGGGAAAATCCTTACTATAGTGGTCCTTAGACTCTGGACAATGACGGCAAGGAGGAGACCCTTCAGGTAAAGGACACTTGCTTTGGTGATTCCCATATTCTCCACATCATCTGTAGCATAAGATGGGCCGATCTGATGGACAAAAAGGGGGACGAGGTGATCTTTGCTCTTGTTGCATGGAGTTGGAAGCTGAGGTGTAGAAGCTCTAAGGGACTGAGGGAGCATGAGTATGATAAAAAATTTGAGACGAAAAAGTACCTGACATACCTTGTACATTGGGGGTATTGAGCAAAGGTGGCATGTAATTTGGATGGCCATAGGGGGAAACCATATTGAATGTTGGTGCTAGCCCTTGTTGGAGTGAAGGATCGAGACTTTGTTGTATTTTCCACAATCCCTTGATATAGTAGAAATCCTTGTCTTCATGTCCAGACTTTTTGCAGAAGTGGCAATAAGCATGGAGAGGAAAGTCCTATGGAGGGTGTCCTAGAGAGTGGCATGAGATGCACCATACCGTAGCCTTAGTCTCTTGTTGAGACCTAAGCTCTTCTAGCTCTCTCTTGATTTGATCCAAAGCCTCATGATGTGGGGGCTTTTCCTATCTAAGAGAGATTGATTTCTCCTCTTGAAGAGTGCGTTGTAGTTTTAGGGCTTCCAGTTTCCTACGTAAATAATTCAAAGGGTCAGATGGACTCTCCAAGAGTATAGAGGCAGTCTCTACCTGAGAAGAGTTGGTAAACAGCTTCCTTGCCCCCTCTATCCTAGTGTTAGTGGCAATAAACTCCTCCAGGTTGGCGTCAGGTTGGAGATTCTCTCTAAGTTTTTGCTGAGAAGTATCTGGCATTAGGAAAAGTTTGGACTCTAGATGGGCCTCTTTGATTAAGGGGTGATTAAAACCTGGCCAATGAGGAGAGGGTTGGGATATCACCTAGTGCCTAGAGATGCATAGGTGTGTCATGTTGTCCCCTCCAAGTCTAGTGGTTTGGTGAGAGCAAACCCACAAATTACAAGCTAAAATGGTTTCTTGTGTGTACAAAACAGCTTGTTGTTGGCCGTGAGCCAAGAGTGAGGTCCACAAAAAGGTGAAGGCGCATCAAAGCTTTAAAGAGGGTATGGTTTTTGAAACAATCAAGTAAGTCTGAGTTAATAAGAAGGGGGCGTAAAAGCCACTTGGCATATGCTTATTCGACTATTTCAAATCTTAATCAAAAAGGAGATCTGCTCACAGAAAAGGCTGGCAGATGTGTGCGCCGAATGCTTGCAGGTCTTGCAGCGTATGCTGGCAGGTCTATGTGCCGCTTGCTCCAGAAATTCAAGGCACTCGTTTTTCCTCCAATGGGCGTAGCCCAAGCTGCACGCTGCCCCACAGTTATGCTCCGCCAGCGTTAATACAAAAGCATACGAAGATTCTCCTTCGATCCTCCATTTCAACGTATTGATGCGGGCCCGATTTTGTTGCAGACTCATTCAAGACAAGAACCGTTATTTCCAAAATTCCACCTTTAGAAATTGAACAAATTCCCTTTAAAACTTGCATTGGCCAATCGTATGCTTCAATTTTCATTTCCCATAAACCCACAATTTTGATGACGTTTTTTTTTGGAAGTGCAAAAGACAAAGTTCCTGTTCGAGTTTTCAGATTTTTAAACTCAAGTTTGGCAAGTCAATTCCCTCATTTATGAGCCCCAAAACCACCATATGGCCTACTAGTGGGTTTGGATGTCCCCTAAAGTACTAGCAGCTTAGGATTTAATCCCTTGAGATTAGGGATCCTTACAAGGCCCATGGGGAGTCCAAACTTTTCCTAATGGAAGATCCTTCTCTACCCAATTCTTGACCATAAACTCCCCTGGTTTGCTGAGGAAGCTTGGCAACGAGAGACTTTGTGCGGGTCATGAGTTCTGCAAAAGTCTCTTTGGGCTGAAGCATTAGGTTAGCCAACTCATCTAGAACCCTTTCTTGGAAGTCCCTTGGTCTGAAAGCTTCACAAAACTATTGTCTTGATGTGGCCCAAGTAGTAAAGTGGTTCTCTGCAACTGACTATACCACTTGTGTGCTAAGCCATGCAAGGTAATGGGAAGAGTGCTAAGTAGGAATCTTCTTGGTTGAGGCCACGACCTCTAGAGAGAGAAACCAACCTCCGGGCATGGTCGTCTTTAGCATCCTCTGTGAAGAGACCGTGAAAGTCAAAAACTTATTATTCACCTTAGCTAGAACGCTTGTGAGATCCTCCATGGATGTCTGTGCAAGTGCTTGTTGCACTGGAGCTTGCTGTAACATAGTGGATGAGAAGTTTATTGATGGGGGTGAGGGGGAGGTGTAGAATTGTTTTTGAAGGGGAAGGTTGGGGTAATTAGACCAGGGCGAGTGACTAGACCTCCTTGCTAGACTAGGACAAGAGAGGACTAGGACCAACCTAGAGACTACAACCAGGATGAGAGACTAGAGAAGCAGGTCTAGACGAGCAACTTGAAAACTAAGCAGGTCAAGGGAAAACTAGACGGGACCAAGATGAGGTGGGCCCAAACTAGTAGCTCCTTGACTCGAATTTAAACATAGTGAGACTTCAGTTGAGGTCTCACCAGGTGTGCCAAAAATGAGAGCACATGTAGCGGAGATAATGTGTTGTGCCCTCTATAGTGGATGCTCCTCAGTGAAATGTGCATGAGATCTCATTCCACAGAATGCAAACAAAGAAGATTATGAACAAAAGCAACAACAGTACGACTCAGCAATGGACATGAACATCGACTAACTCAAAGAAATCAATACAGACTCTAGCATGTAGCACACTCAGCTCGAGCATAGATCTCATAGGTACAGTGGGGGTGTCGAGGCTCAACCATGCACGGATGGTGCAGACATGCTGTGTACAACTCAAGATGATAGACTCTAGACAATTGACCACACAAAAGTAGACGCTGATGCGTACCCACCACTGGAACCAACCACTCATATGTATCTCCTAAAGAGCCACCAACAGCTAGCAAATATCCCAATCCAGCTAAGCCTATCTCCTAACGGAGGTGGTGGTGATCTAGGCACGGTGTCCAATGGACCACCATCCGTAACACTTGCCACATGTCACTGCCCATGCGAGAGTCTGTCTAGTGTGAAGTCAAAGCTCAACTACAACTAACTACTTGTCCCATGCTAGCGACATTGTAGCCCTGCTACAAGGGCAAAGAATTGTCAACGAACAATTTTGCAAGCTATTGTTTGCCCCCTAGAAGGAAGAGTCCTTGGATCTCCCCTTTTGTAGCACTCTCCTTGAGCGATGTCACAAGTGGATGTGACCCAAAGTGGGGCAAATTGGCAACCTTCCTTGATTGATCTCTTGACTTCAAACATTCTCGCCACCTTGTTATTGAAGAGGAGTTGAGAGCCACTCCCCTCCCCAAGGGTGTACACTATTGCACATATTCTAGGACCAAAACCCAACCCTTTCATGACAGCTTCGATGAACGATCATGACAACATTCTATCATATGCCTTGTCTAGGTCAAGCTGAAGGAGGATGCATTCTTGCATAGTGAATTTTACATACTTGATGTCAACCACGGCTACGAGAATGTTGTCATAAATTGATCTCCCTTTGATGAAACCATGTTGATGGGGAGTGACCAATTTGTCTAAGGTTTGTGCAAGTCTAAGAGCTATGACCTTAGCTATAATCTTGTAAGCTACTGTCATCATTGAGATCGGTCGCCAATTCTTCAAGAGGGAACAAGAGACTACTATGGGAATAGGCTTGACCAACCCTTTTCTAATGCTAGCATCCATTTGTCCTTCTAACAAAGTTGTGTTATCCATTTTAGTTGATGGGGGATCAAGATCCTCCCAAGAATCTATAAAAGATTCTACTATCAGTCCATCCCATCTAGGGGGACTTTTCCTTCCCCATTGCCTTCAACACAACCCAACATTCATCATCAGATATGGGCCTCTCCAAGGTATTCGCTTCTCAAGGCAACACACTGCTCTGCACACTGCTAACCAATAGTGCTTTTGTATCCTTGACCACTTTTGAGAAGACTTTTGGTTGACCTGTAATTTGACTAAGGTGTTCAAGCATTAGTCTAGCTATATCATTCTGGTCTTGGACAATATTCCCCGTCTCGTTTGTGATTGCTGCAATTAAATCCCTTATTCTTTTGACTTTTAGCACTCTGAAGAAATGATCTTGGTTGGCAATTCTCAGACTTGACAGAAAGCGCTTTGGCCAAGAGCCTAGTCTTTTTTTTATCTCTTTGCCTTGCAATTTAGCAAGTAGATCCTTGGATTCAAACCACCTCCTATGTTGCTCCTTAGAAGCATTGCCTTCTTGCTTCTTTTTAGTGAGCGCATCCACTTCTACTTTGAGTTTTGTTTTTGACATCTCAATTTTTCTTCACCCTAGCCCCTATTCCTTTTATTGTTGTTTGGATGCTCTGTACTAGTGTGGGGCCAGGCACGAGGATTAGCTACATTCTTATCTTTCTTTAGCTTTTTCAATGTCAACTTAATAAGGGACCTAAAGAATGGGTCCTCGATGAGATGCTCTCCAATAACCAATTTTTTCTTCTTCCCTTCCTGATGGAAATCTTCCTCCTTAGTCTTTGCAACTTTTACCTTACAAAAAAAATGGTCCGACATATTGTGTGTAGTATCTACACTCATTTCACTAATGGCGGATGCCAATTCACTTGGTGTGAGAGGTAGTGCGTGTTTATATGGTAGGTTGTGTTGGAATACGGGAGGCTAATGTAAGTAAGTCCAGGTGAGCTACTCCAAGGACCAACCATTCATAAGTGGATTACTCCCCATTTCTCACAAAAATACTTCCATTTTGGTTTTTTTAATCCCGCTAATAGGCCAGAAGGGCTGTCTTGTCCATTCTAGCTTCCACAATGTTAAAATCTCCCATGATGCACCACTCTCTTTCCACAAGCATATCCCTCAAATCCACACACAATTGGCTCTTCTCTTGGCATGGCACGAGTTGTAAATGTTAATAATGGTAAAACATTGATCTGCCCACTTAACTTTCACACCCAACACTCTCCCTGAAGGATGATTCCACACCACTTGCGGTTCTAGCTCCTTATCAACAATGGTTAGAAGCCCACTAAAAGCAAGTGGGCCCTCCCCGTAAAAAATGAGATTATTCTCTATTGCTTGTTTTTGGCAACTAGAGGCATCCAAGTGGTGTTCTTGGATCACCCAACAGCTCATGCTTGACTTTTTTACCTCTTCCTAGAAAAGAGCGCTCTTGTTTGTTGACTTGATGCCCTTCAGCAGAGTATTATCTTGCCCCCATACTCCAAGAATAGAGGACGAGGGATGTCAAAAAGTCTCTACGATCAAACACAAGCACATCAATTTGTTGGCACACATTGATGCTTAGCATAAGGAGAACCCAACTTATGGAATGAAACCCCTATCGATGAAGGAAACTTCTTCGAAGTTCTTTGGGCCACTAATCTGGGGACTTGAATACCTCAAAGATAGATACTTCTCAATTGACCATTGTTGTGAATGGTTGCAACGAGGACACCACCTCCTCTCATCAAAGTGAAATGGAGGAAGATGTCAGAAGGTGGATATGGAGGTAGTATCTCTGGAAGATTTTATATATTTTCTTACCGTTTGATTCTAAATCTAGAGGTAAATCTCAAAATTTGCAGGTGGGATTACATAAAATGTAGGTTGTTCTCTCCTAATGTTCTTTCTACTAGTGGCCTGCCCAATATAGTAGAAAAATGAACTAGCATGGTCTACTACGATTTCAAATTTTCCAATCAAAAAGTTGCTTGCCTATTCACGAGAATGATAACATTTTAATTGTGTGTTAAAAAATGTACATGCAAGCGCGATGACTTTAGAAGCGATGAAGTCTACGTGCTATGGATGTTAGTTGCATCAAGTTTCCACTTCGTTCTCAAGTCTCACAAACTTGAAGTGTTCAAGCAACTTGTAGGTAATAATTATTGATTTAGTGTCCCAAATATGGAATGCGTGTTTGAGAGGTCATTTGAAGGTGACTTTTCGTAAGAGAAACCTGTGCACCATGAAATTTGTCTTCACATGCTTATGATTTTTTAGTAGCTTTTCTATTGCTACCCACACTACGTGTGCCGCCAATAATTATTTGCGCTTATATACCACCCCATTAGGCTTGAGACTTTTCTACCATGATGCAACAAATATTAGGAATTCCCTATGAAGCCTTAGTTCTCATAACCGATAGTGAAAACATATGGTTAAGTATCAAGGTGGTTTCCCTTGTGTAGATGCAAGTGGTTGACACGTCAAGTCACACAATGTGTAGACGCACGTGGTTGACACATCAGGTCACACACTCTTAGGGAGGGGGGAAACACCTTGTTTAGCTTTATGTAGAGGTAGTTTCCAACTACATGCAAGTGCGTGTGTGATGGTGCCATGGTAGAGACTCAATGTTTTTGAGAACCTAGGTACAACCATGATACTATTTGACACCTTCTATATTGGAGGGTATCTATGGTCTTAGATCGTTGTTGATCATAGATTGTTTGATCCATTTGGGAGAAAAAAATATGGGGTTTATCCTTAGGACCTCTCTGTCATGAGGCAAATGCATGCGTTTTGTTATGCAAGGGAAATGGTAGCATTATATTGAGTAGTTTTGGCATGTTCATTATGGTAGTTATGTGAGCTAGTTGCCAAGAATCACTATCTTATTATAGAGACAATGAGAACCACATACATAAATGTCTTACCATGGGATGGAGTAGAATCAACTAATGCATGGAGGCTACAAGAGGTTTTCAAGCTTTTGGAAAACATGCTCAATCCTTATCTACCCCAAAAATACACTCAACTGCATGTCCTACAGCAAAAACTAAGCGAGACATCCACAAGAAAATCTCATCGATTCACTAAGCAAAACCAAGTTTAAACGTGACCAAACTTATAGAACAGAGAGGCCAAATGAATAAAGACACACACCTATGCCCTCAAATCCCCCTTTCAGTCACTTGCCAAAATCGTGCTTATTATTTTTAAGCCAGGTTTGACCAAAAGGAAATCAACATTGCCTCCATATACCTTTTACAAAGCAAAACACTACGGAGCATGTTTGCATGCTTGAAACACACTTTCCCACCACCATGCTTACTATTCAAGTGCATCTCCTTGTGAACATAGTTGATGAGGGGAAATAGCGGGCACCACGCTTGACAAATGGGCGTTCTTTCTAGTGCATTGCAAACATATCTCTTCATAAGATCTTATTGCATCTTTATACTCAATTTCTCATGCAGTATGGCTCTTCTTTTCAATGTGATTTTCTATCCCAAGACCATGACCCCTTGATACTATTGCAATATGCAGGTGGAGCTCCCTTATATCATAGACCCTAACACTGGTGAGGTACACATTGATGAGAATGGCAGAAAGGTGAGTATTGCCATGCATAGCCTCGAGACCATGAATAGAGGAAACCAAGTCCATATGCATCGATACAGGCATCATAAGTGTAAATAGACTCTTTTTGTGTGGGTTGGAGGCTTAATAAAATCAACCAAGGTCCAACTACGTTGTCATCCCTATGCAAGTGTTAAAGTAAACGACTTACATGGAAAAATGGATGAATACGAGTGTGTAGGTAAAGAAGGTTTATAGGACATATCTCCAACTTGCTTGAGTATTTTGGATGGGCCACAATATCTAGGAGACAAATGAGGTGTAGGACTTGTTTTCAGACTTTCTAAATGCTTCTGTGAAAGTGACTTGCTAATGTTTCACATCAACATACTTTTTGTATCTATCGTATGCTTGTCAAACATTTTGACAAGCAATCTTCAACATATACATATGATCTTGGATAAAGTCCTTGCTGAATTTTCTTATTACCCAACCCCACCATAACTGGTGACCTAGGTTGAAACTCGTATGAAGGGACTAAACTGAGTAGTAACATGCTTTGTACTAGTATAAGAAAATTCCAGAATAAGGAGATAATCTTCCCAATCTGATTGCTTTTTGCTAATTTATGCTTGTAGATAATTCTCTAGCACTTGGTTAACTTATTCAGTTTGGCCATCTATCTCTGGATTATCTATAGTACTGTTATTGAGTTGTGTTTCTAACCATTTAAAGACAACCCTCTAGAAGTGACATTTCCACTTGGGATATTGCTAGGCAATCCATATATTCTATACAATTGTCAACAAATAATGTGGTCAGTTCTGGATTTTTAATGGTGGACTTAGATGGTCATATGTAGATCTCTTCATGAGCATTTTCATGACACAATTTGTATAGATTTTTTGCATGTTTGAGTGCAGTTTGATGCGCATTTTTTGGCTCATGATTTTGAGTGGGCAGTTGTTGTTGGTTATTTGGGTTTGATAGCCATTTTATTGTTAGAACTCTGGCAATTTTTCTCCCATCAGTTTTATGTACATGTCTTGATGTGGTCCAGGGCACTCAGGGCTTTTGTGCGATATTCGTTGTAAGTGGGAGATTAGTGCGTGTATGCCTTGATATCGCACTAGGTGAGCTTGGCAATTAGCTCACATGTTTATAGTGTCTTGTGCAGCAAGTACAACTCATGTGTTGACATTGCCAGAGCTTTGCTCATTTATTTCGATGGAGGGATTCCCATATCATTTTGCATTGTGTTTGGCATTGTGCCATAGTATTTTGGCATTGTTTATTTCCTCGTTTTCTTGTGACATTTTGCTCCAGTTATAGAGGTAACTCTGCCGATCTTTCGTCAAGTTTTATGCGCTTTGTGACAGGTGCTAGAGAGTTGTTTTAGGCAAGTTTTGGCTTGTGCCTATGTGGATGGTCATTTCGCTTGTGCTCTCGTTTCATATGGTCACAATTTATTCATGATTGGTTCTTGGTTTGGCAGAGGGTTATGCGCTTTGTGCGATATTTGCCATAGTTTACATTATGCTATTATATTTTCATAGAGAGAAAAAAAAAATCGATGAAATCATGAAATACATCATTTGAACATAAGAATGTCTAGAAAAAATAATATCAAGGGATATATTGCAAGGATAGGCATGCCTTTTCCTATAGGTTATATCAAGTGGCGTAAATAACTAGCTAGAGTACAAAACATAAGGGGCATAGGATAGGCTTTCCTCAACAATGGCCCACACATAGCCATTGTCCTTGGGCCTTACATTCTTTATATCTTATCATCACCCAAATTAACTTCTTTAATGCTCCCTCATTGTTGGCACTATCAACTAGGGCGTCTATGCACAAGTTTTCACTCTCAAGCTTTTGCCCTTGAGATGGCTGGTAAACCAAGGGCTGAATGTTTTGATCCTTGCAAAATGAATAGCATAGCATTGGGTTGACATATTAAATATTTTATATGGTCTAATCCAAAGCATATTTTTTCCATATGTCAACACACTCTGATAGCAAACAAAAGTATAAAGTTAAGAAGAGGAAATAGAAAAAACATTTATATCACCCAAGCGTGATGAAGCTTTAATCCCAAAACCATATTGAGTGACAAGTCTTGAAGTCAAGACTCGTAGATCTATCAGGTGTGTTGGGATTGCTCCCACGACATTAACACTAGGTTGGTAACCTAACATGACATAAAAGTGTTCGTTTTCAAAACCCCGATTGCCCTAGTAGACTGGTTGTTTTTTCTTGAGCTTGAGTTTAAGAGATCAGTACTTATGGGAAAAATGAGTAACCTTCAAAATTTCTCACCATTTGGTTGTGGTAATCCTTTAAAGGTGATATAGTGCTGCATTTTATTGAAAACAACTATTTCTTGGGATCAATCACATAATAAGAATGATAGGGATTTTTCAAAGCCATAAAACTATTTTTCCTATGAACTTCAATAGATTATTGATCACATGGTATGGTTATCTTATCTCCCACATTTGTTTCCTTGACATTAAGCTAGGAACAAAAAAGTCGAGTGTTTTTGTGTTGACCTATCATCAACACTTATATAGCCACGCTCATTACTAGCACTAATTGTAAGTTTTCTTAGTTCACTTTAGACGTATAGATATATAGGTAGCCATCTAACTCAAAATGTTGAGGGGCCTGTACTTCCTAACTCAACATGAGTCTAATTTAATTTGAATTTTTTTAAAATCCATTATTAGCTATAATGCTTATATTTCATTAAAGCTATATGAAAAATCATGAAAGTTCAAGTTTAGCCCAAAAATAGCATTGGCAAATTTTCATAAATAGTCCAAAACTTTGAATATGATCATTTTTCATCTCCTTGGAAGCATGCTAGCATGTCAAGAACTAATCTAACCCCCACTAAAATGACTTCTAGTGTTGCATAGTATAAAAACCTTGAAAAATGGCAAAAAACAAGACTCGTTTTGTGGCACATTGTAGGTTGAAATATCATTTGTAAGAACAATGTTAAATGTGGAACAAATAGCCTTTAAAAAATGCCAAGTTTTTTTCACCTCATACTTGTTCAATCTTGTTTATTCTTTTGTGTAGACAAATACTTCAATGGACTCAGACACATCCGGGAGTATGGTTCCCCTATTGGACGCATCCGGGAAAAACCAAGTCGCAGCTTTCAATTAAACAATTTGATAGATGCAAACACATGGACAATTTATTCTCATGGACCCCGAGATAGGCTGGTTTGACATCTAATTAGGATACCGCATACCATACCACACACCACCTCACATAGAGCGCTTAATGTCTTGGTTGCCAGATGGTAACCAAAAACACATGCAATAGCCAGCTTCTTAATGTGCCGGCATTAAAGACCTACCACCACCTGTGATGCTCAATAGAGGCCTTCCTCAACATATTGCATGTCGTCAACCTGCAAAAAGCTCCCCTATCACTCTGAATGCATATGGCATTGAGGATAGATCACTCAAGCTATATTCTCCACACTCTAATCTTCACTTCCAAAAGCTTGAAACTTGCCCATTTCCTCTTGCCTGTCCGCGTCAGCATAAATATTACTCATATAGACATACCCTGCAGCAAACTGGTCATCCAAATGTAGAGCACGCTCAAAGACCCATCGTCCGAGCTCCAAGTTAGCTCCTTTTTGACAAGCACCCAACAGCACTGAGCATAGGATAAGCTTGTCAGAATTTGGCACTTCATTAATGGTACACACTGCCTTGTCAACATGCCCCGCACGGCTGAAAAGATCAATCATGCAAGCATGGTGATCTAAAGTTGGCATAATGCAATGGTCAGTGCTCATACTGTCAAAGTGCTTCTGTCCCTCATTCAACAGACCTTCATGACTGCACGCAGTCAGCAAAACAATAAATGTTATCTCATCTGGCTTTAAGTGTCCTACCATTCTGCTGAAAAGGTCAAAAACCTTTTCGACCTTACCCAGCTGGCCATATCCTGCTATGAGTGCATTCCAAGAGCTTACTGTTCGGACTCCAAGCCTATCGAACACTTCTTGCGCTTTATCAAGTATGCCGCACTTTGCGTACATATCCACTGTTGCATTCCCGAGCTCTATATTTTTCTCCATCAACAGCTGCTTGCTGACCTTATCATGTATGTCTTTGCCCTTCTCAGCTGCTCCGATGCTGCCACAAGCTTTCAAAGCACAGAGGAAAGTGACCGAGTCTGGGGGGATGCATTCCTCTTGCATCCGACCGAACTGGTTCAAAGCCTCTTCTCCAAGCTCATTTTGGGCATATCCAGAGATTAGAGCATTCCATGAAGCTACATCCCTTTCTAAAAGCTCATCAAAGACCTCTTGTGCTTTTGCAACAGCGCCAAATTTAGCATACATGTCCACCAGGGCAGTGGCTAGCACAATATTTCTTTCTAGTAATCCTTGTTTACAAACCTCAGCATGTATTTCTTTACCCATGGCCGCTGCTCTTGTGTTACTGCAAGCTTTCAAAACACAAGCAAAGGTAGCACCATTTGGGGTGGCGCCTCGGTCAAGCATTTGCTGATAACAGTTCAAAGCTTCAACACCAAATCCATGTTGGGCATATCCAGCAATAAGGGCATTCCATGAGACCACATCTTGTAGAGGAAGCTCATCGAACACTTCTTGTGCTCTTGCAAGCACACCACATTTTCCATACATGTCCACTAACGCAGTACCTAAAACAGCATTCCTTTTCAATAATCCCTGCCTCTGTACCTCCGCATGTATTTCTTCTCCCTTCTCAGCTGCCCCTATGCTGGCACAAGCTTTCAAGATACAAACAAAGGTGACTTCGTCTGGGGAGTGGCCATCGTCAAGCATGTGTGCAAAGCAGCCCAGAGCTTGATGACCAAGCCCATGCTGGGCGAATGCAGAGATTAAGGCGTTCCATGCTGCTACATCTCGAGTGGGAAGGTCATAAAACACTTCCTGAGCTTTTGCAAGGGCACCGCATCTGGCATACATACAAAGAAGGGCGGTGCCGGCGTACATGTCCTTTGTAAGCAACCCTCTTTTCAAAAGAAGAGCATGCAATGTGCTGCCTTTGGAAAGGTTGCGCTCTCTTCCGCAAGCCTTTATTGTATTCAGAAGAGCGAGCTGCTGGAAGTCCTTCTGTGTACCGAACGCTTGGTGGTGCAAACCATCCTGACTTCCAACTTTGTGGATGACGAACTGCCCACAGACCTCTGCCTCGTTCCATATGCTGGTGGGCAGCTTCTGTTGCAACAGAAGCGAATTGTGGTTGTGGCAACCATTCATCCATGACAGCTCCGTGAGGGCAAAGGGAGCTCTCAGTGATGGGAGTTACAGGCAGGAACCTGCGCCTTTAAAAATTTTAAGGATGAAATTGTAGTCCCCATGAGACACGGAGGCTTTCACAAAAATTTATATAATAGAATGAAAGAAACAAAAGAGGGATGATTTTTAATTCCTTAGAGCGCTTTCCCATATCATCGCTGAAGGCGCCCTTATGGAAAAGGCCTTCTAGTTTATGAAGGGCCTTCCGAAATTGCCTTGCAAGCCCATAGCACAACCAAAAGCGCTGCAATGAGGAAAAACCTGCTACGTCGATGGTCTGCACGGGTGAGGTGACCGAACACTGCTGAAAACAGTGCTAACAATAGAATGTTGACCAGACCAAGCCGATCAAGTTGTGCAACTGCAAATGTAGAGGGTGGTTCGACCACCCTCCAGCCCAGCGGCCGTTTCAATGCAGGAGGCAGTTCTGAACTGTGTATGGGAAGCACACCTGTAACTAGAGGCCCTTCAAGCGGCTTGTTTAACTGAGCTATGAGAAGGCGCTCTTAGTCTCCTTTAAATCTTCACTTGAGAAACTAGTCTTGCTTGGTGGGCCTTGCTATGTAACATCTATAGAATTTAACAGGAAACATAATTTGCAAATTGACATCTAGTATTTAGCATTGAAGGGAACAAGAGCATGACTAATTTTGCAGGTGCGGCATTGCGTGAAAGGGATATACATTTGAAAAATGCTATAATGTTTATGTGAGGAGATAAAGTTAAGTGTATCAATTATTAAAGATTACAGGGATGGTTAAAGTTGAGATTTTATCCAAGTGAGGTTGTCTACTGATGAATGTTTTTCTAGTATACGTTCTAAATTCTTGCAAACGGAAAGTATTTCAAGAAGAAATTTTTCATCGAATGGTTGGTAGCGCAGAACCTCGGCTCGCATTTTTGAAGGTGGATGTGAATGTGGTTTCTTCTTTTATAGTTATTTGTGTTTTGCCTTTCTTCTTTTGTAGTTATTCCCGGTATAATGAATGAGGACAGTGATGCATGTAATTTCACCTTCTGTGTTATGTGTTATGGCATTGACAATGCATGTTGCACCATTTGCCACAGCGATTTTCAAGTCGATGTTTTCAATGATCATGCAGCAAATGCCAATTGCGATCGAATCTAGCTCGTTGAACTTAGGGTCTAGAACCATTACTGAAGGACATTTATGTTGCCCCCGTTTGACTTCATTTCAACCTTTGTAATGTCAGTTTGATTATGCAACTTATTCAAGGCAAGGTTATTATAGTATTGGATGTCTGATCTATGAGTACAGATTATCGTAGTAGAGTTGTTGATGTAGTCATACACATGTGCTTTATCTATAGTACATGCATCCAAGGTACAATAGATCTCATGTACATCTAGTTTTCTTTCATAAATAATGGTCAAGAACTGAAGCAATTTAGGGTACGTTGCATGTCTTACAGAGCATGACATCTTGTAGAAAGTTTCATGTAGACAGTGGACCGAGCTTGTGATATGGCATGTCTTACAAAGCTCCCGTATGTAACTACAAACTGGGGGTAGTTGGGCAAGATCACCGAGCAAGAGAACACATTTGTTATTGAAGAGATCTGCCAATGTACTGCTTATTACGTTGACATTTTGTCTTACGATGATAAGGTAAAAAGTCGTTTGGGTTAACATGGACAACTCGTCTTTAGTTATAATATCTGCCTCTTTTATGTCCGTATATCGCTCATCGGTCTCATGAATAGAGAGGGGATATTGTTGATTCATGGTTGGTATCTTGAACTGGTAATGGACGGTAGATGCAATGCTGCTATGTCTTGTTGCTGCCTCTCCAATGACAAAGCGCCTGACAATAATACAGAAGTGAGGGAAGCATGAGTGTTTATTTTATGTGTCTGTCGACCTCGTTTGTCGCTATATATGTGAGGTATGCCGTCGCGCAGGAGGGACGTATTTCTAGATTGTGAGCAAAGATGCCACATTGCATGATCCATTCTTTATACAATGCACTAATTTTAAACCATGACCTAGCATATGGATGGTAAGCTAGTCTCAAGTTGGCTCCAGTTTGCTCCCTAGCTTATTGATGCTTGGACTATAATCTTCTAGGTCTTGAGAACTATATACTGACACCTAGTACGAGAGAAACGAGGACATATATAGTATGGCATCAATTATTTAGACGCCTAGTATGGTATCAATTATCTAGAGCTAAAGTAAAGATGCACAAGGTCAATTCACTACTGTGATACACCACATGAATTCACTACTTGTGTATTCAGTATTGTAATACATCACATGCATTGGCTAGCAACCGTATGCAAAGAGTTGCGTATGTAACTAACATGTGTAGATGTTGATCAACATCGAGTGTATAGTTCTGAAAACGAGATCCAAATAAATCGAAGCAAAGGAAGTAGGGCGGAAAATTCTAAAACAAGCAAATAGATAAAGCATGAATGAGCTACGACAATAAATGAGGTGCTTTACTGACCTACAATGTTCTATTGCTTTTCAATTGTCCAATCTACAGGCCGATATTTGAGTCAAGCTACAAAAAAACAATGTGAATAGTTAAACATATCACCTTGCAATGAAATGTCACACACTGAAAGTGCAAAGTATTTAGTGCACATCATACAGAGGTGCCATACAAAAGTATGGTGAAGAGCTGGCACTGTGGTCTCTCCAAAAAATTATAAGAAACGGAAGTCGTGCCCTGCCCCGTAGCATTTATGTGTTGCGCCAAGAAAATGCATGCGCATAAGAAATTGGATGCAGATAACGAAATTTGCATTGTTGTCTAGCTAGAGTCGCACTTGTGCAATTGGAACGTGAAGTGTTGTGAATATATGTCCTCCCTCAAATACACAAAACACGCATATGTAACTTTATGTTCTATGTCCTCTGATCAGTATTACCTTCTCTCTCTCTCTCTCTCTCTCTCTCTCTCTCTCTCTCTCTCTCTCTCTCTCTCTCTCTCTCTCTCTCTCTCTCTCTCTCTCTCTCTCTGTGTGTGTGTGTGTGTGTGTGTGTGTGTGTGTGTGTGTGTGTGTGTGTGTGTGTGTGTGTGTGTGTGTGTGTGTGTGTGTGTGTGTGTGTGTGTGTGTGTGTGTGTTGTAAGCTGCTTTGGTCAGCAATTATGTCTTCTTGCCATAGAGACGATATACTCAAGCTCGTCATCAACAACTGAAGAGAATAACCTAAATTTCCTAAGTGTCTTGAAATATTATTGGTGACCTCATATAGGGATGTGTTGAGTAGTGTGAATTCTTCCCAAATACCCGAGAGTGTGCTGCTCTCCAAGCTAGGTTTTTGCATATAAGAGTGGGACAATTAGGGCTTTTATCCAATCCTACTAAGAACCAAATTTTTTGAAAGTTTTTGAAATTCAAGAGCCAGTTGTGGTGCAATCCAAGAACTTCCTGTAGACAACCATTTACTAGGTATGTGTGAGATTTTTTTGGAAAAAACATTTTTCCACCAATTTTGCTAAGTCCAGTAGGATTATCTTCTCTAGTCGAAGAGAACTGACAAGGTCAGTTAAGCAGCTAAGTAAAGCTTATAAAGCAAGATATGGGTTTTTGGAGAAGTTAGGTATGTGATTAAGCCCTTTAGCCAGGACTTTCCGAACTGGGGAATTTTCAATGATACTAAGATCACAAGTACATACATGCATGCCATATGTATCAAAATCTTTGCAAAATGCGATAAATTTGTTAAAAACACATTCAGGAATGGAGTTGTGTCGAAGAAAATCATTATTGTATACCAAATTTTTAATAGGTTGTTGATACTTCCAACCAATAAGTACATTATCAAGTAATTTGCGGTTTCCAAAAAATAAGTCAAAACACTCACAAAAAAGTGTCTTAGGGTGTATCCAATTGAGAAGCTCATTCTAAAAAAGACAGTGTTCGTAAATAAAATCTTTGCAAGAAGTTTTTTTGTTGAGATGCCTTCCACATGGGCTCACAACAATCTACATATGCATCAATGATTATAAGTCAAGAAGGTTCCCGATAGGGGTGTTTCTGCCTCTTCCTCGAGTGTAGCTACGAGATTTCCCTCAATTAAAATTAGAGGAAGAGCTAGGTGTCAAAAATGAAGTAAATGAGTTGAGGGTAGCGAGAGAATTAGGTCTTTTCAGGGGGGGGGGGGGGGGGGGGGGGGTCATCATCTTCAATACAAGGCTTGAGTAGGCAAGTGATAATCTTCACTCCTTTGTAGTTAGCATAAGTGGTTAGATAGATCCCAAGTTCATCAGGCTTCAGTTCCTTCAGGATATCTAGCATTAGCCCACGAAAGATGTTGAAAGCAATTTGAGCAATCACTATTTGTTTAGCTTGGCCGCCTAACCAAGAAAAAATAAGGGAGAGATGAAAGTCCATCGGTTTGTTGGGGAAGAGTAGGTTCAGATGGTTAAGGATAAACCAAATTGCATGATCAAACCACATGTTGCTGGATTCACAAGAAGCTTTAGGGTCAAGAAATTTGCAAGCACATTATTCCAAATGGATTTTAGAAATTTGGATTATTTTTGGCAAACTCCATGTTCCCCTTTGTACGAATGTAGAGGCATGTATTGGAAGGGCATTTGGAATGGTTGATAAGGTTGAGGTTGAGGGGGGCTTTGATGAGTTTCCCTTTGTCTAAGAATTGTCCTCCTTTCATAATTTTGATTCTACAATCCTCAACTGTAGAGGCACAAAGATTAGCTAGTTACACCAAGGTTTCACTAAGAATTGGTGCTAGAAAAGTTTTGTTAGGTAGGACCCAGAGCTGATGGTCCGCCTCAATTTCAATTTGTCTAACAAGTAGGAAAGGGAAAACCTTGGATATTTTTGGTACCATTTCTAAAAGGCTAGAGTCACTAAGGGAGCAAAGATTACTCTGAAATTCCTTGACGGCTTCAAGAGCCGCACTATCTCTACAAAAGATACCACCTGTCTGAGGGATAGTTGGAGCAGCCGGGGTACTGATAAAAGAAGGATTGAGGCCACATAATTTTTTCAAAAAGTTAGATAATTCAGCCCCAAAAGAGGAATAAAGGGCAAGCTCTTGCTGATATTGTACAGAGAGTATAGGTAACTGGGCTATGTACTGGGAGATCATATTAACACCATCTTTGGAGTACTTGTCCAAGGTAGCTAGAATCTTGACCCAACCATTAAAAGATAACATGTGCAAGATAGATAGGTTTTTGTCTATGGAAAGAGCCGAATCATATATTAGCTGAGAAGCATCCATGTTGCCAATACATCTGAGGACAAGAAATGTGAGGGGTTCAGAAGATAGTTCCAGGCCTTGTAAAAGAGCAAGGGTCTGCAATATACAAGGCTTTGATTACTTCTGGTAGTAAGTAACAAAACATTTGACCTTTCTAGCCAAAAAAGGCCGAGTTCTAACTGCTAAGGCTTTTTTTGGAGTATGGTCTTTAAGTAAAACTTGATCTGCTCTAAAATCCTTGTATATTTCTCTCGGTCATAGTTTACTCTCATGCGAGCTGTCATTTTAAAGTGTTTGTGATCCTAAAAGGAAATATATAAACATAAATATAATTAGTCTTGTGGATTGGGCTTGCAATCCTTAAACCGGCAAAGTCAGAGACTATAGTCGTGAGCAGGTGACCAGAAAATTAGTCTATGAGGGACCACCTAACACCAGCCAACCAATCAAGGGATTATAGACTGTGGGTCCAACTTAGAACTAAGATTCAAAACTAGTTTCTAAAGCCAGCGTTCTGGCTTATCCAAAGAGAATGGAAAATCCTTATGTATAGGACGTGTGTGTAGCTATTTTTACTTAAATAATAAGACATAATTGAACTTTAACATTCAAAAGACAACTAACTTTAGAGAAAAAGCAAAGATAAGTACAAAAAAAACTCAGTCTTAGAATTATCTTTGTACAAAGCTTATGAGAATGAAGCCTCATTCTAGTATAAACTGATATCATAAGTACTTCCCCAGCAGTAGGTGTAAGTGTAATCATGTACAGACATTTGCTTTAAGCCAAAAAAATCCAAGAAAGGATAGAATCCTCACCTGCATCCATCCAAACAAGACAACACATATGTTAGCCTTGGATGTGTTTAACAGGTATCAATGGACTATATCAGTTGTTATCCATGTCCAACTTATAACTTTTTAACTAAACGTTGTTGCAGATTAGTTTGTAAGAAAGTTTTTTTAAAGCTTGGTTCCTATTTCTTTAGTTGATTTTTTAGACAAAACCTATAACCAGGCAGCTATCAAGTTTTTTTTACTCTAAGCAAATGGATTTAGCCACATTAGTTAGGCATTAACATATTTTTAAAGTAAAAGATCTTTTAGTTTTATCAATCCAAACGTCTAGTTGGCAGAAAAGTTTTAGCCAACTTAGCCATGTTTATCCACCTCAAAAAATAAGTTCTCTTGGGCCAACTTGAATCATTTTTTTGTTTTAAGATGTCAAAAACTTATACCAATCCTTTCTTTAAGTGTATTGTAACATCCTTTTCATCGAGGTACCAAACTCTTTCAAAGAAAACACCAGCTCAGTATCATCTCTTTCAAAGTTAAAAATGTACAGAAGTTTTTTTGAAAACCAAAAAAACCAAATGCTTATCCAAAAATTTAACCTAATAATTTTTGCAAATCTTCCAGCAGTTTGCGTTACATGAGACAAAAAACAAGTTTCTCGGCAAAACCATTATTGCCCATGTGGTCACAGACCTTTATACCACATTAATTTGTTAGATATAGAGTTTGGAGAGAAAACCATTATTTTCATAGGAGGTCTTACTAAATACTCGGTATCAAGGCAATGTTCATGACTATTGAAGTCCAAACAAAATGAAGAGTATCATACTCAAGTATAGGTAGATTATTACAGACGCAAGTAATGAACCCAACCGAATTTTCAGAACACCATACCAAGTAGCTTCCCCATCTCAACGCCTTTTACGGCGAGGAATCAGCCAATACTTTTGATAAATTAGACATAATCAACCATACCAAGTGTTTACCAATCAACCTTTTGATGCCATTCTCTATCAGACTTAGCCACCGGCACAGTGGGCCTTACCAAGCTAAGCCAAAAAGTTTACATACCTATAAGCAAAGGTGCTTACATCACCTTTAGCCCTACACTTACAAAGGAGAGATAACCGACCTGTGTGGGTTGCATTGCAAGCTACATAACGACACAATAGAGCATTAGGAAAAGTTTGGACTCCCCATGGGCCTTGTAAGGATCCCTAATCTCAAGGGATTAAATCCTAAGCTGCTAGTACTTTAGGGGACATCCAAACCCACTAGTAGGCCATATGGTGGTTTTGGGGCTCATAAATGAGGGAATTGACTTGCCAAACTTGAGTTTAAAAATCTGAAAACTCGAACAGGAACTTTGTCTTTTGCACTTCCAAAAAAAAACGTCATCAAAATTGTGGGTTTATGGGAAATGAAAATTGAAGCATACGATTGGCCAATGCAAGTTTTAAAGGGAATTTGTTCAATTTCTAAAGGTGGAATTTTGGAAATAACGGTTCTTGTCTTGAATGAGTCTGCAACAAAATTGGGCCCGCATCAGTACGTTGAAATGGAGGATCGAAGGAGAATCTTCGTATGCTTTTGTATTAACGCTGGCGGAGCATAACTGTGGGGCAGCGTGCAGCTTGGGCTACGCCCATTGGAGGAAAAACGAGTGCCTTGAATTTCTGGAGCAAGCGGCACATAGACCTGCCAGCATACGCTGCAAGACCTGCAAGCATTCGGCGCACACATCTGCCAGCCTTTTCTGTGAGCAGATCTTCTTTTTTATTAAGATTTGAAATAGTCGAATAATCATATGCCAAGTGGCTTTTACGCCCCCTTCTTATTAACTCAGACTTACTTGATTGTTTCAAAAACCATACCCTCTTTAAAGCTTTGATGCGCCTTCACCTTTTTGGGGACCTCACTCTTGGCTCACGGCCAACAAAAAGCTGTTTTGTACACACAAGAAACCATTTTAGCTTGTAAATTTGTGGGTTTGCCCTCACCAAACCACTAGACTCGGAGGGGACAACATGACACACCTATGCATCTCTAGGCACTAGGTGATATCCCAACCCTCTCCTCATTGGCCAGGTTTTAATCACCCCTTAATCAAAGTGGCCCATCTAGAGTCCAAACTTTTCCTAATGGAATGAAACACACGGTCCTCTCTTTCCGGTTACACAAATCAAACACACACAAGGCTAAGTGAGAGGTGGAACGCACCCTCACCTCTTTAAATAGAAGAAGGTAATCACGAGTAATCATAACGACACAATAGAGAATGAAACACACGATCCTCTCTTTCTGTTTACGCAAATCAAACACACACAAGGCTAAGTGAGAGGTGGAATGCACCCTCACCTCTTTAAATAGTTGAAGGTTGATCACGAGTAATCATGGCGTTAGCGAGAGTATCCCCATCATTCCAAGCTTTGAGTAGGCAAGGTGCCATTTTACTAGGGAAACAAAAGCAGCCACGTCTAATGAGGCTCGGTTCTGTAGAATAGAATTACCTACGCGCCATTAGCATGGCAGGGAAGAGAGAGAGTGTGTGGCACAACTGTAGAGTGAGAGGCATGCCTCGTTAATTGCTACCAAATTAATTGCCCATGTTTTTGGTTTTACGATTATAACTCCTTAGGGGTATTAGCCCAGAAAATAGGCACTATTTTTATAATGATAGATGTTAAGCTATAACATAAGTGGAAATTTATAGAAAAAAGGGAACCAGTACGGGGGTGTTTTTTTTATATAGCAAGACAATAAGTGAGAAAATCCTAGGGTGTGATTTAGAACATAGTTGTTAGGTAATATACAAAGAAATAAGTACTTGTGTGTGTGTGTTGTAAGTTTCTTTGGTCAGTAATTATGTCTTCTTGCCATAGAGACGATATGCTCAAGCTCGTCACCAACGCGACTGTAAAAGATCTATTGATTCCTTTGACAACGATCTCACTTTCAAGAGCACTAAATTTGTTTTCTGCATTGAACGTCTTCTTCTGAACTTCCGTGATTCCCATGCTATGAGCAGTAATGAGCAAAAAACAACTTTAAAGATTCATCAATTTTGGGCCTCCAATAACCACTTTCCCTGTGCAAGGGGCACAACAGTCATCCATTAGAAATTAATATCTCTAGTCAAAAGATGCAACTTGAAGGCTGTCAAGGTGCGACCCCTCCAAAAGACGTAGAAGCCAGTGCTTATGACAGAGGTACTAGTAGTTCTATTAATGATACAATTTAGGTGGCGGCATGAAGCCTACGAGAAATCTAGCCCTTTTTTGAATACAACCAGATTCCATATGTCAGACCAATCGATGTTGCTACCACCACCCCATGCAGCTAACTCTCCTTCTCAAGCCCTGACGGCCCTCCAATTTGCAGCACTCCAGTCAACCCCTATGTCGTCCATTCAATTTTTTGATGACGTAATGGATCTTATATGCTAAGCCAGTAAGAGATGCAAAGAAAGTTGACTCATCTCTACAAGAAAACTGAGATAAGATGCAGCATCATGAGGAATGTATTTGCAGAAGAGGGCACTTGATACCCAACATATATGATATATTGAGTATATAATTAAATAAAATAATTTTTGAATCTTGAGGTTGCAAAATGCATTAGACAATAGACAAACTCTGAATCTTGACGTTGAAATTGGTTCCGCACTTAGACAATAGTTTTTGAATCTTGAGGTTGCAAAATGCATTTGACAGTAGACAAACTCTGAATCTTGACGTTGAAATTGGTTCCGCACTTAGACAATATATTAACAGCAGTATGCCCTACAATATGGAATGTTAAGTCGTTGTTGGTGATATTTGCACTCGGCCTGTTCGGCATACTATAGCTGCTATATGGAGTTTCTACCTCGATCGCCTGCTGCACAAAAGACCTTTAAGAAGATGTGAGTATATTTTCACTGCCCACCCTAGAGTAGCTTTCCTCCAAGGGAAAATGAGGGTCTGTGTTAGCTACAATACCAAACTGACGTCTTCCATCTGCAGCCATTTGAACTTGATCCGATAGCTGCTATGTACATGGACCTTTGCTCATAGGATCCACCACCAAATCGTGGGGTTATTAGCAAGAGAAGCTCTTTACATGCCGCAATATTGGCCATATTGTCTGTAAAGTTTTTGCTATCCCACCCAGTTTTTGAATGGGCAGAAGTGAACCGTTGCTAGTGGCTAATAGGTGCTGACTTAATGGTATGCATGCCTCCAAAAATGTCATTACTCCGTAGTCCGTGTTCTTCAAAGGGAGCAACAACTCAATAATTACAAAGACTCAAAACAACCTAATGGAGTGACAATGAGCAATGACTCCCAAAATGAAAGAAGCAGGTCCTATTTATAGGTGCCCCTGCTGGGGTCTAATTGGCTATGCATTGATATAAGTACTACAATAATTATTGTTGGTAAATATCATACCCAACTATGTACAAGTGGATATCTTCAATGGAGAGCGTCAGCGTGGACCTGTGTGTGTGTGTGTGTGTGTGTGTGTGTGTGTGTGTGTGCGCGTGTTGTTTGTTGTAATAAAAAAGATACATATACACAAAAGAACATAACGTTCAAAAGACAATTGGATTTTAGATAACTATACAAAGATTTGTACATAAATGACTTAGTCTTTGATTCATTTGTGTACAACATAATAAGAATGAGGCATCATTCTAATGATTTTAAATAAAAGTAGTAGAGCTATTGAAGTCAACCTGGTTGAATCATCAGGGGTCTTCAAAGTCGGGGACTGCAGCACGCTAAACCTTTTTAAGTCAAGATAGAATTCTCACGTGCATCCATATAGATAATTCAATAGATCTGTTAGACTTGGCTATGTATGGCATGCTTCAAAGAACCTATCAGTTATTATCCATGTCCAACTTTTTTTTTGTTATCCATGTTAAACTTGAAAAAATTATTAGACTAGATATTGTCCTAAATAGTACTTAAAAGTATGAGCAAAACTTAAGTAAATCTCACTTCTTTCAAAGTTGCAATGTCCAAGCCAAAACTGCATGTTCTAAGTAGTACATACATGATTTTGAAAGCACTCATTTATAGTACCCTTTTCCTTTATTAGAAAAAAACTGTCTAATTATCCTTAAGCTATCCACAAAATTATATTTCTTTGCACTTTCAAAGTCCACCTTCTCTGGCATCTTGGGATGCAAGAACGCCATGAATTTATCTAGCTTGAAGTAATCACTGTTAGCAAATTGCATGGTTGCCACCAATTTTGGCCGACATGCTTCAAAACGGTCAAGAAACAAAATCCTCACTTACATCTTGCTTAAGAGCCTTAAGCTTCCACACCTATCTTGAGTCAAGGTGCCTCCTTGCAAAAATTATGCAAAGATTGACTCGTAGAGCCGGCCATGCATGTCTCGGCTTTCCTCCCAATGCTTCAAACCACACCTTAGCTTTGCCGCACATCACCAATGGAAAAGTCTAATTTTTCTATTCTCATTAGGCATACACAATGATATATATACAAATCAAAATTTGTCATCCACTAGTCTGGATTCTCCTCACCCGTGAAAATTGGTCCATAGCTTCTTGTCGCCATGCTTTCCAATGCAAAAGTGTTTTTTTTTTGTCAAACTAGGAGCAATCATTATGCTCCTATGTGGGGGCACCAGAAGATGGAGAAGGGGAATGGGGAACACACCCGAAACACACACAAGTTGCTTGTCTATAGCTCAGGGCGTTCACAACACCCCCGTCCTCTTGAAAACACCTTCAAAAAGTACACTGTGAGTTTGATATTGTACTTTCAATTTAGTTCATATCTGATTGTCTATGTTCTTTTGAAGTCTAAATATACTTTCTCTATATCTGATCTAACATCTGACTCTGAATATCCAACCAGGAATAGCTATCAAAAGTGACTAGCTCATAACATTTTGGTGATCGCATTGGTGAGCTTAAGCTCTTGACAGGAACCTATCTTCCAGTTGGAATTTGGAGTTACCTGAACTTTTAGAATGCCGCCTAGATGTTCAACAAGAGGGAGAAGACATACTATAGTCTTTGCTAAGGAGCAGGACCATATCAATACGGTGCTAAAGAATCAAAGCAGAGCTTGGATGATGATGGACATGAATCCAAAAATGAGGAGATAAATGTCAACCCTATACAAAGAGGTGCTAAGAGACTTGGGGAATCTTTGCATTTAGTTCAATCTAGGAGGAGGCATTTAGAAAGGGCTGAAAGACACCCTCATTTGCATGTGTCTCAAAAGTCATACCTGAAGGACAAAGCAAAGGTTCAGACCAATGCTATTGATGGTAGTAGGAGAAGCAAAAAATCAACTACACATCAAAGTTAGATCAAAGGAATGAAGTAGACATTGTAACTGAAAGAGATTATCAATATAATGATAGATGGGATGCTAATATTGATCATTATAGTAAACCTAAGCACAAGGAAAGAAAGTTTGATCACAAGGAGAAACCCAAACGAAGAGAATGGGAGTACAATCACCATAAGTCTAGACATGGGGAGAGATTGAATAAATTGAAGGTTTTATTTCTGACATTCAAGGGTGGGAAGAAGGATTATCCGGATGTACACATACAAGCTTTTGAGCAATATGCAAATTCAAAAGATATTGATGAAGATGAATGGGGAGAGTATTTTTTGTAGACTCTAAAAGATGCAACCAAGAAATGGTATTGTCATTACGTAGTATTATACAAACTTTGGACATACAGCACGATGAAGAAGGCATTTCTTCAGAAATACAATGAAAATCTTGGGGATGAAGACATTCTTTGTGAGCTGGATAAGATCAAGCAAGGCAAGTTGTTAATGAGGAGCCATGTGAAAAAGATTAAAGAGCTCACCAAACAACTGAATGAACCACCTTCAGAAAAGAGGATGCGTGTCTTGTTCTTAAGTGGAATCAAAAGCAACAAGCTTAGGGAGAAAGAGGTACCAGCACCGACCAATAAGTTTAATGATCCGATAAAAAGAGATCTAAAATTGGATCTTCAGGCTAAGAAGGAAAAGGCCATAAAGGAAGAAGGGATTTGTGTGATAGTGAATCATTGATGGAGGAGTCAAGTTTGAGTTCCAGCTCTAGTTCATTTGAGAGTGCATCAGAGGATTGAGCAAAGACTAAGAAGAAGGTCTCTTGGACAAAGAAGATAGAAGTGATGTTGAAGCATATTTAAAGATGTCAAATACCACAGACCATCAACGGGAAAGGTTGAGACCTGGCATACAAAGTGTAATATGAAAGAACACAGGTTAGATAAATGTTCCCAATACACTTATGGAAAAGCGTTCTGGCATCTATGGAATAATTTTAGGATTAGAATGCACAATGTCAAAGAAGGCAAGGATGTCTCTATGATAGCACTAACAAATCTAGAGCCATCAAAACAAGAAGGGAGGTCAAGGCTATGGAGAATGAAGCTAGTACCAACAATATGCTAGGAAGAGGTAGATATCAAAATTTTGCTAGTAGGCAACGAGGTAGAGCTGACTTTACAAGGTGTTACTTTAGTTGCTACACATGTGGCAAGTATGGAAACTTTGCAACTCAATGTCCTAAAAATGTTAAAGCTCAAGTGCCTAAAGGAAAAATGGAAGACCCAGTTCCGGTGCGCGTGATCTCTAAGAGTGATGGGGTTGTCATTACAGAATTACTAGATGAGCAAGTTGTAGAAATGAAGTAAACTGAAGAGGCTCATAGATGGGAAAAACAAAGGGTTGTCTAAAAGGCCAAGGAGATAGACAAATGGAAAAAAAAAGGACTTTGGCAGCCAAGATCATTGAATATCTAGCTAAGAAGATGCCAGAGCAACCTAAATTCTCAAAGGCCAAGAGTATCCAAAGGATTTTTCCAAAGCTTCTAAAGGTTTTGGAGAGAGTACTCCCAAGGAGTGAATCTAGTAAGGTAGAAGTTGAAAGGGAAATTGAAGAACCAGTGAAGGCCTTGGAGGAGCCTAGGAGAAGATGTTCACAACAAGTTAGAGCAGGCTTTGCCGAGGGTTATAAAATGGATCTGGGGAATGGAAAATGTTCAATAGCAACAATCTAATTTCTCATACCTGGTTTGCTCCAGCCACGCCCAACCCCTAATTCTCCATGGGAGAGTATCCCTATGGATTTTATTTTTGGCTTACCAAAGTCTACCCATGGGATACACAAATATGGACAACAATAGATAAGTTTCGCAAGCTAGCTCAGTTTATACCTATCAAAAATACTACTAAGGCTCCACTTTATCTCTCAAACATTTAATATAGAGATCTTAATATGACTAGTAATTTTTGTAAGGGACTCTTTGAGAATCTCTAAAGAAAGCTCAATTTCTCTTCAACCTATCATCCTCAAACGGATAGGCAAAGTGAAATTGTGAAATCTATTGTGCTTGATGTCCTCAAAGCCTATGTTAGATCAATACAACCAACCGGGGAGAAGTATCTACCTCTAGTAGAATATGTATACAACAGTATTGTGCATCATTTGTACATGTAAATCACCTTTTGAGGTGATCAAAGGAAGTTCAAAAGTTCCCCCCAATTTGAAAATGCATGGAAAGATCTTCATTGTTGATGATGAGTATAGTCATGACTTACACGATGCTTTCACTAAGGTCAAAGAAGCTATCTCTATAACATAGAAATAGAACGAAGTTGCTACTGACAAGGCACACTACGGGCAAACGCTAGCATGGCGAACTCATGTGTCATCAAAAGTATTATGAAAAATTAGCATGTATGTGTTGTGAACCATTCCAAATTCTACAACCAATCAATGAAATGGATTGTCGACTTAAGCTACCCTCTCATTGGTCAATCCACAATGCATTCCATGTAAGTCTACTAAAAGGCTACAAGGGTGATCCTCAACAAGAGCCAATAACAGAAGATCCTCCAAAATACAAAGGGGCTGAAGAGATATTACAACCCGAGCATATCATCCGCCTTGAATACAAGGTGCTACACAATGGTAACGTACTACGCAAGTATCTTATTAAGTTTAAAAGCTATCCTTTTGAAGATGCTAAATGGATGCAAGAGCCACAATTGAAGGATAGTATGTCGCTTGTAGACAGTTACAATGAATTGCATATAAAGCCCTAATGTTTTTACATCAGTGTACTTGAGGAAAATGTAATGAATAATAACATCATTCTCTCTTTTGAAATCTGTTGTTTCAAGTCCTTCCTTAATGTTTAAACAACATGTGTATGTGTACCAAATGTTGCTCACTCACAGCAGAGTTTCTCTTAGGCTTGCAATCTACTACAAAAAGGTGCTATTGCTAAATGAGTAGACATACTTGCGGTATATTTTCTCCCCAAGCCCTAGTAGATTTTCCATCTACTTTCAAACGATGTCAATTATGCTAGAAGTGGATCCTATGAGAAAAGCCGATGGATCGAAGATACCTCTCTTGAATAGAAGCATAATCAAGGACGATGGAGGGGGGGAATGGGGAACACACCTGAAACACACGCATGCTGCCTCTCTATAGCTCATGGAATTCAAATCATCCATGTCCTCTCAAAAACACCTTCAAAAAGTACAAATCACACTAGTAGGGCCTTGCCGCACACTTCCCAACGCACACACAACCAACAAGATCACCACACCACACGCATGAACCATTGCGGCTCATCTCGGCACTTCCAACTCACACAACACCTCTAACTCACTCTCTCTACACAGAGACGCCACCGGTACAGAGGGCACACACATCCACAACCAACACCGCATAATAAAGACGAGAGTAGGAGAAAGAGATCGGGGAAAGGGGAAATCGACGCCACACAGGGCAAAAACGGCTTGATTTTGATTAAAAAAAAACCATGAGCACCAAAACTATGGTTGGCCTGGAAAAAACACACCCTTGAGGCTCCATGAGCATAAAATTGTCTCACCAAAAAGTCCCCCAAAATGATAAAAATTATATTTTTATAGAGGTGTTAGTCCATTTTTGGCAACTTTTTCCTCATTGGCCCCTTCAGATGCTTGACTTAGAAATTTTTGAACAGGTCGGTGCCCTTGGGTCAAAACTTTACTTCATCTCTCTCCTGCTGCTCTCACATGAATGCAAGGGGGCACTAGCGCTAGCGCTACTGCTCCTTTGCTTCCGATTAAAAAAGGGGGGCCCTTGGGGGACCACGTGTATGAACAAGCCCAATTGGGCTCCACCAAACAACCGATGCACTGCCAGGCACCACCAGCGGGATTGCCAACGAGCACCGAAAGCCGCCAATGCAACGCCCTTGCATGCTCTCAGGCGAGGGGGGGGAACCATTGAATCTCTCTCTCTCTCTCTCTCTCTCTCTCTCTCTCTCTCTCTCTCTCTCTCTCTCTCTCTCTCTCTCTCTCTCTCTCTCTCTCTCTCTCTCTCTCTCTCTCTCTCTCTCTCTCTCTCTCTCTCGAAAATTGAAGGAGTGTTCACTTATATTATATCTATCGCAACTCTGCCACTCGGCTGTCACGTGGCACATCCAGAGGCCTTACACCACTTGTGAGCTCAAAACTCCCTTAACAAAGTTTTAAAAAAACCCACCAACTTTGGGGTACCCCCACTCCCTGCTCATTAATCCAATGCCCGATCCATGAGGTGCTATCAATATTTGACAGTCCAATCCTTGACTCCACCCTTGGCCCCACATTCCATCTTTTTAAAGGCCCCAAACGGTGTGCCCAAACTTGGCAAAAAACCATATGCACCTACTTCCCTGGCAATTGCTCCCCGCTTCAACATGCCATATCTCACCATCCAAGATTTTGGTTGATGAGCTGTCAATTTTAGATGACCCTATACATTGCAAACAACCCTCAAAAACCTTGGAAATCCCAAAATATTCTTGATGGCATGCCTATTGAGGTGGTCACATCAGCTAGAACTAGCCTCCTTGAAATCTTCATCGGCCCATAACTTGCTCATGAGAGCTTTGATTGACGATCCAAAAAGGCCGGTATGCACCACAATTTGAGCACTTCAATTTTATATGCTCACATTAGCTTTGACCACCCATATGTACCTGCCCAGTTTGGCAAGGATCTGCAAAGCACTCCACCTTTAAACTGAGATATCTTACACATCGTAGCTCCGATTGAGGAGCCGTTTAGACTAGCTTGGAAAGCACCTTGAGTACCACATCTTGCCACATATTCCCATCACTTTGGACACCCTGGCCTATTTAGATCATCATGTTGACAAAATGGCCTCCTATGTGTCTGGTGCAGAGGGGCCATTTTTGGCCTACCTAGCCCCGCCAATCTCCTGTACCCTTCGATCCCAATCCCCCCCCCCCCCCCCCAATGGTCATGTTTCAATGAAAAATGTCCCGTAGTTAAAAGTTTTTATGAAAGCCATTCCTAATACGTGTTATCCGCGATTCAAGCTTATACAAATAGAATGAAAAAATTAAAAAATATACAAGAGAGGGTGGTGAGGGGTAGTGAGGGCGAGGGAGAGAGAGAGAGAGGGGGGGGGGGGGGGGGGGGGGGGGGGGTCGTGGGGTAGGGCCAAGGGGGTAAATGGGAGAAAAAGTCCGGGTGAAGCTAAGTAGAAGATGCACAAAAGGATGGAGAGGATGTGGAGCAAGTTGAAGGGGACCTGTGTCCCGTAGTGAAGGTGACCGCTTGTAAAATCATCAGTGCTTGACTTTTCCCTTTCTTTGAAAGGGGTTAATTCGATCTTCGTTGACAACAAATTGGATTGTCTGCTCTATGTACGGTTCAGCAGAGCGAGATGGATATTAGAAACACTGCAGTTCACTCCCTTTATGGGATCTCTAGCTAGCACCACCGAAGATTGCATTGTAGGTGAAGAATTTGTTGCGTCGTCTCGGAGTAGAGAGAAATGCTGACATGGGTCATCTATATTGAAATTTAACATCTTTTTGTTGTAACCCACCTTGAAGAATCTTGTTGAAGGGTAGTACACCTGTCACAAAGTACTTTAGCTAGGTCAAAGAGTCCGACATAGATGGGGCTGAAGTTGAGGTGTGTGTGAACTCCTTTAGATCCTCCACACCTGTTGTTGGCTCAAGTGGCTCACTGGGCATAGGTACTGTAGGAACTGTGAAAGAGGGTGTATCCTCAGGGAAACATTGAATAGAGACCCCATAGTAGGGCATAGAAGCAGTAGCCTCCAACCACTACAAGAGGTCGTCGTTGGACTTGATTGGACTCTACTCACAACGAACTATGATGGACTCCCAGATCTATACCACCTTCAAGGCGAATGGGTTTCCTTGGAGCACCTGGATTATTTATCCACATAGCATCATTGCGCTAGTCATGAAGTGGTGTACCGCAACCATGGTCTACCAATGAGCAAGGGAAAGCCTCCCTCAACCTATGGAAGTCGAACCACCACAAAATCCATGCTAAATGTAAAATCCTACACTTGCAACTGCCCAGAGGATGAACAGATTTCCGGTCAACCAAAGTCATTGTGAATGGTATAGGTCGAGTAGGCTGTAGACCTAAAGCCAACATAGTGAACTCGGGCATCAAGTTGATGCCAGATCCACCATCCAGTATCACTCCTGAGGATGTTTTCCCCAAGACGGACACGGTGAGACAAGGACTTCTATAATCAGGAGGAAGAAGCGGGATGGGATATCATATAGGACTCTGATGGTTGCACCGGAAGGGGCCCGCCACTAGGACGTGCTCTTGGGTAAAGTGACTGAATAAATGCGAGGGTGTCACTTCTAAAACTCGCATCTAGCCGCACCATATCATAGAGCGACACTTGTTGGAAATTGTTCTTCAAGATTGTCTCTGTTGTAAGCTTTTCTTTTTCTATATGTGGTTCTTCTATTACCTTGATCTGCTGGAGCTAGACTACTGCTTCCAAGAAGCCTTCATCAATATCTGAGAGCAAAGATGAGGAGCCTCGCTTTGCATTAGGGGACTACTTTTCAACAACTAGAAGCGAGGGACCCACTAGTGGGATAGTGGGTGTTATAGTGGAACTTTTTGGAATGTTGAGACTGGGAGCTGCCCTCTCGACCCGAGTGAGGACACCTGCGGGCTCCTCTACCAATTGCAGCTTGTTTTGAGGGGCAACCACATGTGCAAAAGGTGGCGGCTGAGGGATGAAAGGTAAATTCATTTTGGCTTTGACTCAAGTTCAAAGACGTAGATGCACAAAGTTTGGGAAAATCCTTACTGTAGTGATTCTTTGCTTCAAGGCACTGATGGCAGGGAGGGGACCCTTCTCGCAAAGGGAATTTGACTTGGTAATGTCCATAGTCTCCACATTTGTAGCATAAACTGGGGTCGAAGGGCGAGGTGTTCCTTGCTTTTGGTGCATGGAGTTGGAAGTGGAGGCATAGAAGCTTTGAGGGGTTGAGGGGGATGGGCATGATAAAAGCTCTTACAGGGAAAAGCGCACTGCATTCCTTGCATGGGAGGGGTTTTCATCAAAGGTGGCATGTGGTTTGGCTGACCATAGGGGAAAACCATGTTGGATGCAGGTGGTGGACCTTGTTGAAGAGTAGGACCAAGACTGCAATCCCTTGAGGTAGTAGCAATCCTTGTCCTCGTATCCAGAATTTTCATAGAAGTGACAGTAAACGCGAAGGGGGCATTCATTTGGATGGTGCCCTGGAGAGCGGCATGAGCTACTCCAAACCATATCCTTAGTCTCTTGTTGAGACTTGAGCTCTTCTAGATCGCGCTTGAATTGTTCCAATGTCTGGTGATGTGGAGGCTTCTCCTGTCTAAGAGAAAAAGACCTCTCCTCTCGAAGAGCTCGCTATCACTTTAGGGCTTCGAGTTTCCTGCATAAAGAAGTTAACAGATCAGAAGGACTTTCCAAAAACGCTAAGGGGGTCTCTACCTAAGGGGAGTCGGTGAACAACTTCCTAGCTCCTTCTACCTAATAGCAGCCACGACAAACTCCTCCAATGTGGCTTTAGGTCAAAGACTCTCAGAGTTTTTGTTGGGAAGTTTTGGGAAGAGCCTTCTCCACCCACTTCTTAACCATAAATTCACCCAGTTGATGAGGAAGCTTGGGCACCAGAGACTTTGTTCGGGTCATAAGCTTTGCAAAAGTCTCATTTGGCTAGAGCATCAGGTTGGCCAACTCGTCCATGACCTTCTCTTGTAATTCCCATGGTCTGAAAGCTTCACAAAATTGTTGTCGTAAAGTGGCCCAAGTCACAAAGTGGTTCTCTGCAAATTGATTGCACCACTTTTCTGCTAAACCATCCAAGGTAGATGGGAAGAGTACTAAGTAGGCATCTTCTCAGTTGAGGCCACATCCTCTGTGGAGAGACCCTTGAAAGTCGAAAACTTGATATTCACCTTAGCTAAAACGCTTGTGAGCTCATCCATGGTTGTCTGTGCAAGAGCTTGTTGCATTGGAGCTTGCTCTAACACAAGGGATGAGAAGTTTATTGATGGGAGTGACTGGGGAGGTGTAGAAATGGTTGAAGGGGAAGGTCGGGGTAATGGGGCTTGTGGACTTCTGCTTGGCAAAAAGGGTTGACTCTTTCCGTGATAGTACTTCAAAGGACTTAGCAGTGGGCTTTGTTGCTCTTTTGACTGCCTTGTATGTCTCATGCAGTAACCAAAATCCCTCCCAAGCTTTGAGCACAAAGACCTTTACTTATTGCACATTGGTCCAGACTCCACTAGACCAAGGCGAGTGACTAGACCTCCTAGCTAGACATGGACTAGATAACTAGACCAAGACAAGCCAGGGCGACTAGCTAGTCTAGTATTGAGCTAGACAGACCAAGCTTGACTACGCTAGTCCATACCAACACAGGAGAGAGCTTAAACGAGCTAGCTCCTCGACGTGTAGGCACAATGGAGTGAAACTTCAGTTGAGGTCCCACTAGGTGTGCCAAAAATGAGAGCACGTGTAGCAAAGATAATGTGTCGTACCCTCTATAGTGGGTGCTCCTCTGTGCAATGTGCATGAGATCTCATTCCATAGAATGCAAACAGATAAGACAATGAACAATAGAGCAACAACAATAGAGCTCAGCAGTGGCCATGAATAGCATGAACATCGACTAACTCAAAGAAACCAATACAGACTATGGCATGGTAGAACACTCAGCTCCAGCCCAGATCTCATAGGTACAGTATGGGTGTCGAGGCTAAACTATGCAGGGATGGTGCAGATGTGCTGTGTACAACTCAAGATGATAGACTCTGGAAAACTGACCACACAAAAGTAGACGTTGATGTGTACCCACCACTAGAACCAACCACTCATATGTATCTCCTAAAGATCCACCAACAGCTAGCAAATATCCCAATCTAGCTAAGCCTATCTCCTAATTGAGTCGGTGATGATCTGGCCACGATGTCCACTGGACCACCATCCGTAACACTTGCCACATGTCACTGCCCAGGCGAGAGTCCGCCGAGTGTGAACTCAAGCTCAACTGCAACTAACTACTTCTCCCATGCCAGTGACATTGTAGCCATGCTACATCCCTTCTTAGAAGCCAACTCCCAGATGCTAAGAACAACAGTCTAGATCGTACAAATGTTTGCAACTGTGTCAAGCTCTCAATGCAACTTCAAAAAATCAAGATTGATTGTTGTCTGTGAAAACGATTTGTTTGACTCGACAGGGTGGTCATGGGAGATTGTTTCCTGAGGAATATTGTTCAAGCACATTCGGGCTCCTCTGGAGATGGGATTGTGTCTTGACCAAAATTAACAGCAAGATGAGAAAATGGGAGGACTCACTCCTCCCCTTATACAGTAGATTGTTTGCAACTAACTATTTCATAATTCCTTGCATATCCTTCATCTTGCCTATTTTGAAAATGACCAAATGCAATCAAAAAGAATTTTTCAAACCTATCAAACGGTTCATATGGAAGAATAACACAAAGAACACTAATCCATGGCATTGCGGGAATTGGGATTGGGTGGCGAGACCCAGGGACCAAGATGGCATTGGAATTCTAGACCTAGCTACACACACAAAAGCCATGAGCACGAAGCTGGCAGTCTCCTTAATGGATAAAAGGCGCGATTGGGCGATCATGGCTTGGGACTAGACATAGTAGAGTTTCATTTGCAAGGAGACCTATGGAAGAGGCTAAACTTCATGACATACTTCTTGCTCCAAGCTCATATTTTCTTAAACTAGGGAGATGCATGGGGGGGATACTAAAAAAATGCAACAAAGAGACATCAGCACTAGAATGGAGGGAGAGCTTCACATACTTCACGTGCTCCATCTTGCACTGGTCCCCTTGGCTATCCAAGCTTGGACTAGGCTCCTTAGAACTCCTTTTGGAGGGAGTTTGATCGCAACTCCTATTGGAAGGATGTGGACCAGTTGATGGTGCAACACAACTTGAATCTAAATGAAAGAATATTCATTAGCAGGTCTGTGAAGTTCTATGTAGTACACCACTGCAGGCTGCGAGGACTGAAAAGCTTGGCATTGGCAAAAACACAAAATCTTTGGCCTTTCAAAAACATTGGTCCAATTGACTCAAAAAATGTGGAGGGTGAACAAGTTAGAAGACAAGTGGCTCAACATTTGGAGAGTATCAAAACTTTGTGGAGAGTGAACAAGTCAAAAGAGAAGTTCCTGAAGTGTACACTCAACATTGGGAGGTTAATTGGTCAAGGTCAATGAAGATACTCACTTGGAAGGTTTTGTAAGAAGCTATCCCAAAGCTGCGTCAAAGGCTCCCTTGCATTTGTTTCCAGAATGCCCTTCCTCATGGGGACTTACTGCCGCCAAAATCTACAAATGGGTGCAAAGAACATGGAAGGTGCTCTTCTTTAAGAATGACTAAATTCTAGGAGGAAGAAGATTTTGAAACTAAGCAAATTTGGTGTGCACCCATGTAACCAAATACTTCTATCTAAAGCAGGTTTGGAGATCCCAAAATCTTGGTATGTTTGAGTAGGACAGTGTGGTACCTCAGTTTAATGATATAGTGCGAGAAAGCACTAAGCTTATATATTTACTAGGGTCTAGAGTAGGGTCTATTGCGCAAAAAAAGAATGGAACCATGCACTCAATTGCATCTGCAACTCGGATGGTGCCCTCTCGAGATGAATAAAGCTGCTAGATTAATTACTATTTAGGGTCTCCTAGTTATGATTTGTATTGCCCCACTTTGTCCGCTCAAGGGACAAACTTTGAGGTTCATTGTTTATTCTTTGCAAAGTTAATATAACATCTTCACTCATTTAATGTAACATCTCCACTCACGATTGTGACTATGGAAAACACACACACACACACACACACACACACATATATATATATATATATTCATTTTCTCCTTTTTCATATAGGTTTTTCAAAAATCCAAGTATCTCCTTCATTATAGGTTACATTTATAAAAAACCTAAAGAGTAATCTAGTAATGATAGCACTTCACTGTATGCGGCAGCTAAGAATTCAATGCCATATCTCTCGATCTTTTGTATTTTTAAAAATAAGCTCTACTTTCTAAGCTCATTCTTCTCGCATCATTTCCTCTTGCGAGCATACGAATATTGAATATTCTTTCCTCCCTTGCCCTCACCTCCTCTAGCAAATAGCTTTGACTAGTCATGTCTCAATCAAAGATGATAGCTTCTCCACAAAGAACTTCTACAAGGAATCGGAAAGATGTGTATCATATGAACGTAGAGCTCTCATGAGAGTATGAGCTCCTCAACAAGAAAAACAACCAAAACACCATTTCTTTCCTACATTGATCTCACCTCTCCTGGAAACAGTTTTGATTAATCATGTCTCAATGGAGGCTTATAGCTTCTCCACAAAGAACTTCTACAAGGAATCAAAAAGATGTGTATCATATGCACGTAGAGAACTCATGAGAGTATCGGCCTCTTTGCAAGAAAAACAACCAAAACACCAGTTTTGAACCTTCAAAGGAGAAATTTAGATCACAAGGCATGAACAATGCTCAGCACAAGATCTATCCTCATAGCCAATGCATGCAAGGAACAAGGCAATATTGGGTAGCGAAGGTTCAACTTCAAGAAAATCCTAAATAGAATGGGTGGCCAAGGAATGATCAAACAAGCAGCGTACCTACAAGCCACCAAAACCAACTCCACAACCCAAAGGCAGGAAGAAAGTGCAACCACCTCAACCAAGTGGGTGTAGGTGTAAAATAAGCAACCTGAAGCAAAGGAACCAACGAGGTCGGTTTACAAGTGGGTATTGAAAGCCAAACCAAATTCAACGAAACCGAGCAAAGTGGTTTACAAATGGGTGTGAAAGCTTCAATAACCACCGAAGCAACAACTAGTCTCTCAACAGTTCGATCAAAACAAGAAAAATGATTGTTCACCATAGACTATCAAAGAACCAACACAACTCCAAGACCTACCCTTCAAGAGAATTAATCAACAAGACACCTCAATATCGGATGCCCTTGAAAAATCCACTCAATACTCTCCTCTTGCAAAGCATAATGTTTTGGAATGCATTGACATCACGAGCATGGTAGAGCCAATCTAGGCTATGACCCATGCATAGACAACCCGAGCTACAGACTATCATCCCGAACGACTCCAATTAGAAGGCGGGTAGGCATTATGAATGCAGACCCAAACAGATGAAATTGGCTAGAAAAAGGGCAATGTTTAAAGTGTGTATATTTATGGAATGACTTAGAAAGTAGAGCTTTGTAATTAAAGATACAAAAGATTGAGATATGTGGCATTGAATTCTTAGTTGTGGCATACAATGAAGTGTTATCATTACTAGATTACTTTTTTAGGTTTTTTATAAACGAAACCTGTAATGAAGGAGATACTTGGATTTTTGAAAAACCTGTATGAAAAAAGAGAATATGAATTTCCCATTATCTCTCTCTGCATTGACATGACATTTTTGCGTTGTGCCATAGGTGCCATCATTTTGAATGGTCATGTCATGCTAACGAAGTAACCAAGGTCATCAATGGATATGTGAGCATTTGTTGTTGTTGTTGTTGTTGTTGTTGTTGTTGTTGTGTGTGTGTGTGTGTGTGTGTGTGTGTGTGTGTGTGTGTGTGTGTGTGTGTGTGTGAGAGAGAGAGAGAGAGAGAGAGAGAGAGAGAGAGAGAGCTCACAAAATGATCTTTGAACTCAAAACCTCTTAGACCACAAAGAAATGAAATAGCTAATCGACCATGTGATGATACAAAAAAGAATGCATGCAATTACTCTTCAAATGAGAGATTTGTGGGATGAACGCGAGAGGATAACGATCAAGTGTAATTTCACAATATTGTCGCTCTTCAAGAGAGAACATGAGAGAACCTTGGTTCTCAAAAGTGCTCAAAATTGGTGCTCAAAACCAATTTCTATAACAGAGAATATGAGAGAAATTGGTGCTCAAATGTGTGCACAGCAACACAAGATCTTTAGAGCACCATTCACAAATTAAGGTAAAAGGATTTTGAGAAAATTGTTGTCAAATGTGTGTATGTTAACACGGGCTCTATAGAGAACTCTCATTTTAAAACAGCATAGTTAAATTTGTTTGCAAAAGTGCCCACGTTAATTTGGGCTCTTTAGAGCAACCTGCTAGTTGGGAATGTCCATCTACAAGGTTGGGTTCACATGAAGTGGCGACATTGAATGGGATGTGCAACTCATGTGGAGGAACCATCTTCAAATCAACGACAAATTAAAGACCCAACCCCACTCAAAACAAGGAGCACTTCTCACCGTTCTTGAGGTTGGCGTACATGCACTCATAGCCACACTTGTGGAAAGATGACCTCCACTAGTTGTGAGCTTTTGCCTGTGGTGCCATCTTAAACAACCTTAATGTTACCCGTCCCAATTTAAGCACCCATTTTTCTCCATGTTTTACAAGAAAGCACTCAAACTTCCAAAATAAACTCACTTTGAACTTTTTAAAATTACTTTAACCTTACAATTTTCTTTTTTACTTCATGACTAACATTTCAAACAAGAAGGAATCTTGAGATGAGTTTCTTAAATGGTCAAAGAGGATATAGGTATATATGTCCCCCTTGAGAGTCCATAGCGTTTGCAAAAAAATGTAAAAGGTGATGCAATTCTCCATATTACACGGTTCTATGTGTGTTTTTACTAGAACTCAACAAATAGATGGATATGCTAGAGTTGCGGCACCCTAGGCCCATCATGACATTTTTCCTAAACAAATAAAAAGCTCACACTTCCTAGTTTTAAGGTCAAATCTTTAAAATTTTACAAGTTTTCTTCTAGGCAAGCTATATTCTAGCTAAGATTTTGTAATTTTAGCCGGTTAAAAATACATTAAACTTTAGTTTTGTGCAAAAACTGGTTACACCTAGCTCGCAAGAAAAAAGAAATTAAGGACACATCACCAGTCTCTGTTTTCCTATTGTGTGGCAGCATAGGCCTTCACCAATAAAGAAGGGAAATTTAGAAAACTAGCACCAGTAGCAACAGCTACATTATGCCGCTAATGTTTGTATTATAGCAACATCAACATCTAGTTTCAAAGTGGCATCCCATGCCACATCTTCTACAATTGAACCAACCTTGTCTAATTCAACAACACGATCAACATTCCCTGTAGTGTTATAATGTTTGTTAGGACTGTTGCTAGGAGACCCTTTCTATATTGGTGTATCCCTATTTACATTATCACTCTATTCCAAAACATTAGGGTTTTTGTGTTGCACCACCTGTAAAATAGCAACATCAACCCTTCATGTATCTTCATCAATGAGAGCACATCTTGTTGAGCAGGAGCACCTTGACATATTTTCCTTTCTCAACAATAGCCAATGACTTGAATACATCATCAAGAAGATGAAGAGGCCTCCACTAGCGGAACCTATGAAACCATTGTCCTTGTTGTGACAAGACAAGATAGAGGGTGAGACTCCAAATGCAAGGCAAAGCTTAATGTACGAGATGAAGACCAACGTCTCTACAATCATTTCACCTCTGAGTCAAATGAAGATATTTAATAAATGCTTTTGTGTCAAATGGTCGCTTGTTTTTATAGCTTTCCTTTCAGTGTTTTCAAGGTGGCTATGTCATCTTGAATACTCATGTTGTCATGTCGACTAATCAATATTCATACTAGTCATCTTGATTGTCATGCCATGTGGTCACTCACAAATTGTTATAGGGGAAGATCAGTATGGTTGAGAACTCTTTGTTCCTTCCCACGTGTATCCTCTCTGTCTATGTTTCATGGTTTTCCCAATGACGTGTGTCAACTTATCCACTTGGTTCCCTCATCCGTCTCATCTACCGAATGCCAGTTGCATGGGTGAGGGATTTACGTTCAATTCAAACCCATAATCCCCCTTTATTTCTAGGTGAAGCATCCCTCAAAAAATATAAACCTTGCTATCCCAAATTGATGTGAAAGTATCATCTCTACACATAAATGGTGAGCACATGCAGAAGTTATGAGGTGGTAAGATTTGTGGTGGCTATTCTCTTGGACAACTTACTTTAGTGTCTTGAGTTAGTGTAGATCGCACCATGGATTCCACTCTCATTAACCCACCAGTATTCCCAACATGTATATCAATATGGAAACCGTTCAAAAAACATCAAGCGTTTGAAACTTATCCAATCCATCAAACTAGAAAATACTTCTTTGTACTTCGAGAAATAACATGCAAGGAGGGATAATACCAATGATATTTATTATAGTAAGTCCTCCAATTTTCTCATCCTTGTCAACCCATGAATGCTACCCTTACTAATTCACCCTTACCCTACAATAGACACTACATACAAAACTACAAACTCTTATCGGTACGAATTTCCAACCATGCAAGTTGTGATTGTGCCTTTATTCTCCGTTGGGAATTTTTTGAAGACGAGATTGACTAGCATCACCAGCAGTGACTAAAATGCTACTTCAACATTGCTCAAGAATTGGTAAACCTAGTTGCAGAGTTATCTATAATGATCAAAGCTATAGATTGCACATCAATTCTCAGCGCCTCAATTGTCCAATTTTCACTTTTAAAGGACACTTAAACAAGAACTGCCAAGCCAATTCCATGTCCGAAGACTTATCTGCAAGCATAGTCAGCCTAAAGGTTGGTTCATATAACGTTGTGATGCAAACAAACAACTCACAACTAACAAGAAAATATGCTAGCCATTGAGAAGAATGCAGAGGCATGGTAGAGGCAGACAAGCCCACATCGCATCATGTTCCTATCAATCGTGGCTGATCATTTTCCCGTATCAAAACCGGAAGCTGAAGAATGGTGTAGGGTCAAAAACTAAGTTGCCCTCGGCCTCCAATCCCACTTTTAATATGAAGAGAGTTGGCATTTTAACAATTGTAATTTAACATAAAGATCAATCATCTGACCGCTCCCTTTGCAAAATTCAGAAGTAGCAAAGAAAACCAAGTCACGCGTAACTTGAACAACATTATCCTTGATTTCTGTCATCATATTGCTGCAACCATTACTCCTTGTCTTCCAGTGCATCCCATTCTTTCTCTACAGAATATGGTTTTCCCTTGGTGTCTGATCTCCCTTTGACATGTGCGAATTGCAAAATGCCTCGCCTTTGGTAGCAATAATCTACTTTAGATCCTTTTCTCCTCCTTTGTCACAAGCTCATGCTTTCCTCGTACTTTCTCAGGAGGCTTACTTGGTCACTGCCCATAACACCCTCACTTCAACACCACCTTAAAACCTCAATGCTTCCAAGCATGAGACTCACCAAATTCCAATTAGAACAGTGAACCTGTCAAATAAATCCTCACAGTTGCCCACTACAATCACCCTCATCATTGTCCAAGATATCTAGTGATCCCATACCTTGCTCAACATTCCCTCTACTCAAATCCTCCTCACTATCATCACTAGCATCCTCCGCAGAATCGATATTCATAACATCTTCAACATTGTTTAACCACATTGGTTAAGTCCAATAGGATTGTCTTCTACAACCCACGACCCTCACTCAACAGTATGCGAAATAAAACGAGATTCAAGGCTAAGTAAGGGGAAGATTCAACCCTCGCTTCGTTTATAGTAGCACAAGCAAGTCAAGCCACAACCTATTCATGAGGAAAAAATCCCAAGATCTCGCTTACAAGACCATTGCAAGGTCAAAGACAATAGCTACGTAGACCAGATATTAGGGGTAGATAGCAGAGGCACAAGGATGAAAGAGAGAGAGAGAGAGAGAGAGAGAGAGAGAGAGAGAGAGAGAGAGAGAGAGAGAAGGGAATACTATACTAAGCTGGGCGTGAGTCTGTAGATGGGAGACCCATGTTCCAAGAGTGGGCATTAAATATCCCGCATGAGATTATGGTAATGGTGTAGGGGAGAGAGGAATCGGGGATGCGGCCAATAGACAAGGACAAGCCAAGCGATTCACCACTCAACCTGCCCGGTAGGAGAACCAACCATGAAGGATGTGTACCTAATCGTGGTAGAGTTGTCAAACCATTGAAAAATGCCTTAAAGGTTTTTTCATACCGACTTACTGGGGAAAAACAGCCTAGTTGTAATAAGAGGTGGGTTCCACCACTAGTAGTGCCAAAGCAAACTATGGTACCAAGCTAAGGTTCCAAGGTTCAAACAAACTGCCAAGAGAGCCATAGGCTTAAGTGATTGATCCCTAAAACATTTTTTAATGGAAAAACTTATTTTATGTAAGGGTTTTATAAGGGTGAGGTCAACCCAAACAAAGATTTTTAGTCAGTACAAGAGTGTTTGATGGTTAGGTGAAATCTAATAATAAATACTATATATAAGCTTAAATGGTGCAGACGAGGAGTTATCCCTATAGGGAGGTTATAGTATTATAGTAGCTTAAACAATTTGAGATAAAAGTTACAAGGTGCAAGATAAGCCAATAGTCAATCAATAGAGGCTAGTGATATATGTGTGTCGAATTTCCAGAGCAATTAGGGTTAAGTTACACTAAAGGCTTATCAAAGGTTTATGCCAGAGCAATAAGGGTTTATAGTCATTAAGTGAAGGAAGATTCTAAGATATATTTTTCTAACAAAATTAGGTTAAAATATGATTGTTTAAAAGGCAAGATTAGGCCCTAAAAGGGGTTATAGTTTTAAAGCCTCCAACAGAGTGCTTTTTTAAGTGAACAGGTCAAGTTTGATTCCAAGTAAAAGGTAAACCATAGCAGAAAGTGAGGGGTGTGTGTGTGTGTGTGTGTGTGTGTGTGTGTGTTGGGGGGGGGCATGATACCCTTCTATATAACGTAATAGAAATTACAAGCCCAAAGGCATTACAGCAGCCCTTACTACAAAAACTAAGAGCAAGGGCGTAAGAGAAGGAAGTAGTAGAGAGCTGAAGCAGAAGCAGGCCACCCAAGGCGACATGAGGCCAATAACTCCACCAAAGAATCTCCGATATCAGACTCCACGACTACAAGGCTATAGAATAGCGCATCCCCGTGGAATAAACGTCACCACTGCAAAGCGACTCTACACCAAACATTCAGGAGAGAGAGAGCCTCTAGCCATCCCTTGCAGTGATCAACAAGGCTTATAGCCATCTTCAACTTGTAAAAGAAGCTGAAGGCGATGCTAAACCTTCCACCAAGACCACTCCAAACCGCTTCCAACCCCGCCAAACCTGCCTCCAACAAACAAGGGAACAAACAGAAAAAACATACAGAAACAAGCAATCATGCAAACATACACCCATGAACACCCCTCACAAGCAACCAGAGAAAGACATGCATCACAGGCAACCACCAGCAACCATGCAAAGCCAAGAAGTTGCAGCCATACGCAACAGGCAGAGATGCAAAAACAAGAAACCTGCGTATGAAGCAAAAGCAGCAAGAAACATGTAGTATAAAAAAAATTGGTAATGTCCAAACCATGTACATAAGGAAGTTTTTTGGGACATCCCACAGGTGTATCCGTCTGTGATGGTAGCCAGCCCCAGACATCAGGATGGGCACGGACCAGCTTAAGAATAGCCCATGTTCACACTTGGCAGGGCATCTAATGTTGGGGGATGTAACAGCTAGTAGCCTCAATAGTGGAGTATCAGCGTATAGGGGTCGATGATGAACATGGCCAACTCTTAGGTGAATCCTCCTCACTATCATCACTAGCATCCTCCGCAGAATCGGTATTCATAACATCTTCAACCTCACCCTCATCATCACTTTCCTCGTAAACAACGGCAGCTGCCACTTCTTGTTGCTGAGTTGTCTCCGCACGTGCAACCTAAACAATATTAACTTTCTTAATTGATATATTCCCAGAAGCACACAAGCTACATTCTACAGTGGGGGCATTTCGTTACAATGAGGCAAAATGCAAAATTACCTGTGCCATTATAAGATCCAGGCGGCCTGACAGAGACAAGAGCGGTCTAAAAACTGTCAACCTTGAATCGATGACCTGCACAAATTAATTCTCTCTCATTCTCTCTCTCTCTCTCTCTCTCTCTCTCTCAGTTTTTGCGCGCGCGTGTGGTCTAAAAACTGACAACCTTGAATCGATGACCTGCATAAATTAATTTTGTGTGTGTGTATGTGTGTGTGAGTGTGTGTGTGTGTGTGTGGGGGGGGGGGGCATAAAGTAATGTCCTTAGTAATACTTGTAAAGGTTTAGGGTTTGAAGCATCTGAAATCCATCGGAATTTATGTTTGTGGTGTTTATAAGTTGGGATAACACAGGTCATTTGACTACCTCAAGAGAATAGCCAAAACTCCTACAGTGATCAGTGATAATACTAGTGGCATCATTAGGAGACAGGTTAAGTAGAGTAAACTCGTCACCAGCCAGTCGTGATTGAGCAACCTTCCATGCAAGGCTTTTGCATATATAAGTAGGACAATTAGCGGCCTTATCTAGACCAACAATAAACCACTTGTGTGAAAGTTTTTGAAAATTCAAGCTAATGTCAAGTGTGATCCAAGTGCTATTGGTGGATAACCAATTATGTGGCATGAGAGCAACTTTTTGAAAAAACATTGTTTAGCTAGATTGGTTAAGTCCAATAGGATTGTCTTCTACAACCCACGACCCTCACTCAACAGTATGCGAAATAAAACGAGATTCAAGGCTAAGCGAGGGGAAGATTCAACCCTCCCCTTGTTTATAGTAGCACAAGGAGGTCAGGTCAGCCTGTTCGTGAGTCTCGCTTACAAGATCGGTGCAGGGACAAAGACAATAGCTACACAGACCAGACATTAGGGGTAGATAGCAAAGGCACATGGAGGAAAGAGAGAGAAAGAGAAAGAGAAGGTATACCATAGTAAGCTGGGCATGAGTCTACAGATGGGAGCCCCATGTTCGGAGAGTGTGAGCATTAAACATCCTACTTGAGATTATGGCAATGGTGCAGGGGAGAGAGAAATCGGGGATGCGGCCAGTAGACAAGGACAAGCCAGGCAATTCACCACTCAACCTGCTTGGTAGGAGAACCAACCATGAATGATGTGTACCCGATCATGGTAGGGTTGTCAAACCATTGAAAAATACCTTAAAGGTTTGTTCATACCCACTTATTGGGGGGGAATAGCCTAGTTGTAATACGAGGTGGGTTCCACCAGTAGTAGTGCCAAAGCAAACGATGGTACCAAGCTAAGGTTCCATGGTTCAAACAAACTGCTAGGAGAGCCATAGGCTTAAGTGATTGATCCCTAAAACATTTTTTAATGGAAAAACTTACTTTATGTAAGGGTTTTTTAAGGGTGAGGTAACCCCAGACAAAGATATTTAGTCCGTACAAGAGTGTTTGATGGTTAGGTGAAATCTAATAATAAATACTATATATAAGCTTAAATGGTGCAGATGAGGAGTTATCCCTATAGGGAGGTTATAGTATTATAGTAGCTTAAACAATTTGAGATAAAAGTTACAAGGTGCAGGATAAGCCAATAGTCACTCAACAGAGGCTAGTGATATATGTGTGTCAAATTTCTAAAGCAATTAGGGTTAAGTTACACTCAAGGCTTATTCAGAGGTTTATGCCAGAGCAACGAGGGTTTATAGTCATTAAGTGCAGGAAGATTCTAAGATATATTTTTCTAACAAAATTAGGTTAAAACATTATTTTTTTAAGGCAAGATTAGGCCCTAAAAGGGGTTATAGTTTTAAAGCCTCCAACGGAGTGCTTTTTTAACTGAACAGGTCAGGTCTGATTCCAAGTAAAAGGTAAACCATAGCAAAAAGTGACAAGTGTGTGTGTGTGTGTGTGTGTGTGTGTGTGTGTGTGTTGGGTGGGGGGGGGGGGGGGGGGGGGGGGGGGGGGGGGGGGGGGGGGGGTAATAGAAATTACAGGCCCAAAGGCATTACAGCAGCCCTTACTACAAAAACTAAGAGCAAGGGAGTAAGACAAGAAAGTAGTAGAGAATTGAAGCAGAAACAGGCCACCCAAGTCGACATGAGGCCAATAACTCCACCAAAGAATCTCCGATATCAGACTCCACGACTACAAGGCTATAGAAACAGCGCATCCCAGTGGAATAAACGTCACCACTGCAAAGCAACTCTACACCAAACATCCAGGAGAGAGAGAGAGCCTCTAGCCATCCCTTGCAGTGATCAACAAGGCTTATAGCCATCTTCAACTTGTAAAAGAAGCTGAAGGCGATGCAAAACCTTCCACCAAGACCACTCCAAACCGCTTCCAACCCAGCCAAAACTGCCTCCAACAAACAAGGGAACAAACAGAAAAAACATACAGAAACAAGCAATCATGCAAACATACACCCACGAACACCTCTTACAAGCAACCAGAGAAACGCATGCATCACAGGCAACCACCAGCAACCATGCAAAGCCAAGAAGTTGCAGCCATACGCAATAGGCAGAGATGCAAAAACAATAAATCTGCGTATGAAGCAAAAGCAGCAAGAAACATGTGGTAAAACCAAAAAATTGGTAATGTCCAAACCATGTACATAAAGAAGTTTTTGGGACATCACACAGGTGTATCCGTCTGTGATGGTAGCCAGCCCCAGACATCAGGATGGGCGCAGACCAACTTACGAATTGCCCATGTTCACTCTTGGCAGGGCATCTAATGTTGGGGGATGTAACAGCTAGTAGCCTCAACAGTGGAGTATCAGCGTATAGGGGTCGATGATACACCAGAATCCCAAGTCTGGACCGTTGAACTAGTTGACTTGGCGAGTTCTTTTGGACAAGCACTTTGGCGGGACGTCGACAAGTGATAGCCATGCCATCAGCATGGCCTAGCGCGGTTACAAATTTCTCACTTTGAATTTGGGAGTCTTTGGTTCCAACTTTTAAGGGTAGGCCTCTCTACTCAGAAATCTGCAATTTATAATGGGAAGTGCAAGCTATCATCGAACACTTCAAATTCTAATAGCGATTTTCACTTCCACAGCAGTCGTAAACTTTGGGCACCTCTATGTGGAGCAAGACAAAGATGCATTCTTTCTTGTAAGAGGATCATTATACAAGCTTTGTGGCACTCAAGATGAATCATGGCAGGCACTACAAAAAGTTGGTGCAAATCCCATTAGATGAGAAGTTCCCCCACCAAGGGATTGGAGCAAAAGCTAGAGATCCGTATTGACCCCTACAAAAACTTACACCAGAGCATACTGTATGCTGTAAACTGAGCATACTCAAGAGACCTCACTCTTATTTGAAGGACGGACGAGTCATTACAAATTGAAGAATCCCCAATAAATACCTGGTAAAGAGAGCTCAAAATTGGTTGTATTGAAGGACTTGACATAATGTATGACGCATGGTAGAGTAAGACAGCTTTTATCCAAGGGACCAGTACAAGAGCTCTTCCTGTTCTGAAATATGATAACACAGCAACCATAACTGAAAATCCTGAACCGACATCATCTTACTGCTCTAATATGCACATTGCGCTGGTAACCGAACTCTTACCTTAAATCAAGGTTATCAACTGACATTTGGAGAAATTTAGCAGCAACTGAGGGATTTAGCATTTGTACAGTCTTTACAATGATCTGAATAAATAGCAAGCCAAGTTTGTACCATTGACCAGAAATAGTTAGCCAATGTTATAAGGCAAATGTCCCATACAACATTCCTGAACTAGCAAGCTTTTAAGTGTTACCTTGTTGTCTGTCACAGAAAGGCACTGCTTAAGGAGAGCCTTATCGTAAGATTCCAGTGCCTGTGTCATTAGTACTTGCAAAGAATCTGCCTTGAGTGGAGCTACAGAACCTTGTTTTTCTTCTTCCTCCTCCCCTTCGTCTGGCATAATCCCTAGAGCTTTTAGCTTCTCTTCCATGGTCTCTTCGCCATCATCAATAGCATCTTGGCTTTCTCCATCCAAATGCATGATTTCAGTACCTATTAAAGCACAACAGTGCAAGTGTTTCAAAATTCCTAGTGAAAAAAATGCTTGAAACAATGTGGATGAACTTTGATAGAAAAAGCAATTGCCTCGTGAGCATAAACAACCATCTACTCGTGTCCTTCACATAAAAGCTCTTTCAATCGAAAAAACAGGGAGAAAAAAACAGTACGAAAGATTCCCAAATTGAAAAACTACTTTTGACTGCAAAGAGGAAGCACATATTGGATACCCTAAGTCGTCTACCAAGAACCATACAATATGTGATCATCAGCCACATCACTAAGAGAAACTAGATGTTGTAAAATCTGCACTCACACATGAAAACCCAATTTTAGGTGTGAAACTAGGTATCAATATATGGAGCACGTTGTGTCCCCCCATCCCCACACAAATGAGACTATCCACTTAAATTGTCTATGCTCTTCAAAGATCCAATCCATCATCCTGGTGAACATTGCAGGAGCATTTGTGAGGCTAGATCGCATCACCAACACCTTGTACAATCCGAAGGATGTCTTGAACCCGGTCTTGTATACATATCCACGAGCAATCCTAATCTCATGATAGCAACTTTTAAAATCCATCCTACTGAAACAAGTAGAACCCTCTGATCTATCAAGTATTTCATCGATCCTTGGTATTGAAAACTTGTTGTTGATGGTAATCTTATTAAGAGCCCCGTAATCTATACACCTCTCCACCATTCGTCTTTCTTCTACACAAGTAGCATTGCGGAACAAAAAGGTGAAGAATTGTGCTGAATCAAACCCTTTTTCTTTTCAAATCAAAACTTGTAGGAACGTGGATCTGTACGATGTGTACTGTACAGATCCGTACATACTGTACGTTTTTCCATTTCGAAACATTTGTTATGTACGAAAAAATACGTCCCAAAGACATTTAGAGATGGTACTTTTTGAACAACAAACAATTCAAGTAGATCCGCTTTTTGCCCTATGATTTGCAGAAAGATTTACGACTTCTTCTGCTTGGGTATGCTCTCTCATCTCCTGTTTTCATCGTCGTAATATCATCTTCTTTGCTGAGAATAACTTGACACAGTAGCCACCCATAGACTTGCGGCTCTCTCTAGTGGATCCAGAGCATGGGGAATTGTTGATTGTGGCTGCATTTTTCAGCCAGCATGCCGGCAAGTGGCAGCCCCGTTTTTGGCACAGAGAGCACTATTGAACCAGCGTTTTTGCATCAAGAAAGGGCTGCTATGTCTTTGTTGCATTTCGGTTGCAATGAACCCTTGTGTACATGAGTTTTTCAGCTGATAGACGACCGAGGAGTGTTGCTGATTTTCAGTGTGGAGTTGAATGAGATCAGCCTGGCGTTCTGAAGACCAAAAGGTCATTCAAGTGAACGATTTGTGCCCGGTACCTTTGCAAATTTTCAGCAAGCCGGTTGGAGACTTTTATGTGGCACTGGGGGGTGATTTTGGACCATTTTCAGCTGGTTTATCTGCCCTTGCAGAGGAGATTGGAGATCCCTTTTCATGGGAGGTTGCTTGCATCCTTGAAGCCAGATTTGTACTTGTCTACGGAGGATTGGTTAGCGACCTTGAAGTTCATTGACGATGGCACCAAAAAAAAAAGAATGTTGAGGAGAGTTGTCATGATGGGGATGCAAAAGAAGAAGTCTACATATACATAGTGGATGATGCTTTGAAGCGTTTGGAAAAGTTCAAAGTCTACTCATAGCGAGGAGTTGCAGGACTTACAATGTTGCTGGCAATATTGGAGACCAACGACTATGTCCGGTCAAGTGTGAACATGGCCAACTCTTAGGTGAGCCCTATAAAAAGAGGTCTCATTTGTGAGACATACTGTGAGATCACCACACTTGGACTCTAGGCCCTTGGCAGCTCTACAAGAATACCCATATCGGTGTGAGCTTGGTGGTATGGGACACTGACCCTTGTGGTAGAGGCTAGCCCGTTGACTACAAGCTCAAGGGAACAAATCCAGCAAGCAGATTTCCTAAGATGCTCTCCCTCCCCATCTCTCCCTTCGTCTCCCCTCCCCCCCCCCTTTTTTCTTCTCTCTCTCTCTCTCTCTCTCTCTCTCTCTCTCTCTCTCTCTCTCTCTCTCTCTCTCTCTCTCTCTCTCTCTCTCTCTCTCTCTCTCCGTCCAGAGTGCAAATGAGGATGGATGTCTACCATCTCTAGGCACTTGTGGAGGTAGTGTCAACCTTTTGGAGCCATAAGGTCTTGTGATTACCTTTTTTGTCATAATCTAACCCTAACCCTTCCGCCGGTCCAGTTTTCAACATACACCCCCCCCCCCCCCCGGCCCACGGCCGGGGTGGCCCTAAGCACTTTGCCTCTTTAATTCCATCTTGACCCCTTCAAAGAAGAGAGTAAATAGGGTGGCCTCATGGACATTGAACTCCTCCATATGGGGAGTTCCCTTAAAGAGTGGAGTCCTTCGGCAATCAACGCCAATTCCATAATCTATAAGGTATCATGAGGATAGAGCTTGCTGCTTTTCTGAAGAGAAGTCTAAAGACAGGATTCAAACTTTTGCATCTTCCCCTCATCAAAAATCTTCATCAAGGGAGTTACTTAGAGCAAAACTTCCCAGAATTTATCCACATAAGTGGATACCGACTCATACTCCTTTTGAGAGAGCCAATCCTGTTCTTTCTTAACATCTTTCTGGGAACCATTTCGTAGGATCTGTGTATAGAAATCGGTTTTGAAGTCCTCCAATGTCTTCCGTTGTCGTCCCTCAAGTATCATTGTGAGCCACCAATTGTTAGCTATGTCTCTAAAGTACATACGGACATAGCGTAGTTTGGAGCGTTCTTTGAAATTATCTTTGGCGAGAGCAATTTTTGATTGAACTTATCTTTGGCGAGAGCAATTTCAAATTGCCAGATAAAAGAGTGCTTTATCTAAACCTCACTAGCCCTTGTAATATTCGAGCTTAATATCTTTGTTGTCTATCTTAAAAGTTTTTTGATTATTCTTCTTCGAGTGATGGTGAGAGTGCTTGTTCTTCTAGATAACGCAAGAATCCTTATGAATAGGATTCCTCAAAGCTCAGTTCTCCCTTCACAAAATAGGATCTTCTTGCTTCTTCGAACCTTCTTCCCGTTTACTCGAAACAAAGTAATTCGGTGAATGGCCAATAGAGGAGAAGTGGACTTCTTGTTTGCCAAATAGAGAAAGGGTAGGATTCTCAGATGTTTCTCTAACGTTTAGAAGGATTTTGAATATCTTGAGGGGGCATTTGAACATCGTGAGGTGTTGCTTCAATCTCCTTTCCCATTCCTAAGGGTCGTGAAGAGGAGTTGTACTTGTGGCAAGGAGAGTGTCACTTGCATCTCCGCCATTTGCTGCTCCAAAAGAGCAAGTTCCTCTTCTTGTCCTACCATTAGGACTCTCTACCAAGAACCGTCTGTAACAGACTTGGACACTCCAAGTCAAGAATCAACTGCGACAGCACCAAATAACCACTTCAAAACAATTCACAGATCACAATAGATTTGCACTGGCCCGGCGGAGTTCCGTGCCTAGAGATATTGGCCCCAAAGACTGGCGCCCTTTTCGGTATTTCTTTTTATATTAATCAGATCAAAGTACAAGAGTGTGGCTAGGGTTTCACTCTCAGACTCTGCGTCCAGATGCTCTAAGAAGTGAAGCCCTCACCACGTATTTAAAGGTACAAGGGATGCCCAAAAGCAAAGCCCCAAAAGCTTTTAAAAATAAAAAGCATCAGTTCTCTCTCTCTCTCTCTCTCTCTCTCTCTCTCTCTCTCTCTCTCTCTCTTAGAGAGTCTCTTTTTTGTTTAAAAAAAGCAAGTTCTCTCTCTTTCTCATGGCATGGAGAAAAAGCAAGATTCACATCGCTCATCATTTTATTTTATTTTTTAGCCTCCGCGATTTCCGGAAATTAGGGTTTCTGGCAAAAATTAGGGTTTTTGTTGTCCGCCACATCATCACTTTGTGACATACCCCCCTCTTGAAAGCATTGTAATCAACCGCGATTACGCCTGCAAAACCGACAAAAGCCATAAACCGTCTTAGCAGACACTGACTGTTAGTACCTACGTACTAGGAACACACATCTAGCACATGTACAAAATCGACAGCCACATCACACGACATCACAGGACATCACCAAACATCACATGACATTCAACATTCATTCGGATCTTAGACCATGATTTATCGGCAATGTAGCTAGCAATCACATCTAGGTCCAATCGGGACCTCATCGATGTCCGATTGACTAACCCCTATTGCAACCATGTCTATTCGAGATCAATCAGACCAAAATGCTGCAGTCATTTCGTCTATCAGTTCCTGCACTCACAAGAAGTCAAGAACAAATCAGTATCATTATCAGGAATTCCATTTCATAAAGTCATCCAGCAGAATACTGTCAGCTCTCAATATCCCTGAAGCTCAAAGAGACATCAGTGACTTTAGTATCAGAATCAAGGCATCTATTGACAAGGGAGCTTAGTGACTCCCCTCTTGTGCATCCCACTGCACCAGATCTCCGGCCAAGCTGAATTCTGGGTTCCATTTGGAGTAGACTATGCTAAACCAAAACATCGAGGTAAAGTTTCACAATCCGAGGAGTATTTGCTAGGTCCTCCTCCTCCATCCACTTCGCATCAAATGCAGGAAAGTTCTTAAACTTAACCAAGAACCGCCTTTGGACTTTACCTTTCTTTGTATCGTTATGTGCCAAAATCTGTTTAGAAACAAGGATCTCCTCGTTTTCTTCCACTTCGGGTTGCTCATCAGGCTCCCCATCATCAGGCACATCACCCTTAACAAGTTTCAAGAGACTCACATGCAATGCATTGTGAATCCTCCAAGTATCTGGCAGTTTCAATCGGAAGGAGACATCATTTATCTTTTCAGTAATCTAGAAAGGTCCGTAGTATCGCATACTAAGCTTTGGAAAAAGCCTCTCCTTTCCCTTTTTTCTTTCGTAGGCGTGCCTTCTCAAAACGTAAGAGCACCCAATCATCCTCCTTCAATTTCAAGTCGCGACGATGGCGATCCGCTGCCTTTTTCTGTCGTTCTTGAGACTCCTGCAAAGTCTCGCGAACCTTGGCAAAAGCCGTATCCAAATCTCACGAATATTCTTCCGCTTCCAATATCTAATCTTTCGTGCGCAGGAAGGATGGAACCTTCGCAGCACTTTCAACAATCTCACCTGGCGTCTTCCCCGTCAAAGAGTGTATCGTGTTATTGTAGGCAAATTCCACCAAAGGTAAGTTCTTTTCCCCTTGAGTCTTCTGATCCGAGATACAAGACTTCAATAAGTCTAAAATCATTGAATTGGCAATCTCAAATTGCCCGTCAATCTGCAAGTGGAACGATGACGAGAACTGCAACCGCGTGCCAATGTTCTCCCGAATTGCCTTCCAAAACAAACTCATAAATCTGGGGTCTCTGTTGGAGACAATCGTCTCAGACGTGCCATGTAATCAGAAAATCATCGTGATCCTTCTGTGTTCTTGGGAGATCAAAAATGAAATCCATTGCAATACTTTCCCAGGGGTGGGTCGGTATGGGTAAAGGGTGTAACAATCCCTGTGCCTTATGCATGTCAAACTTGACCTTCTAGCATACTGCGCACAACTCTTCCACGTCCTTTTTGAGTCACGGCCAAAAGAAGTATCTCTCTACCCCTTTCATGGTGGTAGCAATGCCGCGGTGACCCGTAAAAGGTGGACAGTGGCATTCAATCATAACCTTTTCCCTCAACAGTTGTGTAACGCACAACATAGTCTTTTTCATCAAGTAGCCTTCCCGAAGGGAGTATCCAGCTACTGCCTCCCCATCCCGTATCCATGTGAAAATATCTACAAAATCTGTATCTGTGGCATACTGATCGACCATATCCTTGAAGCTTCTATGATGTATCGCGGAAATAGCCAGAACCAACGGTTTTCGAGACACAGCATCTGCCACCACATTCTTTTGTCCCTGCACATGGACAATCTAGAAGTGGAACTGTGACAAGATGTTCGCCCACCGCATCTGCTTTTCCGAAAGCTGCTTCTGTGACAAGAAGTAGCGCAAACTCTGATGGTCTGTAAAGACAGTAAAATCCGCTCCGAGTAGGTAATTCCGCCACTGAGTAAGAGCATGGATAACCGCCAAAAGCTCTTTCTCATAGATATGTGATGTCATCTCCGGCCTAGAGAACAAACGGTTCTCGTAAGCTATGACATGGCCTTCTTGCATCAAGACCGCACCCAGACTACGACCACAAGCATCACAATATACTTCAAATGACTTCTGCAAGTCCGGCAAAGTCAAAATAGGTCCCGTAGTCAATTTCTCTTTCAATGTCCGAAAGGCAATCACCTCTGTGGATCCCCACAAAAAAGGTACTCCTTTTTGTGTCAAGGTATGCAAAGGGGAAGCAACCTTTGCAAACTTTCGTATGAACCGCCTGTAGTACGAACACAGTCCCAAGAAGCTTCTAACTTCATGGACATTCCTCAAATCGGGCCAATCACGGATAGTCTCTATCTTGGCCGGGTCCATTTGCACTCCTGCTGTGCTGACACAATGTGTCCCAAAAAGTGTATCACTAGTAGGAAAAATTCACTTTTCTTTGCATTAATCACTAACTTGTGGTCTCGTAATGCCTGAAAGACTTGAAGCAGACGATCTCTGTGTTCTGCCTCATTCTTGGAGAAAACAATGATGTCGTCAAAGAAAGTGTCAACAAATAGCCTGTACTCTCAAAAAATCCTGTCCATCATCCGGTTAAATGTCGCAGGAGCATTGGTTAAGCCAACAGGCATCACCAAAAACTCAAATAACCCAAAAGTCGTCTGAAAAGCTGTCTTGTAGACATCTCCTGGCGCTATCCTGATATAATGATATCCACTCTTCAAGTCAATCCTGCTAAAGCACGAGGATCCCTGTAACCTGTCGAGTATATCATCGATCCTAGGAATCGGAAATCTGTTCTTGATGGTGATTTCGTTGAGAGTGCTATAATCGATGCACATTCTCCAAGATCCGTCTTTCTTCAAAACTAACAACACTGGAGAGCAATACGGTGAAGTACTAGGCTGGACAAGACCCTTTTCCAAGAGGTCTTTCACTGGGGTCATAATCTTTTCATTCTGTACTTTTCACTGGGGTCATAATCTTTCAATGGGGTCATAATCTTTTCATTCTGTACTCAGCTCACACGGTAAGGTGGCCGATTCGGTGACGTGCTTCCAGGTATCAGATCAATGGTATGATCTTCAGGCCCTCTGAAAAGCAATCGGCATGAGTGTGGAGAAAAATCTTGGCGTTCTTTTGATCACGTCAAAACATATTCAACCTTTATCCATCGTTCACTTCTCTCCCAAAAGAATGAGTAAGAAACTGAAGTTCATCAGGTACAATCTCTAAGCCCTTCATTTATCAAAGTTGCTTTCTCGGCCCAGTAGTCAACCACGGCGTAGTTCTTGTGGTACCAAGGGATCCTGAGTAGAACGTCACTCGCGTGCCCTGAACACCCCTGTCATTGCAAACAAAGTTTGCCAATGCTCGGTGTAATGGCAACATCCCATCCGGGTGCCAGTCGAACTACCTCCGCCTGTGGCATCAGTCTGTCGGGCGTAATTCCAAATCGAGCCGCCAATTCCAAGTGAAAAGAAGGTGGCCTTGGCTCCTTCAAAAGAGCTTCCTGATCGTTCACTTTGCCCCAAAAGCGGCAAAGTTTGTACTTTCATTCATTAGATTCGGTGCAGGTCCCACGCCATGTGGTACCAGTTCTGATTTTCTATCTGTCTTTTCTGCCACGTTCCTCAGCAGCTCTCGAACTCTCAGGCCTGTCGTCGTCTTTATCATTCTATTCTTTCTGTGCCTTTTTAGGGCACTTCGCGGATATATGTCCATGTTCCCCGCATCCAAAGCACTTCCCCTCTCTAATGAAGCGAGCTCTCTCCTCAGGAGTAAGCTTGGGTCGTGCATCCTTTTTCTCTGGGTTGCTCTTTTTCTTTCTACTTTCATTCCCAGAAGTCTGTTCGGCTCGTTGTGTCATGGCCTCATCTGTGGGGTAGGTCAGACTGCCATTCACTCTGGCAAAGCCCCGCTTCGCATGACTCATCAACTCCTGAATAGAAGCTGACTTCTGTTCCAAGCAGTGATCTCGGATCTCTGTAGGTAGACCCAAGGTAAACCGCTCAATCTGTTCTTTGAATGAGATCTTCTTGAATGAAGAGGCGGGTAGAAAAGAGCTCCAAAATCTTTCACAATAAGCATTGATTGTATCTTTCTTGGTCATCCGAAGATGGTTCCAAGAAGCTCGTACATCTCGTTCATATTCTTGCATCAACCAAGAAGAAATAAAAAGCTTCTTAAATTTCAGCCATGTAACCGGCACAGTCTTGCTTAAGAGAAGCGTGGACCACCAAGTACGAGCATTCCCCTTAAAATAAGAGGCAGCTCTCCGAATCTTGGAGTGCTCTGAATAGCGTCCTCCCGCGAAAGCGATGTCAAACTGTTGTATAAAAGACAAAGCCTTCGAAGCATCGGAGTATCCCGAAAAAGTATCAAACTTAAGTGCTTGGCCACCTTCCTTAAACTCTCGAACTTTCTTGCTTTTATCTTCGAGAAAGTCATACTGGTTGGCTTTGTAAAATTCTTCTTGTTCGCATAAAAGTTTCCGTTGTCAGAGTCTGAACTGTCCGTAGACGAGTCCTCTGTAGAAGTGTCACTCACTGGGCGAGACTTAGACTTCCTTGCCTTTTTCTTGCCCTTTCCGAGGCGTTGTTTCTTGCTTCGCTTTTTGCTTTTCCTGTCTTCTTCGCTCGAGTCTGAAGAGCTAGAAGAACTGTAAGAAGAAGAACTGGGTAGGTCTTCAAACTTGACGCGCTTCTTCAATTTCTTTGCCTTGTCAAATGTCGACCGACGACCCAAATATCCCGGGACATCAGTGCCTTTCTTCTGCTTTTTGCCGTGCTTTTTGCCTTTCTTTTGCACGTCGAAAAGCTGAGCAATCCATGCATCAACCACGTTCTCCAGTTCCTTCTCCGTATATTTTCTTGGAGGCAAAAGGTTTCTTGAGAGCGGGTTTCGAGAGTGGTGTTGTGGTTCTCTGCCACTCCGTCTGTACCTCTTCCAAAGAGGTCTGGTTCATATATTTTGCCATCTTCGAGTCCTTGGCAAAATTGAGCATCATTTTTGTTGCATCGCCAATCAATTGACGACGCTCCATCTCTCGCCGCTCCACCTAAGTAGGCCAAGGCGGGCCATACTCTCTGCCGGAATCTTCGTTGTGATCCCTGCCCGCATCTCCAGATGTAGAGGGAGTCGACTGATCATTGCCTAAAGCCATAGGTGCCGCGGAAAAAAAATTCGGAGATCGGATTTCCCGTAGAAGAGAAATCGGCCGTGCTCCGATACCACTGTAATAGACTTGGACACTCCAAGTCAAGAATCAACCGCGACAACACCAAATAACCACTTCAAAACAATTCATAGATCACAATAGATTTGCACTGGCCCGGCGGAGTTCCGTGCCTAGAGATATTGGCCCCAAAGACTGGCGCCCCTTTCAGTATTTCTTTTTATATTAATCAGATCAAAGTACAAGAGTGTGGCTAGGGTTTCACTCTCAGACTCTGCGTCCAGATGCTCTGAGAAGTGAAGCCCTCACCACGTATTTAAAGGTACAAGGGATGCCCAAAAGCAGAGCCCCAAAAGCTTTTAAAAATAAAAAGCATCAGTTCTCTCTCTCTCTTAGAGAGTCTCTTTTCTGTTTTAAAAAAAGCAAGTTCTCTCTCTTTCTCATGGCATGAAGAAAAAGCAAGATTCGCATCACTCATCATTTTTATTTTTATTTTAGCCTCCGCGATTTCCGGAAATTAGGGTTTCTGGCAGAAATTAGGGTTTGTAAGAATTTTAGGGTTCCTGCTGTCCACCACGTCATCACTTTGTGACACCGTCCCTCTTTCTAGAAAAAGAGAGAGGACCTTGCTCTGATACCACTATCAAACAATAAGAAGCAAATGTACAATGCTGGTGAGTAGAAGATCAGCTGTGCCGACGAGCTCGCTGCCGCTGCCTCCACCCCCTCCCTCTACGCACGTTTCTTGCAGCCCCTCTCCTCGCCATCGCTCTCCCCCCCCCCCCCCCCCCCCCCCCCCCCCCCCCCCCCCCCTCTCGCGCAGCCCCGCACTGCACTCTGTGCAGCCAGCCAACAGTCAGCGTGCAGCCCGCCCAGCCCTCAGCCCCCGCCTTCAGCCTTCAGCCTACCCCATCCCACATTCAGCCCGCCCGCCCGCCCCTAGCTCTCCCGCCTCAGCCCCCCCCGTCCCCCCTTGCATTCCCGCATTCATTTTTTCACCTCCCCCCCCCCCCCATCCTCTCTGTTAAGCTCACAGGAGCCCTGCAACCTTCTGGGAGCTTCGCATCATTTTCGCCCTCTTCGACTCAGCAATAGACACAGAATGGTGGCTTCTGCTCCACCTCAGAGGGACTCCACTGAAGCCCCCTCATCCGACACTGCGGAGCGACCCTTCGACTTGCTCTTTCGCCAGAAGAGCAAGCGAGCTTGATGGCCGAAGTGGAGCGCTTGCAAGCCACTTCGATTATCTGTACGATCATTGGCACTCAGCCCACTCGGGGCGAGGTTCAGGATTTACTACAAGCCCGTCGTCTCTCCGATGTGGGCAAGATCACCGATGCCCAGATCCTCGGGAGAGGGTACTACCAGGTCGAGTTCGAGTCTGCAGATATGACGACCAAGGTGATTTCCATGAGCCCACTCGGCATCAGAGCAGCTCGAGCTTACTTCTGACGTTGGCATCACGGTTTTGACCCTACAACAGATGTGCTCGAGGAGGAGGCAGACTTGCCGATTTCGGTCTGTTTCCTAGGCCTGAGGCGAGAGTACCATCCCCTCCTACCCAGGATTGGTTCCATGTTCGGGACAGTTCTGGAATCTCCACGCACGGCAGCTTCAGTTGTGGCCAAGGCCGCAAGTCCACGTGGGTTCTCATTCGTGACACGCACTCCCTCCCCAAAGTGGTACTGCTGCCTAGGGTGAGTGGGAGATGGATCGGACAGAGTGTGGAGTATTCAGGTCTCTCGAACCAGTGTTTCATTTGCACGCAAATGAGCCATATGGCAAAGTCCTGTTCTCGCAGGAGACCTCGACCCACAGTGCATGCGCAGCCTCCCAAGGTTGAGCATGCCAAGCAGCCAGATACACAGGATGCACAGGCTGGTACATCGACAGAGACTAGTGATCAGCCAGCTGATGGTTGGCAGCAGGTGCGTGACCGCCGCCGTCAGGGGAGAGCTCAACCCACTGCTCCTCCTGGACCTTCTGCAGCTCAGCAGCAGCAGGACTTGCCTGAGGAGGCCCCGTCCACTTCAGTTCCTCCACCAACGCCTCCTCCTCCCTCAGCCGCCGCTGCCGCCCCGCCTCCTCCCCACCACCTCCACCTTCGCCTCCCGCCCCTCCCCGATGGGGCCCTCAGCCTCGTCTCCCGACCCTTCCGCCATTCCTCCTCAGACACAGGGTACTGGACACGCTTCTGCCGCAAGGCGTTCTCTTGGTAGTGCTTTCGCTACGAGCCGTGTGGCTCGAGAGGGACAGCCCCACCTGAGGCCGCTTTTTTTGGTGCTCACTTCTCCCTTTGCAACGGTCCCTAGAGGTCTGACCAGCTTCGACATTCGCAGACGTTGGGACTACTTCGACTACAGCTTCACTCGGTTTTTGGGTGACTCCTCTTGCGACTTGGAGGAGGCCAGCTTTCGAGTCCACGTCCTCTTTCTTGCAGCTAGAGGCATTGAGGCCCTCAACACAACGGTGGGTTTCTCCTTTCCATTGTGTGGCAGGGATCTCACAAAGTGGACCCACCACACAGTGCTTGACTGGCTCCAGACCCAAGCTACTGAGTTCTCACACCACACAGGGGACTTGGCAGTGACAGATCTGGTGCAGGCACTTTGGCCTCTTGCCAAGTTCAATGTGACACCTCCAGATGCAGCGAGTTGCAGGAACATTGTGGTGCATTTGTTTGCTGACACTCAGTGCCCTCCGTGTTATGTTTTTGTGCATGAGGATTCTTGGACAGAGGATGTAGCCCTTCGGGCTGCACGCTCGGCTTGGGCCTGGGCGGGACAGTCACTTCTTGCGCGATTGTCTAGAGGTCGTTCGAATGCGGATTACTCCCTATCTAAACCGGCCTCAACAATAGCGAGGTTGGCTGCTCTGGCAGCATCTGTTTTCTCTCACCGACTCCATGAGGATCATCTCATGGGATGTGCAAGGATTAAGAGGGCCCCAGTTTCAGCGTCAAAGAGGTCGGCTGCATCAGAAGCTGCAGAGATGCCTTGTGGGTGGTGAGATTGACATTCTTATGCTGCAGGAGCATCATCTTTGTGAGAGCCACATTCGGCGATGTGGTCAGATTTTGCGTGGCCACTATGAGACTTTTTGGTCAGCTGCTTTTGGACCTGGAGGCATCCAGGGTGGGGTATGTATGACCATTGCGGACTCTTTGCAGCAGGCCATTGTGGGCAGGGGGATTATTGTGCCAGGAAGGGCTCATTGGATTACTATGCAGGTTCAAGGTTTCCTGATGGGCTTCCTGAACATTTAAACCCAATGTGGCGAGCGCATGTGGAGAGTTTTGGGCTCACATTGCAGAGTCTCTGCCGCAGGCAGAGCAGTGGTGCATTGGGGGAGACTTCAACATGTTGGAGGACCCAGCTGACAGGGTTGGTGGTAGCCATACTATTGTGCATGGAGATGAGTTGGCAGCTTGGGAGAGGTTATGTATGAGACTGCGAGTTTCAGATGTGTGGCAGCATTCTAGCTTTGTGAGGCCACCTGACAACCTCGCCTTCTCTCGTTCGGACCGTCAAGTGGGAGGAGTGAATCTATCTCGGATAGATCGCTTCTACACTAGTGATCACTTCTGTGACTTGGGTGGGACTATTGGCATTTTGAGTGGGACTTCCTTTTCGAACCATGCACCAGTGATCCTCACAGTGACTGATAGGCAGAGGAGGCGCATCCCTGACAGGGTCTTGCTGGACTCTGCGCACAGAGAGCGAGTGGAGGCTCTTTGGACAGAGAGCTCATACTTACAGGATTCTCTTGCTGACAGAGTGGCCTCTGGACTTGCTCAGCTTAGTCGTCTCTTCCTTTAGGAGTCTTCGGCTCGCCTGGCTGCAGCGAGAGAGGTGGAGCAGCTTCTCCGACGGGGCGTTGCTTCCTTGCAGAGGATGCACGAGCAGCATCCAGACAGTCCTTGTTTGGAGGAGCAGTTGCAACAGGCTCGCCACGAGCTCATCAGCACAGAGGAGAGGTGCCATGAGTTTGCTTTCCAAAGGCAGACATCTCAGTGGACACAGATAGGTGACAGAGTGACAGGCGCTTTCTTTGAGGCAGTGGGACCCCGGCATACGCATGCCAAGAGCCCCAATCAGAGCACCAGGAGGCATGCAGAGAGAAGGTGTGGGCACAGATGCCTTGTCTTGTGACTGAGGAGATGCGCCAAAGGCTTGAGCTCCCTCTTCAACTAGAGAAGCTACACAAGGCTCTCAGAGCACTCCCCCGAGGTAGCTGTCCACGTGAGGATGGTTTGACTCCCAGCTTTTTCTTGGAGTACTGTGACTTGCTTGGCTCAGATCTTTGCAGCGCTTTTCAGTACATCTTGCACACAGGAGAGATGTCTGATAGCATGAGTGAGGGCCTAATCTACCTCATTCCCAAGGAGGGTGGCTCCTTGGGTGAGATTCGACAATGGCGACCCATCACCATCCTCAACTCATCCTACAGAATTTTTGCCAAGGCTCTGAGTTTGAGGATTCAGTCACTTCTAGAGAGCATTATACATGGGACACAGAGAGGTTTTGTCAAGGAGCGTAGTATCCTTGACAACATCTTTATTTTTTGGAAGGCTTCTGCCCTCGCGCGGCTCAGTGTGGTGAGGATCTGGTGATACTTCTTCTCGATTTTGAGAAGGCCTACGATCGAATTGACTGGGACTTTTTGGAGGGCACTCTACGCAGGATGGGCTTCTCAGATGCTTGGATCAGAGGTGTGTCAGCTCTATACAGACAGGCACACAGTCAGGTACTTTTGTCAAGAGGTAGAGGTGATCGTTTCATGCCCACACGTTCGATCAGACAGGGCTACCCGCATGCCCCCTTCCTCTTTCTGTTCTATGCTGAGGCGATGAGCAAGTTTCTAGTTTCACAGCAGGTTGGTTTACGAGGCTTAGCGCTCCCTATTAGGGGAGATGAGCTACTGGACGACGCTGAGTTTGCAGACGACTCAGCCATGTACTTAGATGGCCAGGAGGCCAACCTTCACAGGTGTGAGCAGGCTCTTGAGACCTTCTGCTGTGCATCAGGTGCACTGATCAACTAGAGAAAGACTGTGGCTTTCTCGGTTGGTAGTGCTCCTACGCCTGATTGGATGCCAGGTGAGGGTTTCAGGTGGATACCCTCAGGGACTGCAATTCGTTACTTGGGCTATCAGGTTGGCTTGGACTTGTCTCCCGAGCAGCAGATTGCTCCCCTCCTCCTGTCCATCAAGAGGAAGTTGCTACATTATTGCTCAGCACAACTTTCTCTAGCAGGCAGAGTTGTAGTGGCCAACCAGGTGTTGTTGGCTACTATGTGGTACATCACTTCTTGTTGGATCTTTTCTTGCATCAGCCACGTGGAGAGGCTGATTAGGAACTTCCTTTGGTCAGGGCGTGACACTCAGATAGCCCGGGCCAAAGTGGCATGGCAGGTCATCACAGCACAGCACAGCAGAGCCCTTTTAGGGAAGTTCATCGTCAGAGGACTCCTTCCAGGAGAGGAGCCCTGGAAGGAGTTCTTGCTTCAGCGGCTTAGTGCTAGAGTGCCTTAGGTTGGAGGCCCTTGGTGACCTTCGACCATATGGATTTTCACAGAGATGCGCAGAGTTGGCTTGAGCAAGAGACTGGAGGATCGCTTCGCTGTGAGTCTGCTCCGATCCTAGGAGCAGCTACGCAGAGGCATGGAGCAGCGGCAGCCTACTTGCACGGAGGAGCACCTGAGACAACCCCTTGTTTGGAACCCCATGGTTAGCACTCAGAGAGGCCACTTGGTTGGTAGTAGGCCTCATGTTTCCTGGGGTCCCATGGCAGAGGGTCCAGCACGCACTTTAGGTGATTGGCTTCAGTTTTCAGGCTTGTCAGAGGAGCTTCAGGGCATCCAGCTACAGGGCATGAGAGGGGTGCAGAGCATATGTCAGGACATCTCAGAGGCACTACCTGCTGAGTGGCTCACACCTCTCGAGTCAACAGCGCCCAGATGGATGGGGGCCTTCACGCGACTGGAGGTTCTCATCTCAGTTCAGGCTTGCTCAGAGACTGTACCCTCCCTGTTCTTCGAGCTACAGGGTGGGGGACGCTTACACCAAGTTGCAGTAGAGGCCCCACAGGTGGCAGAGTGTTGTTTTCAAAGGATCCGAGTGGTGGGCATCTTTGGTAGGACTTGTGTCATTGATCCTGACCCAGCAGCTCTTGCCACTGGATAACTGGAGATTGTGGGCTTGGGAGAGTTGTCCACTGGCACGGGTGCAGTGGGACCCTGGAGAGTGGTTTTGGAGGGACCCCTTCTCCTCAGCAGATCATCCAGGTGTCCCATTCTTTCAGTACACTGTTCGACTGGGACATCACATATTGGCAACGCAGAGAGACGCTCGCCCTGCTGCAGCACCTCATCGGCAGGAGGAGGGTCTCACAGCTGAGTTCTTGGCAGCTTTTTGGGAGAGGTTGTGGGACTCCAAATAGCCGAGGTGAGTCACGCTATTCCAGTGGCTGGTTGCACATCGAGCTACAGCAGTTGGGAGTTGGCTGGTACATAGTGGTCTCTCAGCAGCATGTGCAACTTGTGACCATCCTGTGGAGAGTCAGCGGCACTGTCTTTGGGACTGTCCTCTGGCACAGCAGGTTTGGCTTCGTGTTCTTCGGTTGATGCCAGCTCTCTCCACTACTCGGCAATACACGTGGGGGGCAACTGCTTGGTCCACTCTCACGGGCCCGACACTTCAGTTTGAGCTATCCTCCACCAGCAGGATGATAGTGATGCAGGGGGGTCGATAGAGCTTACGCCACAGGAGTGGTGCAGTGAGAGAGAGGAGTGGTGGGAGCTCATCTGCGACCTGACACTTTGGTTCATCTGGCGGGCCTGCTGCTTCCGCATCTTCGAGGCTCGCCCTGTACCACCAGCAGAGACTGTTCCAGATTTTTGGCTAGAGCTGATCCATACTCTCAAAGGACGGTTTGAGAGACTCCAAGGCAACTCCAACCGCATGAGGGAGCGTAGAGAGGCTTTTCTTCAACTCTGGCGCCCTAGGCCTTTCTTCACCATGGTCTAGGGTGTGCTCAGATGGCAGTACCATCCACCTGTGTGGCTTTTCCCTCCTCCCATCTCTTGATTTAGCCTCATTGTACATATGCTGTTTTTTTATTGGGAGAGTCTCCCCGTCATGTTTGTTGTAGCCCTCTCTTGTAGAGGTCGTTGTAGCCCTATGGGCAGCTTCATTAACTAATAAAAGGATCTTTTTCTGGGGAAAAAAAAAAAAAAGAAGCAAACTTTTCTTCTTTACTTCACAACTTTTACCAAATATTGAGAAATAAATGGAAAATTCTGATTTGAATGACAGAAACGCACATTCGTACACTTGACAACACATTGGGGCCCAGAAGATGGGCCAGTACCCCCCTAAAGAGTAGTTTTATGAATGGGGAAGTCTGCAAAAACAAGCACATAGACTAGAGAGAGAGAGAGAGAGAGAGAGAGAGACAGAGAGAGAGAGAGACTTGTACCGCTCTCTTTTCTCTTCCTTTATCTTATTCTTTATGAGAGCAGGAAGATTCACTCTCTAACTAAGAGAAAGGCAAGAGCTTGTCTCTACGCTGAGATTTCTTACTCCTACGAACCGTGGTCCCTTCCACTCCAAGGGATTTACAAATCCCAGCAGAATTTCATGCTATTCTTTACTTCATCATTTCTATAAAATTAAAACTGCTGAAATTATCTTACCACAAGTCTCAAGCCTCAATAGGGTGTTTTGTGCTTGATACTTCACATATGGCTGCACGAGACTCCTTTTGCTGAGAAATCCTCGAAGTGGGAACATGTCCAAGGTCTTCTTAGCTAAAAATGAGCATGAGGGCTGAAATTTGCTTAAACAGTAGCCTAGCACTTTGAAATGACTGATTTTCATCCAATAGTCGCCATCATTTCTTCACTTCTATCGCGAGCAATCTTCTTATAAAGCTTGTTTGACTATCTCTCTCATAAGAGAGAGCACACACAAGACTTTTGAGTGGTCACACACACACACACACACACACACACACACGAGGCTGTGACAGTCACTAACTTCATTCGTTGGTTTCCTTCCTTTGATTTTTATATAATTTTTGGGACCCTCTTTTTGAAGTCACAAATGGCCAGCCATTGTATGGCCAATGTGAAACGGCCGATGGCCGAGAGTTTCACCAGCAACATTGAAGGCAAGGTCATCACGAGATGCTTGGGCGGATCGGCACTGAAATCCGAGTAGTAAAAGGCTAGGCTCAATTAAAGTCATTTAGGCCCCTCGACGAGACTTCCTATGTTGATGGGTACTAGGAATTTAACTCAAAAGGGCAAACCGGACACTTGGCAGCTTGTGAGCCATCTGCAAGGACATCTCAGCTGGGGGAGCAACCAAAATCGGTATGTGGTTGATTTGGGGTTGATTTGACTTCATAAGTGAACCATTGTGTGTGTGAATAGTTGGTGCAGGTGATCACAGCTTTAATGGAAAGCTTGCCTTCTCCTCTCTCTTATGTAGCACGATAATTCTGCTCTCGTGCACCTCTCTCCCCTATTCAATACAGAATCGTGATGCCCAGCTCAAGAGCTATTAATCTGCATGTACAGTTCTATGGGTTTATGTGCGATTGCCAAGGCAAGAGCCTCTTGCACAGGTACCAGATTAGCTAATTGCTAATCTCAAGCAAGTAAAGGTGGATTTAGAGAGATTTCTCGCAAGAAATATCATCTAAATAAAGGGCAAGTAGCCCTACAAGTGCAGAAACTTAAGGGCTTGCTACAGATGCATTCAATACACAAAATGGAGCCCAAAACAGAGAATTACAGCTTGCTGTAATTTTTTGCAGGTTTAGGGTTTTGACCATTTTTTATGCTTAAAGGTCCCAAGAGCTTCGAGGAAGCCAGGGAATTGCTATAAACATGTGTTTTGGAGCGTTTTAGAGGCTAAAAATAGAGAATTCAACGAGCTGTACTTTCTTGCCAGGTTTGCAAAAGTTCTCTAATTAGCGCGCGCGCACACACACAGCTCTCTCTCTCTCAGTATTCAGTTCAGCTCTCTCTCTCTCTCTCTCTCTCTCTCTCTCTCTCTCTCTCTCTCTCTCTCTCTCTCTCTCTAACTTACATTGGCCATTTTCCTGGGAGATGATGTAACAGACTTTGACACTCCAAGTCAAGAATCAACCGCGACAGCACCAAATAACCACTTCCAAACAATTCACAGATCACAATAGATTTGCACTGGCCCAGCGGAGTTCCGTGCCTAGAGATATTGGCCCCAAAGACTGGCACCCCTTTCGGTATTTATTTTTGTATTAATCAATCATCAAAGTACAAGAGAGCGGTTAGGGTTTCACTCTCAGACTCTGCGTCCAGATGCCTTGAGAAGTGAGGCCCTCACCACTAATTTAAAGGTTACAAGTGATGCCCAAAAGCAGAGCCCCAAAAGCTTTTAAAATCAAAAGCATCAGTTCTCTCTCTCTTAGAGAGTCTTTTCTCTTTTTTTTATATAAAAAAAGCAAAAGCAAAATTCGCGTCGCTCATCATTTTCCAAAAAAAAAACAAAATTAATAATCCGCCTCCGCGATTTCCGGAAATTAGGGTTTCTGGCAAAAATTAGGGTTTGCAGGAATTTTAGGGTTTTTGGTAGAAATTAGGGTTTCTGCTGTCCGCCACGTCATCACTTTGTGACATACCCCCCTCTTGAAAGCATTGTAATCGACCGCGATTACGCCTGCAAAACCGACAAAAGCCATAAACTGTCTTAGCAGACACTGACTGTTAGTACCTACGTACTAGGAACGCACATCTAGCACATGTACAAAATCGACAGTCACATCACAGGACATCACCAGACATCACACGACATCACATGACATTCAACATTCATTCGGATCTTAGACCATGATTTATCGGCAAAGTAGCTAGCAATCACATCTAGGTCCAATCGGGACCTCATCGATGTCTGATTGACTAACCCCTATTGCAACCATGTCTATTCGAGATCAATCAGACCAAAATGTTGCAGTCATTTCGGCTATCAGTTCCTACACTCACAAGAAGTCCAGAACAAATCAATATCATAATCAGGAATTCCATTTCATAAAGTCATCCAGCAGAATACTGTCAGCTCTCAGTATCCCTGAAGCTCAAAGAGACATCAGTGACTTTAGTATCAAAATCGAGGCATCTGTTGACAAAGGAGCGGAGTAACTCCCCTCTTGTGCATCCCACTGCACTAGATCTTCGCCAGTCTTTGGGGCCAATATCTCTAGGCACGGAACTCCGCCGGGCCAGTGCAAATCTATTGTGATCTCTGAATTGTTTGGAAGTGGTTATTTGGTGCTGTCGCGGTTGATTCTTGACTTGGAGTGTCCAAGTCTGTTACAGATGACCTTACATTGGCACAAGTGGCACATATGCAAGAGTTGATGCCAGAGATCAGGGCAGCAAGAGAAAAGGGGAAAATCGCCTTTTATAGAGGAGGGAAAGTAGTGGTTCTGGAAAAGCGCTCATCATGATGGTGCGAGACCTATGGGGCGATGCTCCGGATAGCGGCGTGGAATTGTAATGGATCATATAGGCTAGATGTAGGTGCCTTTGAAGACAGCTTTAGGGACAGAGACATAGTTTTCTACTCAGAGACGCACCAGATACCGGGACAGCTTATGCCACATGTGAAGGGGTATTTATGGGAAACAGCTAGTCGACCAGACAAGAAATCTCTGCGAGGTAGCCGGGGTTCAAGAGGAGTAGCAGTCTTATTTAAAGAGGAGCTGAAACCACTACTACAGATTATCAGGAAAGATGAACAAGCAAGATATATGTGGGTGAGAATGAGAGTCGAGATAGGTAGATTTCTATATATCGCTATATGCTACTTCCCTCCAAGTACATCAGTCTACTCCTCACCTAAAGGATAGTCCCCTTTCTCCATATTGAATAATGACATATGGGAGTTCTCTAGAGATGGAGACATCGTTCTCTTAGGAGACTTTAATGCCAGAACGGCCAACTCTCAAGCAGTATTCTATGATACTTCTGAGGAAATGCTCAGAGAAGTAGATTTATCACAGGAGGGGCTTACTAGAAACTCACAGGATAAAGAACACACTGAATATGGGAGACATCTCATGGAAATGGCAACTTAGCAGATAAATGGTACAGTCAGTTTGCAAAGAACCACTTTGCGACCTGGGCCACATTACAAAAGCAGTTATGTGAAGCTTTCAGACCAAAGGACTTCCAAGAGAAGGTTCTCGATGAGTTGGCCAACTTGTGCTCCAACCAAATTAGACTTTTGCGGAACTCATGACTAGAACCAAGTCTCTGGTCGCTAAGCTTCCTCAGCAACCACGTGAAGTTATGGTTAAGAAGTGGGTGGAGAAGGCTCTTCCCAAATTCTGAGCAAAAACTCTGAGAGACTCTCCAACTTGACGTCACTCTGAAGCAGTTTGTCGCGGCTGCTACTAGGATCGAAGCGGCTAGGCAGTTGTTCACCGACTCCCCTCAGGTAGAGACCACTTCAGTCAATCTTTTTGGAAAGTCCTTCTAATCCTTTGACTTCTTTCCGCAGGGAGCTCAAAGCCTTGAAGTTACAATGAGCTCTTCAGGAAGAGAGATCCCTCTCTCTTCGACAGGAGAAGCCTCCACATCACGAGGCCTTGGACCAGATCAAGCGCGAGCTAGAGGAGCTCAGGTCTCAGCAGGAGACTAAGGCTATGGTCTGGTGTAGCCCATGCCACTCTTCAGGGCACCCTCCACAAGACTGCCCCCTTCAGGTTTATTGCCACTTGTGTGAAAATTCCGGACATGAGGACAAGGATTGCTACTACCGCAAGGGATTGCGACATGTACAGCAAGTCTTGCTCCTACTCTTCAACAAGAGTTAGCACCTGCATCCAACATGGTTTCCTCCTATGGCCATCCAAACCACATGCCACCTTTGCTGACAACCCCTTCTATGCAAGGTATGCAAGGCAATTTTCCCTCTTAGATCTTTTATCATGTGAATGCTCCCTCGGCCCCTCAGAGCTTCTACACCTCCACCTCCATGCAACAAGAGCAAAGACCGCCTCGTCCTCCGACTCGCCCATCCAATTGGCCAATGTTGTGCTACAGATGCGGGGAATATCGGCATTACCAAAGTAAATGTCCTCTGCCAAAAGGGTGTCCTTCTTGCCAACATTGACCTGAGTCTCACGATCACTATAGTAAGGACTGCCCCAAACAACGTGCATCTACGACTTCGAGCCCACCTGCATTCACTTTTGCTAAAATCAATTTGATAATAGTTGGCACCATCCCTTAACTATCACCTTCTACTCATGCAGTGGCTCCTCAAGACAAGTTCAAGCAAGTCCAGGAGAACACTGGTGTCCCCACTCCGGCCCAAAGAGCATCCTTCGGTCTCAGTCTTCCAAGAAGTTCCACTCTTCCCCCCGCTATCCCGCCAATGGATACCCCGCTTCCAATTGTCGATAAGCCATCCCCTAGTGCCAAGCCAGGATCCTCATCTATGCTCTTCGATATTGATGAAGCTTCATGAGGGAAGTGCCTGTTTAGAGGGGATGTTGGTACAACCATTGCATTGTTCGTATGGATCTACGAGCAAGGAGTAGGCTTAGCTGGATTGGAATATCTGCTAGCCATTGAGGAGATACATAGGAGTGGTTGGTTCCAATCGTTGGACTCTATTATCATCATCTACTTTGTATGGTCATTCGTCTTGAGTCTAGCATCTTGAGTTCATGCACAGCACGTCGTACCATCCCTGCACATTTGAGCCTCGACACCCCCATTGTATTCATGAGTTCTGGACTAGAGTTGAGTGTGCTGCCATGCCAAAGTCTGTACTGGTTTCTTTGAGTTAGTCGAGTCCCATGTTCTCCAGATTCTACTATTGAGTCGTTGGGAGTGAGATCTCACACACATTGCACTAAGGAGCACCCACTATAGAGAGAACAACACATTAACCCTGCTACAATTTCTATGGTTTCCCTAAGTGCACTAGACATCTCCAGGACCAAGTAGGCTAGTTCCATCGCAAAGAAGCACCTTCGGAGATTGTTCCCATCGCCACAAACTGCTGTTTTTCTCTGTTTTCAGTCCATAAACGTCATAGACAAGTCTTCACAGGTGATGCTTTTCGTGTTTTGATCTATGAGTGTTTGTTCGGGAGTGCACTTCCTCTGCACGAGGAACTAGGATCAACAAAAGGCATGAGCCTATAAAAGAGAAAAGCGTTGTGCAGGAACAGAGCCAGATCAGCCAGAGGGTTTTGCACCCTAGGTTTCTAGATTGGATACACAGATCAGACAATGGTAGACTCTCGAGTTGAGATCAAGGAGTAAAGATTTGAGAAGGGACTTTGTGTCCATGATAGCAGAGTTGATGCTAAGAAATCTACAAAAGAGGAGTCTGGGAAAAGAGTCGGAATAGAGTTTGGGGCCAATACTCTCTTGGGGTGGAACATCGCCACTCCGTGTCTTTTGTGTTGTGCATCTCTTTCAGTTGAGTTGTTATTTAAGTGCTTAAAAGATTTTTTTGTTTGTTCTTTTCCGTCCGCACGTGGTGCCCTCCTGTTATAGAGACTTTGGAGAATCTCCAAGCACAACATACGAAGGCAGCAAACAAGCATTAACGTGACTTACAGGAAGGAGAATGATTGGGTGCTACTTCGGTTTGAGAAAGCACCCCTAAGGAAGAGGAAGGGTAAGGGGAGGCTTTTCCCAAAGCTTACCATGTGATACTATGGGCCCTTCCAAGTTTAGGAAAAGATTAACGATGTGCCACAAACGCGAGGACATAACAATATCAGATATACTAGAATTTATCACTTTATATTGAAGCCAATTGATATAGAGAGAGAAAGAAGATCGACACAATACTTGAGACTCGAAAATGGGCTGTCCCCCCCCCCCCCCCCCCCCCGGTGAGGAGTATCTTTATTACTAGGGAGAAGTCTTTATACAAGCACTTGAATTGAATGTATTACTGTGTCCGTATTAAATCAAACTCGATGGTACTCGGAAGCCTCGGCTTCCCAATGTTAGGGCTAACCTCTATTCCTAGGGCTATTCCTCACATAGAAGTCTCGAGAACCAAGGTTCTCACCTTTGGAACTCACCTTCCAGATTCGGGGCATGGCATCCCTTTCAGTATTTCTTTATATTACTTCAACACTATTCAGCTCGGGCAACACCTCTTTGCACCTTCCACGTGGTAGGATGCCAAAGAGTGAGCCTTCAGGTCATATTTAAAGGCCCTTGGCCCGAGACGCAATTTACATGAAAAGCAACTGCCTTTAGGCATTGTTCGTAGTACGTACAACTGCCACGTCACCGGCTGTAAGGTGCAGCGGAAGTGAATGTTGAACTTTGCTCAAGATGAGTGCTCCGAACTGTGCTCAAGGGTTCCTTTTACTTACGAAAGGAAGAGCCTTCCGTACCTTTAGTGAGAGGGTGCAATGGACACAAACAAAGTGGTGAACACTGTGAATGAAGGTGTTGAGACAAAGAGATAGAGAGAGAAGAATACGACACCAGAATGTTGTCAAACCCTCCTCCGAAGGCCCCACTCTCTATGGCGAGAGTGGTCTACTATTGATTGCAAAAATCTCTACAATGCTTGGACTTGCCGACGATGTCGACGATGATGAGGACGACGATGAATCATGAGACGAGCTGAAACCTGAAAACGCTAATGGTTGAAATCTGCAAATCTTTATCTGCTGAATCCTGACTCTATGTCGGTGACGATGTCGATGACGACGATGCGACGACGACGCGCTGAAAATGCAGATGCTGAAATCTGCGTTTTCTGGGCTGAAATTGCAAACTTCACGGGATCTGACCGTGCGGCAAGGATCTGCTACGGGAAGGTGACATCTGCGAGGTTCAGGACTTGTTCTGCTGTGTCTAAGTGCTGAAAACGGAAAATGTCGGTGCTTGTGTTGGTTCCATCGCGGTAAATCTGCAAAACGCTGGACTGCCAGGCTGATGCAAAAACGCTAGGGCTAAAAACTGATCTTGCGGGGAAATCTATATACCTTCATAAGTTCGGAATAGTCTGAACTCACGAATTATAAGAGGGAATAAAGCACTCATAAAACTATAAAAGCAAGGGACCAAGAAAAGAAAAGAAAAACAAAAACAAACAAACAAAACAAACTAAATCACTTTGTTTGCTACGAAACAAAACTAGATAAAACAAAACATTATTAATTTAAAAATGTTTTTAGAAAAGGTATGTGTAAAATAAGTTGACGCAACTTCCTTGGCTTAAAACAGGTACTCAACTTTAAGCAAAAAAGGATGAGACATCTTAAAAACTTAATCCTAAAAATCAAACTTCACACAACAACTTCTAACAGAACACATTCTTAAGTCCTCAGGTAAGCTAAATACAAAAAAAATGAATACTACTACAAACCTACGAAGAGCAAAGAACCAAACTTGACAATATGTGATCTCAACTTCGCTGCTTGTCCAAACAGGAAGAATAAGATTATCACCTTTATCATGCATAGCTTGGACAACAGCTATGACATCCCTACTCACGTCGTCAGTGCCCAAGAGTAGGTGCAGGTTTATATAGAGGTCATTCATGCTTTGAACGTACTCTACAAAACCAACGAGCTGAGTTTCTATCACCCTCCGGAGGTGATCTTGCGGGGAAATCTGCTAACGCTAGGAAATCTGTTGTGTTGCTGTGGGAATCTGCTAACACTAGGGCTGATCGACTACGTCTTGTTGTCATACACTGGCCCCAGAGTCTGGCGCCCCTTTCGGTACCTATTTCTTTAATGATAATCACAGAGTACAACTGCCACAGGGAGCGTACCTACAATCATGCAATGACCTGCCCAATATTAGCCCCCTCAAGGCACCCTTACAAAGGTAGGGTACAAAAACAGTAGAGCCCCCAAAAAGTAGTGCGTCTACCGAAATACCCGTACACAGTCCCTGTCACACCGTTTACAAAAAGTCTACCACGTCATCGTTCAATACGGCCCTTTCCATTGTCCATTAAGCAATAGCATGACACCATCTATCACGTGGACCGATGAGCTCGGTCAATGTTTTCAAACATTGAAGAACACATTGAAGCAACTAGTTATATTGCATCGATGTTACATATAATAGATCCGAACAAACTCTTGTTGAGAAAACGGATGCCAATGATTATGCCATGGGTGCACCAATTCCCTATCAAGATGGCCGACACGCAATCCCACTATTCCACAAACCAGAGAAAAAATTGCTAGAAGCCATCCACTCTTTGAAAATTTGGTGTTGCCCGCTTCGTGGTATGGATTGAAACCATTCATTCAAATATCTATGTGATCAACATGGCCTTCGAGGTCCCAAGGCAAGGTGGGTCAAACTCATGCAAGAGTTCGATTTGGACATACGCTACCATAAGGGCGCCACCAACGCAATGGCTAATGACCTTAGTAGGATCTCAGAGGTAAATGTTCTTTCGTTTACTGAAATCTCGACTAACTTCTTTCTCTCAAAGGCCGTCACTGCACAAATCATTACTCAGAGTTGTTGAAATTCAAACCACATCCATGGAGAGAAGTGGGCAAAAACTTAGAGAAAATGGGATTGAATATTTCTCTTCAAGACATCCTCTTAAATGAACAAATGGGTAAACTGACACAAAAAAAATCAAAGGCAAAGCCAATACCTATAAACAAGGTGGGAGATTATTGTGAAGGAGAAGAAGGAAACAGCACCTTACCAATGGACACAAAGGAGTCAAAACGATTGCTATACTTGATAGCAAGGCTAGAGTGGCCATTGTCACCAAGAAGATATGGGATAAATGGGAGACATTGATCGCAGTGATAAGCCCAACTTGTTGCCATTGGCGGACAAGATTGTCTATCTTGGTGCCCTGCCATACTCTATAGAGAGGTTTGCTTGATGCACTAGTAGTCTAAACTTGCAGATTCCTTCCTCACTCTTGGAGGCCGAAGATCCCTAGTCTTATTGTGCACCCATGATCTAAGAGAGGGTGTTAAGAGTTTAGGAGGTCATCCCCTAGGTTTCATCGTCTAGATCTTGTGAGTGAGGGCTTCTTTGTAGTTGTGCCCGGCCTTGTGAGGTTTTTCAAGATTCTAGGCATGTGGGGGAATGTTCCACTTTCTGCCCGGCTGTCGACTTGTAGGCCTTTTTGTTGAGCGCCCGATTTAAGTCCTATTTCCATAATTTCCCAAATTTTGGGTCATGGATTTTTTATGGGTTTTGGGAAGGCATTTTTGTTGAGCCCCTTTATAGGGAGAGGGGAGCATTGCCATTCTCACATTGAGTCGGAGCCTTGTCCTCTCTTGTTTGCAGAGTTGTTGCCCCACAAGGCTTGTGTCTCTTTCTCTCTCTGTCCATCTTCTCTCTCTAGCAATTTTCTCTCCCCTCTCCTCTCTCTCTCCCGCGCGTTCCCAAGTCACCACACCTTCCGCTGCACATTGACAAGCCAGCTACCTCTCCCTCCATCCCAAACCCAAAAAGAAAAGCATGCACACACAAAAGACTTAAGTTTCTTGCACCTCTTTTTGGAATTCTCATGTTTGATGGAGATATTTGTGGTCCTTCATTGACCAAATATCCACCTCTTCTAGTGCATTGTGTGGGTTTGTGTCAAAATGTGGATAGATTGGCATTTCAACACTTCTAGCTTGGCTTGCCATACCTCTTGTCATATCTACAAAAGGATTGGTAGGTTTGCTTTCCATCTTGATGATCTTAGCTTTCTTAATGTCAAGCCCACTCAATACTCCCAAGATAGTCCTTAATAAGCACCTTTGGCCTTTGTTAGTCTCTCAAAAGTCAAGAATTTGTGACTCTTTTGGTCTTTGGAAATTAGTTTTGGGTACCCTAAAGGTTTGTATTTAGGAAACCTGGAAAAATTCAGCTCTAAAACCAATCTTTTCTCCTGGCTATAAGCATCCGCTTGCTGAATGCCTAAGGTTTGGCTTCCTCCACCAGGTAAAACTATTTTACGATAAAAATTGATAAACATAACCCACATATGGAGCATACCACAGCCACCTATGCGTGTAAGGCTTGCAATGCAATTGGTTCAGTGATGACACTTTCCGGGATTGCACCTACTTATTGCGTCAGGCATTTGTAATAGAGTTTAACTTTGGCTCATGAATCCTCACAACAAAGATTTCTTCATTTGGAGTACACTGGCACAGCTCCCTTGTATGTAGATGACAAGAAGGAAACATAGCTGTTTTGAGTTGCATTAGACTTAGTGGCAAGCACCAATATCAACCACAATAAGTTCTCATGGATCTGGACTCCCTAACTAAGGACAGCAGCGTTCACTTATTTGAAGAGAGAATGTGCTACAAGATTCTCTGGGCTTCCTGGTTTGTTTGGATGCATCACCAGAGCAGTCCTTTGTGCCAACCATAGCCTCCATAGCGATTTTTTACATTCTATGCAAAAATCTTGATTTGGTAATCACCTGTAGTTGATTAGGTCTTGCTTGCTAAAGTCTTTACGAAGGTGCATTAGAAAGTTGTGCATGCTTATTTGTGACTTTCTTTGGGTAGGATCGGATGGAAGTAAGGATATAAGTTGCTTACAAAGTCAATAGAGTCTTGGACCCAGAAACCAAAGCATTGGGGATGTTGGATCCAGAGCTGTAATGCAAAATTCTATTGAGAAAATTTATTGCTAGAAGCATCAGTCCAAGAGAGCATCCCTAGCAACGCTTGTGACCCCCAGACCTCAGACACCATACGGCAAAGACTGATAAAAGATTGGATTCCCCGTCCAGCATATATCACCCATCATATGTCACATCGACCTGCTCAATACTGGCCGATAGTACTCGCTCTGGCCTTGTGCAACTCAAAGGATCCCATCTTTGCCAAAAATTAAAATACATAGACACAGGAAATTCTTAACTAAGATCACGTCATTAAGATTCTAATGGACATATGATGGGAGACTACTAATTTACAATGGGCCACTTGGAGCAAAGAAACAAAGCAATTGGTCAGTTTTTGGAGATGCATGAGATCGGGCAGGTGAAACCTTGGCAAGTGCTTGGGAGATTTTTTTGAGAAGTGTGTCAACCAGGAGGGGCAGACTTCGGATGCTAATTCTGCCAATTGGTCTTAGTGGAGAGACTTGTGATGAGATCGGCTGTTTTGACAAGCAGCAAATACGTGGACTGGCCATCCTATCCTGGTAGCCTGTGGGTTTGTTGGTGGGAGGGCAAGTGGGAGGTAGGGAGAATTTACCTAGTGTATCTACAACAAGAGACGTGAGACATTAAGGCTTCAACCTGGAACAAAGTTAAAAGTCATTGCTCTCAGAAGCAAACCATGGCATAAACAGTGAAGTCCAGAAATTCTTACGTTTGTAAGAATTTTTAGGCGCTTGTAACTTAACCAAAGTCACCCAAAAAAACAAGTGACATGTATCAGTACCATGCTGTTTCAAGCCATCTGAAATCACATTCTGACTTTCCTCTGTTGCTGGACGCTTTTTCCTCTTTGATGGCTTTATTGCAGCTTCGTTGAGTTCTACATGAGACTTTGGCTTCTCAGCATCCACAGCATTGTCAGGGCCCAATATGACAGCTGAAAACCACCAAACACCCCAGAAAAAACAAAAAACAATTGTCAATACACAGTTATAAACAAAAAAACACACCATAGGCACTTAAACAGAGGTACTTATATGTTGTATACACACAACCATCACATAGCAGCAGAACAAACAAGCAGACATGATCATACACTGCAACGGAAAAAGAATTTTGGGACGTGAATTAAGCCCCACCATTAATGGAAAAAGCTGCTTTTCATCTTTGATCGGACTCTACAAGTCCTAAAACCATTTATCCCTCTTCTGACAAATACTCTTATAGCTCAAATGAGTTGTATAACCAAGGCAAGCCATAAAACTCGCATCGCCTCTAAAACATCACTCTTTACTCCTGTATGATTGTATCACCCCTTGGCATCATGATGTTTAGCACCCTATGTAGCACTACAACAAGAAAAAAAAAAGCATTTTGAGACGTGGTATGAGCCACATCATTAATGGACAAAGCTGCTTTTCATCTTTGATCAGACTCTACAAGTCCTAAAACCCATTTATCCCTCATTTGAACGATAGTCCTATGGTTCAAATAAATTGCATAACCAAGGCAAGCCATAAAACTATCACACAGTCTCTAAAACTTCATTCTTTACTCCTCTATGCTTGTATGACCCCTTGGCATCATGATGTTTAGCATCCTATGTAACACTTCGGACATACGGTCAAATAATATAACCTGTGAACCACCGGAATCTGCTAAACTTTTAACACTTCGAACTAAAAACAAACTGAACTTGAAATAAGGGGATAGGCTACAGAAAGAAGAAGATGGTGGAGCAAGATGCTCTTCACGAGAGTCGATGGCCCACAACTGCCGCCGCTAGCACCCTCGGTTGGGTGATTGTTTAGCAAATCCAAGTACAACGAATGGCCTCTATGTGAACCCTTGTGCCCGGTCTTTGCACCTGTGCCTACGCGAAAACTTTACCTCAAGGGGGCGTATCCACCCAAAATGTAAGGTGCAGCGGAAGTGAATGTTGAACTTTGCTCAAGATGAGTGCTCCGAACCGTGCTCAAGGGTTCCTTTTACTTACGGAAGGGAGAGCCTTCCGTTCCTTTAGTGAGAGAGTGCAAATGATCACAAACAAAGTGATAAACACTGTGAATGAAGGTGCTGAGACTGAGAGATAGAGAGAGAAGAATACGACACCAGAATGTTGTCAAACCCTCCTCCAAGGGCCCCTCTCTCTATGGCGAGAGAGGTCTATGCTATTGTTTGCACAATCCTCATACAATGGTCTAAATGCAATGGACTTGCCGACGATGTCAACGACGAGACAGGCTAAAATCTGAAAACGCTAATGGCTGAAATCTGCAAATCTTGTATCTGCTGAATTCTGACTCTATGTCGGTGACGCCGGCGATGACGACAATGCGACGACGATGCACTGAAAACGCAGATGCTGAAATCTGCGTTTTCTGGGCTGAATCTGCAAACGCTGGCTGATCTGACCGTGCGGCGAGGATTTGCTGTGGGAAGGTGAGATCTGCAAGGTTCGCTATTTCCATGCTCATCACCTCCATGCGAAGTATCCATTCTACTTCGGATGATGACCATACAAAGAAGTCTTGGGTTCTTAAGTTCACGAGGTTCTTGGGTTCTCGTGGTTCTTGGGTTCTTGAGGTTCATGAGTTCTTAAGGGTCTTGAGTTCTTTCTTTAGCTTGCAATCTGTGTTAGAGAAGGATCTTCTCTTACCCGAGCTCTTCTGTTTCCCGCGGGCGCACCCCTTGGCGGCCTTGCGCTCACACCAACGTTGCTTTTTCCCACCTCACGTGGATTGGCCGGCCGCTAAGTGCACGATCCGCTCTCAATAAGTGAAAAGAAAAACAAGGGGAGACTGGACAAGCCCTTCTTTCTTGGGTTTCCTGTCACTCTTCAAAAAAACGATTAGGAATCGACATGCCCAAGTGGACTTGGGTTACGTGCGACCGCAACAAGCAAAAAATTCTTGTGGTTCTTTCCTTGAGTAATAAAGAACGCTGTCAAAGCTCTGATACCAATGTAAGATACAGCGGAAGTGAATGTTGAACTTTGCTCAAGATGAGTGCTCCGAACCGTGCTCAAGGGTTCCTTTTAGTTACAGAAGGGAAAGCCTTTCGTTCCTTTAGTAAGAGAGTGCAAATGATAGTCAAACCCTCCTCCAAGGGCCCCTCTCTCTATAGCGAGAGAGGTCTATGCTATTGTTTGCACAATCCTCGTACAATGGTCTAAATGCAATGGACTTGCCGACGATGTCAACGACGAGACGGGCTGAAATCTGAAAACGCTAATGGCTGAAATCTGCAAATCTTGTATCTACTAAATTCTGACTCTATGTCGGTGACGCCGGCGATGACGACGATGCGACGATGCTGCGCTGAAAACGCAGATGCTGAAATCTGCGTTTTCCGGGCTGAATCTGCAAACGCTGGCTGATCTGACCGTGCGGCGAGGATCTACTGTGGGAAGGTGAGATCTGCAAGGTTGGGGACTTGATCTGCGGTGTCTAGATGCTGAAAACTGAAAACGCTGATGCAAAGAAGGTTATGACGCCGAAAATCTGCAAAAACGCTAGGCTGAAATTCTGATCCAAAAACGCTAGGGCTGAAATTGATCTGCTGTGTATCTACTTCCGCCGGCTGATCTGCAATTGCAGAACGTTAGGACTGATCTTACTGAAAACGCTAGCTATGTTGATGCAGAAAACACTAGGGCAATCTGCTGCAAAAACACTAGGTGGTCTTGTTTGGGGTCTTGCTGAGAAGATGCCTGTCAAACGCTGGGTCTCTACTGCCTCTTCTGCCAGAAAGTGCTAGCGATAGGTTTTCTTATATATTATCTTAGTCAGTTTGCCCTATCCAGTTTCCCAACAAAGTCACTTATTAATAATAAGTGAAAAATGGCTAAAATAGGGAAAATAGGTTTGTGCAGTGTAAAAATGCTCCTGATGGGTTCTGATTGTAATCTGATGATCATGTTGTGTGCAACCAGAGGAAATGCAACTACTCTTAAGTGTCTGGACATGCACAATCTGCAAACGACTCACAAAGGTGCCAGAATACTTCCTCAACTAGTTGAACTGAACCCTAGACATGAAGTAGCTTGTCCACGTACTCATAGGGTTAGATGTGCACGTGATACAAAAGCAATAGGTGCTTTTCATGTGCACGCACAACTTGTCAACAAAAGAGAGGAAAGGCAATTGTGTAAGATTAAAAAAAGGCTCCCCCAATCCCCCAATTTCGATTCCAACAAGCAAAGACAATAGTCCTTTGTGGTATTTCTGCACAAGAGCCGAAGAGAGAAAAAGCAAAGGCCTTCTCTCTCTAGCTAGAGAAATAGAGAGATAAATCTTTGGAGAGAAAATATTGTGTTTTATTACTAATTTTTGTTAAAACAAACTATGTTTAAGAGAGAAAATCCGCCATAAACTTTAGAGCGCATAAATGAGTAGATTCTAGAGAAAGAAAATCTGCCATGAGGTATAGAACTGTTTAAGAAAAGAACAATCTGGAAAGAGATTGGTAATAGTCCCTGAGTTGTTTCGGGTGAGGGTGGTGCAATGTCCGATGGAGTTTACACTCCCACTCTTTGATTGATTCCTCATCCCTCTCTCGCAGGCTTCCAAGACACTGCTTTGTTTGCAGTAGAGCAGGACATATCCCAGCTAGATGCAAACGCATCCAGACCAGAGATGACAAGCAGTTGTGCAAGAGAGACAGTTATAGGTTGGTTTGTTTTTGTTTTTGGGAGGAAAATGTCATATTTGTGTTACAGTGTACTAAAACCCCAAAGATGCTAGAAGAAGCCTGTCTCGTTGGGTGTACAAAACTGTTTACATGGCCATAGAAAAATAGAAGGCCTAGGCCACAATCAAGCAATACATCAAGGTGGCTCATGTGATGAATGGAGTAGGAACCACCGAGGTGAAGTGTGTCGCCACTGTATCTGACCTCTGCTAAAAGTAAAAAACAGAATAGATTTGTAACATCGTCAACGACAAGCATGTCGCTGCTACCCTGAGGAACGAACTCTTGCATTCCACTGACTCCGAAAAGAGTGGATAATGTCAAGCCAAATGTTGGTGAGCACCTCCTGTAAGCCCAGTGGTGCCGCATTGAGAACATGGAGGCAATGAGTCTTCCAAACGTTCACAAGGTGATGCTGCCTATCGCGCAAAATATCTCCTCTGGACTGTGGATCACCCTATCTAAATATAGCCGTGCTCAAAGTGCCTCGATAATAACCATACGCTATCAGCATCAGCACCCAAGGTGGATAGCTAGGATAAGTACGGTATGAAAAAAAAAAGGTTAAAAACGTTGAGTAGTAGGGTAATTACTACCAACACGAAAAATTCATTAGATATTGAATACAAATAGAGTACATGTCTACTTATGCATGCTTGCATACATGAAATTGCATGTATGCATACATACGTGCATGTATATACTATACACACATACGTACATGCATGTATACATTACATGTACACAACCCTAAATAAATGCATGCATACACACATGTATTGTATTTGTGTACGCATATAAATAACAACCATTTCATATAGTAATTAAGACCAAAACGGTATTTATTGTTCGATATGGGAAGACTGATAAAGATGCATTTGGAATGCAACCTTGTGAATACCGGATCAGCGTCCGAACCCTCATAAAACAAATCCTCTTCAGGGAGGTGCATGAGCCAAGACAAGGCACTCCAAGTGACAAAGCCAAACTATAACCAGGTATGCTCAACAAAAGTGCAAATGCTCTCCAAGTGGCATACGAGGCAGGGCAAATCCATAAGCACTCGCTAGAGAACTCAACAGTCTAAAGTATACATCCGGTGCACGAGGTCCCATGGAAACAACCCACGTCCGAACAAGTAATCCAAAATGAACTAGCAACCATAGTAAATAAGAGATCCGTCTGGCTATATGTAGATCCCAGAGTGCTAACCAATACTATCTCACATATTCATGTGAAAGACCCTCTTGTAACCAACTTTGCAACAAAGTAGGCCGCTCTCTCTGCTACTTCAACAAAGGAGTGCGCCCAATCCTGACTGTATACTCGAAAAAGACAATGGAGCCCGGCCATGCTTTGTCGAAGGCCACTGCCACTCTTTGGATCCTAATAAAGTTGAGAGATGAGTCTCCCTCTAACAAACTGCTGACGTGTCAAAGCCTAAAGAATGGAGCCAACTTACAAATGTGGCCGAGGGGCCTAAACTATCACAAAGTGATGATGTGGCTGCTCGAGAGCAAAAACCCTAAACCTAATTTCTGCCAGAAACCCTAACTGCTGAAACCCTAATTCTAGAAAACCTTAACCCTAAAACCTGTAAACCCTAATTCTGGAAACCCTAACCCTAAAACCTGCAAACCCTAATTCTGCTGCCACAAACCCTAAAACTGCAGAAACCCTAACCCTAACCCTAAGGGCAGCAAGGAGATTTCCGAAAATTGCGCTGGTTGATGACGTGGCAATTGTACGGATTTCCGTGATTTGCGCTGATAGCTTTTTGGCTTTGCTTTTGGACCAGGAGCTTTTGAGTTTTGAAGGCTTTTCACTGTAATTGCTTTTTAGGCCAAGGGCCTTTAAATATGAGGTTAGGGCTCATACTCTGGCATGCTTCCTAGAGAAGGTGCAGAGTCTAGAGTACCGACTTGTACTGTGTTGATGCAATATAAAGAAATACCGAAAGGGGCGCCAAGGTTTGGGGCCAATACTCTCTGGGGTGGAATGCCGCCACTCCGTGTCGAGTGTCGTCTCTCTCTATTTCAGTTCAGTGGTTATTTGAAGTGCTTAAAATTGTTCAATCTGTTCTTTTCTATTGGCACGTGGTGCCCGTCTTGTGACAGTGGTATCAGAGCAGATTATAACTTGAAATTTCTCGACATCTCTCAGAAGATGCCTCTTCACGAGTAGATGACCTTGGAGGTCCACTGCGATTGCTATCTTTAGACTACCATCGCCGTCAAAGAAACACTATTTGTCCAAGAGCTGATGGACCATGCTGCGCTCAGCCACAACCCTATGGAATGAACCTAACCCTAATTTTTTGATGCGGGTTTGAAGATGGAAAGTCGGTCGACTTTTTGAGCTCGACTGATGTCGAGATTGCTTTTTAAGTTTGAAATCTGTTTAAGAACTTGTTTGGTGATCCTGTTTGAAATTTGTTTGAAATGGATGGTATCTGTTTTGAACCTGTTTTGGTGCTGATTTGAAATGTTTGACTCTGGTTTTAATATTGGTTTCATTGATTGGTGATTTTACTCCTGGGTGGAGAAGTGAGAAATACTGTTATTGTTTGAACCTCGGAATGACGCGGGGCGATGCCTGGGGAGCGTTTCGTTGTATGTTTGAAAACCTCGGAACGACGCAGGCCGATGTCTGGGAAGCGTTCCGTTGTATGCTAGAAAACCTCTGAACGACGCAGGCCGATGCCTGGGGAGCGTTTGGTTGTATGCTTGAACCTCCAAGCGACGCAGACTGCGGTCTGGGGAGCGTTTGGTTGTACAGTCCTCTGAGCTCATGGCCCGGACCTTTTTAGGTTATTTGCGGGGGGAGTGACGAGGTAGTCGTTGAGTAGCTTCATACCACAGACCATTTGTCTCGGGGGAGTGCTCAGCGGCGCTGTTTGTTGTGTCTTGTAACATGCATATGTAAGCATTTGTGTTGCATTGTGATGTGCCAATTATTGAATATTCCTAATTGGATGAGATTGCCTGGGTATGTAATTTTAGTGCATCAAGATACCCGTGGAAGATCAGTACGGTCTGGGTGTGATGGCTAATTTTACTACGCCGGAATATCAAGAGTTCCGATCTGGACGAAAGGAGAAGCTAACTCCTTGATCAAAAGAGCAGAAAGGAGAAGCTAACTCCTTGATCAAAACAACCGAAAGGAGAAGCTAACTCCTTGATCAAAAGAGCAAAAAGGAGAAGCTAACTCCTTAATAAAAAGAGCAAATTGATTGTCCCTCGGAATGTCCCTCGGAATGACCCTGAAAAATTTTTGAGCTAACTTGAGTTGTTTTGCAAATATGCTATAATCGCGGACGATTACTCTCTTTCAAGAAGGGGAGATCTAACAAACTACTGACGTGTCAAAGCCTAAAGAATGGAGCCAACTTACAGATGTGGCCAAGGGGCCTAAACTATCACAAAGTGATGACGTGGCTGCTCGAGAGCAAAAACCCTAACCCTAATTTTTGCCAGAAACCCTAACTACTGAAACCCTAATTCTAGAGAACCCTAACTCTAGAACCTGCAAACCCTAATTATGGAAACCCTAACCCTGAAACCTGCAAACCCTAATTCTGCTGCCAAAAACCCTAAAACTACAAAATCCCTAACCCTAACCCTAAGGACAGCAAGGAGATTTCTGAAAATTGCACTGGCTGATGACGTGGCAGGCTGTACGGACTTCCGTGATTTACGCTGACAACTTTTTGGCTTTGCTTTTGGACCAAGAGCTTTTGAGTTTTGAAGGCTTTTCACTGTAATTGCTTTTTAGGCCAAGGGCCTTTAAATATGAGGTTAGAGCTCATTTTCTAGCATGCTTCCTGGAGAAGGTGCAAAGTCTGGAGTACCAGCTTGTACTGTGTTGATGCAATATAAAGAAATACCAGGGGCGCCAAGGTTTGGGGCCAATACTCTCTGGGGTGGAATTCCGCCACTCTGTGTCGCGTGTCGTCTCTCTCTATTTCAAGTTAGTGGTTATTTGAAGTGCTTAAAGTTGTTCAGTCTGTTCTTTTCTATTGGCACGTGGTGCACGTCTTGTGACACTCCCCTGTTGTATCCATAACCGCCAGGATGAAGCCTCCTCTGCTGAACAATTTGGGGCTACATAGTCTCTTCCCCTTGGCACCAACTACTCTAATCAGTTGCCAAGGAGAATGTGGTAATATGGGGCCCTCATTGAGAAGGACGCAGATGTGACTAGAACCGTCATGTCAGAAAGCCAGAGTAAAAAGTAGCTGGAGGTGCTTAACTAGGATGGAATCCCCTCTCATCAAAGTAGGCCTGAAACAAACGAGGAGATAGGATCTCCCGGCCACACGGACCGCCTACAAATACATGCCGGACAAACCACCCAACCATAGCCACCATCCGACAGCTCCCCCGTGTTGGGGCCAGCGTCCGAAGACGTAGGCGTGCACCTGTAAGACCGGGCGTCCCATACCACCCGGCCTCACCTCCTCGAGGTGACCTCGTGCACTCCTAGCCTCGCGGGCTAACCACTGGCACTCTGCCAGTGGGGTCGATAACTGTAAATGAGGCCTTGGCCTCCCTTTTATAATAATGGCCGGTCACACTGGCCGTGTTCACACTACGTGCGCCTGAACACTGGGCGCCCATCCCGACGGCATCTGGGCTAGATCCCCTCTCCTGTGAGCGGGACATAATATACTTCCCCCCTTAAGAACCATTGATGTCCTCATCAATGAAGTGGGGATACTGAGCCTTCAAAGCTCTAACAGGTTCCCAAGTAGCAAACCTTTCAGATTGACCCTTCCATTTAATTAAGTACTCGTCATAAGCCTTTTGGCGAGAATGACGCGTACGATGATCCAAAACTGCTTCTGGTTCTCGAGGAATATACTCAGTTTGCATATCTTGCCATACATTTTCCTCGATAGGCACCACAACATCAGCTTCACCCAATTTCACTTTAAGGCGGCTGACATGAAACACTGGATGTACACTAACATCCGAAGGAAGAGCTAGTTTGTAGGCAACTTGGCCAATTTTCTTTGTGATCAAGAACGGACCACAATATCTAGTTGGAAGCTTATAATGCTTTCCTGTTCGCATAGTCTTGGAATCCTTGGGTATCTTCAAATAAACCCATTGTCCCACATCTAGAGTCCTTGGAGACCTCTTTTGATTAGCGTAAGTAGTGACTCGATCACGAGCCGTTCTAAGCAGTAACAACTGGTATTGCAAAACCATTATTTACAGACTTCTGATTACAAAGCGACACAGATACATGAGGCATGTTCTACTTAACAAAAACAAGAGAGTGATGTACAAAGTCTATATACAATGAGTCTTGTTTATCATAAAACCATGGAATTCCTAAAATAACATCTTCTCTGTCCACGCGCATGATGTGGAAATCCAAGTTCTCTTTGTAATCAGCCAGCTCGAGCGACAAGTCTGGAACCATCTGATTCCATACATCCGTATCCACGCCACGAGCCATCTTCACGCGATACTCATGGTCACCGTCCTGCGTCCGCAGGTTCAGTTTCTGCACCAATTTTGCATCCACAAAATTGTGTGAGCTTCCATTATCAAGGAGTACGGTCACGTCGTGACTATTGATCTTCCCGAGCAAACGGAGAAGATCGTGCTTACCAAACACTTTGGTGCTAAAAGTACAATCAGTGCATGAATTGTGCACTAAATGATGGATTTCAACTTGAACAACATCAGAGTTACCTGAGATCTCGTGAATCTGAACCGAAGGACGGCCTTGCGGTTTCTGCGTCTTCTTCTTCTTACGGCAATCCTTGATTTGGTGACCCGCCTGGCCACATCCGAAGCAAGCCCCCTTCTTCATTGCTTCAGCAACTGAAGCATTCCTGGCTTTCTTCTTCTCCTGAGAAGATCTCGGCGGTGATTTGGACTTATGCTGGAATCGGGGTCGCTTCCTCGAAGCACCCTCACCGGATTGATGGCTACAGTTCTTTTCTTCTCATAATTCGTTCCATTTATTAAATGGAACGTCCTGGCCTTTGCCACTGCATCCTCGACATCAGTCGGGGCTTTGTCCTTGATCAAGGCCCAACGGTAATCTTCATGTAACCCCAACAAGTACATGTGCACAACGTGCGTGGAATCCACCTTGCAGAAGGTGAGCGCCTCTTTGAAAGCTGTCGTATACTTATCAAAAGACAGAGTTTTCATCGAAAGACTCTGCAATTTGGCATAGGCTTTCAAAGGGTCCATTTTGGCGAAATCCCTCTTGAATTTCACACAAAAATCAGCCCACGTCGTAGGCTTCTCTATCATATCACGCCACCAGGTAAGCGCCTTACTGCGCAGATAGAGAGGAATCGTCTGAATCCTCTGTTCATCATGCTCCCCATGGAAATCAAAATATGTGGTCCACTCGTGCAGCCAGTTATTTACGGCCAATTCCGTACACTCCTTCTCTTCACCTGAGAAATTTGTAGTTTTGTACGGAATTGTGGCAGACGGACCACCCTGCGAACGCCCAAAAGCAGCAATCTGCATCCGCAATTGCTGAAGATGGGTTTCCCCCTCGAAATACGCGCAATCGTCGACTGAGCCATATTTTCGAGAGTAGAAAATCGGGAACTGAGCCCCTGTATGACCCCTTCGAAAGAGGCCAAGCGAATGTTCGTCTGAACATTCGCGTTTTCTAGAGCAGTAACACGTTGGTCGAAGCTCTGGAAAGTAGTTGTAATCCATGTGTAGAGAGCATGCGTGAATGGGATTTGGATGTTACCTGGCGCGTCGTCACACTGCACATCAGAACTGGAGGAATCCATGGCGAAGTACGTGAAAAACTAGAATTTTCACGCGAAACCAAGCCTTTTCTGCACTTTTCGGTCGCGAAAAAGTGAAGTTCGATGAGCTCAACGCGTCGACGTGAGCGTCTGAACGCGAGCAGGTAGGTGATAGCGGGAGCGCGAGCAGGTGTGAGAGAGGAAGCGCGAGAGAGAAGCAAGAGACTGAAGAAATAAGGTCTCTGTAAGTTTCTGCAACTCTGTAAGGGAGTTTTTTAATAACTTACAGGTTTCAAACTTTGGCCTTTAAAAAAAAGATCCTTGCCATTTAAAATAAAAGGCGACTTAAATAAACTCTTAAGTGACAGCATTTTCAACTCTTAAGTGCCAGCGTTAAAAAAAAAAACCATCAACGTGGGTTTTTCTTCGAAGGCAACGCTGGCAGATAAACGACGCGTGGAGAAAAGGGGAGGCATTGGGACTTGTGCCCGCTTGTGGTTAACACACGAAAGAAGACTGCCCGCTTGTGCAACCCACGCGAGAGAGGCCACGCTGGCTCTCTCTCTCTCTCTCTCCTTGCGCAAACTGTCTCTCCCTCTCTCTCCTGCAACGTTCCCTACAAACTGAAGGAAACAGACACAGAGAGGTATCTCTCTCTCTCTCTCTCTCTCTCTCTCTCTCTCTCTCTCTCTCTCTCTCTCTCTCTCTCTCTCTCTCTCTCTCCTCCTTCGCACAGAGAGACTTACAGAGAGAGGAATTTAGAGAGAGATGTAAAAGTATATCATATGCTGAATTTTAATCCAAAACAGCAAATTAATGATAAAATACATTAGTTTCGATTGAGAACCAGTAAATTCGATAAGAATCCTCTGATTTTCAGCACTCCCACCTATTGAATTGCTGAATTTCATCAAAAATCAGCAATCGAACTTTATTGTTTACCTGCAAACATGCTTTCGAGAAGAAAAGTAGGTAATTTCAGCAATTTAACCACTAAAAATTATGCAAAATTGAGGTTTTCCAACCCGAACCGTTCCGTAGGTGTGCACACGGTCCTTCATGCAGCCAAGCTGGCTCTAATACCATGAAACGAACGAGGAGATAGGATCTCCCAGCCACACGGACAGCCTACAGATACACGCCGGGACAAACCACCCGACCATAGCCACCATCCGACAACTCCCCCGTGCTGGGGCCAGCGTCCGAGGACGTAGGCATGCACCTGTAAGACCGGGCGTCCCATACCACCATGCAGCCAAGCTGGCTCTAATACCATGAAACGAACGAGGAGATAGGATCTCCCAGCCACACGGACCGCCTACAGATACACGCCGGGACAAACCACCCGACCATAGCCACCATCCGGCAACTCCCCCGTGCTGGGGCCAGCGTCCGAGGACGTAGGCATACACCTGTAAGACCGGGCGTCCCATACCACCCGGCCTCACCTCCTCGAGGTGACCTCGCACACTCCTAGCCTTGCGGGCTAACCACTGGCACTCTGCCAGTGGGGTCGATAACTGTAAATGAGGCCTTGGCCTCCCTTTTATAATAATGGTCGACCACACTGGCCGTGTTCACACTACGTCCGCCCGGACACTGGGCACCCATCCCGACGGCATCTGGGCTAGATCCCCTCTCTTGTGAGCAGGACATAACAACGCCCCATAGAGCTAGGATGACGGAAGCAAAGAAGAGGATATGGGGGATACAAGCAGACAAAGGCGCCTCCAATTCTACATGTTTATAGACGCAAGGATACTATTCCACAAGGCCACTTCCACTTCCATTGCTCTACCCCACCTATTTCTCTAGAGCCTCATAACATTCTCGGAATATTGTTGTACTGGACAAAGACTAGATTTCCGCCTGTTGTGCTCATGACACACTACGAGGAGAATTTTCCACATCTTGCACTTTACCAAAATGTATATGCTAGGAGAGGTAAGAGATTGTGAACCAATATATAGACAAGGTATACAATATAAATTTTATGGACTTTGGGATCACACTTTTGTGGTGATGGGCATACTTTATATATTTATCTTAGGATTGTGCCCTTGCAAGGTGGAAAGGTACATAAGATACGGCTCGGGTTCAATACGTAAAGTACTTACCTTTGAACCAATACAATTTTAAGGTCCGTAACACTATGTACCCTGTTTTTTTAACATAAATTCTACATGTTACAGACATGTATCCATTACAAAACGTCTACAATGACCCCCCTCCATAGACAACTATATAACTATCATAACCTGTAAGGGTTTTCTTCCATGAGTGTGGAGAACACTCATTAGAGTATGGTCGTGTCTCGGAGTTGCCTTCTCAATCTCAATATCTCCTAAGGAGAGGTGATATGCTGTTGTAGCATCATCTCCATCATCGTCTTGACCAAAGCCTCCATAGCGTTTAGTGCAATCCACGGCGTAGATAGGGATGGGGAAGGATCGAGGAACAATCCTCCTGGTGTAGAAACCTCCTCTTCTCCAACTCCACTCTCATCACCTTCACGTAAAGTATCCATTCCACTTCGGGTGATGACCATGCTACAACAAGAGGCACGTTGAGCCTCTTGTTGTAGCATCATCTCCATCATTGTCTTGACCAAAGCCTCCATAGGGTTTGGTGCAATCCATGGCGTAGATGGGGACGGGGGAGGATTGGGGAACAATCCTCCTGGTGTAGAAACTTCCTCTTCTCCAACTCTAGTCTCATCATCTTCACGCAAAGTATCCATTCCACTTCGGGCGATGACCATGCACTGAGTTCTTGGGGTTCTTGGGTTCTTGGGTTCTTGAGTACTTGGGTACTCGGGGTTCTTGGGGTACTTGAGTACTCGGGGTTCTTGGGGTTCTTGAGTCCTCGGGGTTCTTGAGTACTCGAAGTTCTTGCAGTTATTGAGTACTCGGGATTCTTGGCTTGCAACCTGTGTTAAAGAAGGCTTTGCTCTTACCCAAGCTCAACTCCTTCCTGCGGGTGCACCCCTTGGCAGCCTTGCGCTCACACCAAGGTTGCTTTTTCCCACCTCACGTCGATTGGCATGCCGCTAAGTGCAAGGTCTGCTCTCAATGAGTGGAAAAGAGGAACGATGGGAGGCCAGACAAGCCCTTCTTTCTTGGGTTACTTGCCACTCTTCAAAACGCAGATTAGGGATCGACACACCCAAGTGGTCTTGGGTTACGTGCGACCACAACAAACCAAACAAATTCTTGCGGTTCTTTCCTTGAATGATGATACCAAACACTGCCAAAGAGCTCTGATACCAATGTAATGTGCAGCAGAAGTGAGTGATGGTGTATGGCTCAGGATGAGTGATCAATGAGTGTTCAAGGACTCAATGAGAGAATGTACAATGACCAAAACAAAAAGAGTGAAAATTGTGAGTGCAAAGTGCATGAGAGTGCTATGGTTGACATTGTTTTAGGGAGATCCCCCAAAGGACATTCTTCAAGAAGTTGAACTTGAGATCGTAGATGAAGTTGAAGACATAGAGTCGACGCAGATTTTCCTGTATCGCTTTCAGCGCGGCTCAAAGAAACAAGCACTACAGTCCTTTTCGAAGTTCAAGTATTGTGAAACACACACAATAGTGGGTTGACGAAGACCTCTTAGCAGATTCTACAGAGGGCCTTGCACCTCGATACCAGTAACACACCTTGAAGGGGGGATGTCACGTGCACGTCTAAACCTATGTGCATTTGGACAAGCCAACTCCTAATTCTAGGGTTTAGGACAACCTAGGAAGTGTTCTGGCACCCTTGTGAGCCTATACGCAGGACATGCATGTCCACGCACTATAGAGTAGCTACATACCCTCTAATTGCACATGAGCATAGCCACTGTCTGCTAGGTGTAGCCACTAGGGAGTGTTCCCATACAATTGCATTAGTACCCAGCCTAGGTATTTACCTACATGTGAAGCACCAATTATGAGTGATTTTATTAACTCGTTAATAAGTGACATTTTCAAAAATCATGGGTTTTTTGTCACATTGCCCGACACAAATTTAATCTCATAAATAAGTGACCCTAGGGGTCAATTCTCAAGCATAAGTCAGTACCCTCAGTACAAGTACCAAGTAGCCACAATACCTCAGCATCTCTAGCGTTTTTGCACCACGTCAGCCTACAGCACCCCATCAGCACCAGCGTTTTCAGTTTCATCCATACCCTCACCGTACCGGCGTAAATCTAGCCACCAGTACCACCGTTTTCAGTTTTCAGCCCAAGACAGCAGATCAGCCAGCCTTTTCAGGTTTCAGCCCTAGCCTCATCATCAAATCGCAGTTCCAAGCCAGATCAGCCCTAGCGTTTTCAGTTTCCAACCCTTAACCTCACAGATTCGAGCATCCACCGCAAGATCCTATCGGCATCTCAATATCTAGGACCATTGTATCATAATTTGTGCAATGTAAAGCAAATACCTCTCTAGCGACAAAGAGGGGCGATCTTGGAGGGGGTTTAAGACCCCATGTGGTGTTAGTCTCTCTCTCTCTCTCTCTCTCTCTCTCTCTCTCTCTCTCTCTCTCTCTCAAAACCCTCACTCACAATATCATTCTCTCTTCTATCTCTAGTCTTTGTACATCTCTCGTGAAGTAAAAGGAACCTTGAGTACGCACTGAGCACTCATCCTTAGCATTCACCATCAATCACTTCCACTGCACAGTACAATTGGGGCATGGTCCCCATGAAACTCAAAGTGAAATCTTGAAACCTTGAAATTCCTTTAATGTTTCAAGGTTTCATGGAGCATTTGATGACATGCCATATTTAAGCCTTGGCCTACAAATTTTCCCTATAAACTAACTTTTTCAAAATGTAGGGATTTCGGCTCCGTATTTTATTTCTTACTTGTCTAGAGGGGAATGTTTTGGTTTATAGCTGACGTCACAAACACAAATCTGTCCCAAGCATCCTGCTCAACAAGAGATATGGAGGTGAGATGGTATGAAAAATTTGCAAGGTAACCCTCAAGGGGCTCGATCTGATCTTATAACCATATGCCTAAGAGAGTTGGGAAAATGTACGGAGGTACAATCTGTGTACATGATCCACCAAGGGTGTGGAAGCAGGCCCTTCATCTTGATTGGCAATCCATAGCAGCAAATGACGTGTGTGTGTCTGTGTGTGTGCGTGTGCTTGCACGCGCACACGCGTGCAAGCACACACATGCCTGCATGTGTGTCTAAACATATCTTTTTTTTAATGTGCTATCATGCAGTCGCATATATCATACGTCCATATGTAGGACATGACATTTACCTCAACCCCTCTGCCCTACTAAGTAACGTCTTGACTCTTAACTGCACTAAGACCTTACAAACCCGACGTGTTCACATGCACTGTCAAAGTCCTTACAAAGGCATGTTAATATTGAGAACACTGTGTATGCACAAAAACAGATGTCAGTGTTTGATTGAGCAGGTTGATCTCACCCACCTTCCAGAGGGCCTTTGTTTGCAGTTGCTTCACCTGATTGCAGTTGAGGCATTAAAGCTCCATTCTCATTTGCCTTCAGAAATATCTTGTCACCCTTTCCCTCTAGAGCGATTCGCTCAAAACTAGGCTTTACTGTTGTTCCAAATGCGACAAGAACAGAGCCTGCACCTTTCACACTCTTCCCAGAGAACGTCGCTGCAAAAATAGCTGGTTTGAAGCTCTTGCTGACTTTACTCGCGGGTGATGTTTCACCCTTGCTCTTAGCTATTGCGATTTTGATTGGCTTCACATTTGAAAGCTCTTCCACATTTTCTGCCTGCCATATGTGAGCCACTCCTGCCTCCGATACAGCTAGCACCCTCAAAATCCCAGGGAGCTCTCCACTGCAATCAATAGAAACTGCAGGATGTTCCATGGAAAAAGAACCCAAGGCTGTAGCACCTTTATTACTTCCATCATTATGCCACATTGTAATAAGCCTCTCCCCAACTGCAGAAGAAAGAAAGTAGCAATCATCCCCTGTATACACTAGGGCTTTCACAGCATCCTGAAGTAGCAAAGAAAAGATCAACTTGACAGAGTTAACCAGAAAATTTTGCATTCAAAGATCGTCTTGAATTTTGACTTACAGGATGTCCAGGGTATTTGCACAACCGTTTTCTAGTAGACAAGTCAAAAAGACGTATATCTCCAGATCCAGCCACCAAGTACTTTCCATCTACATGCGCCTCAGGAAGAAACATTCAGATTCACAATGTGTAGCAACAGCTCTAAACACTCAAAAGGAAATGTAATACAGCGTATTATCTACCAATCCACAAAGCAGATTAAAAGATTGAAATCTGACATCCAGTGATCTTTAAGAAAAGCAGTCGGAAACAGCAAAACATCCATTACACAACATAACAGGAACCTGCTTCTTAACAAAATACCTATTTATATATTCTCATTGCAAACACTCAACTTTGGCTCTAAAAATGTAGAAAGAAAGATATATTTATGTCTCTTAAAGGCCAAAAGGCCCACGAAATAAGAACAAGGTACAACTGTTGATATTTTTATTATAAAATGTCACAGTTAATGAAGCATGATCCTAATTAAAGCCCCTGCTCAAATAGAAAAGAAAAAGATCTTAAATTTTTAATGAGTAAATCTGTAGGCTACAACTGGCCATTGTAGGAGTCGTCTCTGCCTAATAGTGTATCTCCATCAAGGTTGCCTCGAGGGAAGGAGACCGTTGAGTCCTTGGACATTACTCCTCTTATGGCAGGGCATAATGGCTAAAAACTGCAGATGCCGCAAGCGAGCTCCTCAAAGTTGTGGATGTCTCACTCTACAGATGGCAATGGCCTTGTCCAATGTTACTCCTCTGGAGAGGCCTCCATCATAGAGACAAGCCTTACAAACCAACAAAGTCAGCGCTTAAATTTTTGCCCTTGTTAACCATAAAATTAAACCTTACTGGGCACAACCGTCAATATTCTCCTTAATGACCATATGAGCTCTAATCTCTTATTGCATATCCAATCTGCAAATATAGAGAAGCTTTGCCTGCCTTTCCCAGCATCGCTCACAATGAGAAACTGCTTTAAAAACTTATCAGCTAGCATTCTCAACAAGTCATACCGCATTTCCTATCTGCAAATATAGAGAATCTTTGCCTACCTTTCCCAGCATCAGTCACAATGAGAAATTAATTAAAAAGCTCATCAACTAGCTTCCCACCAAACTGAAACCAAATACCCACCATTGATCAAGAAAAGTAATATCTGACTGATCTTGCTTAGTTCTAGCAGGCCAGGAAGAGAGAGAGTGTGTTTCTCCTGCCAAGGTTTCATCAAGATAACTGCTAATAGACTTCCAGGAACTCAAAAATCTAGTTCATCCAATGTTCCACCACAAGACACCCTCTATCCTGTGTGTCCACTAGTCAAGGCTCAAAATCACAATCTTCCTCATGAACATCAAATTTCAGTTGCCAAGAAGCTGCACAGTAAATAGCGATTTTAAAAAAACATAGCTTCATACTTCACTCTATTTATGCTCCCAAAACTATTTAATGCATTCTTGTTTCAATTCTTTGTAACAATTGATAAATGCAAAAAGAAAAAAGGAAACTAAAAAAACAAAGTACTTATTATATAGCAAGTGTGGACCCTAAAGAGATATTGCTTTAAATGACTATGTTGCTGAACAGGACAAACTTGCTTCCCTTGCTCAGGGCATGCTCAGTATATATACCCACGTACCAAAACATTATCAAGGTTTTCATTTTTGGAAACAGATTCAAGAAGAATATTACCTCCAGAAACAGCAATGTACGAAACGGCTCGTTTAGATGCCTTGAACTTTCCTTGAAGCTGGCCAGAATCAACATCAAACTGGCAGACCATTCCATCAACTCCAGAACTGTAAAGAATGCTCCCAGATTTTGTGAAAGCCACAGATTTGACGCCTCTGTGAGACAGCATGCAAAGATTTGAAGGTAAGAGCACAGCATTTTTTTTACTACATGCATTCTTTCTGCAATGACACAAACTGCTTGGGCTTCTTTTTGTAAGGCTGAGAGCCACTACCTCTACTTACCCTGAATGGCAATCTTCAACTTTCCACTTCAACTTTCCTAAAGCAGCATCCAGGATAATTACATCACCTGAGCCTGTTCCCAATCCTATCAAAAATGCTGAGCCATGCTTCTTCTTGCCCTAAAAATCACAGAAGTGAGAGCCAAAATTCACTCAGAATCTTGGAGTTTTGTGTGCTCCCTCTGTCTCTCTCCTTTTGGAGTAAAAAGTAGGGCTTTTACCCTTTGCATTACGTAAAATTCGACCATAGGTCGATATACAAAAAGCCTCAAAACTATACGATAACATCAGAAGGAAAAACACCCATACAACCACAGGATACATCAATGATAAGATACAATCAATCATGAAGACGGTGTAGAAGTTAAACTGCCCGCGGGAAGCCTACACAAATCTGCCAAAAGCTCTGTCCACTCTGGTGGTGTAGCAAAACGGTGTAGCCCAATGCTAGAAACCAAAACGATGTAGCGTATCGACTGTAAAAAACATCCTGTAGCAGCTCATAAAAACGACGGATGCCTCAAAAATTATCCACATCCACTCCATCAAATCTCTAAGTGGTACCCCAAGGTAGTCCTACATAGCCGAATTGTAAGAGAATTCGGCGGAATCCAGCTGTCCTTTAATAAGTAGGCCACGGGAAGGTACCAAGATGACGCGCTCTCCACCACACAATCTTTCCCAAGGCATTGCTAAGTTGGCACTCGTACAATTGTGAAAACTGTCTAAGGTCTATAAAATTGCTGGCCTCCACCAAAGTATACTCTTGTAGAGTATTATAGACAGAAAATTCTGTCCCAGGGAGTTCATGCAAGGTCTGCAACCTGTATCTCATCATAGGTGCTCTCTTTGAACCCGAGCCTCATCCTACAGAAACTGCAAAAGGAAAATATCAACACATAATGGCCCAAGGTTGGATTTGGAAACCTCCACAGACCAAGAGCATAGAAATGGGTTGGCAACCACATGGATAATGAAGGTGAAGCAAAGCCCGCAAACTAATCAAACTCCTCTACTAAACGAGGGGACTCAATATCCTGCTGCCTCAAAATAGTGCCTACCGTGAGAGGCAATTGTGACTAAATCTCCAAAGAAACAACGGACGGCTGAACTTGTACCTCTCCTAGCCTCACATTGATCCCAAAATGCCTCGACTGTTGATCCCCGTGCTCTACTTGCCTGTCCAGCTGCTCTAAATCAACCTCTCCTTTCTGGTCTGGTAGCCTCTCATCGAGGTCTATCTGGGCGTTGGTCTGCCTCCTCAATCCTCCGTCTCACTACCTATTTATAAACAAGGACAAGCTGCCCATGACCCTATCCGCCTGCCTGTATTTGTCGCTGTCCCTGATGGTCCAGCAAAGAGTTAAAAGATTATTCGTGCAGACAAGGGTGGAGATATTACCTCCAATGCTTTTATACAGTGTTGTGCGGACCATGGCATCAAGCGAGAGCTTCCGAATACTGGATTGCCCTTAGAGAATGGAGCTATAAAGCAGAAGAACAGGACTGCCGTGGAGATGGCACAGAAAATACTCGAGGCTCAAGCATAGAGGTCTGCCGAAGACCTTATGAGTGAAGGCAATTGCAACAGCAGTTCTTACTCTCAATCGGTCTCCTACAATTCGCCTCCTCGACTGACTCCGTTTGAGGCTTATTTCAGTAGAAAGCCCATTTTCAGAATTTTTGGGAGCAATCCCTACGTCCAATACCCGAAGAAGCAACAGAGGAAGTCTGAGTCCAAGTCCAACCAAATAATTAAGGGATATCAGCTACATGATCCAAAGAGGAAGGAGATTGTGGTGAGTCAAGATGTGGTCTTTGACGACCTTATTTCTTCAAAGGGGGCTTCCCCTTTGAAGAAAGATGTGGTCTTTGACGACCTTATTTCTTCAAAGGAGATTGTGGTGAGTCAAGATGTGGTCTTTGACGACCTTATTTCTTCAAAGGGGGCTTCCCCTCCCAAGTTGTAATAGACTTGGACACTCCAAGCCAAAGAACTACAGCAACACATGTGAGAAAACTGGAAACGACTAAACAGAACTTGAATAGAGAGAGAGAGAGAGAGAGAGAGAGAGAGAGAGAGAGAGAGAAGAGGATTGTTGACATGGCACAGTGTAGTTCCTCACCCAGACGTATTGGCACCCCTTCTCGGTATTTGTTTATTATTATGCTTCGCAAAGTACAATGTCCGAGGGTCCTCTCTCTGGCGATGCTCCCAAGATAATCTGCCAAGAGTGAGGCCCTTGGCACACTTTTAAAGCCCCCTGGCCAAAAACAGTTACATGAAAAGTTGTGCTTCTAAAAGCTTCCGACTCCCAAAAACTAGCGCTCGGTCTGTACACATTGCCACGTCAACAACATCCGCAAATCCTGCCGCAAATGGCGAGGTCCGTACCAACTGCCACATCGGCCGCTTCACGCAATTTTGGGTCCTAGCTCTTATTTTTAAAGGTTTTAGGCCCCTCAGCTGGTTTCCGCAAGTTGGGGGATTAGGTTTTTAGGCCTAATCCTCTTTGGGCCACTGAGCCGAAACCTGTAAGTTCTTCTACTCCTTTTCTAGGAACCTTGGACGGGTTTTGTCCTCTAGGCATGCCACGTCATCACTTTGTGACATACCCCCCTCTTGAAAGAATTGTTATCGCCCTCGATTACGCGTGCAAAACAAACATAGGACAGAAACTAGTTCAATAGACACCAACTCTAAGTATTGACGTACTAGACCAAAAATATCTAGCACTTGCCCAAAGACGACAGTCACTGAACATTCACATCAATATCCCTGTCGAAATCTTAGATGAGAATCATGATCATTGTAACTTATTTAGCAATCACACCCGGACCGCGTTGATCTTTTCATGGATGTCTTGATCTTTTAAATCTCCTTACTATCACATCCATTTTTTTTACTTTTTACTATCACATCCACATCACCCCTCAAGTGACTAAGAAAAATATTGCAATTATTTGATCTTTTGAAAACGAACTCAAACAATACACACATGAGAGAGCACATGTGACATTCATTTTAGGAATTCCCATTTCAACGTACTTTACATAAACTCATTCAACAACAAGGTTGCTTCGATACGTAAGTACGAATTCTATCCGTACAGTACAAATCCGTATGTATAGTTAGGATCCGTACACGTTTTTTTTTTCCCTTCTTGGGACTCCTCTATTTCAACCGATTAGGTCTCTCTTTTCGAAAAACGCCTTGCTGCAATTGAGAGCGACTCATTTTAGTAGAGATACAAGTATAGTGCAGTGTGTGCTCCTCTCTTGCAGGTGGCAAGTGCTTTGAGTGCAGTGTGCGGTTTGTAGTACTTACTACTTATTAGAGTCAGAACTTCAGACTTCAGTCTTGGATTATCATGATTTGTTATGTATTTATTTTGATGCTCTTAGTTTTATGTGACCATGACAACAGACATTTGACACTATTTGGTTAGCTAAGCTCAACTTCGTGTTTTCATTGTTCGGTTAGAGTCGTGGACTCTAGTTTTTGGCATTTGCAATGGTCTATTGTTGATTTGCTAGTCTTTATTAGAAGTCTTGGTGAATGCATATATAAATGTCTGAAGTACTCTCAGTTTTAGGCTTTGTGAAAAAAGTACGAATTTTTACGTACCTTAAAACTCAATCCATTCAATACTACGTACCTTACGAACCGAATTTGTACCGAACACTACGTACCTAACTACCTTGTTCAGCAAAATATTGTCAATCTGTCAATATCCTTGAAATCTCAAAAGAAATCAATGACTTTATTCAATTTGAGACAAGGGAGCAGAGTAACTCCCCTCTTGTGCAATCCGCACCCCACTAGATTCAACCTGTTGATTCATCGGTAACTCTTGGAATAGTCGGTGCTAAACCAAAAGCCTCAAGGTAAAGCTCTAGTATCTAAGGAGTATCTGCTAAGTCCTCCTCCTCCATCCACTTGGCATCAAGAGCCGGATAATTCCTGAACTTGATCAAATACCGTCGTATCACCTCACCTTTCACTTTCCTTTCCTTGTAAGCTAGAACCTGTTATATCTCTTCCACTTTTGGTGCTCGTAGGGCTCCCTGTCCACTGGCACTTCCCCTTTGAAAGGCCTCGATAGACTCACATAAAATGCATTGTGAATCTTCCAAGTATATGGTAATCTCAATCTAAATCGTGCTTTCTCAAACCGGAGTAGGACCCAATCATCTTCCTTCAGTTGCAAGTCACCTTGATGCTTGTATGTTGCCTTCTTATGTATGCTTGAGACTTCTCCAAAGCCTCTTGTACATTGGCAAAAGGAATATCTAGATCCTAAGTATATTGATCTCCTTCAAAAATCTTATCTTTGGTGCTCAGAATGGATGGAACCTTTCTAACACCCTCGATACTCTCAAATGGTGCCTTCCCCATAGACATTGTAGGGAAAACAAGAGCAAGGGGCACCTCTATAGCAACGTCTTCCAATAGCGCTCAAGAAACAAGATCAACACCACAAACCGTATAAAATGAACTCCCACAAAAACCATAACTCAAAGGCAAGTGATCCCTTGGGAATTACAAGCACATGCCCACCCAAAAGATCACCATGGGAACTAGGAAGCACTTGCCATGGCATGGAATTACAACACACACCAAGCAATGCACTTCAGAAAAGAGCTTCTCCCTTCACCAAAATCCTCTTACAACCACAATTTCAAAGCGTACATACAACACCAAACATGTAAGCTTTCACAACTTACTATACACCAAACTAATTGCCTGCGGACTGCCATATCTTGTACCCTGCGGGAAACAAACCGTATCTCCCAAACCACACCTTCAAAAGGGATGCTTTCAAGCCTCAAAAATTATGTGCATTCTCTACAACAAAAGTTCTAATAATCACAAGTTTCAAATCTATGCACCGCTATGTACAAAATTAGCCAAACAACAAGCTGCCCTAGTAAGTATACGAAGTACCAACTAATGGAGATGCAACGTCAATAGCAGGTTGATGACTGCGCAAAGCACATGCTCCAATTTTCGGAGGATCCCCAATAAGCCAAATTTTTGACCCGGCACCTAATCAATGAAGTGCATTCCTGATGGCATTTGGCCAACGATTTCCCATTGAAGTCAGCCTCAAGAAACCTCTTGTCCCACGGATGTTCACTGAAGATGAACTCGATGACTTTGTCGAAAGACGAGTCAATCAACTTTTGGGGGCCAAGAAGCATTTAAAGAGACACAGCAAGGGAACAAACTACCCTAGCTACTTGGGTCGTCAATCTTCTTTTGCAAATGCAAGAAAGCAGAAGAAGCATGTACGCTTTGAGGGATTGTCCAGTTCATCCTCATCTTATTCTGACAGTTCGGATAGCTCTTCTTCTCCTTATTCGAGTGATGACAACAAAAAGGGCAAGAAACGACGAAAGAACTAGAGACATGGAAAGAAGAAGAAGGCCAAGAAAAGCAGATCCCACCGCAGAACCCGACAATTTTATGACAGTTTTGACAAGGATTCGTCCTCTTCTTAGAATTTGGACTCTGAGGACCAAATGTTTTATTCGAAAAGAGCATTTTTATAGAGCAAATCCATACGACTTTCTCGACGACAAGAATAAGAAGACCAAAGAATTCAAGGAAGGTGCAGAAGCAATCAAACTTGATACCTTTTCAGGGTTTAAAGATGCCCACAAAGCCCTTGCCTTCAACAATTTGACATAGCTTTTCTGGAGGGCGCTACTCAAAGCACTCAAAGATTAGAAGGGTGGCATCTTATCTGAAAGGAAATGCTCGAACATGGTGGTCCACTCTTCTCTTATGAAAAGAAGCACCAACCAAGTGGCTTAAATTCAAGCAACTTTTAATTTCCTCTTGGCTCACTCAGGAGTACAAACGCGATGTGATTACAACTTGGAATCATCTTCGGATGACCAAGGGAGACACTTTGAAACTATATTGTGAAAGGTTTTGGGATGCTTTTCTACCTGCCTCTTCCTTCAAAAAGATCCGTTTTAAGCAGCAAATCGAGCGGTTTTGCTGCGGACTCCCAAAGGAGATTCGAGATTACTGTCAGGGTGGTCTCGTATGGTCCTGTACGTTTTGTGCACGTACGACGATGTGCGGTACTAACCGAGCTAAAAAAAATTATGGTTTACGATGATGTTATGTACGTTCAAAATAAAACAACAAATAATTCTTGAGTCTATGGCTTAGGCAAGGCCTTGGGTTTAAACTATACACTTAAACTATAGACCTAGAGCTTGTCGCTTGAGAGCTAGAGCATGGGAGCATTGAGAGCTTGAGAGCATTCAGAGCTTGTAGTTGTAAGTGTTGGAGAACAAGATGGAGAGGCATTGCTTAAATAGGAAGAGGCTAGAGCATGAGAGAGGGAGAGCATGGATGATGACTCTCGATGAGTGAGGGAGAGCATGGGAGAGAGGGAGTGTCATTAGAATAGGTCACATCATCTCACATGGATGATGGGATTCAAGCCTTATATCCATTGTAATTTGTCACATGTGGAAGGGCTAGGGCCTAGGCTCTAGCACATGGCATATGATCCAATGTGGTGGAAATGGGCTCCAAAACAGCTCGAAAACTTGCCTACAACGTCCAGTAGGCAACAATCAAAATACCACCTACGGTAAAAAACAGCTAGAAATTTTTGAACGCACGGAATGTACTAATCGAACAGAACAGAGCGTGACGAACCGTACGGAACAAGACGTTCCGTACGTCGAACGAGAACTACCCTAATTACTGTTTACTACAGCAGTCCAAATCCATCCAAGAAATGATGGGACATCGCTAAGCAAGGGTTTGCTATGCATTCGGGTAACCTGACTTATCCAACAAATCAACAGTTGACATCAAGGACCGGACAAAATTCGACCAATAACAACAAAAGGAAAAACAAGTTTCAGAAAAAGAAAGATACTCGTCCCTGTTTGACGGAGGAACAGAAATGTGATTACCTCAAAGAAGGCAAGTGTTTTGACTGTGGCGAACAAGGGCATATTGCCGCACGGTGCCCCAAAAAGGCACACAAAGCACCATCAGAAGATATGCCAGAGAGTTCCAGAGCAGCCAAAGAATGTGGCAGAAAAAGAAAGATGAAAGCAAGACTCGTAGCAGATTGTGCGGGGACCAACCCACATCAGATGATGAAAGCACAAAACTTTGCCGCGCATGGGGTAAAGTATGAGATCAAGAAGCCCTCATCTTCTTTGATGGAGGAGCCAAGCCAACTTCATTTCACCCCAATTGGCGGCTCCACTTGGAATCACACCCGACAGAATGGGGTCACAGGCAAAGGCTGTTCTAGGGGCACCCGGACGGGATGTTGTCATTACACTTGTCATTGGCAAACTTCATTTGCATTGTCAGGGGTATTTAGGGCACGAGGACTTTTACATCATGCCTTTGGCAGGGTTTGACATCCTCCTAGGCATCCCTTGGTTCCACAAGAACAGTGATGTGGTTCAATTTAAAGTCCCTGAGGGCTCTCAAAAGCAGTTACATGAAAGTCTTCAAACTCAAAAGCACTTGGCCCCAAAAGCTGCTAGCGCCCAACGCGGAAATTCCGTACAGCTGCCGTAAAATGCGGGGATCCGTACGGCCTGCCACGTCATCACTGCAAAACGAGGATCGTCCTTACGGGTACCTCGTCATCAGCCTTCTCTCTCTCTCTCTCTCTCTCTCTCTCTCTCTCACACACACACACACACACACACACACTATATGATCACTTAGTGAAGAAGAAGCAACCCTCTCTCTCAAAAATGGACGCCCCAAGCTGAGATATCTAGCAAATTGGCTCTAGAGCCGCCAAGTGTCCAGTTTGCCTCTTTTGAGTTAATTTCCTAGTACCCACCAACTTATAAGTGTCGCGTGGGGCCTAAATGACTTTGAACTGAGCCTAGCCACCCTTTTATTGCTCGGACCTCACTGTCCCACCAACTCGTGTCGACTTGGCCTTTACTGTAACGGGTGAGACTCGCCGTCGGCCATTTCACACTGGCCGTACAATGTCCGACCATTTATGACTTCAAAAAGAGGGTCCCAAAAATCAAATAAACATCAAGGGAAAGAAACCAACAACAACAGTTAGTGGTTGTCAAAGCCTCGTGAAATCCCATGTAATCTAAAAATTTGTAAAACAAAGAGCTTAGCCAAATGATCGGCTATGATTGTCTTCTTTTATCGAAAGAAAATGAGCTTGTTTACAAAACTGGTCAATGACTATCCAATTGACATCATGCCGACTCCAAGTCCTTGGAAGATCAAAATAAAGTCCAAGGTTCCGTGTTTGACATTGCAAGTACAGAAGATGTTTGTTTGTCATTGCCCAGTGGTGCATCCTATACGCTACGACATGTGCGCTAGGTTCCTAAGCTGAGATAGAGTTTGATCTTAGTGAGACAGCTAGCAGATTGTGGGTGTCAAATACTGCTTAGAGAGAAATCTTTCCAGATGCATTGTAGATCACTAGTGCAGTTGCGCCGCAGATTGCAGATCCGTAGCAGAAGTACCTAGCGTTTTCAGATTTCAACCTTGACATCCCTGTGTCGTCTCTTTTCTCTCTCTTGTCACTCTCTTTTTTTCAGTTCAGTTCAGTTCTTTCAAGTGAAGTAAAGTGTCCCTTGTGTTTGAGCGGAGTACTAGATCCGAGCTAAATCCATAAACACTTCCGTTGCACCTGACATTGGTTTCAGAGCTCTGTGTGCGCTGCACGTAACATTGGTCTCAGAGCTTTGTGTGTACTTCAACTTTGCGAACTCAAGGGAAGAACCTAAAGAAGAACCAACAAGTACCAAAGAACCACCAAGAACCCAAAGAACCTCTAGTTTTTTTTCCCTCAAAAAATCTTTGAGTCCTGACCATGGACTTACCAAATCTTATCTCATCTTCATTGCTATGTCTTTGAAGGAAGATTGACATCGGATACACGACAACCTAGATCTTGAGTACCAAGATCTACTAGCCTCTTGTGCGGATATGGAAGGAGTTGGAGACAAGATCCCTAACCTCTTCTGCATTCGCATTCGCATGTAGCGTGCATCAACTTCCATCGACAAGAAATCCTTGGAATTACCTCCGATCACCCTTACCTTTCAGCTTCACCCGCAATGTTTTCACCATAAGACTGTTCTAGTGGTCGTACTTGCTCGCAAGGTAGAGTTAGCAAGAAGGCTAGTATTACAGTAGTAAGGCTACCTGATAGCTCGTATGGTAGGTGTTCACATCCCACCAGATCTACATCCACAGTATCCACCTGTTTGGAGGAATCTTCATTGGTTATGCATCCACATCAAGGTTGCATCCGTACGTACTACGGATTCTATCCGTACCGTACACTTGTACCGTACAGTTCAGTACGTACGGATAGGTTCCATACAAGTGTTTTTTTTTTTTTTAATTCAACCGATTTCAGTCCTCATCATCATCTTCAATCCTATTTCAGTCCTCATCATCATCTTCATCATCCTCTGATGATGATGATTTGGCTTTTGAGTGCAGTGTTGAGTGTGCAGTTTTTAGTGCTTACTAGTTATTAGAGTCGAGACTTCAGACTTCAATCTTGGATTTATCTTTTTCATGATTCATTATGTATTTATTTTGATACTCTTAGTTTTATGTGACCATGGTAGCAGACATCTGATACTATCTATTTGTAGACATTTATCAATGGTTAGCTAATCTCAGCTTTGCATTCATTGTTCGGTTAGAGTCGTGGACTCCAGTTTTTGGCATTTGTAACTGTGTACTATTGATTTGCTAGCCTTTATTTGAAGTCTTGGTGAATGCCTGAGTAAATGTATGAAGTATTCTCAGTTTTAGGCTTTGTGAAAAAAAGGACGAATTTTTACGTACCTGAAAACTCAATCCATTTTGCACTACGTACCTTACGTACCGAATTTGTACCGAACACTACGTACCTAACTACCTTGATCTACATGTATCAGAAGCAATCAACATCAGAAGTACAGATAGAAGTTCGGCAGTTATGCCTCACCTTTAACAGCGGAGGATGTCACGTGCACACTTCACTTGCGCTACGTGGACATGTTTTGCCACAGTCTAGCATGATTCAGTAGCTTAGGACTGAGTCTGACACCTTTGTGAGCCTCTAGCAGGACGTACATGTCCAAGCCAGTCATAGTTGCATACCCTCTCTTGCACAGAACCGCATTTCATCATGTAGGCATTTTACCGCGTGAACCACCTCTTATAGGTCATTTATTCACAAGTGACTTTTCATTTACCCTTGTTGGAATGTAGGTAGGGAAAATGGCTAAAGGAACTATAAAAGGAAGCATGGGGCGCCAATAGAGAGGGGAAGAAGCAGAGACACAAGGAGGCAGGCACCCGATCGACAACACCTCAGGATCTCTAGTGTTTTCTCCACGATCAGCCCAACGTTTTGAGCATTTGAAGACCAGCGTTTTCAGCCCATAAAGCCAGCATTCAGATCAGCCATGAACCTCGCCGTACCGCACCCTTCACAGTTGCAGATCCTCGCCGCATCGACCATCAGCACCCAGATCAGCCTAGCATTTTTGGTTTCAGCCCAAAGCAGCCAGCGCTTCGCAAATTCAGCCCAAATCAGCTAGCGTTTTGCATTTCAGCTTTGCATGCATTGGCGGTTGCAGATCCTCGCCGCAGTACCGCCACAGATTGCAGATCCATAGCAGAAGTGCCTAGCGTTAGATTTCAGCCTTGACATCGTCGTCTTCGTCGACACCGTTGTCGTCTCGTCGACATCGTCATCGTCGCCGACATCGTCAGTACCCATTAGCATCAAATTCTCAACGTTCAGTCATTGTATCAGCATTTGTGCAAGAATAAAAAAAGTACTTGTTCTGACAACAGAGCAAGGGGGCCCTTGAGGGGTGGGACCCGACATCCCTGTGTCGTCTCTTTTCTCTCTCTTGTCCTCTCTTTCTTTCAGTTCAGTTCAGATCTTTCAAGTGAAGTAAAGTGTCCCTTGTGTTTGTGCGGAGTACTAGATCCGAGCTAAATCCATAAACACTTCTACTACACCTGACAAGCGAGGGCAAGACGTGTCTCCTTTGCTACTGAGCTCCACCATGCTCACAAGACAGAGCATATAGCTGTGTAGGACATGCCGGTAGACTCTGTAGAGACAGAGGTAGAGCGGCAATGCTCTAGTGAGACAGCACGTGTTGTCAAAGTCTATGAAGACATAGATAGAGCGGGTCTCACAAGCAGAGATGACGAACATGGAGTTCTTGGATATGCTCATGCTAGAGATTGATGAGTTGATGCCGAGACGCATAGTTCCGCCTATGGATGAGAGGGACGTAGCCATCCCAATGTCTGCATTGATACATCCATACGTGATGAGTAGTCCTGATGATGCAGTCCATGCAGATAGCACAAGGGAGGCTAGTACAGCCAAGTTTACGCAGATTTTGTCAGTGTTCCGACGTCTCATATACGACCTATTAGTGTTGAGGCCCGACCTAGCAGTTGCAGTAGGAGCATTTGCAGCAGGGATTGTCAATCGTACAGTGACTTACACTAGCATGACGCATTGTGGGGCTATGCAGACCATAAAGAGATGTTTGCAGGATTTACATGCACGCGCTAACGTGGATACACACGCTCTCCTATCACTAGAGCCGATACAGTTGCATGTAGATCGATTGAGCGAGCCAGTGAACCTAGGTTGAGAGAGTTTCTCACTTGTTTTCTTGTACATACTAGTAGTTCAACTAGTAGGACCCACTTATTGACGCATCGCCTTTAAGTGGCATGTTGTTGGAATAAAGGCGTTACGTCTCTGCCCGCGGTTGGGCCTTTGACCGCCCGCCCACGTGTGTGCATACTCTACCTTATTCTTCATATACCAAAAAGAATAAGGGGCTCCTCTTCTTCCTAAGAGGTGTGCTCCACCCACACAGCACAACACAGCACAGCACAGCTCACGGTCTCCTCTTCCCTTCCCCGCACCGCACCGCGCACACACTCTTTCAAAAAGTAGGGTCGACCACCACGTATGGGCATTTCCTTTCAGGTAAGAAAATGCTCTTCCTACTTAAGAGCGTTTGGAAAAGCATCCTCCCGAGAAAACAATGTTGAACTGTTGTATGAAAGCAAGAGCTTTGTGCGAAGATAGTCAAATTGGTTCAATCGATAACCATGCCTCCGCTTCTTTCCAAAAATTGACTCGTCCAAATCAGAACTGTCCGAGGTCGATGTATCTTAGTCAGAATTGTCAGGATGTTTTCTATGCTTCCGAGTCCTTTGCGGAATCTACTTTTTTTGGTTCGTTTGTTCTTCTTGCTCTTTCGAGTCTTTCTCTGCTCTCGATGCTTCCCATCCTCCCCACTGGAGTTGCAAGTACACGCTTCTTGGATCTGTTAATTGCTTTGAATGTAGATTTCCGGCCTAGGTAGCCGGATAATTTGTTGCTGCCTGCACAACTTTTCTTTCAAGAGTCCCCCCTCCTGAAAAACTGTAATCACCCTTGATTACGCTTGCAAAACAGCCAAAGGTCAAAAACTTTCTTCAGTAGAAACTAACTATATGTACCCATGCACTAGACTACACAAATCTAGTACTTCTACACACATCCGTCACTAATCAATCACATTTCTATCGAGGGTTTTAGACACAAATCATGATAATTGTAACCTATTTAGCAATCATATGCAGATCGTGCTGATCTTTTCATAGATGTCGTGATCTACTAAATCTTGTTGTTATTATCAGATTCATATCCTTTCTTATCACAGCAAACATTTCATCTTTTCATCACATCCTCTAGCAATACACACATGAAAGAGCATGTTCAACTCTAGGAAATTTCCAATTCAACGTACATATTTTCATAAAGTCATTCCACAAAATATTGTCAGCCTGTCAGTATCCCTAAAATCCCAAGGAGAAATTAGTGAATTTATTCAATATAGGCAATCTCTGACATGACAAAGAAGTGGAGTGGCTCACCTCATGGATCTGCACTGCACGAATTCAACCTACTGATTCATCAGTAACTAGACACTGCTAATAATCCAAAAAATTCAAGGTATAGCTCAAAATTGAATCCCGGAAATCCATACGGTGCCACGTCACCGGTCAGCGCGATTCGCGGGCCGTCTGTACAACTCTGCCGTGTCAGCATACCTTGCGCAATTTTTTGTCCCTTTGGGCCCCTTCGGAAGGGGTACCATAAGTTGGTACAACTTATACTTTGTCAGTTTCGAGATGCCATGCCATCATTTTGTGACAGATAACCATATTCAATGCAATTACACCACATGTATCTACATTGACAGTCTTTCATGATCATGTCATCTCATTGATTGTAGCTATCTTTTTTGACAGATCTAGCCCACACTCCAAGGCATTAATCCTTTCTATGTGCGAGTATGACCTTGATATTCAGGAGTTGCAAGCCGCAGGCACCCTTTTTCGGTTAGCTAGATGGGAGTGTGCATGATCTCTGTTCTAACCCACTACATGAATCCACCATAACCTGTGACTACTCATCAATGGCCTACTCCAATGCACTTACCTAGCTACCTTTTATTTTAAAGAAGAAAAACAAATTTATAACTTGATATAATTTAGCAAAAAGGATATGTATTCTGTTTAGTTGTGATACACGTAGCCATGATTCGCATATTCACAGTACCATGGAGACCTTGGCAAAGGAATTTGAGATGACAAATTTGCTTCATTAATTTCTTGGATTGGAGACATGGCACACAAAGGGGGGCAAAATCTCTCTGGATAGCACTATGTCCAAGAGTTGTTGGAAGCATTTGGTGTCACGTGAGACATCCAACCCTATGTGTGTCACAGGGACGTGGCAACTATTAACTATGTCACGAGGACGTGGCAACTGCTAACTTTAGTTGTTGGTTTCTTTCCAAGGGGTTTTGTTTTATTTTTGAGACCCCCTTTTTGAAGTAGCAAACGATCGGACATTGTATGGCCAATGTGAACGGTAGTTTCACCCGCAGATGGGTAGTGGTCGGCACTGGAATTCGTATGGTAAGAGGATGTCTAGGCTCAGAGCAAGATCATATAGGTCCCCCCGTCGCACTTAGCAAGTTGGTGGATACTAGGAAGTGAACTCAATAAAGGCCTAAAGTCAAGGTGTGACTACCAACTGAAAGTATCCAATAGTTGGGCCACATTGCATTTTTGGATGCAGTCCCAATGAGGATAGATGGTCAGAAGACCAGTGGGAGCCCAACGAAAGCATCTCCTAAAATTTAGGGAACTGCTATTTTGGGCCGAGAAATGTGTTCGCGTCATTACCTTCGGTATGACTAGGGGAACATTTTACAACTCTGCCGCGAAGTCAACTGGGCAACCGGTCAGGATATTTTTAAGCGACGAACCCGAAACGGGAAAATGCTTGTAAATGCGCCAAGTCACATTTTTGTGCACTTTCCAATGCAAGGAGGAGTTGGCACTGAATTTAGAGAAGGGAGACTCATTTGCAAGTCTCTGTCTCACAGGTTAAGAGCTATGGAGTGCTTCCTTTCCCTCTTATGTACAGTGCGGTGCCAGGACTGATGCCCTGCACGCTACGCACTACTCTCTCTCTCCCCTACGAGCAGTATGTTATGCCCCACTAGTGGGCTTTTCATTTGACCAATGTACAGTTATGTGGGTTCATGCACGATTGCCGATGCAAGAGCCTCTTGCACAGGTACTGGATTAGCTAGTGGCTAATCCCCCGCAGGTACAAGTGAATTCGGAGAGGTTTCACGCCAGAAATCTCGCCCGATTCAAAGGGCAAGTAGCCCTACAGGTGCGGGAGCTCGAGGTCTTGCTACAGATGCGACCGGCACGCGAAACGGAGCCCAAAACAGGGAATTACAGCCTGCTGTGTATTTTTGCAGGTTTAGGGTTTCGGCCCTAAACGGACCCTAATACCCCCAGGAGGTTCCGGGAAGTGAGGGGACCGCTGTACAAGTGAACTGGCGCATTTTCGGGGCAGAAGACAGAGAATTCAACGTGCTGCAGATTCTCGACAGGTTTTGCAAAGTGTCCGTATGCGTCGGGAAAGTCGCCAGAACAAGTGTTTCTTAGCCTAGATTGTGCGGGGCAGCTTGTAGGAGATCACAGGTTTTATTCTCTTTGTTAAAGAATAAAGGAATACCGAAAGGGGCGCCAATTTTGGGGCCTACAGGTTGTCGGTGTCTGCTTGGAGCATTCTAGCTTCCAAGCCGTGTGTGTACTTACGTGTTAATCCTCGTTACGAGCCGGTTTCAATGTGTCCGTGGACAAGATCAAGGTTCAGTCAGTGCAGTCAGTCTAGGTTAGAAGTGATCTGGCACTTTTGTGAGTCTTCGTAGACGATACATGCCCAGGCACTTAGTGTAGATGCATATCCTCTGGTTGCACACAGCATGATCATAAGCATTCCCATCAGAATCCTTCAAGGGAATTTTCCAGTGCATTTAGCCTATTTTCCCTATTTTTGACATTTTTCACTTATTATTTTAAGTGACTTTTGTTGGAAAGTAAGTAGGGCAAATTGAGTAAGTTTGTATATAAGCAAACTAAAGTTAGCACTAAATGGCAGAAGAGGCAACAGGAACCAAGCTCAGCAGGAAACTTCTTAACAAGAACTTGGTGGATTTCCTCCAAGCATAGAAGAACCATTCCCCTAGCCTAGTGCTTTCCTTCCACAGGCATCCCTAGCGTTTTGGATCAGCTTCGCCGCCCTTCAAGCCAGTAGCGTTTTTTAAGAAGATCATCGCCACACGGATTCCTTCAGCTAGCGTTTTTGCACATACACATTGGCCTAGCGTTTTTGACACCACAAGCATGGCGATTTTCAGCAGACACTTTGCAGCGTTTTCAGCAATGAAAGAGTTGCAGCAGATTCAGCCTGGAAGACCATCAGTTTTCAGCCTAAAGAAACCTCAGTTTTCAGCCCTAAACCTGCAGATTTTCAGCGACAAAGACCCACAGAAACAGTCCCCCCAAATCAGCGTTTTTGGACTGTAGCAGATTTCAGCCCATAGCGTTTTTGGACAGCAGATAAAACATTGCAGATTTCAGCCCTTAGGTCGGTCTCGTCATCACCGACATAGCTTAGACTTGCATCAATCTCATGCATACCTTTTGTACCAGTTTGTGCAATCATAAGTAGACCACTCTCGCTGACGAGAGTGGGGCCTTCGAAGGAGGGTTTTACAACGTCTCTGGTGTCGTATCTCTCTTCTCTCTCTATCTCTCAGTCTCAAATACTTGCACGCACAATGTCCATTCACTTTGTTTGTGATCATAGCATTCTCTCATTAAGAACGGAAGGCTCTCTCTTCCATAAGAACAAAAGGAACCTTGAGCACAGTTCGGAGCACTCATCTTGAGCAAAGCGCAAACATTCATTCCGCTGCACCTAACATTGGTATCAGCTTTGGCAGTGTTCTGTATCACTAAAGGAAAGAATCACAAGAATTTCTTTTGCTCGTTGCGGTCGCACGAATCCAAGTTCGCTTGGGCGTGTCGATTCCTAATCGTGTTTTTGAAGAGTGACAGGAATCCCAAGAAAGAAGGGCTTGTCCAACCTCCCCTTATGTCTCTTTTCACTCATTGAGAGCGGACCATGCACTTAGCGGCCGGCCAATCGACGTGAGGTGGGAAAAAGCAACCTTGGTGTGAGCGCAAGGCCGCCAAGGGGTGCGCCCGCAAAAAGGAGTAGAACTTGAGTGAAGAGAAGATCCTTCTCAAACACGGTTTGCAAGCGAAAGAAAACCTCAAGAACCTCAAGAACCCCAAGAACCAAGACCCCCAAGAACCCAAGTTCCTCGTGAACTTAAGAACCCAAGACCACAAGAACCCACGACTTCAGAATGGTCATCACTCAAAGCGGAATGGATACTTCGCTTAGCGGTGATGAGCATGAGAGAGGCGAAGAAGAATTTTCCCCACCAGGAGGTTTTTCTGACCCTTTCCCATCTACGTCAAGAATTGCACTAACTCCTATGGAGGGTTTAGACCAGATGTTTCTGGAAAGGAAGATAGAACCCGAAGCAAGACATACAGAAAGAATGGCAGAAATGGAATGCATACACGCAGAAAGAAGAGCAAAAAGAAAAGTAGAAATGGAGCGCAGACACCAAGAAAGAATGGCAGCCGCCGTCAAAGGAAAGAGCGACCAACACATGAAAGAGTTCTTGCGACTCGTTTCTCAAGCTCAGGCATAGATGCAAGAGATTCGGGAAAAGGAGACTCTCTCAATCTCTTCTTCTCCAAAGCATGACACACAGGATTTGCATGATTATGAGAAGCGTGACGAATTGAATGATAATGATAAGCATGATGATTTGGATGACAATGACAAGCATGATAATTTGCATCATCAAGATGTGATTTCTCACAAGCATGATGATTTGCATGATCAAGATGTGAGTTGCATGAAGATGACGTGATTGTTCACAAGGATGATGTGTTAGTGGATGCTTTTTCTAGCAAAGCTAACCTCGTTGCAGATTCGATCAATCACGACGGATCGATCTTGGCTCTCGAGCCTAGGCCCAAAGAACTCTCACAAGAAGTATTATGTGTTCACATGATTGATACGCACGCATTGTTCGAGTGTTTCATTCGTGATCGTTTCCTATATTTTATTCAGCGTCTTTATGTGATCCCTTTTACTAGGCATGACATATTGTACGTTGAGCATGTTCCACTCATGAATTAGCACGAATGTATGCGGATTTTTCATGAAAAGCTGAAAAGTATACATTCAAGAAAGTCACATTCCATGTCTCTTCCTTGGCATGACAGTCGTAGAACGAGCACATGAAAGTATGAGCACCAAGCATGGGCATTTCCATTGTGTTTTGCCACAGTTGATTGATATAGATTAGAAAGACAAGATTCGATTTCATTGTTTGCGTGTATGTGGTGAACAATTTGGCACTCCATCTATTTGTTCATCTACATTGCATGCACGGTCTTTTAGGAAGACGAGATTTTTCCCACTCACTTTACATGGAATAGGTATGTTCATGGTTTGTGTTGGAAATGGTTTCAGGAATTTTCAGCCATGGAGATTCTTGAAGAGGAAAGAAACATGACTCTAAACAAAGTTGAAGCATCAAAGAAGCCACAGGAGACTTTGTGTCGCTTTCGGCGCGGCCCAAAGAAGCAAGCGTTGCAGACCTTTATGAAGTTCAAGTACCGCATGACCCACACATCAGAGTGGGCCGGTGAAGAGTCCCTTCCAGGATTCCGGATGCTATTGGCGATCTCCCTCGACGCCATACAGTTCGGTACCAGTACCTCACATTGAAAAGAAGGGGATGTTACGTGACACATCCAACCCCATGTGTCCGTAGACAAGCTACAGCATGATCAGGGTTCAGTCAGTCCAGTCAGTCTAGATTGGAAGTGATCTGGCACTTTTGTGAGTCTATTCGTAGACCGTGCATGCCCAGGCACTTAGTGTAGATGCATATCCTCTAGTTGCACACAGCATGATTATAAGCATTCCCATCAAAATCCATCAGAATCCTTCAGGGGAATTTTCCAGTGCATTTAGCCTATATTCCCTATTTTTGACATTTTTCACTTATTATTTTTAAGTGACTTTTGTTGAAAAGTAGGTAGGGCAAATTGAGTAAGTTTGTATATAAGCAAACTAGAATTAGCACTAAATGGCAAAAGAGGCAACAGGAGCCAAGCTCAGCAAGCAACTTCTCAACAAGAACTTGGTGGATTTCCTCCAAGCACAGAAGAACCATCCCCCTAGCCTAGCGTTTTCCTTCCACAAGCATCCCTAGCGTTTTGGATCAGCTTCGCTGCCGCTTCAAGGCAGTAGCGTTTTTGAAGAAGATCATCACCACACAGATTCCTTCAGCTAGCATTTTTGCAGAGACACATTGGCCTAGCGTTTTTGACACCAAAAGCATGGCGATTTTCAGCAAACACTTTGCAGCGTTTTCAGCAATGAAAGACTTGCAAATTCAGCCCTGAAGAGTAGCAGATTCAGCCCGGAAGACCATCAGCTTTCAGCCTAAAGAAACCTCAGTTTCCAATCCTAAACCTGCAGATTTTCAGCGACAAAGACCCACAGAAACAGTCCCCCCAAATCAGCGTTTTTGGATTGTAGCAGATTTTAGCCCATAGCGTTTTTAGACAGCAGAAAAAACATTGCAGATTTCAGTCCTTAGGTCGGTCTCGTCATCACCGACATAGCCTTGACTTGCATCAGTCTCATGCATACCGTTTGTACCAGTTTGTGCAATCATAAGTAGACCACTCTCGCTGATAAGAGTGGGGCCTTCGGAGGAGGGTTTTACAACGTCTCTGGTGTCGTATCTCTCTTCTCTCTCTATCTCTCAGTCTCAAATACTTGCACGCACAGTGTCCATTCACTTTGTTTGTGATCATAGCATTCTCTCATTAAGAACGGAAGGCTCTCCCTTCCATAAGAACAAAAGGAACCCGCGGTTCGGAGCACTCATCTTAAGCAAAGCGCAAACATTCATTCCGCTGCACCTAACATTTGGTATAACCGAGTGCAGACCTAAGTTAGCCTTGTATGACCCTCATATGTAGCTAATGCTACAAAGGCTCTCTTATTTGGTTGTTGTGGGGTGGAGATCCAGATGGACGATATTCAAGTATAGGTTACACCCTTTCATTTGGTTGAGGAGCAGTAAGAAGCAACCTACAAGTGCCTTATCTTCCACACGGGCCAAGTATCAAGTTGTTTGTAGTGCTAGAGGTGATTCAAGTGTAGTTACGGAGGTTGCTTTTGGAGATTGGTTTTCCACAGTTGTCACGTGACACATCCAGCCCTATGTGTCCGTGGACAAGCTACAGCATGATCAGGGTTCAATCAGTCCAATCAAGTCTAGTTTAGAAGTGATCTGGCACTTTTGTGAGTCTATTCGTAGACCGTGCATGCCCAGTCACTTAGCATAGATGCATATCCTTTGGTTGCACACAGCATGATCATCAGTATTCCCTTCAGAATCCATCACATTCAGTCAGGGGAATTTTCCAGTGCATTTAGCCTATTTTCCCTATTTTTGGTATTTTCACTTATTATTTTTAAGTGACTTTCCAACAAAAGTAGGTAGGGCAATTTTGCTAAGTTAATATATAAGCAAACCCAAGTTAGCACTTTCTGGCAGAAGAGGCAGCAGGAGCTTCCCGCTCAACAGGCAACTTCTCAGCAAGAACCCCTCAGCATCCCCTAGCGTTTTTAGATACACGTATCAGCCTTGCATGTGTCGCCACCAACAAGGAGCCCTAGCGTTTCCAACTCTGCATCACCCCCAGCACCCCAGCATTCCACTAACGCTAGAGGAAGGCAATAGCGTTTTGGTTTTCAGCCCATCCGCAGCAGAAGATGCATTAGCGTTTTTTATTTTCATCAGCAACTTCAACAAGCAGACCAGCGTTAGTGATTTTCAGCCCTTGCCGCATCAGAACCACAGCGTTTTCAGCCCTATGGACAGCAGTAGAATCAGCCCCAGTTGGTTGCAGAAGAACCCCCATTTTCAGCCATAAAAACGCAGCCAAAACAGTCATTTTCAGCCACCCAAAACAGCCCAAAGATTTGCAGATTTTCAGCAAATAGAAGACCACATATTTCAGCCATCAAGTCGTCATCGTCATTACCGTCGTCGTCACCGGCATAGTCCAAGTTGCATCAGTCCATTGCATTCGGAGGAGGGTTTTACAACGTCTCTGGTGTCGTATCTCTCTTCTCTCTCTATCTCTCAGTCTCACACACTTGCACGCACAATGTTCATTCACTTTGTTGTGATCATAGCACTTTCCATTAAGAACGAAAGGCTCTCCCTTCCATAAGAACTAAAAGGAACCTTGAGCACAGTTCGGAGCACTCATCTTGAGCAAAGCGCAAACAATCATTCCGCTGCACCTAACAACAGTAGACAACCACAATTTCTTCAAACAATCCGAGTTATATAGCCATTGCAAGGAACCCGGTGTTTCATATCGAGACAAACCATAGAGAGATGCACTACTACTTTAAGAAGATTTTGGATGGTACTATTCGACTGAAGTATTGTTCTGCGTCAAATAACCCTATTGATGTCACAAACAGTTGATGAGTCAAGCCATTGAAGACCTAGAGGGTTAGAACTCCCTCAATCTAACCCTAGCCAACCTACAAATCTTGGCCAAGGGGCTAAATCCTAGCAAGAGAAGCAAAAGAAGAAAAGACCAACTAATAGAAGATGATCGAGGGTCCTAAAAGACGAAAGCAGTTGGAATTAAAAAACCTACCCAGCCGAATTACAAATTATTGGCCAAAGGACCTAGTGGAACAAGTATCTCCTTGCTTTCCTCCACTTCGGATTGCTCATCAGGCTCCCCATCAACTGGCACATCGCGTTTAAAAGGCTTCAATAGACTCGCATGAAATGCATTGTAAATCTTCCAAGTATCGGGCAGCTTTAGTCTAAAGGAGATAGCAACACCCTCTCATTTATGAATCCAATGATTCGTTTAGAATTATTTTTCTGTCAGAAAAAGCTAACTTAGTAACAACGACTGCATGTTTTTATGTCCGATAACATGCATCTGTAATCATTTGCGTTGCATCCTGATGTGTCAACCACTGAATATTCCTAATTGAGTGAGATTGCATGGGCATGTAACTCTAGTGCATTGAGACACCCCTCTATAGATCAGCACGGTCTGGGTGTGATGGCTAGTTTTGCTACGCAAGAATATCAACAGCTCCGATATGGAATGAAAAAATTGATTGACCCTATAATCACCTCCGACGAGTGATCGGACGAAAACACAAAGATAACCGCAATGTACACACTTGGCAACACTTTAGTACCTCAAAACACTTGAATAAACGAGAAAGAAGACGACATGGCACGACAGAGTTCCGAGTCAAGACGCGTTGGCCCCAAAGACGGGCACCCCTTTTGGTATTTCTTTATTATTGATCTACAAGAGTACAACTCTCGTTGGGTCCGAATCTTCTAGCTCTACATCCAAATGCGTGAAAGAATAGGGGTACTTATAAAGAGCACATGGGTTGCTAAAAGCAAAGCCCCAAAAGCATTAAGCCTAAAAGCACTTGGTTCTAAAAAACATCTCGTCCCAAAAAGCTCACATGAAAGCTGCCAAATCTGCCTGCGCAAAAAGCAGAAGTCCGTACAGCAATGCCACGTCATCGCAAGCAGCGCAAAACGCGGAAATCCGTATAGTGTTATGTGGCATGACATCGCAATTTATAGAAGTCACCTCTAGAGGTCAAGCTTTCGTTATCTGGATTTTAGGCCCCTCGGCCAGTGCTCCTTAAGTTGGTAGGGGTTAGGTTTATTCATCCCTAACCCCTAGATACTTTAGGCCACCCGACATGACCTTTTCTGATTGGTTTTCTTCTATTCCTTCTTCGTTTAGGTTTCAGGCCTCTCGATCGGTTTCTGCAAAACTCAATCAAGTCAATCTAGACCCGAAGGCCTCACAGTTGCCCTAGCATCATGCAGATGACTTTAGATACAAATACTTCACACAGAATTCTGACTTTGACCAAGAGATTGGCATGGACCACAACGGCAAAGGTCAATTGGACACGCATGGCAGTACCAATACTCACTTAGCTACCTCGATACCCGGGAGGTACAACCACAATCATGATTGTGATTCGACGCTTTGTTTGGCTCGAGAGTTTGAAGCCAAAGACAAGGACAAAGGCAAGCTAGACAGAGATTACGATAATAAAGATTTGGTAGAGGAGATCGGCACGGCACTTGTGGCGGTGGCCACAGTGGCCTCCACGTCATATTTCTAGTCAAAAGACAAGTGTCACCACTGGCTTCAGCCAGAGAGAGGCTTGTGAGTGGCAGAGAGGGGCAACCACATGCTCCCTATAATTAATTTGGACCCTTGTGTTGGAGTTAAAGTTATTGGTGTTTGGACCCGTAGGTCAGAGTTCAATGCACATGCATCTGGCAAGGAACCAATCAGACGTCTAAAACACTATGGATGGGCTAGCCAATTCATTGTTGTTGGTCAGATTATGGACAGGATGTGTTCTAACAGTTCATTATCTTAGAGTTTTATATTTTGGATGTGATGTGTTCACAGTTCACGAATGGGGATTATTGGATGTAGTGTGGACTACAGTTCAAAGTTTCTACAAAGGCAACCGATGCTCAAGATGGCATTACTTTCAAGTACAAAGTTGAGGTGTATCCAATATCACGGCCGGTGTTGGGGTGTCCATGGTAGCTTCTACATCGACTTGGTCTCACTATTGATGTCCACTATGAGCTGCAGAGAGGATGTTAAAGTTTAAGCATCTCAAGTGAACTACCCAATGTGATCCCATTATTTAGTTTGGCTTTTAGGTATTTATTTTACTTATTTGTCAAAGTCCTAGTTAGGACAATTTACTGGGATTGCTATATAAGCAACCCCTTGCCTCCATTGTATATACATTCTATTATTCATTGCCAAGGTTTATTGGTTCAAGAGACTCTCTCTCTCTCTCTCTCTCTCTCTCTCTCTCTCTCTCTCTCTCTCTCTCTCTCTCTCTCTCTCTCTCTCTCTCTCTCTCTCTCTCTCTCTCTCTCTCTCTCTACGCTTCCGCATCCTCGACTTTGGCATGATGACCCTTCTTTCAAGCAGGAGGGATGTCACAAATTGCTGACGTGTAAAGCCATTGAAAACCCAGAGGGTTAGAACTCCCTGAGCCTAACCTTAACCAGCCTGCAATCTCGGCCGAGGGGCGTAAACTGAAGCAAAAGAAGAAAAGACCAACTTAGATGGTTGAGGGGCCTAAACCCTAAAATAAAACAGGGTGCTTGCTTTGGACCATATGCTTTTAGAACTAATGTTTTTCATGTGAGATGCCTTTGGATTGGCCAAGGGCGTTTAAATATGTTGTGTGGGCTCTCTCTCCGGCATTCTACCACATGGAGATGCAGAGCAGAGTTCCCAGTGCTTGTACTCTGTGGCAGCAATATAAAGAAATATCGAAAGGGGCGCCAAGGTTTGGGGCTAGACTCTAGTGCCTTCTGGGAGTGGAACTCTGCCCCTCTCTCTCTCTCTCTCTCTCTCTCTCTCTCTGTGGATAGTTTCCTACGACGTTAAAACTCTCTTCTTCTCAGGTGTGTGTGTGTGGGAGGTGTGTGTGTGTGCTAATAAAAAGAGGAAAATGGTATAACCTTACTATCACCCAAGTGTGGTAGATTGGTTATGCCATTTCCCTCTTGAATAACAGGTCTTGAGTTCAACTCCTCGTCGGCTAGATCTTTAAGGTCTCTTGGGATAGTTTCCTACAACGTTAAAACTCTCTTCTTCTTCTTCTTCTTCTTCTTCTTCTCTCTCTCTCTCTCTCTCTCTCTCTCTCTCTCTCTCTCTCTCTCTCTCTCTCTCTCTCTCTCTCTCTCTCTCTCTCTCTCTCTCTCTCTCTCTCTCTAAGTTTTGAAGTGCTAAAAGTTTATCTTAGTCAGTTCTTTTCGATTGGCACGTGGTATCGTGCCGTTAAAGATGTTCTCTTGACTAAACCTTAACCACGGTCAACATTATCCCTTTATGTCAGCTCCCTTGGATTGGTTCACGTCCGGGAGCTAAGAGGGGTGTTAAGAGTTTCATCTTCTCTCCGTTGGTGGCTCTAGTATCTCCCAAGAGTAAATTAAGGAGTGAGGGCTGCTTTGTCGCTGTGTCCGGCCGTATTTGAAGTAGATGGACCTTTTCTGGAGAGATGAGCCATGTATGGCACGACCCCTGTTCCTAGGGTTTCCCAGAGTCAAAGTCTCAGTCTTCTGCAATTTTCCCTGTCAATGTCCGGCCGGGAACCAAATTTGGTCCCTAGACCAATTTATTAGCTTATTATAAACCTAGATGAACCCAAGATAAGCCCAGATTCACCCTTAAAGAAAGTGCAAGGTATAGACCCATGGTAGTCACCCACAAGACAATATAATCATCAGCTCCATCATGCATAGTGTTATTAGCTTATCAGGCTAATGTGGCATTTTTTCCAGAGCGCCACCCCCCCCCCCCCCATTTATGGGTCGTGTGGGTTTTTTGTTGATAGTCATGCAAGTGTGGGGTGTCCCTATAAAGGAAGTCGGAACCCCCTCCCCCTTGTGTCATCACATGTATTCAATGTATGCAGATCCTTGCCAGTGTTGCGGGGATTCTCTCTCTTATCATTTTTGTGGAGAGCAATCTCTCTCTTGCGTTTGCAGATCACCCTCCTTTCCTTGTCTCCTCCCTCTCTTTACCTTTGTTTGCAAGCATTTCCTTGCAGGTAGAGGCTGCCCAAGACAGTGGATGGCGGGGTTGCCTGTGATCGGCGGCATGTTTGGAGGAGTTCTATCCCCATGGATTGGAGATCTGGTCGCTGCTCATGTCTGATTCACCTTTTCCGCTGCACCTTGGACAATATCTTCCCAAGAGATCAGCTTCCCTGTCTGAAGAATCACCTTTTGTATCTCCTGCATCTAATGGATGTAATCCTTTGAGGAGTTTGACTACCGAGGGTCCAAAGTCCGCAACTGTACTTCCAGGTGAGCTCTCCTCATAGGCGTCATCCTATTGTAAACTCCAATGTAAAAATGGAAGGCAAGGCTGGCAGAACATCTGCTTTCCAACCAACCGAAGTCTTCAACATTGTTGCAATTCCCACACACAATCATGAATCCATGAAAGGAAATGCATCAGTAAGCTGCCGCCAAAACCGGGCATGAGCATCAATAGGAGCATCTGCTGACATAATCACAACCAAAGTATCCCCAAGCTGCAAAAAACCCTGTATAGCTCTGCAGATACTTAATAGGGGAATTCAACCGACAGAAGAGTTTCTCACACACCCATGGTCTAACTGCATAACAAAAAATTGCCATACTTCAAACGGAATGATTGGAGATGAGATAACCACGCCTCAAAAAAATTGAGATCTTTCCACAAGTGAAGATTCTCTTAGCCCCTAAGAAGCTACTTTGAGGTTCCCCATGGTTTGAGGGACTTTCTACAAACTAAAAGCCTCTTTAGTGGAGCATCTTCACATTTTCAAAACCCCTTCAAATTGGTTAACACAAAGAATGTAAGAAAGGTACAGCATTGTCGAAATGCAGTCCTACGCAAGTGAATGCACTTTTATTGTATATAACCAGATAGACAGTACAAGTAAATACAAAAGCATCACACACTACTAGCACTGATGGATAACCTTCTTTATTGCAGGATTCCATGCCATACAAGTATATTCTACGGCCAGATGCCCATCTCCTCTCATAGCATCGGTTCCACTGGGGAGGTCAGCAAAGTCTCCTTTAATAAAGCCATTGACAGTATCCCAGGTCTGTGGACAATTGGACAGCACTAATGATCAAGGACAAAACCGGGGTCGTTTGCTGAAGCAGCATAAATGCTGAGGGAAAGAAACGTACCTTTACTCTGCCATCGCCAGAACATATTGCAAGGTAATCTCCCCTCGGACTAAAAGCCGTCAACAAATTTTTCAGCACACTAGAAGGCATGAGCTCTCTCTCTCTCTCTCTCTCTCTCTCTCTCTCTCTCTGCCTGCACAGCTTAATGATGACTCAACCCCTTGCAGCCCCTCTCTCTCTCTCTCTCTCTCTCTCCCTCTCTCTCTCACACAGCTCAAGCTACACAAGCTGGCTAAATGGTCGCTTAAAACTTCGCGAAGGGTTTATGACACAATTCTCTCTCTCTCTCTCTCTTCCATAAACTCGCTGTGAATATATCGTGACACAACTCTCTCTCTATATATGTATACATATACATATACATAAAAACTAATATCTAACCAACCCAAATGATTTTTTAATATTAAACTGATCACTTATTGTGGGAGAATAAACGAAAACAAAGGTTAAGATATTGAGATGTGCTTATAGATCTATCTCAACACGAAGCCAATAGAAAAGGGTCCAAATGAAAGATGGTCTATCAAAGAGCAAAGCTAACCAATGGAGAATAAGACCTTATGGTTAGCTTCATTGAAGACCTCCAATAATGTGTGTAAAAATCCTTTGACCTTAGGTAAGATAGAGCTGAGCTTGAGGCAGGAACCCGACCCAATTCAAGGTGTTTGTCATGCTTGATGACTAAGGTGCTTGATGATTGAGGTGCTTGAGATGCTAGGGTTGTATTTGAGGTAAGAACCCAGCCCAAGCTTAAAATGATTAAGGGCCAAGCTTGTGGTGGGAACTGGGCCTATGCATGAGGGGCTTGAGGTGTCAAAAAGTCAAATATTCAATCCCTACAAGGAGAGGGCGAGCCCTACATGAGGCGGGATGAGAGAGAACACCGCACACACTCACACAATACATGCATGGTACAAAGAAAGCAAAAGGGACACTTGTCAAGTTCCTCCTCATGTTGCCCTCATGGTGTGTCTGAAACCTATTGGTTGGCCACCCAAGGGATCCAATGATAATTTAGGAGATTTAATTAATTGATTTAGAATTTATCAAGTCCTCTCTCTCAAAGGGGAAAGGGGGACACTTGTCCCAATGCCACCCTTGCTGCTTGTAATGCCTTTGCTTGTGATTGGCTAGGCCTAGAGGGACCCAATGAGCTTCAAGCATGAGCTACAAGGGGGGGTTGACCCAAGCAAGCTAGGGGGCTGCTTAGGGGGTATACTCACCCACACGCACTCACAAACACTCTCGTGGTGTGCTATGCAAGGTGCAAGAGCTCTATCTCCTTCTCAACTTCTCAAGGATCTTGGACAAGGAGATGGAGCTCTTGCACCTTGCATAGCACACAATGAGAGTGTTTGTGAGTGCGTGTGGGTGAGTATACCCCCTAAGCAACCCCCTAGCTTGCTTGGGTCGACCCCCCCCCTTGTAGCTCATGCTTGAAGCTCATTCGACCCCTCCAGGCCTAGCCAATCACAAGCAGGAGGCATTACAAGCAGCAAGGCTAGCCTTGGGACAAGTATCCCCCTTTCCCCTTTGAGAGAGAGTACTTGATAAATTCAAAATCAATTAATTAAATCTCCAAAATTATCATTGGACCCGTGGGTGGCCAACCAATAGGTTTCAGGCACACCATGAGAGCAGCATGAGGAGGGACTTGACAAGTGTCCCTTTTGCTTTCTTTGTACCATGCATGCCTTGTGTGGGTGTGTGGATGTTCTCTCTCATCCCCCCTCATGTAGGGCTCGCCCCCTCCTTGTAGGGTTTGAATATTTGACTTTTTGACACCTCAAGCCCCTCATCCATAGGCCTAGTTCCCACCACAAGCTTGGCCCTTAAGCACTTTAAGCTTGGGCTGGGTTCTCACCTCAAGTACAACCCTAGCATCTCAAGCATGTCAAGCATCTCAATCATCAAGCACCTCAAGCATCTCAAGCACCTCAATCATCAAGCACCTCAAGCACCCTAGTCATCAAGCATGACAAGCATCTTGAGCTGGATCGGGTTCCCGCCTCAAGCTCAGCCCTAACTTACCTAAGGTCAAAGGACTTTTACACACATTATTGGAGGTCTTCAATGAAGCTAACCTTAAGGTCTTATGCTCCATTCGTTAACCTTGCTGTTTGATAGACCGTCTCTCATTTGGGCCCCTTTTTTATTGGCCCCGTGTTGAGATAGATCTATAAGCACATCTCAATATCTTAACCCTTGTTCCTGTTTATTTTCCCACATTAAGTGATCACTTTGATATGAGAAAATCATTTGGGTTGGTTAGATATTAGTCTGTCAGTAATATTTCCATTTTTTAATACCTTGTGTTCTTGTCGAAGGATGAACTTGGGTTGGAGCTCGTTTGCTTCATCCTCGATCTCTGGTGGGTCTTCTTTTATGGCCTTTATTGGTGGTTCTCCTTAATAAGGCTCGAATAGGCTCTCATGAAAAATGGTATATATGAGCCAGTAGCTAAGCAACTTTAATTGATAAGCCATCTTATCAATTAAATGGGCTTGAAAATTTAGAAGGGGCCATAGTATCTTTGTGTTGACCTAGCATAATACCCTTAATGGCCCGTAGGATTCTTGTGTGTAATTTGCCTTAGATGAGCCTTGGGGAAGTTTAGTAAGACCCAACTTTTTTTCTTTTTCTTTAAAGGATAAAGTTCTTTTGTGCCTAATGGCAGGAGCCTCTTTTGTGTAGCTAATAGATAGATATAGCCTGTTTAATCTTCTAAAAAGATTCGTTTTGATCTTAGCTATACTCCTTCGCAATGAAGATCTTCCCACGTACCTTAAGCTACAAGGGGATTTTGGATCTTCCGTCTTTAGCCTCGAAAGGTATTTTCCCCTTAGAAGTATGTTCACGTTATTAGAGACATACTATTGTTAAGGTAAGTACTTCTCCCATTTTGAGCGTTGACCTACTTCGAATCACAGGCTTTTAGTAGATCAAGGATCATTAGTTTTGTGATTTTCCTTTTGGCCATCCATTGGAATAGTAGGCCGACATAAGAGGGTTACTATAGTTCTGATAGAGACTTTATCAGAAATTAGTGGTCATGGTAGGATTTCTATCCGACGCAATTAGATGTTGGCAAGCCATGGTCCTTTTATCATACTTTGTCTTTTGGTATACTATACATTTTGAAACATACTCTTGTGTATTCTCGTTTCCTGGTAAGCCAATACATGTATGCTTTTACTCCTACTAGAGTAAATTCGAATTCCTCTTTGCCCCGCATACGGGAGGAGCATGGGAAGTGAGGAAGATATAGCCTATTGAGGTATGGAAGATAACCATCCTCTAACGTGAGTGGTTCTTTTTCTTCCATTTGTAAAGGTATCATATCCTTAAAGTCTGGGTTACAAGCATATTTAACTATCATAAAAGATAGTTCATTGTAAGTTGCTATTGATACCCTATCTACCCTTGGCCATCGTGAAAGTGCATCAGCTACATGATTGTGCTTGCCAACAGTGTGAGCAATGTAGAAATTAAATTGCAAAAAAAAAAATTCCCACCTCATTTGATTGTCGGAGAGCTTGGTTTGAATCATGGATGGAGTCCACAAGAAATACTTCCATGTGTCTAGGGCATATAAACAGCTCGTAGCTCCTTTTGTATATGTCCAACATTCGCTCATTGGATTTGAGTCTTTGAATCTTGTATGCTATGGTATTCCCTTATCGAAGCAAATTTTTGCTCGAAGGCGCATTACATTAAACCTCAAATAGCTTTGAGAGATCCCGTAGTGTAAGCATAAGTTGAGAGATAAGTTTCTCTTTGAACTTTTCAAAAGTATTTTGCTCTCTTAGCAGTCCATGTATACTTAACGTTCTTTTTCGTTAAGTCATGTATTGGACCTGCTATAAGCATGAATTTTTCCTATGAAGCATCTCTAGTATGCACTCGTACCTTTAGAGCTTCGCAACTCATGTAGACTCCTTGGATTATGCCATATTTTTATTATCTACCGTTTGTGGATCCATAAAGATACCACCTTCAGAGATAATGTGACCTAATTATTGAATCTCTTGAAAATTCACTTTTCTTTTGGTTAGAAGAAAGCCTAATCTCTCTCAAAACTTGCCAGTTCATGCTATTTCCTTTTGAACTCCTCTTATGGAGCTTATAAAGCTCAATAAGGAGGCTTATTAGGCAGTGAGCTTCGTGGTAGAAGCTCCATTGCATGGCCATTGTCCCCTCATTGTGGAGATAGCTCATGGGGTATCATCAATAAAAACATTTTGGAATCTATTTAGGAATTTAGACAACTCTAATTTCTCTCGATTCCCGTCTTTTTTACTGTTACTGGTTGAAACATTAAATTCATTTACAGACTTTCTAACAGAAATCATGTATATGAAAATATAGATTTTCATTAACTTGTGAAAAGCATGCATATTTACAAGGGATAGGATGCTACCCGGCTCATAAACATGTATGTACATATCTCCTAGCATAGGAAAAACGAGAGTTGTTTGCTATGAGGATCCTCTTTTGGAGTTTCTAGCATAAAAACTCAAGGCGGCTCGTTGTGTGCATTTCTTTGGGGACAAGCACGATAGACATTCCCTTGCTGTCCACACTTGTAGCATTTGTTATCCTTACGATAACACTCTAGCTCTATTGGAGAGAGTCTATTCTTACCTTTGTAGACTCCTTTTCCCTTAGCTTTGTTATCATTGTTGCTAGAGTTGCCTTTGGGAGAAGTTTGAGCATTATTCCTCCCTCTAGGCTCATTTTGATCCTTCACTTCCATGGGCTTAGAGTTTCTCTTAACCCCTTGTTAGAAATTGATTTGAGAGGCGACCATAGTATGGTGTATGACCGCCGATATGGTACTAGGCCTTTGCGAGTTAATATACTCGGCCATCTCTTCAGAAAGACCCGCACAGAATTGTTGCTTTCTTTTTGTAGACAGTGGCTTTTGAGAAGTAAATCCCAAAACTTATCTACATACTTCCGGATACTCGTAGGGAGAGAGTTTCAAGCTTTGACATTCCGTGAGGACATTGTCTTTAGTGTTGCTTGCCAGGAATTGTTTCATGATGAAGGCTCTTAAAGCCTTCCATGTCCTTGGAGCGTTTCTTTGGGCTCGTAGGCTAGCCCACCATTGATGAGCGGAGCTCTGGAAATGCATAGATACCTGACACAGTTTAGAGGACTCCATGAAGCCGTCATCACCAAAGGTCACATCAAACTGTTGGATGAAGGCCAAGATCTTGTCCGTAGCACCAAAGGTGCCATAATAGGTAAGGAAAATGGTTTTCTTTTCTCAGAAGATGCGGTTTCAAGAAGATGCCGGCCTCAACGATCTCCAACTCCCCCCAAGTGGGAAACATCACCGCAAAGTCCTCCTCCTCATTATCACAAAAGGGAACAGAGGTACCAAAAGAAGGAAAAGGAGAGAAAGAGGTCACCCTCTTCTCCATCTTCATCACCTTCCTCATATTCCAATGAAGGTAACGGCTCTTCTCTCAAAGAGCCCAAGAGGAAAGGCCATCGCAAGTCCTATCCGGTATGGAGAAGGTCCAAGAAGCTGAAGAAGTTCAAGGAGGGAGGGAAGAACACCACTTTCCTTACCTATGTGGTTCCTTTGGTGCTACGGACAAGATCTTGGTCTTCATCCAACAGTTTGATGTGTCCTTTGGTGATGAGGGCTTCACGGAGTCCTCTAAACTGTGTCAGGTATCTATGCATTTCTAGAGCTCCGCTCGTCAATGGTGGGCTAGCCTACGAGCCCAAAGAAAAGCTCCAAGGACATGGAAGGCTTTAAGAGCCTCCATCATGAAACAGTTTCTAGCAAGCAACGCTAAAGACAATGTCCTCACGGAATGGCAAAGCTTGAAACTCTCTCCCTACGAGTCTATCCAAAAGTATGTAGATAAGTTTTGGGATTCACTTCTCAAAGCCATTGTCTACAAAAAGATAGACTTTGGGGAGAAAAAGCAACAATTATGTGCGGGTCTTTCTGAAGAGATGGCCAAGTATATTAACTCGCAAAGGCTTAGTACCATATCAGCAGTCATACACCCTACTATGGTTGCCTCTCAAATCAATTTCCAACAAGGGGTTAAAAGAAACTCTAAGCCCATGGAAGTGAAGGATCAAAATGAGCCTAGAGGGAGGAATAATGCTCTAACTTCCTCCAAAGGCAACTCTAGCAACAACGATAACAAAGCTAAGGAGGAAGGAGTCTACAAAGGTAAGAATAGACTCTCTCCAGCAGAGCTATAGTGTTATTGTAAGGATAACAAATGCTACAAGTGTGGACAGCAAGGACATATCTATTGTGCTTGTCCCCAAAGAAATGCACGCAACGAGCCGCCTTGAGTTTCTATGCTGGAAACTCCAAAAGAGGATGCTCATAGCAAAAGGCTTTTGCTTTTCCTATGCTAGGAGATATGTACATACATGTTTATGAGTCGGGTAGCATCCTATCCCTTGTAAATATGTATGCTTTTCACAAGTTAATGAAAATCTATATTTTCATATACATGATTTGTGTTAGAAAGTCTGTAAATGAATTTAATGTTTCAACCAGTAAAAATAAAAGAGACGGGAATCAAGAGGAATTAGAGTTTTCTAAATTCCTAAATGGATTCCAATTTTTTTTTATTGATGATACCCCCGTGAGCTATCTCCACAATGAGGGGACAATGACCATGCAATTGAGCTTCTACCACGAAGCTCACTACCTAATAAGCCTCCTTATTGAGCTTTATAAGCTCCACAAGAGGAGTTCAAAAGGCAATACCATGAACTGGTAAGTTTTGAGAGAAATTAAGCTTTCCTCTAACCATAAGAAAAGTGAATTTTTCAAGAGATTCAATAATTAGGTCACATTATTTCTAAAGGTGGTATCTGTATGGATCCACAAAAGGTAGAGGTAATAAAAAGATGGCCTAATCCAAGGAGTCTACATGATTTGCGAAGCTCTAAAGGTACAAGTGCATACTAGAGATGCTTCATAGGAAAAATTCATGCTTATAGCAGGTCCAATACATGACATAACGAAAAAGAACGTTAAGTATACATGAACTGCAAAGAGAGCAAAATACTTTTGAAAAGTTCAAAGAGAAACTTATCTCTCAACTTATGCTTACACTACAGGATCTCTCAAAGTTATTTAAGGTCCAATGTAATGCTTGGATGATTGCCTTCGAGCAAAACTTTGCTTCAAGAAGGGAATACCATAGCATACGAGATTCAAAGACTCAAATCCAATGAGCGAATGTTGGACATATACAAAAGGAGCTACGAGCTGTTTTACATGCCGTAGACACATGGAAGTACTTCTTGCGGACTCCATCCATGATGCAAACCAAGCTATCCGACAAAAAAATGAGGTGGGCGAGTTTCTTTTTGCAATTTAATTTTTACATGGCTTTACATTGCTGGCAAGCACAATCATGTAGCTGATGCACTTTCACGATGGCCAAGGGCAGATAGGGTATCAATAGCAACTTACAATGAACTATCTTTTATGTTAGTTAAATATGCTTCTAACCCAGACTTTAGGGATATGATAATAGTCTTTACAAATGATACCAATGTAATGGAAATGGCCTATGAACTTAGAGAATATCGTAATTAAGAGAATTAGAGTGAGCAACTTTGAGAGCTTAGAGGGTGAACTTAATTGGTAGTAGCCACTTAATCATAGCACTTGATTAACTAGGCATGGGCAATACTTTTGCAAGAGACAGAGTTTAGAGAATATGACAACATTTGAGGACCGGATTTATGTGGAGCCAGTCCCCCTCCAAAAGATATTTGTATTATAGATTCTCTCATTAAGAGAGACTTGGTAGAATACAATCTTTGTGTTTCTTGAGACCTCTTTGGCGGTATGAAGCTGGAAGCTTCATACACCAAGATTTTTCTTGATAGCAACAATCAATCTTAGCTTGAAAACAATCAAGAACTTGTGAGCATTATAAATCCTTGTGTTCCCTAAATCATTTGTGTGCATGAAGATGTGAACTTTTATGCATCAACTTGTGTTTAAAGCAACAATTAATGTTGGGATCGGAGAGCACACACACAGAGAGCCAGCACGAAGAAGGAGATAGACACAGTGTGTGGCGGGGCGGTACTCACACTACAATGTGTAGTTATGAGTATAGTTATTATGAATGAGTAAATGAATGGTTGTACATGGGCGGCTGAACAACGGGCAGCCGGGCACACGGGCCTTTAACCCAAAAATCTCCCACTTAAAGGCAGTGTGCCTTTAAAGTGGCCAAAATACAGCAAAAGAAGTCAAGCCATACCCATCAGCGATCTACAGTGTGCAAACCGCTGTGAGGCTAACGACTTCGTGAGTAGATCAGCAGGGTTATCGTCAGTGTGTACCTTGACAAGCTCTATGCGCTTGTCCTCTAGCACCTCTCGTATGAAGTGATACCTCACCTCAATGTGCTTTGTCTTCGCATGGAAGACAGGATTCCATGCCAACGCTATGGCACTCTGGCTATCACAATGTAGAATCGGAGCATCACAAGCCATACCAAGATCTCCCACTAGTCGTGAGAGCCATACGGCCTCCTTGGCAGCCTCAGTGGCAGCCATATATTCAGCCTCTGTAGTGCTCAAAGCAACGCATGGCTGTAAACGTGATGCCCACGAAACCGGTCCACCTGCAACTGTGAACACATAGCCGCTAGTAGACTTCCTCGAGTCCACTGACCCTGCATAGTCTGAATCTGTATATCCGCAAACAGACATATCCTTCTCACCATAACATAGGGACAACTCTGAAGTCCCTCTCAAGTATCTGAGAATACCTCTCACTGCATCCCAATGACGCTTGCCCGGGTTAGACATGTACCTGCTAACCACACCAACTGCATGAGCAAGATCTGGACGCGTAGCCACCATGGCATACATCAAGGAACCAACAGCTGACGCATAGGGAATCTGAGACATCTCTGTAGTCTCCAAATTTGTCTGAGGGCAGTCATCATGGCTGAGTTTTACATATGGAGGCAACGGGTACTAATGGCCTTCCCCCCTTCCATATGAAAACACTCAAGCACCCTGTCAATGTACTCTTTCTGACTAAGAAAGAGCATCTTGCGAGAACGATCACGAGTGATCCGCATACCCAAAATATGACTGGCATCCCCAAGATCCTTCATGGAAAAGGTCTCATGTAGCCTATGTTTCAAGGCATCCACATCAGAAATACACTTCCCTGCGATCAGCATGTCATCCACATACAAAACCAAAACAATAAGACTACCATCTGCAGCCTTGCGAGTATAGAGGCATGGGTCCTCATAACTGCGTACATAGCCCAATGAACTCATGAATGCATCAAAAACTTACGATACCATTCACGAGATGATTGCTTCAGCCCATACAAGGTCTTAAGAAGCCGGCATACCATCTTCTTTGAACCATGAATAACAAACCCACTTGGTTGCTCCATGTACAAATCCTCGTGCAAGTCCGGATGTAAGAAAGCTGTCTTTACATCCATTTGCTTCAATTCCATGTCTTCTGTAGCTACCAAAGCAAACAACATACGCAAAGTAGACATCTTCACCACTGGGGAGAAGATCTCGTCAAAATCAATGCCCTTCTATTGCTTGAATCCTTTAGCCACAAACCTTGCTTTGTACCTAGGCTTTGCATCCATTGAACACAGTTTTATCTTGTAAACCCACTTGCATGGTAGTGCCTTCTTACCCTTTGGCAAAGGAGTAAGCTCCCACGTTTCATTTTGGATCAACGAATCCATCTCTGACTGCATAGCCTGCTCCCACTTGAGCTTGTCAACACTAGACATGGCCTCATCATAACATGATGGCTCCCCGCAATCAGTCAACAATACATAATCCATAGAAGGCACAAAACGCTGAGGCTGTCTTGCACGCCGCTCTGAACGCCTCAAAGACTGTGCAGGAGGTGCATCTGGTTGTCCCACATCTACATGATCTCCCAACAAGGGCTGATCTCCCACTTGAGGGTCAATGGGCTGCCCACGAGCAGCCATGGGACCATCATACCGATGTCCATCCTCCTCAAATATCACACGCCGAACCTCAACCGTTCGCGGTGATGCTCTATACATAGAGTCCTCATGAAAAACAACATCATGGCTGCGCACAATCTTCCTGTCAATAGGATCCCACAATCGATAACCCATCTCACCAGAGCTACCATAACCCAAGAAGATACATCTCTTGCTCTTTGGATCCAATTTGCTGCGTTTTGCCTTAGGTACATGTACATAAGCTTCACAACCAAAAACACGAAGGTGACCATACGAAGGTGGCAAACCTGTCCATACCTCTTCAGGCACTTTGAAGCCCAAAGGAACACTAGGTGAAAGATTTATCAAATGCACAGAAGTGGCAACAGCTTCAGCCCAAAATCCATTTGACAAACCAGCCATAGAAAGCATACTACGGACTTTTTCCTGTATAGTCCTGTTCATGCGCTCTGCCACACCATTTTGAGGAGGTGTATAGGGAGCACTAAGCTCGCGCCGTATACCCTTCTCAACACATAATGTTGTGAAAACATGAGACATAAATTCACCCCCATTGTCCGTACGTAAGCACTTCAACTTACAACCTGATTGGTTCTCAACAAGAGCCAACCATTGCTTAAATATATCAAACACCATATCCTTCTTACGAATGGGGTATGCCCATACCTTCCTGCTAGCATCATCAATGAACGTAACAAAGTACATAGCACCTCCAAGAGAAGCATTGGGCATCGGCCCACATACATCACTATGCACCAAAGCTAGCTTTTCCAAAGATCTGTGTGGAACACTTTTCTTATGAGAAGACCGAGCATGTCGACCATAAAGGCAATGCTCACAAAACTCAAAACCACCAAAATCTGAAACGGGAATGTAATCCGCACGTGCCAACAACTTCATACCTTTTAGTGACATATGCCCCAAATGCTGATGCCATAAAGAAGCAGGAGGTTGCTCAGTGATCCCCACAATGTGATCAGCCACACTAGCTACACAAAGGGAATACAACGTATTCCTCTTAGCACCTTTAACCAAAACAAGGCTGCCCTTAGTGATCTTCCAACCTCCATCACCAAAAGATACATTGAAACCAAGTGAATCCAACTGACCCACACTAATCAAGATTTTTGCAAGAGCCGGCACATGACGCACACGCTGCAAGACAAACGTAGTAGAGTTTGGCATAGCCAAATGAATATCCCCAATGCCATGAATCTGCATAGAACGCCCATCGGCAATCCTGACAGTACCTGTGCTCGAAGCATCATAGTCATGAAACCACGACCTATGAGGCGTAACGTGAAAAGAAGCACCACTGTCAATTACCCAATCCATAGGCATACTACGCTCGTGAGTGAGAAGAAAAGCGTCATCAAAATAGGATGCAAGCAACACATCACCAAGCTCTTGACTAGTAGCACTAGTCGGAGCACATACATGGTCATCTTGAGAGCTACACTCTCCCTGTGTTGCATTTAACTCCTCAATTTTGACATTGGATTTAGGCTTGTCCTTAGCATCATGGTCTTTCTTCTTACCATCTCCATTTTCCCTTTTCCACTTGTAGCAATCCTTTTTGAAATGGCCTTTTCTACCACAATGAAAACATTCCACATCCTTTTTACTTGTGCCTGCACGGGACCTGCTTCTAGATTTACCCCTGTTGGACTTATACTTGTCCATAGTCCTGCCTCTGACAACCATTGCACTAGAAGACTTATTACCTGCATTATTCTTTCGATTAATCTCTTCCGTGAGAAGACTAGACTCCACATTAGTACTTGTCAACTCATTCGCAGGAACCGAGTTACTTATGGCTGTCCTAAATGTGTCCCATGACTCAGGCAACGTGACAAGTAAAAACATAGCTTTTACATTTTCCTCAAACGCAATTTCCTGCGTAGCAAGTTGGCTGAAAATTGTATTGAACTCATTCAAATGCGCATTCATGGAAGCACCTTCCTCCATTCGCAAATCAATAAGCTTTTTAATCCAATACACCATAGAAGCAGCCGAATGCTTATCATACATATCGCAAATCCGCTGCCATAGCTCATAAGCTCCACCATGTGCATCTTTCACATTGTAATAAACAGACTTTGAAAGGGAAAGCCTAATGGTAGACCTGCACATCTCATCCAACTCCTCCCAATCATCCCTCTCCATGTTCTCTGGTTTAACTCCCTGCAACTTTAGAGGTCGAATCTGTTTCTTCTGCACCAAGACATCCCAAATCTGATCTTTCCAATATGAGAAATTAGCACCATCCAATTTCTCAATATTGAAAACTGTGTCCTCTTTAGTGCCCATTACAATAAGAATGCAACAATGAGAAACCTGTAACCAACCAACAAACTGCCACAACAAAGTAGTGTTGCAAATCTGACAACACCTGCTGCTCAATCAAAGAGCAAACGCATAGAGTATAAATCAGCCCATAATATGGTCAAAAAACGTACGTAGAAATCCACAAACAAATGCATAAACCTGTGACACCTGTAACTCAACCGGCCTAGGCAAACCGTGCCACAAAATGCATCAACAATGAGCTGTCATAGAGGCATAAACATACTCCATGTCTGAATAACCACAATAGAGACATAAGCTGACCAAGCTTACACAAATCCGTGAGCATAAATGGATCCAAGTGAGCATATAACCAATGCACAAGCTCAACGAAGTCCAATCTCTATTGTCAACCAAGTACCTGTCCGTACTCAAACCGCAACACTGCAAGCAAGAGCAAACCCACTCTATGTATAAGTGAACCAAATCTCCACAATATCATGCATAAAGAGTGTCTGTCAAACTGCCATATCCACATCCATCAACATACATAGATGATGTAAACCTGTAGCTCAAGAACACGCATAAACAGACTGCCCAGAAGAGTAGAAGCTCCCACTCAAACCACAACCATATACATGGCTGTCCCACAGTCAAAATACATGTTTTGTAACCACAGAAGAAACCTGTATCCAAAGCTCCCTGTAACCTGTAACCTGTACCCGTACCTGTACCTGTACCTGCACCTGTACCTGTACTTGTAGTCGAAGAAGACAATGTCGCAAAAACTCCCACTCTATCTGTGTGTATGAGGCCACTCCAAGAAGAGGCTACACACTCTCAAATGAGCTGTGGGCTCACGTAAGTGGAAGACACTACAACAATGGCACCTGTAATGGCTATGGAAGCTCTGGCAGCAGAAAACTACCAAAGAGAGCTGAAAAAACGCAGCTCCTAGTCTGTAGCTCGGATGGGATTTCTGATGGCACGAATGGCTCCGAAAGGGGGGTTAAACCCCAGGACGCCTGACGCCTGATGAAAATACTCGCGGAGTGCTGAACCTTCCAATGCCAAGCTCAGAAAAACCTTCTGCTCTTTAGAAATGCGCGCGTGCGCGAAACCGAAAAACGGCAATGAAACAGCAGCAAGTTTCAACACACTCAACAATGATGATGAAGCTCTCAATGCTCTCACTACCAAGCTCTGATACCACTTGTTGGGATCGGAGAGCACACACACAGAGAGCCAGCACGAAGAAGGAGATAGACACAGTGTGTGGCGGGGCGGTACTCACACTACAATGTGTAGTTATGAGTATAGTTATTATGAATGAGTAAATGAATGGCTGTACATGGGCGGCTGAACAACGGGCAGCCGGGCACACGGGCCTTTAACCCAACAATTAATCTACCTTGCAATACAATTAATCTACTTACAATGAACCATTAGCCTTCTTGTAATAAGCATAACATAAACTTGTGGAAAGCATTGACTATTCCAAGCCTTAGTCCCAATACCTCAAACACCTTCGAAGGTGGAGAGAGCTAGCAGGGAATGAGGGTAGGGAAGAGGAAGAAGAAGTATTCCGTAGAAGAAAGAAATAGTTCCTCACTTATCATCACTCTTTTTTATTAGCATACATAATAGCATAGTAATGAAGATGGAAATCTTAAGCATTGAAGCATAGCTCTTGGTTGGATTTTCAATCCATAGCCAAGAGTGTTGGTGTAGGCTCTCAACTTCTCAGGGAGCTTGGAGAAGGAGATGGAGCTCTTGCACCTTGCATAGCACACCCTGAGAGTGTCTGTGAGTGTGTGTGGGTGAGTATACCCCCTAAGCAACCCCTAGCTTGCTTATGTCGACCCCCCCTTGTAACTCATGCTTGAAGCTCATTGGACCCCTCCAGGCCTAGCCAATCACAAGCAGAGGCATTACAAGCAGCAAGGGTAGCCTTGGGACAAGTGTCCCCCTTTCCCCTTTGAGAGAGAGGACTTGATAAGTTCAAAATCAATTAATTAAATCTCCTAAATTATCATTGGACCCCTTGGGTGGCCAACCAATAGGCTTCAGGCACACCATGAGGGCAACATGAGGAGGAACTTCACAAGTGTCCCTTTTGCTTTCTTTGTACCATGCATGCCTTGTGTGAGTGTGCGGGTGTTCTCTCTCATCCCCCCTGATGTAGGGCTCACCCCCGCCTTGTAGGGATAGAATATTTGACTTTTTGACACCTCAGGCTACTCATGCATAGGCCTAGTTCCCACCACAAGCTTGGCCCTTAAGCACTTTAAGCTTGGGCTAGGTTCTCACCTCGGGTACAACCCTAACATCTCAAGCATGTCAAGCACCTCAAGCATCTCAATCATCAAGCACCTCAATCATATCAAACACCTCAATCATCAAGCACCTTAGTCATCAAGCATGACAAGCAGGACAAGCACCTCGAGCTGGGCCGGGTTCCCGCCTCAAGCTCAGCCAAGCTCAGCCCTAGCTTACCTAAGGTCAAAGGAATTTTACACACATTATTGGAGGTCTTCAATGAAGCTAACCGTAAGGTCTTATGCTCCATTGGTTAGCCTTGCTCTTTGATAGATCATCTCTCATTTGGGTCCCTTTTCTATTGGCCCCGTGTTGAGATAGATCTATAAGCACATCTCAATATCTTAACCCTTGTTCCCGTTTATTCTTCTACGTTAAGTTATCAATTTAATATGAGAAAATCATTTGGGTTGGTTAGATATTAGTTTTTATGACATTACCTCTCTCTTGAAATCATAGTCGTCCTCGACTATGAGGTAGAGATGGTAAAGTCTCACCCATTAGTCCATTGGTCTGAGTGGGTAGAGGATCCATTTTTACCCTACGACATCATTCCAGAGTGGATGACTAATCCACTTGGTGCTTGAGAGACACTGTCTACCCCAAGCACGTCTGGTCTTTTAGTCCATATCATACTTCCAAAGTAGAGTGACAAGTTCTACTTGGTGTTTGGGAAATGTAGTCACCATAGACATGATCCTAAGTATGCATACTTCTTAAAAATTGTGTACAAAAGATAAAAAGAGAGTCTTATAAGACAAAAACATTGATCATTTAAAATGCATTTATTTTACATTTGCTTACTCTTCTGTGTCATTGTAAGCATCATTATCAAGGTTCATATTATCCTTAACCTATGTTCTTTGAATGCATTTAGCATCTTTGAAAGGATATTTCTTAACTTAAATAAGATACTATCAGTAATCTTACCATTTCTTAATACCTTGTGTTATTGTCGAAGGATGAATTTGGGTTGGAGCTGGTTTCCTTCATCCTCAATCTCTGGTGGGTCTTCATTTATGGCCTTTATTGGTGGCTCTCCTTAAAAGGCTCGGATAGGCTCTCATGAAAAATGATATATATGAGCCAGTAGATGGGAAACTTTAATTGATAAGCCATCTTATGGACGGGCTTGAAAATTTAGAAGGGGCCATAGTATCTTTGTGCTGACCTAGCATAATATCTTTAATGGCCCGTATGATTCTTGTGTGTAATTTGCCTTAGATGAGCCTTGGGGAAGTTTAGTAAGACCCAACTTTTTTTCTTTTTATTTAAAGGATAAGACTCTTTTGTGCCTAATGGCACGAGCCTCTTTTGCCTAGCTAATAGATGGATATAGCCTTGGGGAAGTTTAGTAAGACCCAACTTTTTTTCTTTTTATTTAAAGGATAAGGCTCTTTTGTGCCTAATGGCACGAGCCTCTTTTGCCTAGCTAATAGATGGATATAGCCTGTTTAATCTTCTAAAAAGATTGTTTTGATCTCGGCTATACTCCTTTGCAATGAAGATCTTCCGAGGTACCTTAAGCTACAAGGGGATTTTGGATCTTCCGTCTTTAGCATCGAAAGGTATTTTCCCCTTAGAAGTATGTTCACGTTATTAGAAACATATTGTTGTTAGGGTAAGTACTTCTACCATTTCGAGCGTTGATCTACTTCAAGTCACAGGCTTTTAGTAGATGAAGGATCATTAGTTTTGTGATTGTCCTTTTGGCCATCTGTTGGAATAGTAGGCTGACATAAGAGGGTTACTAATAGTTCTGATAGAGACTCTATCAGAAATTAGTGGTCATGGTAAGATTTCTATCTGACACAATAAGATGTTGGCAAGCCATGGTCCCTCTATCATACTTCGTCTTTTGGTATACCATACATTTTGAAACATACTCTTGTATGTTCTCGTTTCTTGGTAAGCCAATACGAGTATGCTTTTACTCCTAGCAGAGTAAATTCAAATTCCTCTTTGCCCCGCATATGGGACATGCATGGGAAGTGAGGAAGATATAGCCTATTGAGGTATGGAAGATAACCATCCTCTACGTGAGTGGTTCTTTTGTTTTTTTCATTTGTAAAGGGTATTATCATATCCCTAAAGTCTGGGTTACAAGCATATTTAACTATCATAAAAGATAGTTCATTGTAAGTTGCTATTGATACCCTATCTACCCTTGGCCATCGTGAAAGTGCATCAGCTACATGATTGTGCTTGCCAGCAATGTGAGCAATGTAAAAATTAAATTGCAAAAGAAACTCGCCCAACTCATTTGTTTGTCGGATAGCTTGGTTTGCATCATGGATGTAGTCCTCAAGAAGTACTTCCATGTCTCTACGGCATGTAAAACATCTCGTAGCTCCTTTTGTATATGTCCCAACATTCGCTCATTGGATTTGAGTCTTTGAATCTCATATGCTATGGTATTCCCTTCTTGAAGCAAAGTTTTGCTCTAAGGCAATCATCCAGGCATTACATTGGACCTCAAATAGCTTTGAGAGATCCCGTAGTGTAAGCATAAGTTGAGAGATAAGTTTCTCTTTGAAATTTTCAAAAGTATTTTGCTCTCTTTGCAGTCCATGTATACTTAACGTTCTTTTTTGCTAAGTCATGTATTAGACCTGCTACTATAAGCATGAATTTTTCCTATGAAGCATCTCAGTATGCACTCATACCTTTAAAGCTTCGCAACTCATGTAGGCTCCTTGGATTAGACCATATTTTTATTACCTCTACCTTTTGTGGATCCATATAGATACCACCTTTAGAGATAATGTGACCTAATTATTGAATCTCTTGAAAACTTCACTTTTCTTTTGGTTAGAGGAAAGCCTAATCTTTCTCAAAACTTACCAGTTCATGCTATTGCCTTTTGAACTCCTCTTGTGGAGCTTATAAAGCTCAATAAGGAGGCTTATTAGGCAGTGAGCTTCATAGTAGAAGCTCCATTGCATGGTCATTGTCCCCTCATTGTGGAGATAGCTCACGGGGGGTATCAACAATAAAAACATCCTGGAATCCATTTAGGAATTTAGACAACTCTAATTTGTCTTGATTCTCGTCTTTTTTATTGTTACTGGTTGAAACATTAAATTCATTTACAGACTTTCTAACAGAAATCATGTATATGAAAATATAGATTTTCATTAACTTGTGAAAAGCATGCATATTTACAAGGGATAGGATGCTGCCCGACTCATAAACATGTATGTACATATCTCCTAGGATAGGAAAATCAAAAGTCTTTTGCTATGAGCATCCTCTTTTGGATTTTCCAGCATAGAAACTCAAGGCGGCTCGTTGCGTGCATTTCTTTGGGGACAAGCACGATAGACATGCCCTTGTTGTCCACACTTTTAGCATTTGTTATCCTTACGATAACACTCTAGCTCTGCTGCTGGAGAGAGTCTATTCTTACCTTTGTAGACTCCTTTTTCCTTAGCTTTGTTATCGTTGTTGCTAGAGTTGCCTTTGGAGGAAGTTTGAGCATTATTCCTCCCTCTAGGCTCATTTTGATCCTTCACTTTTATGGGCTTAGAGTTTCTCTTAACCCCTTGTTGGAAATTGATTTGAGAGGTGACCATAGTATGGTGTATGACCGCCGATATGGTACTAAGCCTTTGCGAGTTAATATACTCGGCCATCTCTTCAGAATGACCCTCATAGAATTGTTGCTTTTGCTCCCCAAAGTCTATCTTTTTGTAGACAGTGGCTTTGAGAAGTAAATCCCAAAACTTATCTACATACTTCTGGATATACTCGTAGGGAAAGAGTTTCAAGCTTTGCCATTCCGTGAGGACATTGTCTTTAGGGTTGCTTGCCAGAAACTGTTTCATGATGGAGTCTCTTAAAGCCTTCCATGTCCTTGGAGCTTTTCTTTGGGCTCGTAGGCTAGCCCACCATTGACGAGCGGAGCTCTGGAAATGCATAGATACCTGACGTAGTTTAGAGGACTCCATGAAGCCCTCATTACCGAAGGCCGCATCAAACTGTTGGATGAAGGCCAAGATCTTGTCCGTAGCACCAAAGGTGCTATCATAGGTAAGGAAAGTGGTGTTCTTCCCTCCCTCCTTGTACTTCTTCAGCTTCTTGGACCTTCTCTATATCGGATAGGACTTGCGATGGCCTTTCCTCTTGGGCTCTTTGAGAGAAGAGCCGCTACCTTCATTGGAATGTGAGGAAGGTGATGAAGATGGAGAAGAGTGTGACCTCTTTCTCTCCTTTTCCTTCTTTTGGTACCTCTCTTCCCTTTTATGATAACGAGGAGGTGGACTTTGCGGCGATCTTTCCCTCTTGGGGGGAGTTGGAGATCATTGAGGCCGCCGTCTTCTTGGAGCCACATCTTTGGAAGTATTGGGAGACTCACTTCTTTCTCCTTCCCTTTGTGAAGGCTCTATAGTAGAGACTTTGCCTCTCTTCTTGGATAGACGTAAGCCCGCTAGTAAACGTTTAAGCGATTCGTATGTGTTCTCCTCTTCTCTCACCATAGAGAGGCCTCTCTTGGAAATCTCTCGAAGAGACTTCTCAGGTGCTCTCTCTTTTGGGGAAGTTTGGAGAATCCCATAACTATGAAGTTGTTGGTGGAAAACTTCACCTTGTAGGGTTGAGTTTGTTGCAGCTTAGAAACAAGACAATTGATAAACATGGGAGCATCATCATCAGCATCTTCATGTGAAAAATCAAAGTTATCAATGTTCATTCTACTGTCTTGATTATTGTCAGCCATGTTAACAAAATTTATGTATGTACTTAGTGTACGCTTTGGCAATTCAAAACCTTGGTTGCCATTCCTCTTAGACTTTGAAAAAACCGGCTCTTAAGTATCTACACCCACAGCTCAAAGTGGTTAATGATAGAGAGTAGAGGATTAGGTCTAACATAGTAGAGTTGCCGAGGGTTAGCTCCTTTTGGACTTCTTATAGCTCAATAATGGTAAAGCCATAGGCAAGTCTAAAAAGACTCCATTATTAAGTCCAAAGCTCACAAGGTGTGCACCATATCACACTGAGTGGGCTCAACAAAACGGATAAAAGATCCCAGTTCCACTTACCCTAATATAATTAACAACATCAACCATTTATAGGCTACTTAAGGACCTCTCTTCTTAATCAAGAAAAGAGAAACCAAATGCTCTGATACCCAAATGGCCTATGAACTTAGAGAATAGCGAAATTAAGAGAATTAGAGTGAGCAACTTTCAGAGCATAGAGGGTGAACTTAATTGGTAGTAGCAACTTAATCATAGCACTTAATTACTAGGCATGAGCAATACTTTTCCAAGAGAGAGAGTTTAGAGAATATGACAACAATTGAGGACCGGATTTATGTGGAGTCGTTCCCCCCTCCAAAAGGTATTTGTATTATAGATTCTCTCATTAAGAGAGACTTGGTACAATACAATCTTTGTATTCCTTGAGACCTCTTTGGCGGTATGAAGATGGAAGCTTCATACACCAAGCTTTTTCTTAATAGAAACAATTAATCTTAGCTTGAAAACAATCAAGAACTTGTGAGCATTATCAATCCTTGTATTCCCTAAATCATTTGGGTGCATGAAGATGTAAAATTTTATGCATCAACTTGTGTTTAAAGCAACAATTAATCTACCTTGCAATACAATTAATCTACCTGCATGAAGTAATTAATCTACCTGCATGAAGTAATTAATCTACTTGCAATAAACCATTAGCCTTCTTGCAATAAGCATAACATAAACTTGTGGAAAGCATTGACTATCCCAAGCTTCAGTCCCAAGATCTCAAACACCTTCGAAGGTGGAGAGAGCTAGCAGGGAATGGGGTAGGGAAGAGGAAGAAGAAGTATTTCATAGGAGAAAGAAATAGTTCCTCACTTATCATCACTCTTTTTGCTTAGCATACATAATAGCATAGTAACATAATGAAGATGGAGAAAATGGCAAGATTAAGCATCAAAGCATAGCTCTTGGTTGGATTTGAATTCCATAGCCAAGAGTGTTGGTGTAGGCTCTCAACTTCTCAAGGAGCTTGGAGAAGGAGATGGAGCTCTTGCACCTTGCATAGCACACCATGAGAGTTTTTGTGAGTGTGTACGGATGAGTATACCCCCTAAGCAACCCCTAGCTTGCTTGGGTCGACCCCCCCTTGTAACTCATGCTTGAAGCTCATTGGACCCCTCTAGGCCTAGCCAATCACAAGCAGGAGGCATTCCAAGCAGTAAGGGTAGCCTTGGGGCAAGTGTCCCCCTTTTCCCTTTGAGAGAGAGGACTTGATAAATTCAAAATCAATTAATTAAATCTCCTAAATTATCATTGGACCCCTTGGGTGGCCAACCAATAGGCTTCATGCACACCATGAGGGCAACATGAGGAGGAACTTCACAAGTGTCCCTTTTGCTTTCTTTGTACCATGCATGCCTTGTGTGAGTGTGCGGGTGTTCTCTCTCATCCCCCCTGATGTAGGGCTCACCCCCACCTTGTAGGGATAGAATATTTGACTTTTTGACACCTCAGGCCGCTCATGCATAGGCCTTGTTCCCACCACAAGCTTGGCCCTTAAGCACTTTAAGCTTGGGCTAGGTTCTCACCTCGGGTACAACCCTAACATCTCAAGCATGTCAAGCACCTCAAGCATCTCAATCATCAAGCACCTTAGTCATCAAGCATGACAAGCAGGACAAGCACCTCGAGCTGGGTCAGGTTCCCGCCTCAAGCTCACCAAGCTCAGCCCTAGCTTACCTAAGGTCAAAGGAATTTTACACACATTATTGGAGGTCTTCAATGAAGCTAACGCTAAGGTCTTATGCTCCATTGGTTAGCCTTGCTCTTTGATAGATCATCTCTCATTTGGGCCCCTTTTCTATTGGCCCCGTGTTGAGATAGATCTATAAGCACACCTCAATATCTTAACCCTTGTTCCCGTTTATTCTTCTATGTTAAGTTATCAATTTAATATGAGAAAATCATTTGGGTTGGTTAGATATTAGTTTTTATGACATTACCTCTCTCTTGAAATCATAGTCGTCCTCGACTATGAGGTAGAGATGGTAAAGTCTCACCCATTAGTCCATTGGTCTTAGCGGGTAGAGGATCCATTTTTACCCTACAACATCATTCCAGAGTGGATGACTAATCCACTTGGTGCTTGAGAGACACTGTCTGCCGCAAGGACGTCTGCTCTTTAGTCCATATCATACTTCCACAGTAGAGTGACAAGTTCTACTTGGTGTTTGCGAGACGTGGTCACCACAAACATGATCCTAAGAATGCATACTTCTTAAAATTTGTGCACAAAAGATAAAAAGAGAGTCTTATAAGACAAAAACATTGATCATTTAAAATGCATTTCTTTTACATTTGCTTACTCTTATGTGTCATTGTAAGCATAATTATCAAGGTACATATTATCCTTAAGCTATGTTCTTTGCATGCATTTAGCATCTTTGAAAGGATAATTCTTAACTTAAATAAGAGGGGGTTTCCAATCAACGAGCAAATAAAACCGAGCAAAGCTAATTTCCGAGCAAATATGAGAAACACCCTTGACAAATTGATGCAAGTGCAAGCTATATTGAAGAAAATAATCATGGCTTGCTGGATTCCACCACCCAACACCTCAACTCAAAATGAAATTACCCAACACCTATTAAAGCATACCACACCTTTAAATAAGTCACTACTGCAAGTCACATATTTTGTCCAAGAGTTCCCATCAAATTGTTGTTCTTTACCATACATGCTTGAGTTGTCACATTGTGGTGGCATCTCAAAAGCACTATATCCATTATATTGTAATGGAAGCTCACAAACATGCTTTATTTCTTGAGCTTGACTAAGCGCGATGGTAATGTTGGTATGCAATGGTAGGCATCTAATGATATCAACTAGACTTATCTAGTGATGGATGTTGTCTTGGAGATCCTCTTTGATAAATACTGGTGAGATCTTGAAACAAACATTGCTCTATATTGGAGAAGTAGATAGAACAACCTTGTAGAACTAATAAATATCATGATAAATAGCATAAACATGCTCTCCCTTATTATTCTCTATGTGCCAAAGCTTTACATGCTCTCCTGACAAAGTGAGAGGACCTCACAAAAATGCGTCTCTAGTCTTTGGCCCAAAGGAATAGTGCTACCATAGATAGCTAAGGTTTCCCACCCTCTCATTTCAAATTCTGTTCCTCATCAACCGAAGCTTAATGGCTACTCTTGAAATTCTTTCCTTGCATTAAGTGGGAAAAAAACGTGCATACCCACCAATAAAAAGCATGGCATGTTAGAACCTTATAGAAGTGCAAATTCTTTAGGGATTGACATGAAGGTCCTTCTTATGAGGCGAATAGGCATGTTCTTTTTTACTGCGACATGTAGGCTTCTATGAGCTCTCATGCTTTCTCGTTAAATTTTTCTATGATGGCATAGATAAGTCATCCCAACACTCATGTTACCTTTGTACTAACAAGCTACCAAAGAAAGGAGACTCTGAAGCCCAACTAATTGCATGATTTACTCTAGTATCCAATCCTCCAGATCCTTTTTAATATTTTGACTTGCTTGAAACACCATTTTTTTTCTTTACAAAATTGTCAATATGAACTGGTGCACCATTGAATGGATGGCCGAGGCCTCTTTGAGGAATTCCGGCTGGTATTCCTACAATGGGAATTAAGAGAGATAGGTTTTTCTCTATTTTCGTAGATTTTCTTTCCAACATAGTGACACAAATGAGCATAATGAACACTCCAATGCAGATTTCAATCATTACCCAAAGCTTGACCTAATAGCTATGTGTCCAGTAGAAAACCATTGCTCATGCAATCGATCATTGGGCAAAGAATACAATGCTAGTGGCGAGGGTGGAAGCAGAATGCATTGGGTAGCTAGAGATGGGGGGATGGATCTCAAACTTGAGCTATGCATGACAGGGATGATGCATTGTGAAGGAGAGCTGCTTCCATGGAGCAAGGGTGACCAGCGTCACCATCACACCAAAGCCAAAATTTTGGACACCAAAGGATCATATACCACATGCCTTTTGGAGCAGATGGTCAAAGAAAGTGAGCAGCTAGATGGAGCCGAAATGGAGTAACAATATTAGTGATCAATACTTGAATGTGGAGTAATGAGACATCACATGCTACTTGACTGCAAAGTAATGAGAGACACGTGATATTATTGCTTCCAAGTTATCCTCTACTGTGTAGCATGGGATGTGGCCACCCCCCTTCTCGTGTCTCCACCATTGTGAAACGTGCCAAAACCCATCCCGCCTGCGTGCATCACTCGTTCAAGCATGCATCATCCCATCCTGATCATGGGATACGCCCATTAAGTAAAAGGCTAATGGCGTATATGGGTGTAGGTTCTCTCTCTCTCTCTCTCTCTCTCTCTCTCTCTCTCTCTCTCTCTCTCTCTCTCTGATTCTGAAGTCTCTCATGACCTCGTGGTCCTTGCAAGAGGCAGCCGATGGCAGTAACAATTGTAGGCCACTGCTTACATTTTCATGACGCTTTGTGGCTCACTTTCGTAGTAGTGTGTTGTGGCTCGCTCTCTCGGTAGTGTCTACGCTTGCAAATTACATGTCAAAACCAGTCCGCGCCGGCGCGGACTGGTTCCAGCATGCATCCTCTTGATAATGGGATGCGCCCAGTGTTCGGAAAAAATGTGTCTCAACTTAATATCGTGCCGTTTTCAATTTCAAAAATGCCGGTTGAGGGCACGGGAAAAGGAGAAATGCCGCCCCAGAATAGACAAAAATAGTGTAAAAATCTTAAAAAATAGCCTAATGTTTTGAAATTTCCTCTTGAAATTAACAAGTAAATGAAGTTTGTATGTTTGGAAAAACGATTTTTCCCGAACACTGGCTGCACCTCTACCAACCATGCCGACACTCATCAGGCCTCTGTCTTGCTCGCGTACAAATCTTGTAGCTTGAGAGCCAAGAATTCTCTCTCTCTCTCTCTCTCTCTCTCTCTCTCTCTCTCTCTCTCTCTCTCTCTCTCTCTCTCTCTCTCTCTCTCTCTCTCTCTCTCGCTCTCTTTCTCTCAAACTTAAAAAAAAAGCTGCTGAAACCAGTCCGTGCCAGTAAAAAAAAATCTGCTGAAACCAGTCCGCGCTGGCACGGACTGGTTTCAACAGCTTTTTTTTTAAGTTTGAGAGAGAGAGAGAGAGAGAGAGAGAGAGAGAGAGAGAGAGAGAGAGAGACGTGAACAGAGAGGGAAGCACAAAGAGAGTGAGGTTGGTCAGACAGTGCTTGTGTGTCCGCGAAGACGAGCGTTATCATGGAAGGCAGCAGAAGCAGCAACTCCAGGGTGGTGGCGGCACTAGTGGTGGTGATGGTGTTGGCATGCAGTCTGGCCGAGAAGGGGGAGGTGGCAACCACGTGCGGGATAGTCTCAGGCTTTAAATACAATGTGATCTCTCTCTCTCTCTCTCTCTCTCTCTCTCTCTCTCTCTCTCTCTCTCTCTCTCTCTCTCTCTCTCTCTCTCCCTCTCAAACTTAAAAAAAAAGCTGTTGAAACCAGTCCGCGCCGACGCGGACTGGTTTCAGCAGCTTTTTTTTTAAAGTTTGAGAAAGAGAGAGAGAGAGGGAGGTGAAGAGAGAGGAAAGCAAGTAAGTCACAGAGAGAGTGAGGTTGGCAGTGCTCTCAACCAGATATTGCTTGTGTGTCCGCGAGGGCAAAGTAAGGCAGCAGAAGCAGCATCTCCAGGGTGGTGGCGGCACTAGTGGTAATGATGGTGTTGGCGGGCAGTCTTGCAGAGAAGGGGGAGGCGGAAATCTCTTGCAAGACATTGCGAGGGGTGAAGTCACTATACTCCCTCACCAAGGGGGTGAGGGCGGACCACGTCACCGTCAGCGCTGCATCAAGCAGTTGACCGCATCTTTGGGCTTTGCGCTCAAGAGCTCCAGTGTGTCCGCCCTTCTTGGCCTATGCGGCGTCAATCTCGACTATGCGATCAACACCTCCATGATGAGTACACTATGATCCCCGCCCTCCATGATGAGTTCATTAGCCCCCCAACTGTCGTGATATTGACCCCCTACCAACCAAGCTGCAACAGGGTGTTATCAACTAGCTTGCTCCCCATCTGTGGTTGTAGTTTTGTTCCTACTCTTAAATTGTTGTACTTGCTTTTTGGTGAATAAAATCCGGCCACTTATTACAAGTTCAAAGAGAGAAAGAGAGAGAGAGAGAGAGAGAGAGAGAGAGAGAGAGAGAGAGAGAGAGAGAGAGAGAGAGAGAGAGAGAGAGAGAGAGAGAGAGAGAGAGAGAGAGAGACTTATGGAGCTTGCGATGGCTGCCAATATTTCAAAGTACGTGGTAGAGCTCAAAGTTCTACTTGACCAAGCTACACGACATCGTCGCGACCTGATGTGCAGAGTCTTATATCCTCTGAGATATAGACATTAGAAATGGTATCAGCCTTGTCTACGCAATATCAAGGGAAGGCCACATTACTTCATACCTCAAAAAGTCAAAGATTATCAACATATTATAAAGCTTGTTAGTTTTAGCTGGGATCAGGATGTTGAAAAGTAAAAGATCTAGATATCTCTCTTCAAGGGGCCTCCAAGGAGAAAATTGATGTTGATGTGGATTTTAATGCAAGATCCTTGGATTTGAAGGTCCATGAATGATATTGACGGCCAGAACTATCGTCTGAGTGATTATCGTCTGGGTGTGTTGTGTCTATGTAAAGCTATGGTACCTGAGAAATGTAGTTTCATTGTTAGGCCTACTCAAATTAACATTATTGTGAAGTAGCGGGAGAAGAGCACGTGGCAATATCTTCATGGGAATAAAGACAAGTCAGAGTTGTGGAGTGATGATAAAGAACCCATGTCTGGGCTCATGCAAATAATGAGGAATTTTTTACTTTGTTGCAACTTTGTACTATAGAAAGTTGAGAGCTTCATGGTAGGATAGGTGGTTTGGGGTCATGGTGAGAGTCCATGGTAGTTCTAACTTCTTTTGGAGACGTCGCTAATGGTATAAGGTTTTATATTCTGGTATGGAAGTAGATCCATCCACTTGATTGGTCTAGAGAGTTGGCATCAATGTTCCCAACGGAAAATCATGCAATTTTCCCTTTATGGTAGATTCAAACCTAGGAAATTTTTTCCACTAATCAGCATTTTTTACAATCTAACTCTATTTTTATGAGTTCTCCAAGCGGATTTTCTCCCTCTCCATCTATTTTGATTTTTCAACATCCAATGCTCACCCAAAACATTTGTGAGAGAAAATAGTGAAAAAATCAGCTCAAGGCTAAGCTGAGGCACACTTTTCTTGAACATTGGTTGTCATGGTAGCGGCATCAAACCTCCATTTTTTGGTAGAGAGAGAGGTTTCTCAAATCACATATAGACCTGAGAGAGAGAGAGAGACACACACACACACACACACACACACACACACAGAGAGAGAGAGAGAGAGAGAGAGAGAGAGAGAGAGAGAGAGAGAGAGATAGAGAGAGAGAGAGAGAGAGAGAGAGTCGGCATGGTAGCGGCATCAAACCTCCAAAAACTTTAAAAAACCCAAAAAACTCAAATAAAATATTTTGTGACTGCAATATTGATAGAATGCCACATGAGATGCTGCTTATAACAAAGCTCAATGTTTGTGAGAAAGTAGCTCGGTTTTTTCTTTGCTCGAGAATGTTCCCTCGCCGTTTGGTAAGACTCAAATAAGATACTATCAGTAATCTTACCATTTCTTAATACCTTGTGTTCTTGTCGAAGGATGAACTTGGGTTGGAGCTCGTTTGCTTCATCCTCGATCTCTTGTGGGTCTTCATTTATGGCCTTTATTGGTGGCTCTCCTTAATAAGGCTCGAATAGGCTCTCATGAAAAATGACATATATGAGCCAGTAGTTGGGCAACATTAATTGATAAGCCATCTTATGGATACACTTGAAAATTTAGAAGGGGCCATAGTATCTTTGTGCTGACCTAGCATAATACCTTTAATGGCCCGTAGGATTCTTGTGTGTAATTTGCCTTAGATGAGACTTGGGGAAGTTTAGTAAGACCCAACTTTTTTTCTTTTTATTTAAAGGATAAGGCTCTCTTGTGCCTAATGGCAGGAGCCTCTTTTGCCTAGCTAATAGATGGATATAGCCTGTTTAATCTTCTAAAAAAAATTGTTTTAATCTCGGAGCTTGGAGAAGGAGATGGAGCTCTTGCACCTTGCATAGCACACCATGAGAGTGTTTGTGACTGTGTGTGGGTGAGTATACCCCCTAAGCAACCCCTTAGTTGGCTTGGGTCGACTCTCCCTTGTAGCTCATGCTTGAATCTCATTGGCCCTCCAGGCCTAGCCAATCACAAGAAGGAGGCATTACAAGCAGCAAGGGTGGCCATGGGACAAGTGTCCCCCTTTCCCCTTTGAGAGACAGGACTTGATAAATTCAAAATCAATTAATTAAATCTCCTAAATTATCAATGGACCCCTTGGATGGCCAACCAATAGGCTTCAGGCACACCATGACGGCAACATGAGGAGGAACTTGATAAGTGTCCCTTTGCTTTCTTTGTACCATGCATGCCTTGTGTGAGTGTGTGGGTGTTCTCTTGCATCCCCCCTCATCTAGGGCTCACCCCCTCCTTGTAGGGATTGAATATTTGACTTTTTGACACCTCAAGCCCCTCATGCATAGGATCACTTAATGTGGGAGAATAAACGGGAACAAGGGTTAAGATATTAGATGTGCTTATAGGTCTATCTCAACACAGGGCTAACAGAAAAGGGGCCCAAATGAGAGATGGTCTATCAAAGAGCAAGGCTAACCAATGGAGCATAAGACCTTAGGTTTAACTCCACTTAAGACTTCCAATAATGTGTGCAAAAGTCCTTTGACCTTATGTAAGCTAGGGCTAACCTTGAGGTGGGAACCTGACCCAGCTCGAGGTGCTTGTCTTGCTTGTCATGCTTAATGACTAAGGTGCTTGAGGTGCTTGATGATTGAGGTGCTTGAGATGCTTGAGGTGCTTGATGATTGAGATGCTTGAGGTGCTTGACATGCTTGAGATGCTAGGGCTGTACTTGAGGTAAGAACCTAGCCCAAGCTTAAAGTGCTTAAGGGCCAAGCTTGTGGTGGGAACTGGGCCTATGCATGAGGGGCTTGAGGTGTCAAAAAGTCAAATATTCAATCCCTACAAGGAGGGTGCGAGCGCTATATGAGGGGGGATGAGAGAGAACACCGACACACTCACACAAGGCTGGCATGGTACAAAGAAAGCAAAAGGGACACTTGTGAAGTTCCTCCTCATGTTGCCCTCATGGTGTGCATGAAGCCTATTGGTTGGCCACCCAAGGGGTCCAATGATAATTTTGGAGATTTAATTAATTGATTTTGAATTTATCAAGTCCTCCCTCTCAAAGGGGAAAGGGGGACACTTGTCCCAAGGCTACCCTTGCTACTTGTAATGCCTCCTTCTTGTGATTGGCTAGGCCTGGAGGGGTGCATGAGGTACAAGGGGGGGTCGACCCAAGCAAGCTAGGGGTTGCTTAGGGGGTATACTCACCCACACACACTCACAAACACTCTCATGGTGTGCTATGCAAGGTGAAAGAGCTCCATCTCCTTCTCCAAGCTCCTTGAGAAGTTGAGAGCCTACACCAACACTCTTGTTCATGGAATGCAAATCCAACCAAGAGCTATGCTTCAATGCTTAAGCTTGCCATCTTCTTCATCTTCATTATGTTACTATGCTATTATGTATGCTAAGCAAAAAGAGTGATGATAAGTGAGGAACTATTTCTTTCTCCTATGGAATACTTCTTCTTCCTCTTCCCTACCCTCATTCCCTGCTAGCTCTCTCCACCTTCGAAGGTGTTTGAGGTCTTGGGACTGAAGCTTGGGATAGTCAATGCTTTCCACAAGTTTATGTTATGCTTATTGCAATAAGGCTAATGGTTTATTGCAAATAGATTAATTACTTCATGCAAGTAGATTAATTGTATTGCAAGGTAGATTAATTTTTGCTTTAAACACAAGTTGATGCATATCTTCATGCACCCAAATGATTTAGGGAATACAAGGATTGATAATGCTCACAAATTCTTGATTTTTTTCAAGCTAAGATTAATTGTTTCTATTAAGCAAAAGCTTGGTGTATGAAGCTTCCATCTTCATACCACCAAAGAAGTCTCAAGGAACACAAAGATTGTATTGTACCAAGTCTCTCTTAATGAGAGAATCTATAATACAAATGCCTTTTGGAGGGGGGACCGGCTCCACATAAATCTGGCCCTCAATTGTTGTCATATTCTCTAAGCTCTCTCTCTTGCAAAAGTATTGCTCATGCCTAGTTAATTAAGTGCTATGATTAAGTTGCTACTACCAATTAAGTTCACCCTCTATGCCCCGAAGTTGCTCACCCTAATTCTCTCTCTCTCTCTCTCTCTCTCTCTCTCTCTCTCTCTCTCTCTCTCTATATATATATATATATATATATATATATATATATATATATATATATATATATATATATTATGACACAAATCTCTCTCTCTCTCTCTCTCTCTCTCTCTTTCTCTCTCTCTCTCTCTCTCTCTCTCTCACACACACACACACACACACACAAAGGAATTACATCCTCGCTCCATCTTTGAACCATTTCTATGTTGAAGAGATATGCATCAGGCAAATCATCATCAACTCCTACAGGGTTTTCTCGATGCAGCATTCTAGATAAATGATCCGCTCTTTGGTGTGTAGTTCCTTTTTTGACTACAACCGTGAAGTCAAACTCAAGCAGTATGATGAACCATCATACAATCCGCCCCGTACTGCAAGGTTTGTTTACCAAGTACAGCAGTGCTTGGTGATCAACGAAGAATAAAAATTTATTGGAAAGTAGGTAATGTCTAAACTTTTTCACAGCATAGATCATACCCAAACCCTTCTTTTCAGTTGTTGTGTAATTCTTCTCTGCACTGTTTGGTTGTCTATTGGAGTAACTGATTGGAAAATCCATGTTCTTTTCTCCAGGTTGTGTAAGTATGCATCCTATAGCATATGTTGATGCATCTACGTGGATGTGGAATATCTTTTCCCAATCCGGAGCCTTCAAAATTGGAGCGAATATCAATCTTTGCTTCAAAGTTTGAAAAGCTTTCTTGCACTCATCTGTCCACTCAAATTTAGTTATCAACGCGTAAAGTGGTTTCGCAATTATAGCGTATGAGTAGATAAATCTGCGATAATATCCACAATGGTCCATAAATGCCTGTACCTCCTTTACCTTTACTGGTCGTGGTAGATCAACAATTACGCTGATCTTCTCCATGTCTGTCGAAATACCATTTTTGACACTATATGTCCCAATATTTTGCCTTGTCTTACCATGAAGACACATTTCTCCAAATTCAAGCAAATCTGATACAGTCTGCATTTTTTGAACACTTTGGTCAAGTGCTCTATGTGCTCCAATCTTAAGAGAGAGTGAATGCACAAGTCATCCATGTAAATTTCTAAGGACTGTCTTAGATATTCTTTAAAAGCATGACCCATCAACCTCTGAAATGTGGCTGGTGCATTCGTTAAGCCAAAAGCCATTACCCTGAATGCAAAAATGCCCCATTCATTTGCAAAAGCCGTCTTGTGCTGATCCTCTGACTATATTGCGAGTTGGTTGTAGCCTGAAAAACCATCTAAGAAACTGTAAGCTTCTTTTCCTGCCACTCTTTCTATTACATGATCTGTAAAGGGTAAGGGATAGTTGTCCCAAATTGTAGCAGCGTTTACTTTCTTGAGATTGACGCATACTCTCAACTTTCCATTCTTCTTCGCAACCACCACAATCAGTGAAACCCAGTCAGTGTTCTCAATTTCGTAAATAAGCTCTGCCTCTTTCAGCTTATCTATCTCCTCCTTGATCTTCCTTGCAAACATCTCATTGTAAGTATAAGGACGTTGTCTACTTGGTTTGGCATCATTCTTAAGGGGTATTGTGTGTTGACAGATACTTGGATCCACCCCCTTAAGATCTTTGTATGACCATGAAAACACATCTCTATACTGTTTTAGAGTAGCTATCAAAAGCTTTTCCTCTTCTTCAGTAAGATCCGTGGCAATATATGCAGGTTTTGGATCTTCTCTTGGCTTCGCTAGATCTATTCTTTTGGCTTTTCAGGACCGTCGTATGATGTACCAGGTTCCTTCAATTCTCTCATCGATTGTTGCACTATGATTTTTCTCTCTTGTATGGTATACTTCTTATAATGGGACGGCACATCCATCTTGTCAGAATTCGTGTCCTCATCTGTTTCCATTTGAGTTGTCCATATGTCTTTAAGGGTCTGTTTGAGCTTAGTGTACTCTGTTTTCCTCTCTGTTTTGGTCATTCTAGACCCTATTTCCCTCTCCTTATGTGTCTCAGTCGTTTGCTTTTCGCGCTTGTCATAAAATTTAATATCTAACTTTACCAAATGATTTTCTCATATTAAACTGATCATTTAATGTGGAGAGATAAAAGGGGACCAAGAGTTAGAATATAGATAAGTGCTTTTACACCTATCTCTACCAAGGGCCTACATGAGAGATGATGGCATCTCTACTATGGCTAAAAGAGGGATGGTCTATCCAAGAGCTAGGTACAAGAAGTGCTTTAGGTTCATCTCACAACAGGACCAAAAGAGAGATAGTTTTATCTCATTACAGGTCCATATGGGAGATGGCCTATAAAAGGGCAAGTACACTTAATGAGCATTAAGACCCTAGGGTTTGCTTCATTAAAGCCTCCAAGGGTTAGTGTTAAATGCCTTTAGACCTAGGACATTAAGTTGCATTTGTTAATTTTCAAAGGAGGGAACCTATGCTAAGCAGCTGGTGACTAAGCAGCTTGAGGTCCTTATTGACTAAGCACTATGACTAAGGTGCTTGAGGTGCTTGAGTCAAAAAGGGGGCCTACAAAGGAGGGGGCGACCCCTAAAGGTAGGGAGAATAATTATCTCTCTCTCTCTCTCTCTCTCTCTCTCTCTCTCTCTCTCTCTCTAGGCCATGCCCCTTATGGGCCAAAGGACACATGTCAGCACCCTAGGCATCCTGCTCCCATAAGGTGCTAAAAGGCTATTGGCTAGCCACCTTAAAGGTCCAATGAGCATTTAAATAATTTATTTAAGCATATCTTTTATTAGGAAAGGCAATTTCATTTTCTAGTTAATGCTAAATGATGCTAAAATCCTATTGGGTAGCCTACCAAATGGACCAATGAGAATTAAGCTACATTATCTTAATTCCTATTGGTCAATTGACTGAGAGGCCCAATGAGGATTTAATAAAGTATTTTTGATTGCTGATAATAGGGGTATCAAGGATACTTGTCACAAGGCTACCCCTGTTGCCTTGGATGATCGAGACCAACCATTGGCCAGCCCGGAAAGCATCCAATGAGAGAGTAGGTAGTGCAAGAAGCCCAAATTTAAATTTCCTTCTCTCTCTCATGAATCGCACGCCCCATTCTTGTGTGGAGGAGTTTTGAAGCTCACAAGTCTCTCTCACATGCAAGGTGAAGGGAGGTGCCTACACCAACACCTCTTGGCTATGGATTCAAATCCAACCAAGAGCCAAGCTTAAAGCATGCTAACATCTTCTTAATCTCTATGTAAGCTAAGCTATGCTACTTATGAGTGATTATATGTAAGGGGATGAAAGCTTTCTTGTAGAAATACTTCTCCTTCTCTATTCTTCCTCAATCCCTGCCAGCTCTCCTCACCATTTATGGTGTTTGAGGTCTTGGGATAGAGGCTTGGGATATTTCAAGTTCTTGTTTTGTTAATAAGTATGCTAATGGTGGTGCATGATCATTCCATCTTCATGGCACCCAAATGATTGAATGAACACAATGATTAATGAGTTCACAAGTTCTTGTTAATGATTTCAAGCATGCTAATGGTTGTTTTGCAGCAAAGTCTTGGTACATGAAGCTTTCCATCTTCATGCTATCAAAGAGGTCTTAAAGAACACAAAAGATTGTATTGTACCAAGCTCCTCTTATGAGGAAATCTATAATACAAAAGCCTTCTGGAGGGGGGACCGGCTCCAAGTAAATCCGGTCCTCAACTGTTGTCAAATTCTCTATCTCTCTCTCTTTTACAAGTTATTGGTCATGCCATGTTAATTAGGAAGTGTGTTTATTGTTGCTCACTCCATCCAAACACTCTCTCCACCCACATGAAGGAATCTCCTTAATAAAATGCTCACAAAGTTATTCTCCTTCCGCTACAATTTAAGTTAATAGGCCAATTCCATTACATTGGTATCAGAATGTCATAAAATCTAATATCTAACTTTACCAAATGATTTTCTCATATTAAACTGAACATTTAATGTGGAGAGATAAAAGGGGACCAAGAGTTAGAATATAGATAAGTGCTTTTACACCTATCTCTACCAAGGGCTTACATGAGAGATGATGGCATCTCTACTATGGTTAAAAGAGGGATGGTCTATCCAAGAGCTAGGTACAAGAAGTGCTTTAGGTTCATCTCACGACGGGACCAAAAGAGAGATAGTTTTATCTCATTACAGGTCCATATCGGAGATGGCCTATAAAAGGGCAAGTACACTTAATGAGAATTAAGACCCTAGGGTTTGCTTCATTAAAGCCTCCAAGGGTTAGTGTTAAATGCCTTTAGACCTAGGACATTAAGTTGCATTTGTTAATTTTCCAAGGTGGGAACCTATGCTAAGCAGGTGGTGACTAAGCAGCTTGAGGTGCTTATTGACTAAGCATTATGACTAAGGTGCTTGAGGTTCTTGAGTCAAAAAGCGGGGCCTACAAAGGAGGGGGTGAGCCCTAAAGGTAGGGGATGAGGGAGAAGAATATATATATATATCTCTCTCTCTCTCTCTCTCTCTCTCTAGGCCATGCCCCTTATGGGCCAAAGGACACATGTCAGCACCCTAGGCCTCCTGCTCCCATAAGGTGCTAAATGGCTATTGGCTAGCCACCTTAAAGGTCCAATGAGCATTTAAATAATTGATTTAAGCATATCTTTTATTAGGGAAGGCAATTTCATTTTCTAGTTAATGCTAAATGATGCTAAAATCCTATTGGGTAGCCTACCAAAGTGACCAATGAGAGGCCCAATGAGGATTTGATAAAGTATTTTTGATTGTCAAAGCTTGTGATAATAGGGGTATCAAGGACACTTGTCACAAGGCTACCCCTGTTGCCTTGGATGATCGAGGCCAACCATTGGCCAGCCCGGAAAGCATCCAATGAGAGAGTAGGTAGTGTAAGAAGCCCAAATTCGAACTTCCTTCTCTCTCATATGAATCCCACGCCCCATTCTTGTGTGGAGGAGTTTTGAAGCTCACAAGTCTTCTCTCTCTCACATGCAAGGTGAAGGGAGGTGCCTACACCAACACCTCTTGGCTATGGATGCAAATCCAACCAAGAGCCAAGCTTGAAGCATGCTAACATCTTCTTAATCTCTATGTATGCTAAGCTATGCTACTTATGAGTGATTATATGTAAGGGGATGAAAGCTTTCTTGTAGAAATACTTCTCCTTCTCTATTCTTCATCAATCCCTGCCAGCTCTCCTCACCATTTATGGTGTTTGAGGTCTTGGGATATTTCAAGTTCTTGTTTTATTATTAAGTATGCTAATGGTGGTGCATGAAGCTTCCATCTTCATGGCACCCAAATGATTGAATGAACACAATGATTAATGAGTTCACAAGTTCTTGTTAATGATTTCAAGCATGCTAATGGTTGTTTTGCAGCAAAGTCTTGGTGCATGAAACTTTACATCTTCATGCTATCAAAGAGGTCTTAAAGAACACAAAAGATTGTATTGTACCAAGCTCCTCTTATGAGGAAATCTATAATACAAAAGCCTTCTGGAGGGGGGACCGGCTCCAAGTAAATCCGGTCCTCAACTGTTGTCAAATTCTCTATCTCTCTCTCTTTTACAAGTTATTGGTCATGCCATGTTAATTAGGAAGTGTGTTTATTGTTGCTCTCTCCATCCAAACACTCTCTCCACCCACATGAAGGAATCTCCTTAATAAAATGCTCACAAAGTTATTCTCCTTCCGCTACAATTTAAGTTAATAGGCCAATTCCATTACATTGGTATCAGAGCACATGGTTTCTCTTTTCTTGCTTAAGAGGAGAGGTCCTGAAGTAGCCTATGAATGGTTGATTTTGTTAATGATATTAGGGTAAGTGAGACTGGGATCTATTACCGGTTTTGTCAAGCCCACTTGGTGGGGTATGGTGCACACCATTGGGAGCTTTGGTCTTAATAATGGAGTCTTTCTAGACTTGCCTTTGGCTTTACCATTATTGAGCTACAAGAAGCCCAAAAGGAGCTATCCCTTGGCAATTGGCTATGTTAGACCCACTCCACTACTCTCTATGATTAACCGAATTCAAGTCGTGGGTGTAGATGCTTAAGTGCTAATTTTCAAAGGCTAAGAGGAGTAGCAACTAGGGCTTTGAAGCTACCAAAGCATAACTAAGTAAGCACATAAAAGTTTTGTTAACATGGCTAACAATAATAAGGAGAGTAGGATAAAAATTGATGATTTGATTTTGCACATGAAGGTGCTAATGATGATACTCCTATGCTTGTTAACTATCTTGTTTCTAGGCTTCAACAAGCCATGGGAAATCCCGCTTTACAAAGTGAAGTTCACCAGCAACTTCACAGCTTTGGAATTTTACCAATTCCTCAAGAAAAGAGAGAGCCTAAGAGGTCTCATGGTGAGACTTCCAAAAGAGGACTCTCTAAAGGAAAAGAAAAGTACCCTCAAGATGAACAAGCAAGAAGTGAATCTTCTAATGCTTCAATGGATGATGATGTCGCTCCACGAAGACGGCGGGAGCCAAGATCTCCAACTCCCCCAAAGAGAAAGAGATCACCACATAACCCTTCCCGTCAAGAACAAAAGAAAGAAGAGACGAACTCAAGGAAGAAAAAGGAGAGAAAGAGGTCACCCTCTTCTCCATCTTAATCTTCTTCTTCTTCCAATGAAAGCAATGGCTATTCCTCTAAGGATTCCCAAAGGAGAGGCCATAGAAGGTCTTATGCCATTTGGAAGAGGTCCAAAAAGCTTAAAAAGTTCAAAGAGGGAGGAAAGAACATCTCTTTCCTTACCTACGATGGAACTTATGGCACCACGGACAAAGTGTTAGGCTTTACCCAACAATTTGATGCCGCCTTTGGAGATGAGGGATTCACAGAGTCCTCAAAGCTACGTCATGTTGCTATGCACTTCCAAAAATCCACTAGACAATGGTGGGCTAGCCTACGGGCTAATGGAGAAGCTCCAAAAACATGGAAGGCCTTAAGAGCTTCAATCATGAAGCAATTCCTTGCAAGCGATGCTAAGGATAAGGTCCTCACCGAATGGCGAAGCTTAAAGCTAACTCCTTATGAGTCTATCCACAAGTATGTGGACAAGTTTTGGGATCTTCATCTCAAAGCTATTGTCTACAAAAAGTTAGACTTTGAGGAGCAAAAGCAACAATTTTGTGCCGGGCTACCTGAAGACATGAGTGAGTATGTTAACTCTCAAAGGCCCAAAAGCATTTTGATGGTCATACATCATACTATGATTGCCGCAAGAATCAATTTCCAACAAGGGGCTAAGAGAAATCTTAAGCCCATGGAAATAAATGAGAAACATGAGCCTAAAGGGAAGAACAATTCACAAAGTTCTTTCAAGGGCAACTCTAACAACAACAAAGCTAGGGAAAAAGGAGTCTACAAAGGAAAGAATAGGCTCACTCCCAAAGAGCTAGAGCGCTATTGCAAAGAAAACAAGTGTTTTAAGTGTGGAGAACAAGGACATGCTTATCGTCCTTGTCCTCAAAGAAATGCACACAATGAGTCGCCTTGAGCTTCTTGAGTAGAAGCCCAACAAGAGGATACTCATTGCCAAGGACTTTTCTTTCTCCATGCTAGGAAAATAGACATGTACATAAATGTAAATGAATCGGGTAACTCTATACCCTTTTGTAAATATGCATGTTTCTGATAAGGTAATAGAAAAGCTCTAGTTCCATATACATTATTTCTCTTTGTTCTTAAAGAGTTTGCAGATGTTTCTAATGTCTCAACAAATAGCAATAAAACAAAAGATGAGAATCAAGAGGAATTAGAGATGTCTAATTTCCTAAATGTATTTCAAGTTGTTTTATTGAAGAAATCCCTAAGGGAGCTATCTCCAAAATGAGAGGAGAGTGAGCATGCAAAAGAGCTTCTTCCTAGAAGCTTACCGCCTAATAAGCCTCCTTATTGAGTTTTACAAGCTCAACAAGAGAAGATCATAAGGCAACTGCATGAATTGGTAAGTCTTGAAAGAGACTAAGCTTTCTTTTAATGAAAAGAAAAGTGAATTTTTCTTACAAGAGGTTCAATATGTAGGTCACATTATCTCTTAAAATGGTATCCATAGGGATCCAACAATGATAGAGGTAATAAAAGGTTGGCCTAATCCAAGGAATCTACATGAAAAATGAAACTTTATTGATATATGAGTATACCATTGATGCTTCAGAGAAAAATTCTTGCTAATAGCAGGACCATTACATGACTTAACAAAACGTTAAGTTTAAATGGACTGCAAAAGAGCATTCCTTTTTAAAAAGATCAAAGAGAAGCTTATCTCTCTCCTTAGGTTTACAAAATCGAATCTCTCAAAGCCACTTGAGATCAAATGTGAATGCCTATGGTGAATACCCTTGAACAAATTTTGTTTCAAAAAGGGCATGCCATAGAATATAAAAGTAAAGGATTCAACTCCAAGGAGCAAATGACGGGCATATATTCAAAGTAGCTATATGCTATTCTACATGCCCTAGGTACAAGCAAATACTATCTTTTAAGGACTCCGACTTCTACAACGGATCACAAAGATTCAACTCCAAGGAGCAAATGACGGGAATATATTCAAAGTAGCTATATGCTATTCTACATGCCCTACGTACAAGCAAATACTATCTTTTAAGGACTCCGACTTCTACAACGGATCACAAAGATTTTGAAGTACTTCACGATGCAAATCAACCTTTCCGACAAACAAATGAGGTGGGAAAATTTCTTTTTGCAATTCAAAGTTCATATTGCTCATATTGTTAACAAGCACAATTAAGTGATCAACGCATTTTCACAATGACCAACGTCAAATGGGGTGTCAATAACTACTCACAATGACCTATCTTTTAAGATAAGATGAGTATGTTACTGACCTAAACTTTAGGGATGTAATCATAGCCTTTGCATTTGGGAAGAAAAAGAACCACTGACCTTAGAGAATGGTTATCTTCTATATGACAATAAAACTATGTCTTGTTCACTCATTCCTTAAAATAAGTCATAAACGAACCCCATTCTTTCCCGATTTGCGGGGCATAAAGAAATTCAATCTACTCTTTTAAGAGTAGAAACATATTTCTTTTGACCTACCCAAAAAGTAAACATAAAAGAACATGTTTCAACATGTGAGAGATGTTAAAAGACCATGGCTTACCTAAACACCTATTATGTCGGCGGATATAGAGATCCTAGAATGGCCAATAAATTTTAGAAGGATCTAAGTACGAAGTTAAGACCTAATTAATGGAAGTACAATAACGCTCAAAATGGGAGAAGGCACTTACCTCTAACAGAGTATGTGTACAATGACATTGTACATACTTATTCCAAGAAAGAAACCTTTTAGAGGTAAAACAGAAAAGATCTAAAAGTCACTTCCTATTTGAGGAACGTGGGAAGATCTTCAATGTTGATGAATATAGCCAAAATCTAAAAGAATCTTTCTAAAAGATTAAAGAGACTATATCCATCTCAAAGCAAAGGCAAAAGGGTTGTTGCTAACAAGCACCAAAGAGCCTTAACCTTAAAAAAAAATGATTAGGTCTTGCAAAGGAGAGCAACCAAGAGAGGCCAAAAATTAAAGACCCTTCACAGAGCAAGGATGAAGAAGAGGAGCTCCAACCAAAATCACATCCTTTGACATGAAGACAAGGTAATAAGACATGGTAAGATTACTGTCGATATCTTATTTTAATTTAGAATTATCCTTTTGAAGATGCTAGATGCATACCAAGAACATAGCTTAAGGATAATATGAACCTTGTCAATGCTTTTAATGCTAAAGAAGAGTAAGAAAATGTAAAATGCATTTTAAATGACCAATGTTTTTGTCTTATAAGATTGTCTTTTTCTTTTATTGTGCACAAATTTTAGAAGTATGCATGCTTAAGATCATGTTTGTGGTAGATGACGTCTCCCAAACACCAAGTAGAACTTGTCAATCTACTTTGGAAATATGATATGGACTAAAGAGCAGACATGCTTGTGGCAGACGGTGTCTCTCAAGCACCAAATGGATTAGTCATCCATTATGGAATGATGTCGTAGGGTAAAAAGGGATCCTCTACCCGCTAAGAAAAATGGACTAATGACTATGCTTTACCCTCCTTAGCTCATAGTCGAGGACGACTATGATTTCAAGAGAGAGGCAATGTCATAAAATCTAATATCTAGCTTTACCAAATGATTTTCTCATATTAAACTGATCATTTAATGTGGAGAGATAAAAGGGGACCAAGAGTTAGAATATAGATAAGTGCTTTTACACCTATCTCTAGCAAGGGCTTACATGAGAGATGATGGCATCTCTACTATGGCTAAAAGAGGGATGGTCTATCCAAGAGCTAGGTACAAGAAGTGCTTTAGGTTCATCTCACGACGGGACCAAAAGAGAGATAGTTTTATCTCATTACAGGTCCATATGGGAGATGGCCTATAAAAGGGCAAGTACACTTAATGAGCATTAAGACCCTAGGTTTTGCTTCATTAAAGCCTCCAAGGGTTAGTGTTAAATGCCTTTAGACCTAGGACATTAAGTTGCATTTGTTAATTTTCCAAGGTGGGAACCTATGCTAAGCAGCTGGCGACTAAGCAGCTGGCGACTAAGCAGCTTGAGGTGCTTATTGACTAAGCACTATGACTAAGGTGCTTGAGGTGCTTGAGTAAAAAAGGGGGCCTACAAAGGAGGGGGCGACCCCTAAAGGTAGGGAGAAGAATTATCTCTCTCTCTCTCTCTCTCTAGGCCATGCCCCTTATGGGCCAAAGGACACATGTCAGCACCCTAGGCATCCTGCTCCCATAAGGTGCTAAAAGGCTATTGGCTAGCCACCTTAAAGGTCCAATGAGCATTTAAATAATTGATTTAAGCATATATTTTATTAGGAAAGGCAATTTCATTTTCTAGTTAATGCTAGATGATGCTAAAATCCTATTGGGTAGCCTACCAAATGGACCAATGAGAATTAAGCTACATTATCTTAATTCCTATTGGCCAATTGACTGAGAGGCCCAATGAGGATTTAATAAAGTATTTTTGATTGCCAAAGCTTGTGATAATAGGGGTATCAAGGACACTTGTCACAAGGCTACCCCTGTTGCCTTGGATGATCGAGGCCAACCATTGGCCAGCCCGGAAAGCATCCAATGAGAGAGTAGGTAGTGTAAGAAGCCCAAATTCGAATTTCCTTCTCTCTCCTATGAATCCCACGCCCCATTCTTGTGTGGAGGAGTTTTGAAGCTCACAAGTCTTCTCTCTCTCACATGCAAGGTGAAGGGAGGTGCCTACACCAACACCTCTTGGCTATGGATGCAAATCCAACCAAGAGCCAAGCTTGAAGCATGCTAACATCTTCTTAATCTCTATGTAAGCTAAGCTATGCTACTTATGAGTGATTATATGTAAGGGGATGAAAGCTTTCTTGTAGAAATACTTCTCCTTCTCTATTCTTCATCAATCCTTGCCAGCTCTCCTCACCATTTATGGTGTTTGAGGTCTTGGGATATTTCAAGTTCTTGTTTTGTTAATAAGTATGCTAATGGTGGTGCATGAAGCTTCCATCTTCATGGCACCCAAATGATTGAATGAACACAATGATTAATGAGTTCACAAGTTCTTGTTAATGATTTCAAGCATGCTAATGGTTGTTTTGCAGCAAAGTCTTGGTGCATGAAACTTTACATCTTCATGCTATCAAAGAGGTCTTAAAGAACACAAAAGATTGTATTGTACCAAGCTCCTCTTATGAGGAAATCTATAATACAAAAGCCTTCTGGAGGGGGGACCGGCTCCAAGTAAATCCGGTCCTCAACTGTTGTCAAATTCTCTATCTCTCTCTCTTTTACATGTTATTGGTCATGCCATGTTAATTAGGAAGTGTGTTTATTGTTGCTCTCTCCATCCAAACACTCTCTCCACCCACATGAAGGAATCTCCTTAATAAAATGCTCACAAAGTTATTCTCCTTCCGCTACAATTTAAGTTAATAGGCCAATTCCATTACAACGCTTGTTCTTCTTGTTGTTTTTCCATGGTTTATTTTGCTAAACCGGCCAGTGACCTTGTCCTTGACACAATCGTCAGCTTTTACAAGCCTTAGATATCCCGTTTTGATATTGACAAGAGGCATGGGTTTATGCTTATTCGCTCTTGATTTCCTTGTTCTCTTTGATCTATACCGCTCTTGTTGACTAGGGTTTTGGTTAGGAAACTCGTAAAACCTGTCCGGTCTCAACATATACTTCCTATCCGTGTGTGATCCACTTCATCTTTTGTCATCAGCAAGTATCATTTGGTTTTCATCACCCAGTGATGGAAGGTCATCGCTTAGTTAGTCTTTGAATTCCTCCTCTGTTCGATTCCTAACGTCCATTACAGATATCTCATCAACTATTCTTTTACACTCAGTCTCACGTAGTGGTTCTTCTTGTTCCTCGCTACCTGATCCTGACTCAGGGATGACCCTAGCCATTTGCTACGTTACTAGGTCGTATCCTTCATTGTCACAAAATTTTGTAGGCGTGCATTCGTTAACACATACATCCAAGGTTGACAATATTTGAGTCCACCCAAATGGCTCAAATAAATGTTTCAGGGAAAGTATCTGGGAGATAAGCCTCGTCTTCTACTGACCTTTCCAACACACATTCCTCTTTGATTAAGTCTCCACAATCAGATGCTCCACACATCCAGACATGTGCTTTTGTCAGATATTTCTTTTCCATTCACTGTGGTTTAATCAAATTCTTGCACTGGTGTTTTTGCAACGTCTCTATAGCTGTGATCCTTCATGTTGATTTTCCTTATTAGCTCCTCATGCCTTAGGTAAATTTGGTGGTACCCCCAAGCTTGTATCATTTTGAGTTGACGCATAAAAGGTCGCCCCAAAATAATGTCGAAGTTGTTCGTTTTTTCGAAATCTACCATAGCAAAGGTGTGCTCATAGTTAATTCCACACGAAGTTACAACTATTTGGTCCTGGACTCCCAATGGTATCTCTACATACCCATCTGCGAGTTGCAGTTTCATTCTCGTCTTTCTGAGAGCTGGACGGCCCCATTTCTCCCAGATTTGCTTTGTAGCAATCGCAACTCCCGCTCCACTGTCTAGGATAGCTATCGTCTTTATATACCGATATTCGACAGGTAAGGTTGTATTACCTTCCTCACCTTCACAGTAATCTCCGACCTTGTTTATGGTGGGCTTTGGGTTGACCTTCTCGTTTGTTTTCTTCTACTGTAGGGTTTGTCTGAAGAGGAATCTTTATTCCTTTGTTCTCCAAATGTTTCCCCATGTCTTCCCATAAGTGTGGTATGACTCTCAAGAGTTCTTACAGTGTGATTGTGCATGTTACAGGTGTCGACAACATCTCTTGAAGACTTTTTGAGTTAATCATTTGTGGAATAGCTCTCATCTGGGATGTAACTAATCTTATCTCCGATTGTGCCTCGTGTTCACCTATCAATGAAGGCAGGGTTTTCAGGGATTGAGCTTTGCTTTCCATCTAATCCTCCATTCCTGCATCTCCATACAGCGATTGTATATCTCCTGGATAAAATTCGTTGTCCATGTTAACCTCAGGAATTGGTGCAGACTGTAACGTCGTGCTTTCGTTCTTTCTATTTCTAATGGTTTCCCATAAGTGTTGTGGCCATGGTTCTTCCACTTTTGAAATTGGCATTATAGTCATTGACTTAGCATCATCAGTGGTGTTTGGCACCACTCGGTGATTCAATGACAATATAGTTTCAGGCCTGGGTCCGTTTACTTTGTTCTGATTCATCGATCTTCAGTTTTTCTCACTCTTTGTGAATCAACACTTCTTGTTCTGGGGTTCTAATCGCATCAGGTTCCATCAATGCCTGGGCTATTTCAATAAGGTGTTTACACATTTCCAAATGCTTCGTTTCCACTTCTGGTTGAGGATAAGTCAACCATCTCTGCATTAAGGTTTGGTTTGTTTTTAGCCTTGCTTCATACACTTGTAATAGAGCATCTAAAGGCTCTAGCACTTTCTCGACCAAGACTGATCCCCCTGAGGATGCTTTCTTTGGCTTGTTGTTGTCCTCAGCAGTTTTACTATCTCTCTCTTGTTTCAGTTGCTCTTTTGTTTCATGTAATTAATTTTGCATGGCAATTTGGGTTTTTATCCTTCTTGCTTTCATTCTGTCTCGTTTCGCCTTCCAGGATTTCTGCTGTGTTCTCACAGATAAACTCTCGTTTTCTGTGGGTCTTGGCAACTCGACCTTTTCTTCCAATGGCTGGTTTTTCTCTAAGTCCTTGGCTTGGGCTCTGGTTACCGCATTGATTTGGATCATGGGTTTGGTTTCTGATCCACTGGTTACAGTCGGTAACACCCCCATAATATTCATAGTTGCTTTTCCCTTGTTGTCCGGATTCCTTCAATTTTGTGATTCAACTCACCTTTTCTTCCAAAGGCTGGTTTTTCCAAGTTTGCTGGTCTGGTGGTTGATTTGGATCATGGTTGTTTTGATCCCTGGTTACAGTCGGTAACACCCCCATAATATTCATAGTTGCTTTTCCCTTGTTGTCCGGATTCCTTGGGCAATCTGACAGTATGTGATTCACACCACACCCGTCACAAAACCCAAAATTTTTCACTCTTTTGCCTTTGAAAGGACAATTACGCTCCCGACAATCTGTACTTCCACAGTTATAGCATGGTCTAATTGGTGGTTGATTTTAGTTATATCCCACGGTTGTACCCTGGTATCTTGGTTCAGGTTCAGTTACGTAAGGCTCATTCGGTTCTTCGTAATAAGAAATTTTAGGTGTATTATTTGTTCCTGGTGATGCTTCGTAAGGTTGAGCATACCTAATCATGGCCCTATTTTCCTGTGGTAAAGGAGGTTGTTGACCCAACACAGGTTGAGGTCTGTCTGCTCCTGCTACCATATTCACATTTGGACCAACTTGATATCTTAGAGGAGGTGGCTGGGGTGGTCCTACTGGAGGTCCATACGGCCTTTCCCTCACATAGTTTTTGTTGTAAAAACACTCATCTGTGCCACGGTTCATCCATTTTTTCTCTATGGCGCACCATTTCAGTACTCGTCCATTCGCAGCTGGTGCTTTCGGCTGTTGTGTGCACCACGACGTCGGGTGATCCCCCCCACATATGTCACATTTCCTCGTCTGAGACTGTCTCATCATCGGATTTGATCTCATATGTTGCTGCATTCTCTTTGTTACTTCCTCTATCATTTGGTCAGCTGTCGGCGTCAAAGAAGCCTAGCATCTTTCTTGGTAGAGGGTTCACTCTTAATAGATGAAGAGCCACTGGTTATTGAATCAGTATCCTCTGACACTTCCCCATATGCTTTGCAGTTATCAACAAGATATAATGCTTCCCTTGTAACCTGTTCAAATATGCTACAGGCTTTCAAGTGAAGGTCCTTTTTCAAGGTTCGTTTCTAAGTCCTTCAATGAAGAGCACAAACAATCTCTCGTCCTGCGGTAATTCTCTCCTTGGGCACCTCTCAATGTATTGCTTGAATCTCAAGGATGCTTCCTTCACTTTTTCATTCTTCTTTTGTTTAAAAGCATATATATGTGATACAGTATGATGCTTTATACCCCGTTTTGAGAATTCTTCCGCGAACTCCCGCAATACATGTTCAATGTTCGGACAAGTTTCAGGGTTCAAAGGTTGAAACCATGTTAAGGCCGTTCCTTCCAAGGTCAGCCTGAATCCCTCATATTGAGTATGGAAATCAGTGATCTGCTCTGCTCTTAAGACTTGCTTGAAGAGCGACACATGGGCATATGGATCCCCTGATCCGCTATACTTCTTTGGCATGCACTTCGCTACCTGGGATGGCCTCATCCGTCTATGATCTGCGACCAATCTCAATGCTCCCGTGTCTCGACTTAATCGTTCTCGTACATCATGGATGTCGTGGGTTGCCCTCGTTGGCTCCCCTGCCACGAATCTACTACTAGGAGGCAAATGTGATGGTGTGGCTGCGAATGTCGGACCTACTACGGTATGTGTAGAGATAGGAACCGCGCTACCTCGATTTGTAGCCATTGACTCTCTGGGATGTAATGTTCCCATGGGGTTTGGCATAGAATACTGAGGTTGACTGAAAGAATCGGCTACATGAGTCCTCTCTCCACCTGTTGCCATCGGGTCTGGCATGACATTTGTAGGTGCTGGTCTCTGTGAGCTTGGAGTGACATAATACTGGTGGAGTGGTCCCCCAAAGTACGTATATCCTTCCAACTCCTTTTAATCGATTGTTGCATATCGTCTTCCATATTTGTAGTATGCGACGATTTTCATTTCTGATCCCTTTGTGTAGGTGAAGACATAAAGTCTTTTCCGCTCTATCAACTCTCCGACGTAGGGTTTCTCGCATCTATAATAGAGATCTTGCTTTCCATTATTATACTTGTATAACCCCACGTAGACATTGTCTGTGTTGACTCTCAAAGTTTCGTTTTCTCGCCTTAATCTCGCATCAGGGAAGCTCATTGTTGGTGCTTTCTCCTCAGGTTCCTCATCTACTTTGGCTTTCGTGCCCATCAATCTCCACTTGTCCACAATGTTGAGATTCAGGACTACCAAGTACATGATACCTTCGTAATCTAGGTACCTATCTCCGCTATAGCTCACATGCACTAAGTCCTTGAACTCACTTGGTCTATCTTCTATTTTCACACAGTAGCGGTCCATACCATCTTTGTAGATCTTGGCACCTTGCTTGTTGTCATAGTGATACTTGATGAACAATAGCTTCATTGTGGCCGAAGGGTTTGATGGCCTTGCTGCCATGTTTTCTCTTTCATTTAGGCTTAAATGTCCCAAGTGTTTCGTGAAATACTCGTAAGATCTCTCTGAAGAAGTATCAAAAATACTTCCTTCAAGGATCGGCTCTGACGGTCGTACTACACCTTGGTTTACACTCTCCTTCGTTGATAAAACACTTGCTTGATCCGCTACATTTAGGTGTTGGTTGTTGATTTGTTTTCCCGATCTCAAAAACATGAAGAAAGTGGAATTTACCGATTGAATCCAAACCTCTTACCTGGAGATGGAGTGATCTTCCAACTCTCACGACTGCATGGATTGTTACTTGATCGGTCTCTGCAAATGAATACACTTGATGGCTATGAGATCACTGTATCATTCCAACTTCAGCAGATTCAACAACTTCACAACGACTTCAACACAATTTTGCTTGTAGATTATTGACAGTATGTCCAATTTGGGTTTTGACAACTCTTGATATCTTAAATAGTCTAGGTCTATGAACAGGTAAAAAATGAGTCAATTCTGGCACAGAGGTACACGGATCGCGATCATAGTACAATGCCCAAATTTGATGAAACTTCACCAGCTTGTTCACTAGGCTATTTTAAGGCTACCCACCAAATACTTTTGTATTCAAACCCCAAAAAGTCAAGCTTTTACCAGTTCTTGGTTGGAAGTGTCTGTTTTCTCGAATCTGTCAGTTTGACTTGATTTGGTGTTTGTTTTGGGATATGAAAGCTATCTAGGGTTGTCCTATGTACATGTGCTCCCTCTGTATAGTCTATACCCAATTTGATGTATATGATCCTGATGAAAGTCAATTTCTATGTCAGTATATCAATTTCCGACTTGGATCAATACTCAGATGGTTTGACAGGTATTTTGAGGTTTCTGGCTCTTGGTCCTGTGTACTTTTATGTTTATATATACCTGAGGATCCCACAGATGAAATCTGGTCAAAATCTGGCACTTAGGTACACCGATCGTGATCGTAGTACAAAGGCCAAATCAGACCAATTTTGGTGTGCTTGTTGGCAAAGGTGTTCTGAGGCTATTTCCCCATTCACTTAGCATTTGGATCACTAAAAGCCAAGATTTTGCACTTTTTGGGTTTGTTAGGCTAGTTTTGCCCAAGTAGCCTGATTTTCTTGATTTTTGATGTTTCTGGGTGTGGTTGCTTTAGACAAACTTGTTTAGAATCTTATCAGGAAGGCACACAACAATTCTAGTCCAATTCTGACACAGAGGTACACCGATCGCGATCGTAGTACATGAGCCAAATCTGATGAAATTTAGTCTGCTCCCTCTGACAAGTGTTTTACAGTGTTTTGTGTTACCACTTGGTGATTTGAATCAATATCAACCCTGTTTGGTCAGATTTTCTAAGTTTCAGAGTCTCATGGCCTTTTTGCCAAAGTTATGGTTTCCTGGTTTCTCGACTCTAACTTTTGCCCCAAATCTGACTGGAATGCGAATTACTTATCCTACTCCTAAGTACATAAATGAAAGAACATAAAGAAATGAATCAAACAAAACAAACAAGACGGATTTCGGATGAGATTTCAGTACTCAATTGAATTAGAGAAATTGAAGAGCAAAAATGCTTTGAACACTCTCACTCACAGCTCCCTAAATCTCCTAAGAGAGGATCTAGCCGGTCCACTGACTCTAGACTCCACTAAGCTCTAAACCCCTGTCTAGCAGCCTAACTGAGGTGTAAAATGGATTTGTGGACTGATCCTCTTTTAAGGAAGCTAACTACGCACTCGGTCACTCATCACCTAAGGTGCATTCCCAGGCAACGGCGCCAATGTTTGCGGGTTGCTGCGACGGACGTCCATAGCATAGTTCTCACGCATCAACATAAAATATCAATACAAGGGAAGCGACCAGGATGAGGCATGGAAACTCACTAGGGTGTCATTCCTAATGAAGTGAACTCAATGAGATGCAACTACTAACTCTGCAAGCAAATCATACGCACTAAAGCCAAGTAATCTGCCTATATCCTTCTACACAGCTCTAAAGTTATCACACCCATTTACCATGCAAATCATATCAGATTCGCACGAAACTTGAAGGGGAGCTACAGGGGACTATTTAGAATCTATCCTATCACTTTCACAGCATTCTCGAGAGGTACATGGATCGCGATCGTTCGTCCCAAAGTCAACAAAAACAATGAACAAATGATCCCAAAGGGTCGTTTTAGGGTCCCTGAAGCCTCTCCTAGGGTCAAAACAACATAAAATACACATTAAACACTCAAAACAATGATTTAAGGTCTCAAACACGTAGTTGAACACCTACAACGAATCTTGAATGCTTACACTTGAATGGAAGAGCAAAGTAAGAGGAACACAATGCAATAAACGAATCTGAATTCGGATTACCGTAGCCACAGTAGCGAAGATTACAAGTCGGAGCAAGAGGGAGCTCTCAAACGTACGCTGTCTTCTTCAAAACTTGTGATAAAAGAGGATTATGTTTAAACTTACAAAACTGACCTTTATAGTTTAGGTCTTTACAAATGGCTTGTCCGGCCAAAAAGTCCTAAACTTCTAACTGGATCTCCACTATTAAAATGCTCTCGGAAAAATAATCAAAAATTTCTTTACAAGTTCTTGGCTTAGCGAAGCTCTTTTACAAAAGAATGAGATTTCCGTAAAAATGTAGATTCTCTAAAAAATGTGACTCTTTCTCTAGAGACCATTGCTTTGTCCGCCAAACACTCGTGATGCATGAAGATTTCCATCTTCATAGCATCACCTAGGTCACAAGGAACACAAGTACCAAGTCTCTCTTGATGGGAGAAACTCAACAACTTCGTACTTATGGGATTTTTCTTCCTCTCCAAGAGGAGAGAGAGAGCTTAGGAGGCCTCTTGAAGAGACCCCCAAAAGAAGATTCTCTCCCATACAAGAGGAGGAATCCAAAGAGCAAGAAAGTAACGAAGATTTAAGTTCTTTGGAGATGTGGCTCCATGAAGACGGCGGTCTAGATGATCGCCAACTCCTCCCAAGAGGAAAAGATCAACGCATAGTCCTTCTCCTCGTCACTCCGAAAGGGAAGAGAGGAAACAAAGGAAGAAAAGGGCAAGAAAGAGGTCACCCTTTTCTCCTTCTTCTTCACCTTCCTCCTCTTCCGACGAAAGCTATGGCTATTCTCCTAAAGAATACAAGAGGGGAAGACATCGCAAATCATACCCTGCATGGTGAAGGTCACAAAAGCTCAAGAAGTTCAAAGAGGGAGAAAAGAGTATCTCTTTTGTCACCTAGGATGGCACCTTTGGTGCTACTGACAAATTGTTGGCCTTCATACAACAATTAGATGCGGCCTTTGGAGACGAGGGCTTCACGGGGTCCTCCAAGCTACACCATGTAGCTATGCACTTCCGGAAATTGGCTTGTCAATGGTGGGCTAGCCTTCATGGCAATGGTGAAGCCTCAAAGACATGGAAAACTCTACAAGTTTTCATCATGAAGCAATTCCTTGCAAGCGATGCAAAGGACAAAGTGCTTACTGAATGGTGCAGTTTGAAGCTTCTCTCTCATGAGTCTATCCACAAGTATGTAGACAAGTTTTGGGATTTACATCTCAAGGCTACTATCTTCCAAAAGATAGACTTTGCCGAGAAAAAGAAACAATTTTGTGCGGGATTACCTGAAGAGATGGCCGAGTATGTCAACTCTCAACGGCCTGGTTCTATCACCAAAGTAATCCACCATACCATGGTTGCTTTGTGCATCAAATTCCAACAAGGGGCTAGACAGAATGTCAAGCCCATGGAAATAAAGGCAAAAGTGATGCCAAGGGGAAAACCAATGCCCAAAATTCTTCCCAAGGCAATTCCAATAACAACAACAACAATCGGTCCAAGGAGAAGGGAGTTTACAAAGGTAAAAACAAACTCTCTCCTGAAGAGCTTGAAGCTTTTCACAAGGACCATAAGTGTTTTAAGTGTGGGGAGCAAAGACATGGCTATCGTTCTTGCCCCAAGAAAAATACTCGCAATGAGACTCCTAGGGCTTCCACCATCGAAGCTCCAAAAGAGGATGCTCGTTGCAAAGGTGTACCTCTCTCCTATGCTTGGGGAAAGGTAAGGGAGCATGATGCCTTGATCTTGTTTGACCTTGGCTCTACTCACAATGCTCACAATGGGAAAAGTACTTACCTCTTGTAGAATATGCCTACAATAATACTGTACATACTTCTACGGGAAAAGGACCTTTTGAAATAATTGAGGGAAGACCTAAAAGTCCCTTGCTACTTAAATTACATGGGATGATCTTTGCTGCCAATGAGTATAGAATATTTTCAAAAGATTAAGGAGGCTCTATCCATCTCTCAACAAAGGCAAAATGCTGCTGACAAGCACAGAAGGGCCTTAACGTTCAAAGAAAATGATTGGGTCTTACTTAAGTTTCCCAAGGCTCGATTGAGGCAAACAACGGGCAAAAATCCATCGGGCCATCAAAAGTATTATGCTAAGCTAGCAAAAAGACACTATGGTCCTTTCTAGCTCTGGAAGCCCATCAATGAGATGGCTTATCAACTCAAGTTGCCCAACCATTGGCTCATACACAATGCTTTTCATGTGAGACTACTTAAGCCCTACAAAGGAGAGCCACCAAGTGAATCAATTATTGAAGACCCTCCCAAAATCAAAGACCAAGAAGATGTTCTACAATCCGAAGCTAGAAGACAAGGTACTACGACATGGTAAGATTATCCGATGATATCTTATTAAGTTAAAAAATTATCCTTTTGAAGATGCTCGATGGATGCAAGGAATATAGCTTAAGGATAGTATGCACCTTGTCAATGCTTACAATGCTACATTAGAGTAAGCAAATGTACAAATTTCTTTTAAATGATCAATGTTTTTGTCTTATAAGAATAGTTCTCTCTTTTTATTGTGCACAAATTTATATAGTATACATACTTAGAATCATGTTTGTGATCACGACGTCTCTCAAACACCAAGTATACCTTTGTCACTCTACTTTGGGAGAATGAAATGGACTAAGGAGTAGACATGCTTGCGGAAGCTATGTCTCCCAAGCACCAAATGGATTAGTCATCCATCTTGGAAAGATGTCATAGGGTAAAAAGGGATCCTCTACCGGCTAAGCAACATTGACTAATGATTAAGGCTTTATCTCTTCTACCTCATACTCGAGGATGATTATGTTTTCAAGAAAGAGATAATGTCATAAAATCTAACATCTAACCAACTCAAATGCTTTTCTAATATTAAGCTGATCATTTAATGTGGGAGAATAGACACGAACAAGGGTTAGAATATAGACATGTGCTTTCAGATCTATCTCAACACAGGGCCAATGGTAAAGGGGTCCAAATGAGAGATGGCCTGTCAAAGAGCAAGGCTTGCTAATGGAGCTTAAAGACCTTAGGATTAGCTTCATTAAAGACCTCCAAAGGTTAGTGTTAAAAAGTCCTTTGACCTTAGGTAATCTAAGACTGAGCTTGAGGTGGGAACCTGGCCCAAGCTTGAGGTGCTTGATGACTAAGGTTGTTGAGCTGCTTGTCGTGCTTGATGACTAAGATGCTTGAGGTGCTTGTCGTGCTTTCTGACTAGGGAGCATGAGGTGCTTGTGTGGGAACACTACCCAGGCTTGAGGTGCTTTGATATGCTTGCTGACTAAGGTGCTTGGGAATAAGGTGTGCAAAAGTCAACAACTATCCCTACAAGGAGGGGGACAGCCCTACAAGAGGGGGGATGAGAGAGAACACACACCCTCACACAAGACAAGCTTGGTACAAAGAAAGCAAAAGGGACACTTGTTAAGTTCCTCTTCATGTTGCCCTTATGGTGTGCCTAAAGCCTATTAGCCTCCCAAGGGGTCCAATGATAAATTAGTTAATTTAATTTAATTGTTTTAGCATTTATCAAGTCCTCTCTCTCAACGGGGAAAGGGGGACACTTGTCCCAAGGATACCCTTGTTGATTGATATGCCCCTGCATGTGACTGGCTAGGCTTGGAGAGGTCCAATGATCTTCAATCATGAGCAACAAGGAGGGGTCGACCAAAGAAAACTAGGGAGTTTCTTGAGGGATATACTCTCCCACATACAGTCACACACACTCTGATTGTGTGAAGTGCAAAGTAGAGAGGTTGAGAGCCTACACCAAGCAAGTAGAGAGGTTGAGAGCCTACACCAACACTCTTGGCTATGGAATGCAAATCCAACCAAGAGCCATGCTTCAATGCTTAAGCTTGCCATCTTTTCCATCTTCATTACTATGCTATTATGTATGCTAGCAAGAAGAGTGATGATAAGTGAGGAACAAATTATTTCTCCTATGAAATGTTTCTTCTTCCTCTTCCCTACCCTCATTCCCTGCTAGCTCTCTCCACCTTCGAAGGTGTTGGAGGCCTTGGGACCAAGGCTTGGCATAGTTAATGCTTTTTACAAAGTTCATGTTATGCTCGTGATGCATGAAGCTTTCCATCTTCAGAGCATCACCTAGGTCACAAGGAACACAAGTACCAAGTCTCTCTTGATGGGAGAAACTATAATACAAATGCCTATTGGAGGGGGGATCGGCTCCACATAAATCCAGTCCTCAACTGTTGTCATGTTGTCTAAACTCTCTTGCAAAAGTATTGTTCATGCCAAGTTAACTAAATGCTATGTTTATGTTGCTACCATCAATTAAGTTCACTCGCTATGCTCTCAAAGTAATTTCACAAAAGTACTTTCTCTAATTTCCGCTATTCTCAAAGTTAATAGGCCATTTCCATTACAATCTCTTAATGTTGTGTCTCTTAAGAAACACTACAAAAACCTTATTCATGATGATCACTTAATGGCTTCACACATTTTTTGTCTCCAAGAAACAAAACTACAACATGCTGATACGATAGCGATGCATGATCACACACACTCAAACAACTGGCCCCATGGGAGTGTCCCTCTTCACATTAAAAAAAAACATACATCTATAAAACCACATCATCATTTCCATGAATGAGATAGAATGCATTACAACACTCCTCAGTACACCACATGGTCCACCAATAATCCTGATAACATTGTACCACAGACCCTCCATTTTAATTCTCTTGCTCCTACAAATATTGAGCACACTAGTCACACCTCACCACCAGCACACCCCTACCATTTTACTCGGTGACTTCAACATCAATGCTAACTACCAAACCCCTGAATACATTGCTATTTCTAACCTTCTCTTCACACACAACATAACATAGCATATAATCCATAGCACAACAATCTACAATTCAACTTTGGACCACACTTGGACTACAAATTCATTGCCTGGCATAACAGCATGCACTAACTTCTCATTTTGGTCAGACCATTCCACTATTTACTCGCTACTTTCACTGACCTAGGACCACACATTTCAATCGCCCTCTTTTTATGCTTTCTGCCCATGCCTTCAAGATTCCCTTTGTTAGCGGGCCCCCGTGACGTCTCACCTTGTTTTTCAAAGGGTTGATGGCTATAGGTAGGAGAGAGAGAGAGAGAGAGAGAGAGAGAGAGAGAGAGAGAGAGAGAGAGAGAGAAATAGTATCATAGGGATGGAGAGAAACAATTTGATGTTCACTCATAGCACGAGTGTGTGACCTGTTCTCCGTACAAGGGAGAGAGAAAGGGATAGGTGCGATCGATGAGCTCTCACCCAAAAAATGATAGCTCACTATTGTTTGGTATATAGAGAGATAGACTCATGTGGCCAAGACATGTGGCATTTTCTCCTTGACATGCCACATGAGATAGTAAGCCAAGGTCGTTGGTAGTTGTTAAATTTAACTCACAGTAATGGGTTAGGATCCAAATGCAGCACTCTCCAACATCATAAAATGCAAAGAATGAAAGGTTTTTTTGATGTAGTGGAGCTTTTGAAGGGAAGAAACTTTTTTGGTTTGGTGGAGAGCAAGATAGAGTGAAGAAAAAGAAGAAGGGAAAGTGCGGTCCTTAGTTATCTTATACCTAATTTCTTAGGCTAACAATTACACTTCCTAAAACGCAATTAAGTTGATGTTTGATGAAGAGAAAATCATATTTTGAGAGAGAGAGAGAGAAAGCAAAGACTACAAAAGAGTAAGGGCCAATTCACATGGTCAACGTCCCCTTGAAAGAAAATTCCTTGTACAAGTGTTTGACTGTAACTTTTGAGAGGGACTCATCGGGTTATAAAGTCTTCATTCTTTATAACCCAAGAGCTTGTGCACATGGTAAATTATAAAAAACAAAGCAATAACTATGGTTCTCCATCTTGGAGGCTCAAAACCATGTAGGCTAGTAGCCCTTTGAGGGGGGAGAGTGATTCAAGTTCAAGATAAGTACATAGGCGCTATGTATGTGTCCATGACAAAGAGAGAAGTCTCAAACTTAGTACACTACTATGCAATAGGTAGTAAACTACTATAAGAACACAAAGTCACTACAAGAGGTCGCTCAAAGATTGATGCCAAGTTACCAATATTCCTAACGGTGTCGGAACATGCATTGGTAACAATGAAGGAAATATTTAACAAAAAAAAATGTAAATGAATTTTTGTAGCTTATACTGGTGGAAAAATTGACACAAATATCGGCAAGCATGCCAACCTAAATTTTGGCAAAAATGTGGTTATGATTTCAATGAGAATGCCAACCTAAATTTTGGCAAAAATGTCATATTACAATTTCAAGAAGACAATAAATTTTTTCACTACACTGCCTTGCACATTTACAAGCCCCAAGGCCTCCCCATCCTCTCCTACTCCTCACAATAAGTCTCATAATAAGAAGTGAGATCTTATTTGTGTGTATGTGTTGTTTTTAATAGACTACTCGGGCATAAAAGGACACCACGTTCAAAAGACAACCGGCTCCATACAACAAGAAAGTATATGCAAAAAAACATTTTTGTATTCGAATTATTTCTTTACATTTTAGTCAAAATGAATACTCATTCCAGTTATCCGATACACTAGGACAAGAAATAGATTTATAGATGAACTAGGTACTCATCTTCAAAGTTGCACTACATCAAGCCAAAACATCTTTAAGCAAGGATAGAACTCTCACTTGCATCCATATAAACAAGACAACATATTTTGTTAGCCTTGAATACATATTACAAAGAGCTTATCAATTGTTATCCATGTCAACATTTAAACATAATTAGATTAACTATTGTCCTATTTAGTACAAACTTTAAGAGTTTGTTGTGTATAAAAACAACGTGAAAAGTTACGGTGGACTACATAAGGTCAAGCGGGGAGAGAGAGAGAGAGAGAGAGAGAGAGAGAGAGAGAGAGAGAGAGAGAAAATTCAAAGGCTTAGATTGATGCCACAACAAAGTAAGACTTGTTAAGGAGCATTATCACTAACGGAAGTGCTTGGGATGACAAAGCAACACACGATGGTACTCTCTCTCTCTCTCTCTCTCTCTCTTAAGCTTCTTCTTCTTCTTTAGTGTCACAAACAAACAATATTAGAATTGCAAACGTTCCAATTGCCATGGAGTTTCATTCCTTCTTTCAACTATATGGATGTAAACATGCATGTACGTGTTATGTCATTGTTAGCTAGTTTTGGCTTTAGCTCGGTCAACGTGCAACGGAAACCTTATAGTTGGACAAGAAATAGATTTCTAGATGAACTAGGTCCTCATCTTCAAGGTTGGACTACATCAAGCCAAAACATCTTTAAGCAAGGATAGAACTCTCACTTGCATCCATATAAACAAGACAACATATTTTGTTAGCTTTGAATACATATTACATGTGTTAACACTAGTTCTGTAATTGGTCACTTAAGTGTGCTGAGACACGAAAGTGTCCTGTTTTTCTACCAAGTCTTGACAATTTATTTGTCAAGCTAGAAAGAAGTTTTTAACACCTTGCTTCTACCATAGATTGGTTATGAGGGAAAGAAAATATTGGAATTTTTCTCCATATCAAAATACAATTTGTATGGAGAGAATTTTATTAAGTTCTAAGACATAAATTTTAGTAAAATTTCAAGCTGTTTTGCCAAAAGAATCATAAAATTATTATATCTTTTTGTAAAGATGACGTTTTTTATGTTTATAAAAGCCAAGTGTTAGCACTTAGTGTTACAAAACAATGGAATGCACTTCAAATATAGGTTTTCAAGTCACATGCAAGCTATAGACATACTTTCATACTTGAGCACATGCTGAATAAGAGCATAATTTTGGTCTTCCAAAGGTCCCCGCATGAAATTGGTACTATTCTAGTGCAATTTGACAACTACAAATGACTTTATATGTTTAAACGAAGAAACTATGTATTTTTTTGGTCACCCTAACTCATTTGAATCTCGTTGCTTGAACTCGATCTTGAATTCTTTATCGTGCAAAAACTCTTGAAAATCTAGAGTTCTCCATAATAACATTGAAACCAAGGTTTTAGGCATCCCAATTGTGTATGTACAACGTACTTTGATACATTTAGTTGATCTACATGGAAAGTTTCATATTATTTGAGGTTTTGAATGCTTATGTCTCAAGAATGAAATTATGAGTGTTTTCTCTTATGCAGTTTTGAATATTTAAAATGATCCAATAATTGTTGCATACCAAAGCCCTTCTACTTGCCACCTTGAGTGCTCACTGGAAAGGGAAAGCAATGTATCACTTTCTAAAACTCACAAATACATCAAAAACATATTTTTCTTTGTATACAACGATATGCTCGAAATGACCATATCAAACACATGGAGCTTTCCATTATTTTATATACTCCAAAGTCAATTTTTTGCACATGAAACTTTCAATTATCTATAGCAAAATTGTGGAAGAGTCACCTAAAATTTTCTACGAAGTCACTTCATTTTTTCTTGAGCTTCTAAAGGCGATTTCTTTAAAGTGTCAACCGCAGTCTTACGAGGGTCAACTTGATGAGTATAGTTCTTAATCATTATAGATTCTAAAATGCAAGGTTATATTTTTAAAACACCCTCTAGCTAACATATTTAAACATATCAAGAGGGTTTTCTTAAATAAACCGTCTAATGAAAGTAGCATTTAATTTAAATTTGTTAAAAAAGGACACTTTAAGTGTCCTGTTTTGGTACCAAATTAGAGTTAAAGAGCTTATCAATTGTTATTCATGTCAACACTTAAACATAATGAAATTAACTATTGTCCTATTAGTACAAACTTTGAGAGTTTGTTGTGTATAAAAACAACGTGAAAATTTACGGTGGACTATATAAGGTCAAGCGTGTATATATATATATATATATATATATATATACACACATACACACACACACACAGAGAGAGAGAGAGAGAGAGAGAGAGAGAGAGAGAGAGAGAGGCTTAGATTGATACTACAATAGAGTAAGACTTGTTAAGAAGCATTATCACTAAAGGAAGTGCTTGGGATGACAAAGCAACACACGGTGGTACTCTCTCTCTCTCTCTCTCTCGCTCTCTCTCTCTTCAGCTTCTTCTTCTTCTTTAGTGTCACAAACAAACAATATTAGAACTACAAATGTTCCAATTGCCATGGATTTTCATTCCTTCTTGCACTTTTATGGATATAAACATGCATGTACGTGTTATGTCATTGTTAGTTTTGCCTTTAGCTCGGTCAACGTGCAATGGAAATTGTTTACAAAAGTCTTGCTTGTGCTACCTAAATTTTTACGTCGCATCCACAAAATCTTGGCCCCTAGCACTCGGTTCTCCTACATACTCCTAACGGACCCACAACTATCGCAACACCTAGTAACATCGAGCCCAACACCTTACAACATCGTTCTACATCTTCAATACCAAAATCGAAACATGTTCTTCTACAAATGGATTTGTGCAGGCTGCCCATCATGCCTTGCTTTTGTTGCTTGCTCTTTAGCTAATATAAGCAAGCCTCTTTAAGTGCATTTTGGCCAGCAATTAAACAAGCTCCTTGAAGTGTGCACTCTGAGTAGGTGCGCAAAAGGTTTTTTTTGAGTCTTATAAGAGAGAATCAACCGAGATTCCCACTTCAGTGAATAAGAAAAAAAGTGGTTGAAGTGATAAAAAGAACAAGCCAAGCTTTGGCAATGGTGCACTCTGAGTAGCCTTGATAAATAGCAAAGCCCGATTTACATTTTTACTTAATTAATAGTAATTGTTTTTATGTGAAGTCAAAAGAGTAGAAAGGGAAACTCCCCTTCCCTTTCCATACCTGCTAAAAGACGGCTACGCCTCTAAACAACACAAGGTACGAAGGAAAAGGTGCACCATCCTCAACTATGTGCAAGTTGTCTAGAGCTAGCAGTGGCAAGATGATGCAAGACAATTATGAGCCTTGTGGCTCCATGAACGCGAACTTTTGAAATATCGCAAGTTGTAGGTTGCAACATCTGTCCATGTGTAGAGGATCTTAAAACCTTTATGTGTCCAAATATGTTGTAGAGCCAGTGCGACATGTCTTTCATTTGTTGAATCAATTGGATGGCGCAAAAATTGCATGCACAAATCAACCAAGACCTTATGGCCTTTTGTAGGCCAACAAAAAAGTAATTGATAGAGCAATGTGTGTGTGTGTGTGTGTATTGGTTAATTTAGAAATTTGGTCAATGTGTGTGTGTGTGTGTGTATTGGTTAATTTAGAAATTAACTATCACATGTACAAGTATATGCATGTTTGTGTGCGTGTGCGCGTGTATGTATTGGTTGATTTAGAGACTGACTATCACATGTACAAGTATATGCATGTGCATGTGCATGTGTGTGTGTGTGTGAGAGAGAGAGAGAGAGAGATTTATGTGCAAAAATATGCACATGTATATTTTAATGCACATCAACGCACATATTATTGCACAAGTCTACTTACGATAAGAACCAATGCAAAAGGAAATTAAAAAAGTTGTGCATAGATTGAGGTGTCATGCACGTCAACTTAAAACAAATTTGTGCTCTAATGCACACACCCACAAACAAATGTCCACCATTGCCATTAAGAGGGATGCATAGAAACCTTAGCTTATAGTATAAACACTTGGGATGGTCATGTATTGTTGTTTAACCTCCATTATATTACAAATGATCCAATGATCAATTCAGGAAATTGTTGTCTAGAAGACAATTATATCCCCTCACAACCTTTATGTAGGTATAATGCCACACAAAAGTTGTGGCTCTTCCTCGTGATACTCATGTGCGAGAAGATTTTTTCCGTCCCAAAAGGATCAACTCTTGATGATATACAAACCTTGTTCTGAAGGTATTGCAAGCATTACTTACCTTGTAAACCCTTGATAACTATATAAAAAAAATCAAGTGAAGGCTATATATTTTACTTGCTTTTGTAGGGCACCTAATATATATATATAAACCTTCATAATTTAGGAAGGAAAAAAAAAAGTTTGGTTGAGAAGGATTTTCTTCTCTACCACTTTAGACTAGGAGAGACTACTGAGCACATAAGAGGCTTCCTCCTCGTTAGGGCTTACTATGCCTAATGTTCATCTACGACACCCACATAAAGCCTTTTGGATGGATCACAATGTGGGTCTAACTATTGGTTTTCACAAATTTCCCTCTGACAGTCCTGAAAAAGACAGCACATCTACTTAACCAAAAATCTCTAATGTGGTATCACCTCAAAATTCAATGAAAAAAGACTAAACTGACTAGAAAGGGTGTCCTCTCTCTTTTCTCAGTCGATATCAAAAAGTGCTACAAAAACACTCATGTGGCACAATCACCTCAAAACGCAATTATGGTGGATATGACACCTTAAATGTGGTATCAAAGCTCACGTACGTGGATGAGCTGAGGGATTGCAAGACTGTTTAAATTGTCATGGAAAATTAACCCATGCTAGCTACCCATGAGGACTGCCAACACCAAGGGATTGTCCATAGACATGGTATAATAGTTCTCTTGCAACTCCTTGCCACTTAAGTTATTTGTGTAAACTGCTTATGAAATAAGTATTTTGCATGTGTACATTTAATTAGAGTATTGCATGATGATAAGTGTAGAAGTTCCATCACTATCCCTTGTTTGCTTTGCTTTGCAATTTTGCACAATCTCCATCAATATCTTGAAAGGCACGACTGAATAAACGTGTCTTGCTTTGCTTGTAGATTTCTAGAAACTAGTTTTAGCCTCTGCTACTTGTAAGGAAAATCTTAATAAGCACCTTTGCTTTAGGAAGAGCATCTACTCATCTTGTAAGTGAGCTTTTATAACTCTTAGCTGGCACTCCATAGCATGTACTACTACGTCTAGTGTTGTCAAATCAATTGTGCCTCCTTGAGTAACCAAAACTTGTTGAAGTAAAGAGATTGTGTCGTTGAGGGTACTCTTTATGGGTTCAAAAGAGTGTGCAATCATCTATGCTTTTGATTTTGTGATTGGAGCTTCCATTGCTATAGGTGCCCTTACTCTCCCTCCTCACCAAGTGCAACAAATTATTCTGCCATTGAGCATGCCTCACTACTACCAAAGTGTGTTGGCAAAGTGCTGCCACACGAGTGCATTTGTCTCATATAGCTACTACCTCATTCTATGAGCAAGACATTTGTGTAAAGAAATTTACCTCTTCAACACCTAGCTGTCTGTAACACACATTGTGTTGACCAAGACACTTTAGATGCAAATTGCTCTGTCACATCATCTTGTAGCCATCTATGTGAGCCTTTATTACCGATCACCAACTACCCTTGAGCACCATCCCATAGGCACAAGCCAACTCTGTCAGAGAATTGGAATTAAAGTGCAACGAAAATTACAGGTTAGCTAGAGGAATCAATCAATTGTGTAACATTGAGCATCTTCAAGCATGACAATTGCAAAGCAAGCATTAACTTAGACTCAATCACACATCACATACATGTGCCAAAATTGAGAGTGAGAGAGAGAGAGAGAGAGAGAGAGAGAGAGAGAGAGAGAGAGATTTGGACACCAATTGAGTACGAGACTTTTTGAAGTTGCCCCCCTCCAAAAGGACTTTGTATTAATTAATTCTTCTTCTTTAGAAAAGCTTTTGATCAATACAACTGGTTCATAGCACTTTTTAGTGTACAAATTCAAGAGATGAAAGCTCTAAAATTTGACAGAGGTTGTGATTAGACTTTTCACTTGAAACACCTTGTTGAGCTCAATTCCAAAGCCCTAAACACCTTGTAGGTGATAGAATCTACGAGAAGAATCACGTTGGAAACAAGATATGTAAGCATTAAGAACTAATAACCTGTATAGGAAATTATGTAAAAGCGTGAGTATCCATAGCTATGGAGACTTGTGTGGGAGAGATAGAAAGGAGATGATGAGCCTTGAGAAGATCATGGAGAGCTTTCTTCTGGATGAGGATTGCATGGAGCTTCAAGAGCTAGGGTGAGTGAAGTTTCTTTACTCTCTCTAGTGCAACCATGCAAAAAACAAAGAAATCTCCCTCTTGCGGTCCTCAAATGAAAAAATTGAACTATAAAGTTGTTTATCTTGCTGTTTTCAATAAGCCAAGTAGGCCCTTTTTTTTTGGAACGCCTTCTTTGTCAAGTTATTCCAAAAATACTCACCCTAGGTCCTATAAAAGCAGTTTTCTATTTTTAGAACTACTCCTCTTACCTTTTTTTTGCATGCAGGAGGCTTGTGGTTGCATTTCTTACCTCCACATAGATTTAGGTTGGCATGTGTGGATGATAACACCTTGGCTCTCATTCCCACCTTATGAAGTATGGGGCAAAGAATAAACAAGGTCTCTTCTATGCATGATTAAAAGCTATTCTCGTAATTTAACATCGCTAAAAATAAGCCCTAGGTATGCATATAAGGCATTTGACTAAGTGAGACCCATATGCTTTTGATAGAGTTACTCTACAGAACTGAGGTGATACCCAAGTGTAATAGTGTGTTTATCCAAAGATACCGCGGTCCATAGTTGTGTATCTCTATAGTGGCATGGTTCTATGCCACTTGCTCAATCAAAAACTACCAAAAAAAGATTTATATAGATATTTATTTGGTCAGCAGGCAGCAACCCCATCCTAATTACACTATCTAATAGTATACAATGTGATAAGTTCATATATTTAATATGTGTTATCTGCACTAATTTTTAAGTACATAAGTAAAAAAACAAAAGTATATAATATTAGACTTGAAATAATTAGCTATTCATAGGATATTTTTTTCATAATCCAGGTGGTATTTACTTGTGCAAAATCTAGCCCTCATGATACACACTATATGAAAGTTACAGACTATACATATTTTCATATTCCATAAATGATACCGTATCTACTTTGGTTCATCATTTGGAACTGGCTACCTTCAAGTAGCCCCTGACTCACCTCTTGTCCCTTACCTACCTAATTTTAATCAAGAATTGATTGTCCTTTAACTTAAAAAGATGCTTTCCCTTCTTGGCTTTACTTGGAATATTCTCCCTGCTCTGGTCTCAATGGAAGAATTTGACTTTTTTAGGGCATAATGGAGTTAAAGAGTATATGACTTTATATCACAACCTCGAGAAGGTTTATGCTACTGGAGGGTTAGTTTGTTGTGCTCACCTGATAGCTCCCCCTTTGAGGCTATGTACTGGAAGGTTATACTATTGAGCTTTCCTCAAGGTTGTGCTATGACTATGGTTACATTGTCTGGTGGATTTTTTGGACCTCCTATCATATACACATATGAGTCTTACCGTAGCCCGAGCAAGATCTTTGGAGCGACCTAAAACTCGAGCAAGTTTCTAAATCGTTAGGACCCAATTTGTGCTATGTGTTCCAATCTATATTGTGATGGATGAAATGTTTTTTGCATTCTTGTTAGTAGGCTAATGCAATGGTCAATGAGCTAAAAACGGATGCCTCAATGTTTGAAGGCACCAAAGTGTAAATCAACAATCCTCATGCACTTAGAAACTTTTCAAACAAAATAAAAAAAAGAAACATTACATTGTTTATCTAAATGGGATATTTCTACAATTTATATTACATAGAGTATCAAGAAAAAGTAAACATTTGCATGCCAAGAAAAAGTGAGTCTCACGTGTCTTCATTTCAAATGCCAAAACCGTGTCATGTGCGTCAACTGCCATGGTTAAGATGCTTCCAAGAAGAGGATTTTAAGGCCTTGGAAAGTTTTCAAAATCAATACCAGGGACTATATATTCCAGAAAGAGATCTTAAGAAGTAGGATTACAACAAATGACATAGCATTATCAAGTGGTGAGGGCTCCTCCAGAGAAGTGGAAAAATAACCTCCTTTGAAGCTACTAGTAGTGACACATGTTGGTACAAGGTACTACTAGATGCAACTCCATAGGGGTTTCATTTAATAAGCAGAAACTCTGCACGTGGTGCTACAAGAAGCAACACTATACGGGAGAAAAAGTTCCCCCAGTGCTACGTGTACCACCATGTGCCAGCACATAGTGCTACAAGAAGCAACTATGCAATGGCTTAACGGCCGGGAAGCGCTTAGGAAGTAAGAGTATTCACGATGACATAGCATTGTCAAGAGGGGAGGGATCCTTTAGAGAACTTAGAAAACAAATTATCTTTCAAAGATGCATGTAGAACCTCCTGTCAACATGTGATGTTATAGGTAACATCAGATGAGATTTTTTCTCTTATTCTTGTCTTGGCCACAATGACTCAAGTGTCTAAGAACCAATAATATCAAGCCCTTGCCATCATGTGTTGTCACGTTGTGATACATGGAACTACATAGGAGTTTGTTTTGCCCAATTCTTCTCGAGTCCAAAAGGGCTAAATATATTGGAAGAGAAAATTACACCCTTTTCAAAGATGCTTGTAGTACCGTGTGTCGGCACATGGTACTATATGAAGCTTTGCAAGGACTTTATTATGTTGGGGTAAAGGCGAGTGCCTTACCCCGAGTCAAACACTAGATATGGACGCCCATTGTTTCACCTTATTGATTGAACATATACAAGAAATAAGGAGTACTCTCACTTCACTTTTGAGAGGTTGCCCACCCACTCCCCATGTCATCTCTCCTCTTCCCTTTTATGCACCGTGCATGCAAGCATCACACACTCACAAAATAGTCCCTCTCAAGATTCCTACATCACCATGTGATGACATGTGGTACTATAGCACCATGGGCAAACACGTGGTGCTACAAGAATCTCCACAAATTGCTTAAATGAACCCTTTGAAGCTTCCTATAACATTGAGTACTGACACGTGGTGCTATAGGAAACTCTACAAAGCACTTAAGTTAGTCCCTTTGAAGCTTCCTATAGCAACACATGACGATGCATGGTGCTACATGCAGCTCCATAAAGTGCTTAAATTAGACCTTATGAAGCTTCCTATAGCACCACATGCTGGCACATGGTGCTACAAGCAACTTTGCAAAAGACTTAAAGCTCCTATGAAGATTCCTAAAATATCATGTGCCAACACATGGTGCTACAAGCATCTCCACAAAGAGCTTAAATTAGCCTCTTTGAAATTTTCTTTAGCACCATGTGTCGACACGTGGTGCTACAAGAAACTCCACAAAGTGCTTAAATTAGCCTCTTTGAAATTTTCTTTAGCACCACTTCTTGACACATGGTGCTACAGGTAGGTCCACAAAGCTCATAGATTAGTCTCTTTGAAGCTTTCTATAGCACCACATGTAGACATATGGTGCTACATGCAACTCCATAAAGGGTTTAAATTTGCCATTATGAAGCTTCCTATAGTACTATGTACTGTCACATGGTGCTATAGGAATCTCCACAAAGCTATTAAATTAGCTTCTTTGAAACTTCCTTTAGCACCATGTGTCAAGAAGCTCCACAAAGTGCCTTAATTAGCCTTTTTAAAATTTCTTTTAGCACCACATGTTGACATTTGGTGCTACAGGAAACTCCACAAAGCGCTTAAAGTAGCCTCTTTGAAATTTCCTTTAGCACCATGTGTCGACATATGGTGCTACAGGAAGCTCGATAAAGCTCTTAAATTAGCCTCTTTGAAGCTTTCTATAGCACCATGTGCCGACACGTGGTGCTACAATTAGGTTTATAAAGGGCTTAAATTATCCCTTATGAAGCTTCCAATAGCACCACGTGCCAACATGTGGTGCTACAAGCAACTTCGCAAAAAGGATTAAAGCCCCTTTGAATATTCCTATAGCACCACTTTCCAACACGTGGTGGTATAGAAAATTTCACAAAGTGCTTAGATTAGCTGCTTTAAAACTTCCTTTAGCACCACTTGTCGACATGTGGTGCTACAAGAAGCTTCACATATCGCTTAAATTAGCCTCTTTAAAGCTTCTTATAGCACCATGTGTTGACACTTGGTACTATCAGTAGCTCTATAAATTGCTTAAATTAGCTCTTATGAAGCTTTCAATAGCACCACGTGCCAACACATGGTGCTATAAGAAACTCTACAAATGGCTTAAAGTCTCTTTGAATATTCCTATAGCACCACGTATCGACATGTGATGGTACAGGCAGCTCCAAAAACGCTTAAATTAGCCTCTTTGAAACTTCATTTAGCACCACGTGTCGACACGTGGTGCTACATGCAGCTCCACAAAGCACTAAAATTAACCTCTTTGAAGCTTCCTAGAGTAGCATGTGCCAACACATGGTGCTACAAGCAGCTTCATAAAGTGCTTAAATTAGCCCTTATGAAGCTTCCAATAACACCACGTGCCAACACATGGTGCTACAAGAAGCTTTGTAAATGGCTTAAATCCCCTTTGGATATTCCTATGCACCATGTGCCAACACATGGTGCTACAGGCAGCTCCACAAAGTACTTAAACTAGTCTCTTTGAAACTTCCACGTGTTGACACGCCTCCACAAAGCGTTTAAATTAGCCTCTTGAAAATTCCTTTAGCACCACATGTCAACACTTGGTGCTATAAATAGCTCCACAAAGCACTTAAATTAGCCTCTTTGAAACTTTCTTTAGCACCACATGTCGACATGTGGTGCTACATGCAACTCCAAAAAGCGGTTAAATTAGCCTCTTTGAAGCTTCCTATAGCACCACATGCTGACACATGGTGCTACAAGCAATTTTGCAATAGACTTAAAGCCCCTTTGAAGATTCCTAAAATATCATGTACTGACACATGGTGCTACAAGCGCTTTGTGAAGTTGTATGTAACACCACATGTCAACACGTGGTGCTAAAGAAAGTTTCAAAGAGGCTAATTTAAGTGCTTTGTGGAGCTACTTGTAGCACAAGAAGTTCTAAAGAGGTCAATTTAAGCGTTTTGTGGAGCTGCTTGTAGCACCACATGTCGACACGTGGTGCTACATGAAGTTTCAAAGAGGCTAATTTAAGAGCTTTGTGGAGTTGCATGTAGCACCACGTGTCAACATGTAGTGCTAAAGAAATTTTCAAAGAGGCTAATTTAAGCGCTTTGTGGAGTTGCCTGTAGCACCAGGTTTCGACACGTGGTGCTATATGAAGTTTCAAAGAGGCTAATTTAAACACTTTGTAGAGTTGCTTGTAGCGCCACGTGACGACACATGGTGCTACATGAAGTTTCAAAGAGGCTAATTTAAGCGCTTTGTGGAGTTGCATGTAGCACCACGTGTTGACACGTGGTGCTAAAGGAAGTTTCAAAGAGGCTAGTTTAAGCGCTGTGGAGCTGCTTGTAGCACCATGTGTCGACACATGGTGGTACATGCAACTCCACAAAGCGCTTAAATAAGACTCTTTGAAACTTCATGTAGCATCACTTGTCGACAGGTGGTGCTACATGCAACTCCACTTAAATTATCCTCTTTGAAACTTCCTGTAGCACCACGTGTCGACAGGTAGTGCTACAAGCAACTCGATAAAGTGCTCAAATTAGCCTCTTTGAAACTTCCTGTAGCATCACGTGTCGATACGTGGTGCTACAAGCAGCTCCACAAAGCGCTTAAACTAGCCTCTTTGAAACTTCCTTTAGCGCCACGTGTCGACACGTGGTGCTACAAACAACTCCACAAAGCTCTTAAATTAGCCTCTTTGAAACTTTTCTTTAGCACCACGTATCGACACGTAGTGCTACATGCAACTCCACAAAGCGCTTAAATTAGCCTCTTTGAAACTTTTCTTTAGCAGCACATATCGACACGTGGTGCTACATGCAACTCCACAAAGCGCTTAAATTAGCCTCTTTAAAACTGCTTGTAGCACCACGTGTCAACACGTGGTGCTACAAGCAGCTCAAAGCACTTAAACTAACCTTTTTGAAACTTCCTTTAGCACCACATGTCGCCGCGTGGTGCTACAAGCAACTCCACAAAGCGCTTAAATTAGCATTTTTGAAACTTTCTTTAGCACCACGTGTCGACACATGGTGCTACATACAACTCCACAAAGCGCTTAAATTAATCTCTGTGAAAGTTTTTTTAGCACCATGTGTCGACACGTGGTGCTACAAGTAGCTCCACAAAGCACTTAAACTAGTCTCTTTGAAACTTCCTTTAGCACCATGTGTCAAGATGTGGTGCTACACACAACTCCACAAAACTCTTAAATTAGCCTCTTTAAAACTTTCTTTAGAACCACGTGTCAACACGTGGTGTTACAAGGGTCTCCATGAAGCTCTTAAGTTAGTCTCTTTGAAGCTTCTTATAGCACCGCATATCGACATGCGGTGCTCCACACAGCTCCATAAAGGCCTTAAATTAGTCCTTATGAAGACTCATATAACACTAAACTGGTGCTATAGGCAGCTCCACAAAGATATCAAATTAGGCTCTTTGAAACTTCCTTTAGCACCATGTGTCGACACGTGGTGCTATAGGAAACTCCACTATAAAGACCCACCACTTTTTGTATTCTTTGTAGTCTTCAAGTCGAGTTCTCTAACAAAGACGAGGTGTATTTTAGTACTTGTCATTCTTATGTGAATGAGGACTACAAACATTTTACAGAGATAAGCAGAGAGAGAGAAAAGAGAACAAAAGAAAACATGCAACATAAATGGAAAAATTGAGAGAGAGAGAGAGAGAGAGAGAGAGAGAGAGAGAGAGATCGTATTAATTTCATCAAAGGTCAAACATGACCTATGAGACCAAAGAAACATTTCTTATGCTCTATTGAGATTATCAATGGGCACTTTGACGCTTCAGGACCATGGATGTATTGAGAGAAAAAAGCTTAAATACGACCAAATATGGACATATGATACTTAAGGACCACAAATGTATTGAGAGTCCATGGGGTAGTTGTGAGAAGAAGGAATATCGGGGGAGATCCAAGCTCAAAATGTGAAGGAGAAAAGCTTGAATATGTTCAAATGTGATCCTCACTCTTAAACTTGTAAGGGGCATAATGAGCATATGGACGTGCGCGCACACGTGCGCGTGTGCACACACACACACACACACACACACACACACACACACACACACTCACAGATGATACACTGCTTTGTACAAGCCCAACAAAATTGCATGGTAAGAATTCCTAGTTCCACACCTTGTGACTTCTTGGGTTTGAAATTTTATGAGGGATGCTACTCTAAAAGGCTTGTACCTCATGTTCTATGAGGTCCATTATACACACACATTCCTTTTTACCTACATCTTACATCTTGACATGAGAAAAATTAAGCACATAATTGCTAAAGAGCCATTCCTAATGGTTCATTTGTGAAATCATTTGTCTCCTTTGCAATGTGCTATCATCATCTATTCTCAACTTAATGTCCTCTAATAGCCAGCACCTCTATCTTGGCTTGACTAGAGTGTAAGTACTAAATAAAAACACATGTGTGAATGATTATTAAGTAGAAGTATCTTGATTATTTTGGGATTTTCAAAATCGTATATTGATAATTTTTGCGCGGTTTAGTAATTGCTCCGAATAACTCGCTCAGGATTTGGGATTCTGCTACACACATATGACAATGTGCCTTGTTGATCCTTGGGTTGGAAATTGGCCCTGGTTAAGACTCTTAATTGGTGTTGTTATTTGGTTGCTATGGAAGTTAACCCTTGATTCTTACCTATCATATATTATTTACCTTGTTTTCCTCCAAAAGAATCTCATTTCCTGGGTCACCCTCAGACTACAAGAGGTTCTTCATATTAGTGACGCTAGCAGTGCGATGCTCAAATGTGATAATCTACGGCGTCGCTATGATTGTCGCTATTTTATTTGTTGCATAGCGACACCGACATGGTAAAAAAATAATCCGTCAATGCCAAAAACTCAGATCTCAGATTTGAGTTTTGACACTCTAGCAAAACAGGTATACCCACGTCGCTCTCTCTCTCTCTCTCTCTCTCCCCCCCCCCCCCCCCCCCGCCCCCCACCCCATACACACACACACACACACAGGAGGAGAGGAAGGAGAGCCAGGTATGCTCCTTCCCTCTCCTCCCTCTCATGTTCCCTGCCCCTCTTTCTCTCTCTCTCTCTCTCTCTCTCTCTCTCTCTCTCTCTCTCTCTCTCCCACACACACACACACACACACACACAGTGTATGTGTGTGTGTGTGTGTGTGTGTGAGAGAGAGAGAGAGGGAGAGAGAGAGAGAGAGAGAGAGAGAGGGACACTCACAATGCTGAGTAGGAATTAGAGGTACTGAAGCAGATGATGTAGCAGAAGCAATTTTCATTTGAAAAATTTGCATTTTTGTTCTGTGTATGTGCATGCATGTTTGAAAGAGAGAGAGAGAGAGAGAGAGAGAGAGAGAGAGAGAGAGAGAGAGAGATTAGGTTAGATTTAAAATTAGATTTTGATTTAGTTTATTAAAGTTTAGCTTCAGATTTACGGTTTAAATTTAGAGTTAGGTTTATGGTTATGTTTGCAGTAGTTTGCATGTAGCTCACATGAGTTTAGGTATGTAGTTGTTCACAAGTGCAAACATCTCTCTCTCTCTCTCTCTCTCTCTCTCTCTCTCTCTCTTTCTTCCTCTCTTTCTCTCTGAACTAAACGCTACGGATGTTGTATGCAAGCTCACGAGTGCAAACATCTCTCTCTGTTTCTCCCTCTCTTCCTCTCCACGGATGCGGCATTAAGTTGGAAAGATTTCAACGGCATGATACTTAGAATGGAGGTTGACATGTAATGTGCACAGTAATCCCTTGAACAAGGAGCCGATGTGAAGAGATGTTAAGCTGCTGTGAATTGCTACAGCTGAACAAGAGGCAAAGGGGTTTTTTCCACTACATGCATTGTCATGTAGACGTGGGTGTGTAGATTTCTCATACCCACAAATATAGGCTTTGACTAATAAAGACGAGATTATAACCCGATGGTTTTGATCTCTGTGCACCTCTAGACCAAGGTGTGCGAGGATCGAACATGGCTAGAGAATTTGAGGTAGTTTACAGAGTGACCTATGGTTTCTTGATTGTGAGGGAGGTTGAGAGAGAGAGAGAGAGAGAGAGAGAAGCGACAGAGGATGCCAACAAAAGATTAAATTATGTTCAGGTTATAAGGTTTTTACATTCATTATGAGTAGTGATGACGATCTGGGGCCGTCCAACCGAAACACCTATCTTTCAACAAGGATCTTATGTCCTTGTAATCAATGCAAACATGCTGTGCGACGGACAAGACGCATTTCTTTGCAGTACGTTCACAATTTTGGGGAGTTTGACCCATCTAGTTGTTGCCAATTACAACTTGTCGGACTCCGACGCTGGCCAACATGCAGCAATCTTGCAACCAATAGACGTGTTCGCAAGCGCTTTGGTCAAGCAGCATATTTGAGGCCAGAAGATGCAGCCTCTGACAGCTTGGAGGGTGATCATGTAGACCACATTCCCAACGAAGCTATGTTTGAGCCCAAAATCGATGAAATAACTGAGACGATCATGGATTCAAAAAGGCTTATCTATGACATGAAAAGTGAAGCCACTGAATGGCGGAGCATGTGTGTCTAGATTGAAGGCGCTCATGGTTCTTCTCAACATGCAGGCAAAGTTTCGATGGAGTGACACTAGCGTCACAGGTCCTTTCAGGTGATCTATTACAATGTGTGTACTTCAATAAAAGCCTTGAACTGTATAATGTACCAAATTACTTACACAAGTGTACTGTATTTTTTTTGCTGAGTAGATTGCTCAAAAAGCACATAATGCCAGTTGTTAATGTGATGCCAGATTCCAGAGAGGAAACAAGAAAGATCTTGCAAAACTTGGGGATGGATTACAATTCTATTCACGCTTGTCCCAACAACTGAATTCTTTTCAGAGGGGAATACATAGACATGGAGAAGTGACTCTCTCTATGGTATGAGTTACCCATCTCATTGGCAAGAAAGATACTTTGGGAGCCAGAATTGACCTTAGAAATGCGGATCGTTTGGAGAAATACTGGCCGCATACAACACCCGATGGATCAATAAAACTCCCTAAAGCACCATGGATTTTGACAGGAGGCCAAGAATGCAAAGTAGAAGAGATCATTCGATCTATGCGGACGCCCACTGGCATAATGCACTCGCTCTGAACATGTTTCACTAAAGAAGGGAAGCTTACTGGTTTGAAGTCACACGACTAGCATAAAATGTGTTAGGTATGTTTGAAGTGGAATATATTAGAGTGGGAATTGTGTAGCATATCTGTGTGTGGAGTTTAATACCATTGCTAGACATGTTTTGCAGTTTATTTTACCGGTGGCCATTGAGGGTTGTTTGTCTACAGACGTTTGTTCCACAATCTACAAACTTGCAAAGTTGGTGCAATGGATCTCCCAAAAGGAGATCCATGTAGGATCCATATCATCCGCCAAACTAAACACTGCGGAGGTTGTATCAGAGTCCCTAGTTTATAGTGGTGGAGAGTGGCTAGACGGATTTGATCGTGCCCGAGACGCTATGGCGAACCAGAGATGATGACCGTATATCTGGGATTGTCATGTGCAATCTCGCTGCTGAAAAGAAAATGACGTAAGATCTAGAGGCTAAGATCAATCAATTTTGCATGCTTCACAATCCTGTGATACAAAAGTGGATTTCATAGTACAAGGATGCAAAGAAAAAGCGACAAAGGGCACAAATCGAGTGGAGATGGGGAAGACGACAACCGATGCATGTTTCAGTGGGTCTTGAGAGCCTACCAACATTCATGAGATTAAGATGGTTGCAAAACCAATTGAAAAGCGCACAACAATGCGGCAAACAAGTGACTAAGGAGGAGTGGGAGTACTCTCGGGGTTGTGCGACCAAGGTAAGTTTGCAATGTATGACCAAAATGAAATGAAGAACATTTGCCTAAACGGAGAGCTCTATATAGACATAGGGAGTTATGCTGTTGGGGGAAATTGTAGCATAACCTAATCAACCCAAGTCCAACAAAATTATCAATCCTAGGATCGGTAACCCGGCTAGGACATGGAAACACGAGCATCATGGGATGTATCGAATGAGAGGATTCAAGAGAATGCTCTTCCAATGCAAATAGAGATTAGCCATGAATCACTAACTTTATCACATCATCAATCAAGCATCACCTACACACATTAAGCCCACCAAAGTCTGACTTACCATAGACTAGAATCTCAAAGCACACTCTTAACAAGCACACACTAATTGCATTGGTGTTGGCCTCTCCAATCACCACATGCGAATCGAGGTAATTCATCAAAATCTACACACACAAGGTGGATGGTGCTAGAGTTTCATTAAACTCATCCACACACAAGCAAACAATAGGACACATACACTAATCACAAGATTAAGAACCAACTTAATCAACCTAATTAGAGATGTTAAATATCGTAAACCGAGTGCTCATGGAAGGATAGGAGTGGTCAATAAGGAAGAAATCATCACACACACTCAAATCTAAAATAATGAGAAGGTGAATTAAGACTAATGATGAAAATAGAGATTAGATTGAGAAATGATTCTCTAATTACAATGGATTAGCATAGCCTCTTAATCATGGGCATTAAGCTCAAGGCTAGGCCATCCATAGAGTGGACACTCAAGAGAGAGAGAGAGAGAGCTCTCAAGAATGGATCCTCAAGAATGACTACTCAAGAATGAAGCCTCCTTGTATAAAGATTTTCACCACAATTCCTTCTACTATGGGATTATTTTGAGCCCTCTACCTAGCATATACACTTAGGAATTCCAAATGAGCCTAAGACCTTATACAATGTGGATAGGAAATATTGTGCACATCCAGAGCAATTCTCCAATTTGGTGCATAATCTGTGTCATATGTGTTAGCTGTTGCTAACATTCCCCCCTTCCTAATTTGATGCACGTCCTCGTGTGCTGGTAAAGCAAAACACGGTGACATGGTAGAAAGCAAGTCCATGGAAGAAATGTTGAGCTTTAAAACATAAAACAAGTAATGAGTATTAAAGGCCAACAAGGATAAATAAAACATGAAGTATAATGCACAATCATGCAAAGTGAATTTTTTGCTTCTATAAGATGGGCCAATCATAGTCAAAAACTAAACAACATAAAGCAAAAAAACACTTAAAGCTATCATGAAGATTAAACCACTTGAAATTTCAGTTTTATGCATACAACACAAGCAATAAATTATGACCCTAGGCTAATGCAAGGTCATAAACCTACTAGCCTAAAAACTAGATGACCAATCTTAATAAAGCTTCCAAGTCTATCATGTCTACGGGCTATAAAAAACCTCCTAATCTATTAGTATGTTGTCACAACTTTTTGAAGCTTATGGAAGTTTGTTTTTGACATTTCATAGAAAAAAAGTAAAGCACAATACAAGGCTACCACCCCAAGGAAAGTCTAGATACGACTCTCGGCTCCTTGGACCCTCAAGAAGGTGTTCCAAGAATCTACTAGCCTACCAAGGTGATGGCTAACCCCTATCATGCCAGGGCATCAGTTTAGGGCCTTGACCAAGCGAGCCAATGTGATTCCCCTTGCTTGCCAAGTGCTAATAAGACGCTAGGCCTCACAAAAACACAACATAACTGTAACATTTAATGGCCTAAAAACTTGTGTGTAGCGGAAATTAGCATGAACATAGTGGGCATTTCAGTAGAATAGATTCCTAATGAGAATTACAAGAGTGCTTGGGTGGAGAGAGCAACAAAAAGCATAACACCTAGTTAGATATCATGAACAATAGTTTCAAAAGAGAGAGAAATTAAGCTGTTGACAACAGTTGAGGACCGGATTTACATGGAGCCGGTCCCCCCTCCAAAAGGCTTTGTATTATGGTTTCTCCCATCAAGAGAGACATTGTACAATACAATTCTTTGTGTTCCTTCAAGACTAGCTAGTGCAATGAAGATGAAAGCTTCATGCACTAAGCAAAACACTTATCAAACACAACATCAATTCTCTCCGGTCTCAGACCCAAGACCTCACACACCTTCGAAGATGGTGAGAGCTAGCGGGGTATGAGAGTAGATTGAGAGGAAGAAGGAGTATTCTTACGAGAAAGATGTACATCTTCTCACATAATCACTCATATTAGCATAGCTTAGATTAGTAATTAGCATGGTAGAGGAGATGAGCATGCATTGAAGCTTGGCTCTTGGTTGGATTTGCATCACAACGCCAAGAGTTATTGGTGTAGGCCTCCCTTCTCACAAGCTTGGAGTAGGTGGTAAGCTTTCCATTAAAGCTTGAGAAGGAGAGAGAGTCTTCTTTACTTCACACATGAGATTGTGTGAGTGTGTGTGTGATAATGCCTTGCAAAAATCTGCCCCCTCTCTCTCTCTCTTGGTAGACCCCTCTTGCTATTTGCTCATGCTACAGTCTCATTGGACCTCCCTAGGGCTAGCCAATGATAATTAAGCAATATAAGTGATAGCCTTCTGACATGTGTCCCCCTTTCCCCTTTTGTGAGAGCTTTATGTAATTAATAAATGCAACTAAACTCTCATTGGAACCCTTTGCCTCCTGGCCAATAGGAATCAGGCAAGCCATTGGGCTGCTGAATGCTCATTGGACCCCTTGGGAGACTGTCCAATAGTCTTCTAGAGAGATTAATTCTCATTGGTTCTTTTATTAAGTGTTTTAAATTAATTAAACTAGATTTACTCTAGCCTAATTCTCATTGTTCCACCTCCAATGAACTTAAAGGAGATTCTCCTTTCAGAGAATTTAACATTGGCAGCCAAGCGATCAAACCATGGTGCCCCTGGGATTACATCCTCATGCTTGAGAGGAGAGATAAAGAAGTCCTCTTTGTCCACATAGCTTTGAACATGAAGTCTCAATTTGCCGATTAAGGGAGTGAGTGAAGCTTCTTGCCCCTTGAAAGCACTGTCTGCGGGTAGGAAATCTCCCATCTCGTAGGCTTGTATTCCTAGCTTGGTGGCCAACTCTATAGATATAAAATTTTGAGTAGAACCAGGGTCAAAGAGAATAAAAGCATCATGTTCTCTTACCTTTCCCCAAGCATGGCATAGAGGAGATCCTTTGTGGTGAGTTTGGTGATTCTCCTCCTCTTGGATTTCAATTAAGGTAGCTCTAGGAGGGTCATGGAGGGTGTTCTTTTGGGAACAAGCGCGGTACACATGCCCTTGTTCGCCGCACTTGAAACACCGGTTATCCTTGCGATAACGCTCAAGCTCTTCAGGAGAGAGTTTGTTTTTACCTTTGTAAACTCCCTTCTCTTTAGCTTTGTTGGAGTTTCCCTTAGGAGACTTTTGGACATTGTCCTTCCCCTTAGGCTCATTGGAACCCTTGTTTTCAGTGGGCTTATTATTTCTTTTAGCTCCCGTTTGGATTGATTCGAGAGGCCACCATAGTATGGTGTATTACCGTCGATATGGTACGTGGCCTTTGGGAGTTGACATACTCCGCCATTTCTTCGGTTAAGACCACACAAAATTGTTGCTTTTGCTCTCCAAAATCCAACTTTTTGAAGACAGTGGCTTTGAGTTGTAGGTCCCAAAACTTGTCTACATATTTGTGGATGGATTCATAGGGAGAGAGCTTTAAGCTTTGCCATTCGGTGAGTACTTTGTCGTTGGCATCGGTGGTCAAAAACTGCTTCATAATGGAAGCTCTTAAAGCTTTCCAAGTTCGTGGAGCTTCATCGTTGGCTCGTATTCTAGACCACCATTCCGTGGCAGACTTTTGAAAGTGCATAGCTTAGAGGAATCCGTGAAGCCCTCATCTCCGAACGCTGCATCAAATTGTTGGATAAAGGTCAAGACATTGTCCGTAGCACCAAAGGTGCCATCATAGGTAAGGAAAGAGATGCTCTTCCCTCCCTCTTTGAACTTCTTCAGCTTGGACGACCTCTTCCATGCAGCATAGGATTTCCTATGGCCTCTTCTTTTTGATGGTTCAAAGATTGCACCATCACTTTCTTCAGAAGGTGAAGAATTTGAGGAAGGTGGAGAAGAGGGTGACCTCTTTCTCGCCTCTTTCTTGTCTTGATCTTCATCGTCTTCACCATCACTTTCTTCAGAAGGTCAAGAGGATGAAGAAGATGGAGAAGAGGGTGTCCTCTTTCTCGCATTTTTCTTCTCTGCTTTTTGTCATCCCTCTTTGAATTATGGTGTGGAGAAGGGTGCGATGGTCTTCTCCGTTTTGGAGGTGATGGAGAGCGTTTAGCCCACCGTCTTCGTGGAGCCATCTCCGCCGAGGTGGCGGGAGACTCACTTCTTTCTCGTTCCTTCTGTGGAGGCTCTTGAGTTCTCCTTTGAGAAGGAGATGCATCATCAAGAAGTAAATTCTTGAGCCCTTTGTATGGATTCTCTTCTTCTTCCCGAATCCGAGAGAGACCTCTTTTGGAAGTCTCACAAGGAGGCTTCCTAGGTGTTCTCTCGTCATGGTGGTGAACTTGGAGAATCCTATGACCACGGAGCTGCCGTGGCACTTCACTTTGGAGAGATGGATTGCCCATGGCTTGTTGAAGCGTAGAAACAAGATAGTTAACAAGCATCAGGGCATCATTAGTAGCTTGCTCATTAGCAAAATCAAAGTTATCAACATTAATTTCACTCTCTTTACTATTGTCAGCCATTCTAACAACTTTTAGGTGTAAACTTTTAGGTTTACTTTGGCACTTCAAGCCCTAGTTGCTACTCCTCTTTACCCCTTTAGAAAAAGAACTCAAGCTACTGTACCCGTGGCTCAAATACCATTAATTGCAAGGAATAGAAGAGAGGGTCGTTCAACACCAAAATAGCACCGGCTCCTGTCAAGCTTCTAATAGCTCAATAGTGGTTAAACCGTAGGCAAGCCCCATAGGACTCCACTATTAAGACCATAGCTCTCGACGGTGATGCCCCGTTAGCTACACGAAGGTAGGCGCACTGCAAGGCTGAAAAATCCCTATTCTACTTACTCATAGGCACTTAATAATACCAACCATTTATAGCTAGCTTGCGGACCTCCCTTCTTGAGCAAGAAAAGAGAAACCTTGTGCTCTGATACCAATGTAACATTTAATGGCCTAATACTTGTGTGTAGCGGAAATTAGCATGAACATAGTGGGCATTTCATTAGAATAGATTCCTAATGAGAATTACAAGAGTGCTTGGGTGGAGAGAGCAACAAAAAGCATAACACCTAGTTAGATAGCATGAACAATAGTTTCAAAAGAGAGAGAAATTAAGCTGTTGACAACAGTTGAGGACCGGATTTACATGGAGCCGGTCCCCCCTCCAAAAGGCTTTGTATTATGGTTTCTCCCATCAAGAGAGACATTGTACAATACAATTCTTTGTGTTCCTTCAAGACTAGCTAGTGCAATGAAGATGAAAGCTTCATGCACTAAGTAAAACACTTATCAAACACAACATCAATTCTCTCCGGTCTCAGACCGAAGACCTCACACACCTTCGAAGATGGTGAGAGCTAGCGGGGTATGAGAGTGGATTGAGAGGAAGAAGGAGTATTCTTACGAGAAAGATGTACATCTCCTCACATAATCACTCATATTAGCATAGCTTAGCTTAGTAATTAGCATGGTAGAGGAGATGAGCATGCATTGAAGCTTGGCTCTTGGTTGGATTTGCATCACAACGCCAAGAGTTATTCGTGTAGGCCTCCCTTCTCACAAGCTTGGAGTAGGTGGTAAGCTTTCCATTAAAGCTTGAGAAGGAGAGAGAGTCTTCTTTACTTCACACATGAGATTGTGTGAGTGTGTGTGTGATAATGCCTTGCAAAAATCTGCCCCCTCTCTCTCTCTCTCTTGGTCGACCCCTCTTGCTATTTGCTCATGCTACAGTCTCATTGGACCTCCCTGGGGCTAGCCAATGATAATTAAGTAGTATAAGTGATAGACTTCTGACATGTGTCCCCCTTTTCCATTTTGTGAGAGCTTTATGTAATTAATAAATGCAACTAAACTCTCATTGGACCCCTTTGCCTCCTGGCCAATAGGAATCAGGCAAGCCATTGGGCTGCTGAATGCTCATTGGACCCCTTGGGAGACTGTCCAATAGTCTTCTAGAGAGATTAATTCTCATTGGTTCTTTTATTAAGTGTTTTAAATTAATTAAACTAGATTTAATCTAGCCTAATTCTCATTGGTCCACCTCCAAGGCCATCCAATAGGAATTGGGTACACCTTGTGGGCATCTGGGCTAGGGAGCTAACATGTGTCCCTCATTCCCTTTGTGTAAAGGGAGCTTGTGTGTGTGTGTGTGTGTGTGTGTGTGTGTGTGTGTGTGAGTTTCTCTCTCATCCCCTACTCCCAAGGCTCGCCCCTTCCTATGTAGGGATTGATAAAGACTTTTGGGACACACACAAAGCATCCAATCCCCCCCATGCTTGACCTTTGGACACAACCTTTGAATTTTGGAACCTTAGCATCTTGGAAGTCTTAATGGACTGAACCTTAGGGTCTTTTAAGCCCATTGTTGCACATGGCTCTTTTGCATATGGCCCCCCCTTTGGATCCCTATTTTCTCTCCTTTGGATCCCTATTGTGGCCGGTCTGCTAGCTTAACCAATATTCTAACTTTTTCTCCTCTAGCACTTTCCCATATTAAATGACCAGTTTAACATGAGAAAATCATTTAGGAGAATTAGATATTGATTATTATGACATAACATAGAGATTTTCTTTTCATGTGTCTAGTAGCATTTTTGCTACTTTTTCTTGACACTTTTTTGCTTCATTGTTTCATTTTCTAGCACTTTTTTATTGCTTCCATCATAAGATGTTTATGACAAATGGACTAAGGGACTAAAGCCTGTTCATAACCCTAGGTCATGTTAAAAATGAATGGAGTATTAAGACTATCACTAAGAGTCTAGGACTAATGAGCAATGACCCTACATTAACCTAAGGTCAAGGCCAATTACCTATGATTAGCACACATAAAACCAAATTTTTAATGAGTTAATATTCACAAAGCAAAGTGTTGAAACTTTAGTATGCTTAACTTTAAAAAAATGAAAGAACCATAGCTTAGAAGCAGATTCACTTAATCCAAGCATAGAGAATGGAGAGATAAACAAAAGAGCAATATCATGGAAGGATTTCACCTATTCATGCTCTTTTGAGCATCCTTGAGCAAGCATCCACTTTTTTTTGTAGAGAAGTCTCTTGATTCCCTTTATTTACAACTTCTTGAAGCTAAGTGTAAACACAAGCTACAAAAGCTATTTATTGAACGCCAAATGCACACAAAAACATTAATGAAATCCTAATGCTAGGTTTTTTAATACCCAAATATGCCAAAGGGAAAAAACCAATGAAAAAGAAATGCCTTTGGTTATGCACATGATGCTCTTTGATAGCAAATGCATACACATAAAAAATGAGAGAATGAGCTTCTACATAAGAAAATTTTGCAATTTGAAAGTCTCTCAAATTAACACTATTTGACCTAATCAAGCAATGCACACACTCAAAAATTAAGCACAAAAGTTCAAATTTGGCTCAATTGGCAATGTAGTTAGGCTTACACCTAATGATTGCACACATATTTGATGCAATCAAAAGTATTTGGGTGCCTCAATTGACCATCAAGCATTGAAAATCAAGTGGTTTGGATGGGCACACACACTCAAATTTTGCCCATTTTTTGTGGCATTTAGGCTTGTCCAATGATTAAATTAGCTTAACATACACATCACTGACATGATTGCACATTTACATATCATCAATTACATCAATTTCTATGCATGCACACACTCAAGATTAGGTGTACACACACTTAAATTTTTTGGTAGTTTTTTTCTTCTTTGGTGCATTACACACACAATGATTTTTATGCACACACATGAATTCTTGTTGCAAATTAAGCTTAATCTTGACATACACTTCATCAAGTAGTCAAATTTGACCATCAATTTTATTTCAAAACAATCCAATTAGGCTTCTCAAAGTATATCAATTGATTTACACACCTAATTTTAGCAATAAATTAGCAACACATTGGAATCAAATTAATCACCCAAAAATTGAATGGACTAGGCCAATGCACTTATAATCGATTGCATCCAATCTAATCCTTGCTCCATGCGATAATTCCACCATGCACACACATATGTCGCTCTTCCAAATTAGCCCAAAAATTGACCATTGTTTTTAAGCCAAAAATCAAACACTCAAATCATCAAATTAAGCATGGATTAGCACAATTAACTTGATAAAAGTGTTGATTCCACCTCTTATAAGGGGATTTAACATACATCACACTTCAAATGTTAGCGGTTAGGTTAGCAAAGTTAGTTAAAAATTAGCATGAAATTAGTACAATTAGCATGGAAATGAAGCGAAATTAGTAACAATTAGTATGAAATTAGTTAAATTGGGGGTTTGGGGTATTCATAACTCAAAAATTAGCCTCAATTACTTGCACAAACATCATCAAATTTAACCAAAATTGAGTTACACACACTCAAAACCAATGAAACTAGTAGTGAAAACTACTCTATTCTAAACATCCTATACTCACTAGCTTAGGTTATCAATCCCCGGCAACGGCGCCAAATGTTGGGAGCAATCGTAGCATAACTTAATCAACCCAAGTCCAACAAAATTATCAATCTTAGGATCGGCAACCTGGATATGGCATGGAAGCACGAGCATCATGGGATGTATCAAATGAGAGGATTCGAAAGATTGCTCTTCCAATGCAAATAGAGATTAGCCATGAATCACTAACTCTAATCACATCATTAATCAAGCATCACCAACACACATTAAGCCCACCAAAGTCAGACTTGCCATAGACTAAAATCTCAAAGCACACTCTTAACAAGCCCACACTAATCGTATTGGTGTTGGCCTCTCCATCACCACATGCCAATCAAAAGGTACTTCATCAAAAGCTACACACACAAGGTGAATGGTGATAGAGTTTCATTAAACCCACCCACACACAAGCAAATAATAGGGCACATACACTAATCACAAGATTAAGAACCAACTTAATCAACTTAATTAGAGATGTTATATATCGCAAATCGAGTGCTCATATAAGGATAGGAGTGGTCAATAAGCAAGAAGTCATCACATACACTCAAATCTAGAATAATGAGAAGGTGAAACTACTTCATGACATAATGGAATATAGAAGAATTAAGACTAATGAAGAAAGTAGAGACTAGATTAAGAAATGGTTCTCTAATTACAATGGAAGCACTAGCCTCTTAAGCATGGGCATTAAACTTAAGGCTCAAGAGAGAGAGAGCCCTCAAGAATGACTACTCAAGAATGAAGCCTCCTTGCACAAAGGCTTCTTATAAAGGCTTGCACCACTATGGGATTAAGTTGAGCCCTCTGCTAGCATATACACTGTGCAACTCCAAATGATCCCAAGACCTTATACAATATGGATAGGAAATATTGTGCACATCCATAGCAATTCTCCAACTTGGTGCATAATCCGTGTCACATGTGTTAGCCGCTGCTAACATATGCGCCTTGTGTACACACCTGGGTTGACTGTGTACCCCTGATGCGTACATGCCAAGTTTTTGTGGAGATTTTGTAGCTATGCATGGCTATTTTTAATGCAAAAAATCAATGGTAGAGGACCAAAATCGCATGCTGATTTGCAACCTACTTAAACAGGTGAGGGTTCTCTAATACCCTCGCTTAGCCTTGCTCTGCATATTACTTGTTATAATCTTTGAGTGAGGGTCATGTATTTTTTTGTTGCCTTGCATACTTTGATATGGATTTGGTTGGAAAAAACTAGTGCTTCATAGGTTGGTGCCAAACTCACTTTAATGGTTTCTTAATGAGTTTAGCAAATCACTATTGGTCATTCTTTTTTTTACTATGTCAAATGATATGATATCTCTAATTGAAGTCAATGCTTGGTTTTGCATGAGCTTTATTTCTTAAAACTATTTTAGTGGCCTAACTTGTAAATCTTTAATGAAGAAATTGTGTTTATAATCATATTATGGTAAATAATTGTTTTACTACAACAGTCTCTGGCAATTTTTGAATACTTGATGCGATAAAAATACTTTGGAAGCTCAAAGTTGCTTGGGAAGTATGGCATAAATCAGTTTAAACCCCCTTTGTTGAAATGTGGTATTGTGTCCATATAATTGAACACTACCACCTATCTTGTTTTCTATGGGTGGCATCTGAATTGGATGTGGTTTAAAATTGGGGATGTGCTGTTGGTTTTTGTGTCTACTGGATATTGGGAGTTTTTGTACTGCTATATTTAAAGCTTGGGAACACTCACATTTGTAAAATCTGTTGATTTTGAAAATGGTCTTTAAGACAGGGTAATACTAAAGGAATTTGATATGGCTATTGTTTAGAGTAGCTATGATTGTGACTTAGAGTTGGGACTTTGGCTTGTACTAATCACTCATATAAATAGGCACTGTGGGTTTTGTTTATGAACTATGACCTGATGCTTTGATCATAGAAACAATTGGAAATTGTTTAAATTACTATGTTGGGACATACTTTTTCAGCTGGTCTTGAGAAACTTAGTTCTGATGTCTTCTTATGACCCTTTGCTACTAGGAATCTCGACTAGCTCTCTAATTTACATTCTAGTTATTTTGGAATGAGATTCTACTTCATAAAAATAAAATCTTGAATTGTTTTGAATAGTTGAGTTTGGCGATATAGTTTACTGGTGTTTTCTAGTCTTCCAATTAATATGCTAAATGAGAACTGGATGATTGATCCTTGGAATGGGCTTTACATAAAAACCATGGCTTTATTAATAGCTCTAGTTCTAGGGATTACTTAAGTGCCAAATTTTGCAGACAATGGCTAGTGCTTGGTTTGTAGCAGTAAATCTCTAACCATTTTTACATTGGTATAAACAAAGCCGGATCATATTGGCTTCTAGAATTTCTAAATTTGTAGTTGTATGGCACTTTAGTCCCGAGAAATAGATTGGCTTGCAAGCTGTCTAGGCTACTTAAGGCTTCACTTTTCATGGTATTTTGTTAACAACTTGGACATAGTCCTGAGAAATAGATTGGCTTGCAAACTGTCTAGGCTACTTAAGGCTTCACTTTTCATGGTATTTTGTTAACAACTTGGACACTAGTCTGATGGAATTTTGTTTAAACATAATAAGCAAATGGTTAACTGTGTGACTGGCTCATGTTTTAGGATACTTCAAACTTCAAAAAGTTTTGGGACAACACTTGGATCAGAAGGGGTGATGGCCTTCTGATCACAACAATTTTATTAAACTTTTTTAATGTTCATTTGTGAAAGGATAATTACATCATATTCTATGAAATATTTAAGGGATCTTTTGACACTTGGATCTGAAGGGGTAGTGGCCTTCTGATCACATTAAAAACATATGAAAAAATACTTCTTTATGTTTTGGGGCTTCTAATTCAAAATTTCATATCATATTTGGAATACATCACAAATTTGATACTCTAAAAGGGATAGTAGGTTTAAGTTAAAAAGTTTTTAAGTAGGATATGGATAACAACTAATATGTTCGTTGACACGTGTAATATATATCTGAGGCTACCAAATATGTTGTCTTGTTTATATGAATGTAGGTGAGAATTCTATCTTTAGTTAGGATCTTTTTGGCTTAGCTGCCATCCTAGCACTGAAGAGCATGGCTTCCTCCACTTTAGAACCATTTTTTGGACTATCTCATGTATAAAAGAACTAGAATGATACTCATTCTCACTTTAATGTATAAAAAAGAAATTAAGACTGAGTCATTTTTGTACTAATCTCTAACCATTGTCAAAGGCATTTGTCTTTTGAACTTTTATGTATAAGTATAAGTTTAATACAACACACACACACACACACACACACACACACACACACACACACACACACACACAACTTGATTATCTATTACTACAATATGTGATGGGTGCTAATTTGAGAGCAATGTTGCTAAGGATGTGGGCACAATTTTTTTTCCTTTGAGATGCCTACTCAAGACGGGGTCGTGTGTATTTGTATGTGTGAATTTGTGATGCCTACTCAAAACGGGCGCGTTTGAATTTATGTTACTTCCACCAAACAAAAATTAGTTGGGTGGCATTTGTTAAAAAAATATGGTTGTGAGGCCCTTTGATTTTTTGGGATTTAAAATAAAAACACAAATAAGAATTGGGTGGGTGATTTGGTTGGTGCATGCACCACTTCACAGAAACTAGTTCCCTATGGGGTTGGTGACTTTTCAATTGTGTGAGGCTCACAAAAAGCGCTGATGTTGGGGTAGGTGTAGGTGGGTGGAAGCAAGAGAAGGTGGTAGAAGAAGTAGTGTCTTTGACACCTCTTATGGTGCACATTGGGAAGGTCTTTGCATAATTAATTTTAATTTTCAATAATTCCTTTTTATAAAGACAACCCATGTAACAATTTTAATGGGTTCTCTCTTTCTCTCTCTCTCTCTCTCTCTCTCAAGCAAGCGTGCAACTGTCAAAGGTGGTAGTGAAAGAAGATGCAATGAAGAAAAGAGATGCTTTGTGATCTGGTTGACACCTAGAATTCAATATAGAACTCTTGTTGCAATGCCACATACATGAACAAGGCACCTGTGGCGAGGAGACATCATTGAGGTACAAAGAGACAAGACATCTGAGAGAGTGAGAGAGAGAGAGAGAGAGAGAGAGAGAGAGAGAGAGAGAGAGAGAGAGAGAGAGAGAGAATTTTTTTTTTCCGAAGCTTTTCAATCCAATCTCTCGGTAGCGTCTAGTCTCCTTTCTCTCCGACTCAATCCATGCATTAGATGGATGTTCTAGGTGGAACAGCCAGTTCTCTATGCACTTTCTGCACCGTCTACATGATTTGCAGTTCAACTTGAGAAAGAGGTAGAGAAAGTATAACTCAAAGAAACAAAATTTCATTTGCAATTTACCTATAAAGAAGGTGGCATGTTATGCACGCCATGTGCAGTTGCTTCTATGGCTCATTGGTGGCATGCATTTGACTCTTCCACTCGCTAAAGGCCTTCTCAAAATGGCATATGCCATAGGCTCGCAAAGTGGATGCTTAAGTAATCCCTCATTTCCTATCTATGTTCTTTTTCTACGTTGGGAGAGGAGCTCTCAAGCTTCGCAGTGAGTTTGGAAGTAAACTCTTGTAGTTGTCACCAATATATATGGTATCGAAGCCATATAAATAAATTATTGTCTACTAGGGAGATTTTATTTTCCTTAAGTGATTCCTCACCTTCATATAAAATAGGTAGCAATTGACACTTATGGCATTTCAATATTTCAATTATTAGACAAACAAATGTTACATAATGCACACAATGTAACAAATTGCAAAAACTTTCTCAAGGTTGGATATACATGCTCACACAATCTTTGCAAGTTTTGGTAGGTTGAACTTGTTCTCCTTTTCATTCCAAAGCGTGTAAGAAATTGTTTTACAAAAGAATTAGTTACCATTGTTAGGGTTGGCGATCTATGCAAGATCATAACCCTGCTTTACAAAGAGGGCTTCGGTATCCTTGAGTGCATCATCATAATTTTTGGAGTATTCACCTGGGGCAAATAGGTAGTCAAATGAATTTTTCTTTGGCAATGAACTAACCTTTGCATTGTATGTTGCATCAAACTCCAACTACGAGTGCACAAAAAAAAATGATTTTAGTGCTCTTGACCACAAAATCCTCTTCAAACATAAAAATGGCATATCTTAATCTACCTTGTGACGTCATTCACTTACCTTGAAAATCAATTGACAATAGAGCCATTGTAAGCTCGAGCCACTTTGATTTGTTGGTGTGCTTGTGGTTTACAACCTTCTCAGCCCATTTGCGATCAACACCACCAATAAATTTTAAAGTAAGTGATCATGGATCGGCCAAGCCCATCTTCTGCATCACTCAAATATTGTGCCTACCGGTATTTGATACGTGCACAAAGGTCACTTTGTTCATAGAAAAACTACTTTAATCAAGCACAATACTTACAAACATACCTTTCATGGGGATCAATTCAATAAATAAAAACACTTACTTATTGATAGTGTGCAGTACCAATGGAAACTCAGCTTTTTCATTCTCTTCAAATTGATGCACGTGCACTCAACTTTAGGTACGCGTTCCTTAGCCACTTTTTCCTACTTTATCCACTCATTCTAGGCACAAAAATGGTAATTGCCATCCCAAACCACAAAATCTTATGGGCCATGTGGGTCGATTTGTGTATGGCCTCTAGATGCACATCCAACTTGTAAGAGAGTTGCACGTCCCAACCATCCGCGGCTTGTCGATTAAAAGGTATGGGCTCCTGTCTGAGAAGGCTCTCTATGATGATAAATTGTGCCATAGTTGGTTGATACAATTTTTCATGGATATATGAAACCAAACTCGCAATGTGATTGATATTTGTATGATTGTAGGATTTTGCAAGAGATGACACAAGAGGATACGGGGAAGGACACACTAGAATGTTTCCATGTGATCATCCACCCACGTGGACAAAATATGGCTATCTATTCTGCGACCAAAAGTATCACTTACATTCTCTGCATCAGTGTGTAAAGGGTCCTAACTTCTCTAGTGTCGGTGGAAGGCTTGCTCATCATTATTCTCTAGGGCTTCAATATTGGATGTATCGTGGACTTCTCTCTTGCATATTGTTAGATATGTTAGTGGCTCCTGTGTTAGCTCAATCTTTTTGGCATTGTCAATCTTTTAAACGTTCATTCTCACACGAGTTCAAGGTGCCATAGCCGATGGTGCAACGAGAGAGAGAGAGAGAGAGAGAGAGAGAGAGAGAGAGAGAGAGAGAGGACACTACATTATAATCTTAAAAACTCATCACTCTTTCCATTAGAAATAGCCCATGACCATAAAAAAAATCGTGAGACCCACTACCAATCTTGAAGCATTTTATATCACAAAAAAGACAAGATTTTTTACAAAATATAGAGCCAAAGTAGAGAAATTGGTGGTCTTGAATATTGGTGAAAATGCATTAGAGAAAGGGATCCCATATTACCTGCCACCATCACCAAAAACAAAACATAAAAATGCTAGTATTAGTTGGTGGAAGAGAGATGGTTTAGGAGAGTCCTACTTGTTATCGATGTCCTTCTAATGACTAAACTCTAAATTAAGCATCACCTGTGTAGAGGCCTCCATGAGGAATTTGTAGGGGGTGGGATGAGAATTGGGCTCCCTTGGAAGTTTTCTGGTTGTTTGACAAATGCCACCTCTCAAGGACCCTCACCTTTTATACTATTCCCCTTTTCTTTTCAAACACCATGTATGGATGGTTTGATTAGAGAGGAGTGGGGTAGTGGTAAGGCTTCTTGCTTCATTATATATATAAAAGGAAAAGGGGTAGCACTTAGAGTTAGTTATGAACCCCTTCTCAAGAATGCCTTTATAAAGAGGAGTGAGTCACCCTCCCTCATCTTTTTAAAGTTTTGATGTGAGGGGAATCTTTTGGGATGCTCATAAGTTTATTTACTTGATAAAAGGTGGTTTCTTAAGAAAGATAGGCCCTCCTCCATTGTGAGGTCCCTGCTCCCTTTTGAGAGGACCGAAGTACTTTCAATCCCAAGAAAGAGAAATCAACGGACATTGCCTTAGCTCCTACGTAGCCACGGGCATGAACCATTAGTGAAGGATTGGTCCTATCTCACTATGGTGGAGAGTGACTACCATAACCCTATCTAGACACCATCTATAATCAATTATACCTAAGAGTATAAACCTTAGAGTGACCAACCTGTGCGTTTTTTCCCCCATGTTTCAGAAACACAGCCGCCAAGGTTCGTCTCTTTTAAGATTTATGACTTTTTTAAAAGAAAATTCTTAGTGTTGGAAAGTTACCCGACTCATCGGGCCCACCCGTCCATAGATGATACCGTTAGGGTATCATTCTCTCACTTTCCACACCGCACTCACCCATCTCTTGCTACCTAATTACTACCACATTGTTTAAACATACATGTTGCTTTACTTTATTTATGGTACTCGTTCATTAAAACAACCCTTCAAACAATATTACAAACAATAGTCAAACAAGAAGTAGCCCATTTTTTAAAGCAACAACTTTAGGATTAGGTTCACTTAAGAATCTCTACTGCGCCATTAGGTCTAATCGGTATACACATTATTCATAAAAACCCTTGTCATCCTGAGCATCCCATACCGCTCGACAAGTACTTGTGCCAACCTGGGAAAACTTCTGCCACAGCAACAACGGTGCCAAACCGGATGTCATCCTCATGCCATGGAAAACATAACTGCAATATCCAGCTGGGCCATCCTGAGTGTGTTGGGGTATAAAGCCCAATGTGGTCGCCCAGGTAAGTGGGCGGGCCGCCAGGTATGTACACATATTCTTTTGTAAAAACCTAATAAGAACTCACTATGCTCTACACATTACAGTAGAGAGAGTTCACCATATCGTCGTGCTCTTCTTCTCGCACTCTCTCTCGCGTCGCACTTTCGCTCGTACTCCTTCAACTGGTATCAGAGCTCAGATCGAGGCTCGAGGCAGCACTGCAGGAGGCTAGAGTCACTAACTCAGATTGGAGTGAAATTCGACAGGCGAAGACACGGCCCCAAATCTCGTGGGTGATCCCGAAGGGCTCGGTGTTGTCAGAATTTCATTCTGAGGTCATCTCGGCCACCGTTCGGCTTCGACAAAGGTTTGCGCAGGCCATTTTCGACTACGTGGTCTCGACGGGTGCAGATCCGACTCTGCAAATTTGGGGTTTTCGGCCTACGACTGCAGGTGCTGAGGATATCGACACTCCCAGAGTGTTGATTTGTGGCTGTCTACACATCGAAGGACGGCTCACAGTTCTTGGAGGCGTGTCACATACGACACGGGTGCATCTACACACAGACTGTAGGCGACATCCACTAGTTCATCAGGTAGCTTGTGTTTGCTGCTTGATATTCCAGATTTCATCCTGACATTGCAGGTACTTCCACATGGGATGTATTGTCAAAGATGATGTATGTCTGTTGAGGGTTTGCTGGCTGTGAGTCACGCAGCAAACAACCGCCGCAGCGGTTACAACATACAGTGGGAACTTTGTGGATGTATGACTTTGTGGGAAGTCTATGTACTGTTAGATTTACTGCAGCCTTTGTTGAGGTTCGAGTGAGGTTTTATTGAGCTGGGGGAATCTCGAATGTTGAGATCCTTTCGGTGATACAGGTCTTGGAGCGATCCCTCGAGCACCCTTAGATAGGCAGCTAGGATGTATTGACTGTGAGTTAGACAATTGGGATTGCATCTTTGCTTTACTGCCGTTGAGGCATTGTCACAGTCTATGCTTACAGGACAGTGACAGGACAGTGAGAGACAGTGCAGGTGCAGGACAGGTTTACCCGCAGCTTACAGTGTCAGAGAGACAGTGTTTTTGAGCTGTTTTTTGGTCTGTTTTTTGAGTACACCAGAGCCATTTTACAAAGGAGACTCTGCCGAAATTTATGTAGAATCTGAAGCTTTCTTGGTTCATTTGACAGGTTGATATTGGTTCAGAGGTCAGTTTACAGGGGAAACTCTGCCGAATTTTTCCCAGAAAAGTAAACTACTGTGAAGCGTAGCTATGGCTAGATCACAGGACATTTCTCTTTACAATATCAAGAAGCTGGATGGAACCAATTTCCCATGGTGGAAGAAGCAGATTTGGCACGTGTTGGCACAAAAGAAGCAGATAAAACCTATAAAGCTCAAGGGGATAAAACCAGAAGATATGGACGAAGATGAATGGAGCGAAATGGATGAATTGGCACTTTCTACCATTATGCTGACTTTGGCAGAAAGCGTTTACTTCAATGTAGCAGACAAGACGTTGGCTTATCAAGCATGGTTAAAGCTGAGTGCAGCTTCATAGGTATACTGGCTTAAGAAGCTTGTTGACTTAAGGATGAAAGAAGGGACACCTATGTCCAATCATCTGAATGAATTCAACACAATCTATAGTCAGTTGTCAGCTCAAGGTGACAAGTTTGATGAACCTGTTAGAGCTATGTTCCTGTTGATCACATTGCCGGAAAGTTGGGACACTTTTCGCACAGCTTTGAGTAATTCTGCACCTCCAGATGGTTTGAACATAGCAGGTGTAGAAGGAAGTCTGCTTACTGAAGAAACCAATAGAAAGACAATGGACAAAGGCAAAGGAACAGCCTTAGTTGTCAGGGGAAGGACCAAAGAAAAGTACAAAGGTGGAAAGAGGAATCAATCTCGTAGAAAGTCCCGCAGTGCTAAAGGCAAGAGTGACATAGAATGCTACCATTGTGGCAAGAAGGGTCACATGAAAAGAGACTGCAGAGAATGGAAATCAGAAAAAGGCAAAGAGAAAGCTGAAGACCATAGTGAGAAGAAAAAGTCCTCAGTGAAGATTCAAGAAATAAATGTGACAAACACTGTTGCAGAGGATGACAGTCTAGTGTAAGGAGACATCTACTTCTTGAAGAATACAATGGACTCAACTCTTCTTACAGCATTTGATGGAAATGCACTGAGTGACTGGATTATAGACTCAGGGGCATCACTTCATGTGTCTCCAAACAAGGAGTGGTTTACCTCTTATGTGACCACTAAAGATCATGTTCGGCTAGGCAATGGGCAGGCATGTGAGATCTTAGGTGTTGGAGATGTTCAATTGAAGTTTCAGAATGGCTCTTCTTTCACGCTGAAGAATGTGAGACATGCTCCCGCAATTACAAAGAGCTTGATCGGCACATGTTTGCTTGATGATGCTGGCTACGTCACCACTTTTGGATAGAACATGTGGAAGATATCCAAGAGTTCTATGACAGTAGCACATGGAGTAAAGTCTGGAGGACTTTACATGATTTATGTATCAAATGTCTCTAAAAATGTAATCAATGTAACCAAGCAGCCGAACGTTTCTTTGTGGCATAGCCGGTTAGGACATATGTCCAAGAAGGGAATGGAAATCTTGTCTCGTTCTGGTTATTTTCCTGGCTTTTCATTTAATGATTTTGAATTCTGTGAACATTGTCTGTATGGTAAGCAAACACAGCAGCCACATAAGCATAGAAGCAGTAGAAGAGATACACAGTTGGCACTTGTTCATAGTGATTTGTGTGGACCTATGCCTAACCTATCTCTAGGGGGAGCTTCTTACTTTATGACATTTATAGATGATTACTCGAGGAAAGTATGGGTTTACTTTCTCAAGCACAAGGATGAAGCGTTTAGTGTTTTCAAAAAGTTTGTGACACTTGTGGAGAATCAGAGTGGCAAAAAGCTTAAATGCTTACGCACTGACAATGGTGGAGAGTATGTTTCAAAGGCCTTTCAGAACTTTTGTGAGTCAAAAGGTATAAAACGTGAACTTACTTGCTGAGAGGATGAATAGGACCATACAAGAGAAGGTCAGAAGTATGTTGTCTAATGCACAGCTGCCAAATGGGTTTTGGGATGAAGCTGTATCAACAGCTGTTCATCTTGTAAATAGATCTCCTAGCAAGGTTTTGCAGAAGGATTCAGTGCCAGAGATGGTATGGTCAGGCAAAATGCCGTCATACAAGCATCTCAGAGTCTTTGACTGTGAGGCATATACTCACGTTCCGAAGGAATTTAGGAACAAACTTGAGCCAAAGAGTAGAAAGTGCATCTTTCTAGGCTATGGTAATTCTGGTGAGATGGGGTACAGACTTTGGGATCCCGAATCCAGAAAGGTTGTCCGCAGCAATGATGTTCACTTTAATGAATCCAAATATCATTCTAAACCAGAGAGGGTTGAGGAGATTAGAAGAGTTGTCTTCCAAGAAGATGGACCTGCACGTGCAAGACAAAATGTCAGGGCTCAAGAGGAGCAAGGACAGGATAGAGTGGAACCACAGGTTGTGGCTGATCCTGAGCCACGTATTGTGCATAGATCTGGACGTGTCACGCGACCTCCTGATAGGTTTGTTCCATCTATGAACTATGTCATGTTGACTGATTGCAATGAGTCATGCAGTCAGAGATGACAACTCTGCATAAAAACCAGACATGGAAGCTAGTTAAATTACCACGGGGCTACAAGGCTCTACCTTGTAAATGGGTTTACAGGTATAAGATCACCGCTCATGATAGTCAGTCAAAGTACAAAGCAAGGCTTGTTGCCAAGGGCTTTAAGCAAGAACAAGGCATTGACTTTGATGAAGTCTTCTCTCCGGTGGTCAAGATGACTACATTGAGATGCTTTCTTGCATTGGTTGCCATATTAGATTTGGTGTTGCACCAAATGGATGTCAAGACAGCGTTCTTGCATGGTGATTTAGATGTGGAAATTTACATGCAGCAGCCAGAAGGGTTTGTTGAGAAAGGCAAGGAAGATTGGGTATGCCAGTTGTTAAAGAGTCTTTATGGCTTAAAACAATCACCGAGGGCATGGTACCATAAATTCCACAAGTTTATGCTTTCTCAAGGCTACAAACGTAGTGAGTTCGATCACTGTCTATATACAAAGAAGGCTAAGGATGGCAACTGGCTGATCCTTATTTTGTATGTGGATGACATGTTGATTGCTGGCAAGCACTTGGAAGAAATTTCAGCTTTGAAGTCAAAGACGGCAAAATCGTTTGACATGAAAGACATGGGTGAGGCAAGTCATATACTTGGTATGCGCATTGAGAGAGACAAATCAAAGAAGTTGATTTGGTTATCTCAAACAGAGTATATTGACAAGGTTTTGCAACATTTCAATATGGAGAAGGGAAAGGCATTGAGTGTTCCATTGCCACCATATGTTAAACTTAGCAAACAAGATTGTCCTGTGTCTGAGGAAGAACAAGCTAAAATGGATAAGATTCCATATGCGTCTGCAGTGGGTAGTTTGATGTATGCAATGATTGCTACTCACCCAGACATTGCATTTGCAGTGGGAGTAGTAAGTCGATACATGTCAAACCCAGGCAAGAAACATTGGGAGGCAGTGAAAGGAATATTGAGATACTTGAAAGCTACAAAGAGTATGCGTATATGCTATGGGAGTCAGGAGCTAAGTGTAAAGGGTTTTACAGACTCAGATTATGCAGGTGACTTAGACAACCGAAGGTCTACGTCAGGGTATGTCTTTACATTGGCTGGTGGAGCAGTATCATGGCGTTCTAGATTACAAGATTGTGTTACTCAGTCTACTACAGAGGCTGAATATGTTGCAGCATCAGAGGCATGCAAAGAATCAATTTGGCTTAATCGACTAGTAACAGATTTGGGAATCAAAGAAGAGATGCCTGTGTTATATTGTGATAGTCAAAGTGCTATACAATTGGCTCGCAATCCAGTTTATCACTCAAAGACAAAGCATGTGGATGTGAAGTATCATTTCATCAGGGAAATGCTCGAGGATAAGCAACTTCAGCTTGTCAAAGTTCACACCACAGAAAATCCTGCTGATCTACTTACAAAAGGACTTCCCTCAGAGAGCTTTGCGCATTTTCGCAAGCAGTTAGGTGTAGGGTAGTACATCACTTCTCTACATCTCTTGTATATTAGCTTGTATAGTAGCTTCTCTCACACTTAAAGTACCACATTGGACTTTAAGTGGGAGGTTGTTGGGGTATAAAGCACAATGTGGTCGCCCAGGTAAGTGGGCGGGCCGCCAGGTATGTACACATATTCTTTTGTAAAAACCTAATAAGAACTCACTATGCTCTACACATTACAGTAGAGAGAGTTCACCATATCGTCGTGCTCTTCTTCTCGCACTCTCTCTCGCGTCGCACTTCCGCTCGTACTCCTTCAGAGTGTACTTCCACCGCAGCATGAGTTGTGCCACCTTTTATGTCACCTCATGTCTCGAAAATTGCCACCTAATGTAGACGCTAATAAGTAGAGAGTCTTGAGAGAAACCATACCAAAAGTATTGGACAAACATTCTTATCTATGGCAAACAGTTTAACCAGACATTCTTTCCTACTTGTTTCGAGTTTCTTGGGGTTAAGTCCCTTGGTTTTGCTCCGTTTTTCCTTTCCTAAGGTGATTAATATATCTTAAGGCCTCGCATATGCAATGATGCATAACTTGAAATTACAATACTAACTTGTACCATAGTTCCGATTAGTGGAGACATAGCATGTTCCACAGGAGTTCCCACATTACTTGTACCAACTTCGTGATCATTAGCACCTTGGGTTCAAGCACGCTTTGGAGCCATTTTTTTGTACTACAATTAGGTTATACACTTAGAACTTTAAATTGGTTGATTTTTCTAGTAATTTCCTTTAAAACTAAGGTCATTTTTACATATAAGTAACCTTGTTATTTTTTTTGAATATTATTTTATTAAAATTTTCCAAAGAGAGTCTATAATTTGAACCCTCGCCAATTCGGATTTGCACTTAGAGTTACTGCACTACACCTAATTTCTATACATCAATTTTTTTCTTAATCTTAATCAATCAAGAATTAAGCATGTAAACTATGAAATTGAAAGTTTAGAAATGCATTACTTTTATGCATGCCATTTCTAATCCAATTCTAACTTCAATTTCTATACTTCAACTAAATCAGTTTTTAATATTATTCAAAGTACTAATTAATCTAATTGATAATAAATTTGGTAAATGAGAATTTCATTATGCATAATAAGAGTGTGATGAGTACTCTTATGTATTAACTTTCAATTAACTATACATAAGTTAATAGTTAAGATGTACTAACTAGAGAAATTAGAGTAAGAGAGAACACACACACATCCTTTCTAAAGCTAATTAAATCTTACTAATCCATTAGAGAGATTAGAGTAAGAGAGAACACACACACATCCTTTCTATAACTAATTGAATTTTACTAATCCACTAGAGAAATTAGAATAAAAGAGAACACACACACATCCTTTTCTAAAGCTAATTAAACCTTACTAATCCACTAGAGAGATCAGAGTATGAAAGAACATACACAGATCCTTTCTAAAGCTAATTGAATCTTAGGTTCCTCAACATCATGGTAAGCTAGACACAGCCAAAGCATAACAATTTTATGCATAAGATGCATGGCGAGAACCTGAATGAGTACGACTAGAAAATGTTACCAAATACATGTGGTAGTGATGTGTGTGACCACACTAGGACCACCGGAGCATTTTTTCCCTCTTTAGAAGGCTTTTCCCCTCGAGCATTGTATATACGCCCATCACTCTAGGGCTATCCATCTTTCCATCGCATACTAAGTAACACACTCTCTATTGTGTTCCTTGAGCTTCCTTCATCTTCTCCAAGCTGTGTGCGTTTCTTTGCAACCCTAATCTTGCAGATATTTTCACAAAGGCATTGTCTCGTGAGAAGCTTGAAGCTTTCCACAAGGCTTTGGGCTTACTCCCCTTTGTGGACTGATCATGTCCTTAGGGCATGGCACTTCCCTTTACTCATGTGCCAGCTCTCGTCCCCGCATCACTCCAGGGGGGATTTGTTACCATATACATGTGGTAGTGATGTGTGTGTACAAACTAGGACCGCCGGGGCATTTTTTCCCTCTTTAGGAGGTTTTTCCCCCCGAGCATTGTATATACGCCCATCACTCTAGGGCTATCCATCTTTCCATTTCATACTAAGTAACACACTCTCTATTGTGTGCCTTGAGCTTCCTTCATCTTCTCCAAGCCGTGTGCGTTTCTCTGCAACCCTAATTCCAACAGAAAAAGGTGCATCCAATTTACTGTCATGCAAAGTATGCACTAGCCATTTAGGCATACCTCTAGCTTGTTCATTCTCAGCTCTTTCCTCATCAAGTACATCCGTACATCTGCATCAATAATATGCTGATCTATAACATTTTTAGAAACCCCCATAGGCTATATATTTTCCTCATTGGAATTTACATTCGTACTTCCACCACTGAAAAGAGGCAACAAAGTATCATAAATGTCATGTGAGCTTACATTACTGTCTCTAGTACATGACAACAAGGGTTGAATAGAATCCTCCACAAACACAACATCCTGTGAAGCCAGAATACACTTTTTTTGTGGATGATACAACCTGTAACCTTTTCTTTCAACACTATAACCAACAAAAATACATTTGACAACCTTATCATCCAATTTCCTGCGTTCTGTTTGTGGCACCAAAGTACATGCCAAACATCCAAAAACAAACATAGGCTGAATAGAAGGCTTTCTATCATGCCATTCTTCATAAGGAGTAATAGATTGCAAAGCGTTCGTAATGTTGAGTACATAAGTGGCACACATGATGGCCTCAAGCCGAAAAGAATGCGACAAAGCTTGACTTTGACCATACATCGTGCCATTTCCGTAAGTGACCTGTTTTTCCTCTCAGCAACACCATTTTACTAAGGTGTATAAGGCACTGTAAATTGGTGTTTTATCCCATGACTCGCTAGAAATGCATTAAATTCATGAGACATATACTCCCCCCCTTGATCGGAATGGAGGGTGCCCATAGTTCATTTCAAGAAATTTTCAGCCATAGCCAAAAATTGTTTGAAGCACATAATACTTGGAACTTCGCTTTAAGCGGAAATACCCATGCATGCCTGGAGTAATCATCAATGGAAGTCACAAAGTAAAGGTAATTTCCCAAGGACGGAGTTTGCATGGCCCCACAAACATCACTATGCATAAGCTGCAACCTACATGTGGCCCTAATTGGACCATCCTTTGGAAACTTTGAACACTGCATCTTACCCAAAATATAGCCTTCACAAACATGTTTGACAAGTGCTTCAAGAGGCGGCAAAGAAGCAACCATATCAAATTTTTGCAAATGCAACAAACTGGCAAAATTCAGATGACCAAAATGTGCATGCCAAAGTTTTGCGTCTGAAATAGCCTTTGAATCCACAACTGCATTTGCAAATTCTACCCACACTTGTCATACAAAGTGAGCTTATACAACCCATGGCATAAAATACCATATGCAACAATTTCATCACCGAAATTGAGATCATGCACTGTACATTTCTCATCCACAAATTTGACTACAAGACCAAGTCTAGCAAGTGCAGATATAGACAAAAGATTCTTCTTGATCCCAGGTACATAAAGTGCATCAAAAAGTGTGAAAGAACTGCCATTTGCAGTAGAAGCACAATCTTTCCGACTCCCTGAACAGGATAAGGGGCATTGTTGGCACAAGTAACTAAATTTCCATGAGGGACAAACTCAAGAGAGGTGAACAAATCACGATGTGAGGTAATGTGCTTTGTAGCACCACTGTCAAAATACCAACATGTAAATCTGTAGCAACTAACATGCATGCATCATGGACAACATGACTATAGGTACACTTTGCACTAAAAGCCCATTCTGCATTAACATCAACATCACAGTCTCTTTTCACAAAAAAATCAACAATAGCTGCATTTGTAGTGGAACCACCCTCTTTATTCTTAACCTCTTTGGCCTTCAACTTAGGACACTGCTTGATCAAGTGATCATTAGCTTTATAATATTGGCAACGCATCTTCTTTTTGCCCTTATTACCAAAATTTCTAGACGAATTCCAATAGAAGCATTAGGAACATGTGATTTTTCACTCGCAAAAGAACCATAAGAAGTGGTTGCATTGCTGTTACCACCATTTCTTTGAGCAACAATAAAAGCCTGTTCAATTGCACATTGTCTAGTCCTGTTTTTTGTGGAAAGTGACTCTTGCAACACCAATGTTCACAATGCATCAAACTTGACAACTTTAGGATTTCCTTGGGTCATGAGTCTCCAAGTACTAGAAAAAGTCTGGTAAGAGTCTAGCAAGGCATCAAGAACAGTCTGCACAAGGAAACTGTTTGAAATGACTTCACTTGCAAAAATAAGTTGCTCATTGGTATCCTTGACACCAACAAGGAAAGTGTCCATATCATCTTCCTCATTCATAATCTTCGACCCCAGCTCTTTACGCAACAATGCAATTTTTGCCTCATTGTGGCTTGGATAAAGACTAGCTAGAATATCCCAAGCCTGTTTTGTAGATTTTGCTGAACAAATGTGAGAAGTAATGGTGCACTTCACACACAATGCAATCAAGGCATGAACCTGCACATCCTTTACATCCCAACAAGCTTGTTCTGATTGTTGGATTTTGCTCTCTTTGGAGAAACATTTGTCTGTGTATTAGTGGAAGGTATATCACTAGCACATCCAATATTCTACGTAACAAGTGGTGAGGCAACATCCTTTGTCCACACCATATCCAATGAAGATACACATGTGATTTGGGATCCAGCTTTTGCTTAAGCTCATTTGCCACATGTGACAATATAATCTAAATACACGTAATCTATCGTAATTAGGTTGTTTGCCCCTCGACATCTTTTACAGAATCTTATACTTTAGTGATGTACTAGGTGACTGGTATATCAAGTAAACAACCATCATAACAGCTTCTCCCCAAGACTTGTGAGGTAAAGTGGCCATAGATAACATAAAAGTGACCTGTCCTTGGATAGTCCTATTCATCCTTTCTACCACACCGTTCTGAGCGGTGTGTAAGGCGTGGTGAATTGACTTCTAATGCCTTGTTTAATGCAGAAGTCCTTGAACTCAAAGGAGATATACTCACCTCCATTGTTAGTTAGCAAAGATTTAAGCTTTCTTTTGAAAGACACTAAAGACTTCGCTCTTTTGCTTCAAGAAATAAATCCACACCTTCCTAGTAGAGTCATCTATGAATGTCAGGAAGTATAGTGCCCCCCTAGAGACTTGACAAGCATAGGTTCGCATAAGTCACGAACAAGATCTAGAGGGATTCCTAACTCCTTGTCTGGAGGTGCCGAGGTCAACCTAGTTTGTTTTCCATAAAGGAAGTGCTCACATAAAGAAAAGTCAAAGTACTCTAACACGGGGATGCAACCAAAACACTGCAATACCTTCATTCCTTTTTGAGTCATATGTCCCAGTCGGCTATGCCACAACTTTGTAGATGGCAGCTCGAATACACAAATAGATTTCTCTTTCACTGAAGAGACATAGAGTGAGTACAATGTGCCAAATTTCTGGCCTTTAAGCATGACCATGTTTCCTTTCTTGATTATCCAAGAACCATGTGCAAAAATAGTGGTGTAACCCAAATTGTCTAATTGCCCCCAATAGACATCAAACTCTTTGTGAATTTGGATACATGTTCGACATTCTGCAACTAACCTCGTTGCCATTGCACATACATAGTTTTATGGCCCCAATATTGCATATATTGATCTCATAAGAGTTACCCAGTTTCATCGAACCATGTCTAGTGGTATATGTGGAGAACCACTCCTTATGAGAAGTCACATGAAAGCTAGCACATGAGTCCACTATCCAATTTTGGGCATAACAATCGTCAAGAGCTAACAATGCATCACGATTCAAATATGAGGTAAAGATCAACACATCAAGAACAGTCTCAACAGGTGGAGACAATATTATGTTCTTCTATCTTCACCATGCTCTTAGGTGTGTCAAACTTTGATTTTTCTTTGCCCTTTTCACGTTGTAATGCACGGCAATCCTTCTTCACGTGTCCCTTTTAATGGTAGTGATAACATTCAAGATTTTTCATGTCTCTTCCATGACTCTTGCTACGATTATTCTTGCAATCTTGAGAATGACCATGACTACAACCGCATTGCCTTGTCTTGCCCCGGCTACCACTAGCCATATATGCATCACCATGTCCACTCGCATCAAGAGATTGATGTCTAATCTCCTAAGTGAGCAATGCGCTACTAGTAACGTCACTAAACACTAGCTTCTTGCCAGGTGTTGAGTTACTTATGGTTGTATTCAATGTATCCCATGGTGATGGCAACAACACAGCAAGAAGATGGCCTTCATCTCATCATCAAAGTTAAGACCTTTGGAAGTAATCTGCAAAAAAACATTGTTGAACTCATTCAAATGAGAGCTAACATTGTTGCCTTCTTTCATGTTCATGCGCATAAGTTTCTTCATGAGAAGAACCTTGTTTGAGACACTTTTACCATACCATATTGCACATAAGGCATCCCATAAATCTTTGGCATTGGTCTTATCCATTATTGTGAAGTAAATAAATTCACCGAGGTGGACACGAATGGTCACCATAGCACGCTCATTCAAATCTTCCCACTGATCATCAATGTATGCATTCTCTTTCCTCTCACGCAATGGTGCTATCAAGCCCTTATTGATCAACACATCTTGCATACGCTACTTTTAGATTGCAAAGTTTGTGCCATCAAACTTCTTAATGTAGTACTCATCCTTGTCTAAAGTACTACTACTAGCCATGGTTCAAAAGAATGTGACAAAAGACCTATGGTAAAAAATTTGGGGAGAGAATTTTGACAGAGTCTCCCCTATAATAGGAGAAAAACCTCAAAACAACGTGCAACAAAATCATTGTGAAAACAATCAAATGTGCCAAGAGCGCATATGGAAAACTCGTGGGAAAAATCCGGTAGAGTCTTCTCTATTTGGAGATCAACTCCAAAACAAATGTAAAACAACACAAAAACAAGATCAAATGCTCTCAAAGCATGTACTGGCATAAAATTGTAGCATAAACCATTTACAAAGCACGGATGACCATTAAATTGGCATCAAAAGCACATACCCATCTATACATAACGTATGGCCAGGCCATGAAAGTGAATATCCAAGAACCCAGTCCACCTCACACTAGGTAACCCAACCAGTGCTCGGCTTGAAAAAACCTCATGCAATGATCCTCACAAAAGGCTATGTAGACCCAATGACTAGCCACAATCTCAGAAAGGGCTCTTCTGGACTAAGTCTTAGAAACGATTGGGATTGCCAAAAAATGGCTCCAATTGTCATACATTGGCACTATCTGCAACTCAATGTACATGAGTAATCGCGCACAAACAGGCACCAAGAACTATTGCATGTTGTAAACAAAATCCATGCGGGTATGTCTACTCTCAAAAGAGCTTGATAGCACTGTATGTACTCAAGAAAATATGCATCTATCAACAGATAGCCCTCCATAGAGAAACTGCTACCAAAATAACTACCAAGCATTCTATGAAGGCGTTGTACCTATGCATGTTTGAAAACCTAGAGAAACTGTTGTATGTGGGCTTGAAAGCCCCCCTGTAAACCTGCTATGGGAACAACTTGTGTGTTGGTGTAGACTAGGAAGTCAATGCCAATTTTTGCCGCCAGATAGAGTTGTCAAAAACGCTTAAGGTTGAAGCCAAAATGTGCCAAAAGCATGACTGATGTGCTTGATGCTGATACCAGGTGTCACTCCTCTATAATAGAGGTACCTCTTCCGAGCATGTTGAGAGTGGTGTCCTCCGTGGATTCAATGAAGCATGTTGATGCTTGAAGCCACCGATGGTGTCGAGCCAATGTCAATGCCAAATATCAAGCCCAAGCTCAACCGCTTTCCATCGATACTGACACACAATGTTAATTTTGCAAGGCTTTTGCCTTGGTTTTCTACAATGTGGATGTGTCTTGAATAGATGATTTCCTCTCTCTCTCTCTCTCTCTCTCTCTCTCTCTCTCTCTCTACCTTGCAAGCTAAACTCTCATTGCCCGATTACCTATTTTATTGATTGTGGCTTGAGGGCTTTAAGGCCCAACCACCTGCAAAGCCAACATATCGAACAGTAAGTAAGCGAGTGTGAGCCTCAATCTTGAGGGATTTAAGGCCCAACCATTTGCAAAGCCAACATATCAAACAATGAACAGTGGGAAGACTGTCGAATAAGAGCTTTTTTGTTCACGTGCGAAACCCTCGAGCTACAATGCAGCGTAAAGGTTCATCCCCTATCAAACCAACAAGGCTTTTTGTGCCCACCCCACGAGTGGACCCAATAGATCTCCTTCAAGCACAAATCAGAGAGCTCAAGGGAAAAAACATGGAACTCAAGGCGTGCCTTGCCACCTTGGAGACACGTCTCTCCTCCTTGGAGTCTTAGAAGCCAACCGATGCCAAAGCAAAAGAAGTTGAGCACACACTCACTACGAGTGTGGCCAATCTTGCCACCCAAGTCCACAAAGTGGTGGCAGCCATCTCCTCCAAGGTAGAAGAATGCATGCAAGAACGCCATTGACGGGAAGGATTAGCGCTCTTTGTTTGTATCAACAATTTTCCTTATACTTGGTGGGGGGAGGATGACAATTGGACTTCAACTCTAGTCAAGCTCAACCAAGCCATTCATCCAACAAAATTTGACCTCAACACCATCGAGAAAGTTCACCACGACAGTCGCACCAACCAAGGTATTCTTATCTTCAAAACTAAAGAGGCGTGCATCTCAATTCTACAACAAGCACGAGTCCTCAAGGACACCAAAGTTTGGATTAGGGAGGGCTTGACCCCCACCCAACTCAAAGTCAAAAAGCAAGAGCTTCAAAAGGTACGAGACGCATGAGCCGCATGCAAATGGGCCATCTACTGAGGCAAAAAGGCTATCATCGAGGAGTTTTGGACTCCAAAAACCCCCAAACCACCACCCCCTACCCACCTCCCCCCACCCCGCCCCCTCCTAAGTGACATATGTCACAATTTGATTGGATCCACATTTTTTTATGATCATGCACTCTTCTAAAGAGTCTCTCCATGTAAGTTTTCTTGGTCCCATAGGTTACATTTGACCTCCATGGACGATAATGAAATCTATATCTATACCTCTCTCAATCGAGGCCGAGTGTACACAAAGTGTGTGTATGTGTGTGAACACACCTTTACACACACACCTTAAACAAAAAAAGAATTTTTTAAACTCAATTCTATGTCAAATGTTAAGCTGTCAAATTTTTGCAGGAGCGTATCTAAGTCTAGTTTGACTTTTACCTGCTTGATGCCGACCAACCATGTGTGTGTGCGTGCGTGTGCATATCACACACAATCCCCAAAAAAAATAAAAAATGTTGTATCGATTCCTTGCATGATGGCCTTGCTCTCACTAAGAGCTTGATTTGCTTTGTAATGGCCCTATTTTGAGCTATATCATAACTCTCGCTTCGCCTGCAGATGCCCAATTCTTCTTAGGAAGCACCTCCACTGATAATTTGGCCGATTGATGATCTGGGAGAAAATCTCATAGATGATGAACTTGAAACATTTGCTTGAAGGGGTATTTCAAGTGGAGATACTTGGAAAAGAAAAAATGGGTGCAAATACAATGTAGACTCCTCCTAGGGGTGGAGGTGATTCCTCTTCTACTTCGACAAAAGCAGGTAGTAGTGGTTCAATATTAAGAAATGGCATAAAAGTCAAATTTTGTACTTCCGTTTCAGAGAGGCAACAAAGAAAATTGGTTTGGCTCTTGGTTTAAAGGCTAAGATGATTAAAGAAAAATCAATCTTAGACAATGTACATGAAGTCTTCAAGGTGGAAACAAATGCAAGAGACGAACATGTGGGGGTGTATGAGGTGCACATCAAGAATGAGTCCTACTGCACATGCCTTGATTTCCCTTCTTATTTAGCTTCCAAGCACTTGTACTTCATTTTCTTGAGAGTGTTCTAGGCAAGGTGGATGTCTATAACGATTTTAGCCATAAACACACATATCCAAACTTAGAGTAAAGCCCAATGATGGGATAATTTTGTGACTCCTTTTTTTGTTATGTATTGAATTTGAAAAAGTTGGTTTGGATTATTTTGGTTTAAAAACCCTTAGAGTTGTCTTGTTGTGAACAATAATCTTGGTGTTAAATGATTTGGGTGTATCCTTGTCCGTGCGCGCGTGTGCGAGAGAGAGAGAGAGAGAGAGAGAGAGAGAGAGAGAGAGAGAGAGAGAGTTCAAAAAAGGAAGGTTTGCAAGAGAGAGAGGGGGGGGGGGGGGGGGGGAGAGTCCTTTATTGCTCAAGGGATCACTAGAAAAGCTAGTTTGGATTATTTTGGTTTAAAAACCCTTAAGTTTCTCTTGTTGTGAACAATATTCTTGGTGTTAAATGATTTGGGTGTATCCTTGTCCTTGTGTGTGTGTGTGTGTGTGTGTGTGAGAGAGAGAGAGAGAGAGAGAGAGAGAGAGAGCAAGGAAGGTTTGCAAGAGAGAGGAGAGAGATTCCTTTATTCTTCAAGGGATCACAATATTTGATCGAGTTGTGTTGGTGGATAAACTAAAAGCACAACATGAATTCTGATATTTGAAAGAGCATGTGTGTGTTTAATGATTCGGGTGTGTTTTGGTCCTTGTATATGATGAGTGTGCATCAGAGAGAAGGGGGAATAGAGGAGATTTTCTAAAAATGAATGTTTGCACTCAAAGGCTCCCAATGTTTGATCAAGACGTCTTTGCCAGGAAAGAACTCCATGTTGGAGAGAACAAGGAGAGAGAAAAGAAGAGCATATCCTCAACTCTCAAGTATTGAGCAAGAGACAAAATCTTTTTTTGGAATCTGCTCACTCGATTACAAATAAGCGCTTGTCGAAAAATGCTTGCCCAAAAAATACATCCCCAAATTACTGATAAAGTTGGTAAACAGAAAGACCGTATCAAAGCGAGGTTTACTACCTTTGATTTGTTTTGTCTTCATTTTATTGGATAATGCCCTAATGACCATTCTATCTAAAGCAGGTGCTTTACCTTTACTTTCTTCTCTAAGAGTAGTCTTTAACTGCTCTCTAAGAGCAGTCTTTAACTACTTTTGATAAGTAGATACTTCAATTCGGTCTTTCTTACGTGATTTGTCAGATATTGAAGTAGAACTTGCATCACTTGATTTTGATTATTCAATCTTGTATTTGTGTGAAGAATGATTACCTTTAGAAATCTTTCTCCATCATTGAGGATTGAAGGGAGTTGGCATGAAATCTTATATACTCATAACATTGAGAGCTATAGGGCAATCTTGGAATCCTGAATCTAAACTTCAAGATTCTTCTATTGAGGAAGAGGCTTCACATTTAAACCTTGTAATGATAAATTTGAAGTCATAGATTTCATTTGATGGTAGCTCTAAATAGCTATATCAATCTTCAAAAATAATATTTTTAAAAGCTACCATTTTTTTCTTCTTAAGACATTCAGAAGCCCATTGTCTTATTCTTTTACACAAAAATTATTTGTTATCATTTTTCAAAGAAGTAGACTTACGTTTTTTGCGCAATCGGTGTTTGGGTTTTCTTTTGAACTTCTTCTCATTCGAGTTCTTCTTTTTGTTTTTGTAAGATCATTTCTTCTTAGACTCAGCACAACCAAAATCTTTAGTATAGTAGTTCTGTTTACAGAACTTCTTTAAAGGCTTAGAGTTTTTCTACTCTTTTTGTGCCTATTTTTGTATGGCAGAGTTCTTGTATTACCATCTGTAAATCTTGGATAATATCTTCTAATGTTGTTGATTGGAGATCTAGATCTTGATTATCTAATTTCTCTAAAAGCGGCTTGGTGATAGCTTTTGGGAGCTTATGAACATGTTTTTATTTTTGCAAAGTAGTATTTATCTGCTTTGTAAATTAAATTTCTGCAGTCAATACAAAAGTCCCAAATAGAAAATGAGGTGTGGCCTCCTTTATATAGAGAGGCTCAGTGGCTTGAGGATCAAACTAATGCCTTCATGGCCAAGGTAGTGGATGTCACTTTAGAATAGGGGGTATCACTTTGAACAAGTGGGTGTCACTCTCCAAGATGGTATATTTCTTTCCAAAGTGGACATGTTAAAAGGTGTTGGTAGGTGGGGACTCTTATCGCACACGCTTTTTTTAGTCACACTGAGTGCTAGCACAACCATGTGGCATATGACATAAGTGATTATGTCACTTGTAAGATTCTTCTTGCTTGTCTAAGCAATGATGTTATTTAACTTTCTCTATTTTTCTCTCTCTTTCTCTATCACTTGCATGGAGAGAGAGAGAGAGAGAGAGAGAGAGAGAGAGAGAGAGAGAGAGAGGGACTCAACAAGATATAGATATTATATAAATTATATAAAGAGAGAGGGGACATAGGAAGAGAGAGAGAGAGAGAGAGAGAGAGAGAGAGAGAGAGAGAGGGAGAGGGAGAGGGAGAGGGAGAGGAGGGGGGGGGGGGGGGGGGAGAGGGAGAGTGAGAAAAAGAAAAAAAACTCACTCTTAAAGCTCTTGGAGCGATCTTTCTCCAAGAGAAAAAAAAATATTTCTCTGAAAGCTCTCTCCAAACCCCTACTCGTTTCCATGTGTCAACATATAACTATGTTGCGGTGAAACAAAATTGGTTTTCCTTCGGATAAAGAAGTTGCTTCCCACTAGAATTTCACATCTTGACTGCTGTGACCACCGAGGTGCAAGATGCCTACCTACTGATGCACGAAGAGAGAGAGAGAGAGAGAGAGAGAGAGAGAGAGAGAGAGAGAGAGAGAGAGAGAGAGAGAGAGAGAGAGAGAGAGATTTTATTATCGTCCTCGGAGGTCAAATATGACCTATGGGACCAAAGTTACATGTGATGTAGTATGTGTATGGCTGATGAGTGACTCTCGATGCTCCAAAATTGTAGTGATGAGAGTCGCAATGGAGAGCCCACACTTTGGCTGGGAGAGGAAAGTGTGTAGGTCTAAGTTATGGCTGAAAATGTGAGAGAAGCAAGTTCGGATGTGATCAAAAGCTGAGCACTCTAGTAGTGTGTGGTACTCAGACTCTCGAACTTGCAGTGAGCATAATGTGCACAATCGATTTGACTCTTCTCCATTGCCCCAACGCCCTATCTCGCATCGAAGGAAATGGGAGCTAAGCCGAATTGCTGCGATAGTGCGTATCGCGGACAAGGGAATAGGCTCAAGCATGTAAGTGTGAGTACGGTTTCCTCTCTCAGCGAAGAACATGGTTTTGTAGTTGGGGGCAATATAGGTGGTGTAATGTATGAAGCGTGACCCACCGGATTTCTCCCAAGCCGTAATACATTGGCGTTGTAGAAAAGCTTCATTCACTTGAGAGTCAATTGAAGCATCATGTAGCAAGTGTAATGCATCCCATCTCCCAAACCACTTCTTTATGTCTTGCATCCATCTCGTGCTCAAGATCTTGCTTTTATGCGTCTTTTGAACTTTTTTGCTTGCTTCCCATGCAATTGTAGGAAGTCGATGTGAGGGGTTTTGACGCATCTTTATCATGTACTCCACAACCCTTTCCATGCCCATAACCTCAATTGGAAGAGATCCCGACTCAAGAAGTAGGAGCATATATGGTGTTTGTGTCTTAACTTGGAGAAAGTTTGTAAGAAAACGCTTTTGGACATTCTCAAACTCTTTCCAAGTAGACTTTGAGATGCTCCTGCCCCACACTTCAACTCCATAAAGAGAGAGAGAGAGAGAGAGAGAGAGAGAGAGAGAGAGAGAGAGAGAGAGAGAGGAAATGTGGGTGCAAGACTGCATGGTGAAATCATGAACAAGAAGATAGTCCAAGTATTGAGTGGATTTGAATTCAAAATTGGAATATTTATATACTCGATATTGTAGATCTTGGGTGAAAAGTCATATGATTCAAGGTTTTTGCCACCAAGCCACTCTCTATATCTTCATACTTTAAAAGTGAAAATTTTGTACCACCTTCTACCTAGGTGTGGGTTCTACTCTAATCCCCAAAAGGCCAACCCCTTTTGCTATGGCTGGTGTTGTTCGATGGAGGAGAGTGCTACTTATATTTGATGTTGCGCGTTGCACACAAACCCAAACATTTGCTGCTAGCGCTACTGTTGTGATGGTCTTTGTATTGCAAACAAGGTACAATAGAGGTGACCCATATGTTAAGGTTTGCTTTACTCTTGTTCTGCATGTCAAGGTTGGTCGCTTCACTTTGCAAAGGCACCATTAATGATAGAGCACAAGGATAGGTATCCTATTGGCACAAGTGCAATGGTCCATGTGTTGTTGATTGAGCATAAGAACAAACATTTAGCATGCAAAGAGAGAAGGGCAAAGGATGCTCACCCCCACATGGATCCCTCATTGAATCCATAGAGCCTTATCCCTGTGAGCATCAGACAACCATCTTTGGATCTTGATTGACAATTTGGTGATAGAGATTGCTTTTTACCTGTCAACCCTACGATAAATACATACTGACGTACCATAAATAAACACCATTTCAAAAAAAGGGCTAGGAAGAGCCCAAGCTAGAGAAGATAAGAATTCCATACTCTTACACGTGTGTCAAACATTACATTAGCCTATAGGCTTAATGAAGTGATTAGGAAATAGCTCTTTTCTAGCCATTTTTGGATCTGATTCTCTCCATCAGCAACCACCTATGTTTGCAAAATCCCTTGGCTGTATGGACAACAATCAAAATTGGCCCACCATTTTGGTAAACGAGTCTTTTTCACACTCAGTCATCACCATCAAACTCTACTTGATTTCTAATATCTCAATCATCCTCATAATCACTATTCTTTAGCCAAAGAGAGGCTTGTGAGTGGTAGAGAGGGGCAAATTAATGAAAGCTCTCTACAAATGATTTGGACCCTTGCGTTGGATTTTAAGTTATTGATGTTTGAACCCATGGGTCAAAGTTCAAGGCACATACATCTGGCAAGGAAACAACGTGATGTATGGTCCAATTACGCACTTAATTGCATGTTGAACTATCACTATTGCATGTAAGCACTTAATTGTATGCTGAAATATCAATAACACAATATTTGAAGTCATTTGTTGCATACCCAATATGCCAACAAAAAGCTATTATAGCTCATCAACATTGACCATTCCCTAATAAGTGCTTGATCGTACAACAAGGCCATACACAACTAACCATCTTTATTTTTTTATACCTTAGATCAAAACTAACTCTCTTTTGGTGATCACACACTTTGTTGGATCCCAACAATTGTATAAAGCCCCTTTGTAATGACTATCAAATTCCCTTTGTAATGCCAATGATGTTTACCGTCTTTATCTAATTGTCGGGATTATGGATAGATTTATTAGTTGGCCGGGACTAAATGCGTTTCCACTTTGTAATTATGATGAGTAGAACTCAATTAAAACCCCATGTATATTTTGAGCTAAGGTGACTAAAGTATAAAGGTCACCTTAGAACCATTTTTGAATAACATTTTTGAATCATTAATTTTGTGTTGTACGAAATTGAGAGAGAGAGAGAGAGAGAGAGAGAGAGAGAGAGAGAGAGAGTGATCTTATCCTCTTCGCTACGCGCATCTCCCTCACCCGATTCACAAAGCGATCACACCATCGCAGTAGCCTCTCCGAGAGCTACGCGCCCACGCCACGCATTCGCATCTTCGAGCTATTCGCGAGCGATCTTCCCATGAGCTTGTTTTGCTTGTAAGTAGCACAAACGGTGTCTGTTTTCAACAATCAAGTACTTTATGAAACGAGGGCGAGATTAGCTACGCATAGATGTTCATAGACTTAGGTTTCACATACTTTTAGGTTATGACCTGTGAGTCTATCGCGACTGTAGTTGAGGTAGCTCGGGTTATAATCTGGTGAGATTGGACTTATAGGTAAGTGTATCCTAGTGTGGGGATGGTGCCTAGCAAGTTTGAAGCGATTCCGAGTTCATTTGATGTGTAAACGATGTTATGAGCTTTTAGGGATAGAGTGGGTTGGAGTTAACAAGGATTAGTGATTGATGCATTATAGAAGTGCGTATGTGTAGGTTGTTCTTAGCCTGACAAGCTAACAAGATTGCCTCCGTGCACCTACGGGTTAGTCGTGTCACCGGATGACAAGTATATTGTCTGTGTTGTGCTTGTGAGCATGAACAGGGGAGTAGTTTGCCCTAAAACATTGGTGCCACTGCCGGGGACACAAGACCTTAAGTAGGGAGATCTACGTCACTCGTGTGATGGTTAGCTTACTTTAGTTTCGACTAGAGAGAGCTTAAATTTTAAGAGAAGATCCAGGAGAGGGTATCCTGAGGTCTAGTGGATAGCAGGAAGCCTGTGACTTGCCGAGGGTCTACGACTAGTTAAAGTTAGTTAGGTAGGATAAGGTAGAGTTAGGATTTATGGTTCTGAGTTATAAGTGATGTTTGTGTGCGAATAGTGTAGAAAAAACGCTGTAAAAATGCAAAACAAACAAAGAGAAGAAACAACGAGGCTGTTTGCTTGCCTTGAAAGCAAAACCCACACCATACACTCTTTAAGGGTGTGAATAGAGTAGACATTTGGATTATGATCCAGCGCTTGAGAAAACGTTAAAATTGCTACCAAAACCAACAAAAAGAAACAAGGGATTTCCATAAGAAAACACTAAGTGAACCTAAAGAGGCCAAAAAGAGATATAACCACTAGCCTTGGGTAAACTGATTGTGCCATGATGTAGAACTGATATTCACAAGCTTAAGTTTGAATTGTCATCAAATTTGCATCACTTCAAGTGCATCTGAGCTGTGAATTTGCCATAGAAAAGTAAAAGTGCTTGAGTCCAAGGTCAAAAGGAGTCCAAATTGAATGAAATTTGAGGGATAGACTTCTAAGGGCAAAGGAAACCAAACTGTCCAAAAACAGTAAAAAAATCACATCCCATTTGCCCTCTGCTGAGTCTATCGCGATAGACTATTACTTGGGGATAGACTAACATTCAGGCAAAACCCCTTGGACCACTTGCTCAATACATCAAAATAAGAGTTCTCACAAAATTTGAGGATATTTGGACATCTGCTTGACCACCAAACCTCAAGTCTGGTGTTATGAGTCTGAACTCAGAGATATATTGGCAAAAAATCCTTGACCTATTGTTCGAACAATGCACAAATTTGTAAATACACCATACAAAGGGTGGGGATTCCAACTGTGGAGAGAACTTTGGAAAAAGATCAAGTTTGGAGAAGATTATGAGTCTATCGTGATAGACTAAGGAAGTTGGGTTGTAGACCTTATTTTGCAAAACCCTCCTAGGGTTAGCTTAAACAGGACCTAAAGAGCTCACATACCAAGTTTCAATGTGTTTGGATCACTAGAAGTGAGTCTAAGGTCCAGATAGAGATTCAGTGTCTGACAAAAACACTAGATTTGGCCTAAAACACAAACCAAGAGTCCAAATTTGTATGAAATTCAAGGGATAGACTCTAGAGAGTAAGGGGAACCCAAAGGTGAAGTCACGGTTCTAAATTGACTTGTACTAATGTATCTGCCTAGTCTATCGGGATAGACCAAGGAATTCATGAGTCAGACATTTTTTGCAAATTGTGACTATACAGCTAGGACGTAATCTTCACATAGACCCCAACCATCATTTCAAATTTGAAATTTGACTACCAGAAGACCCTGAGACATTTAGTGGGGAGAAAATGCAAAATTGCTCAGAGTGACCAGTGTCATAGAAAATTGATATTTGTTGTACATAATTGTAAAATTTATTCAATGTTTCAAAGACAACCCTTGTGAACATACTAACCATACATGTGTAGATTCCAAAAGGAGATCATCACATAGTTGCACATGCAGAAGAAGTCTAGGTAAGCTTTAAGTTTGCAATACAGCTTTGAGTCTTATGTATTTAAGGTTAGGAGCCTTTTTTAAGTCAGGATCTAAAAGTGTCAAAAGTCAAGTAAGCACCACGTCCATTGAGCATAGTGTAACTCAGACAAGGCTAGATCCATTAGCACCGATCATTGAGGACGGTAGTGATACTGACACTTCATCAGATAAGTCCTTCTTCATGATGGGGAGTCAACAGCCAGGAGGTTTCTCCGGTAAAGGACCAATGCTAGGAGGAAGTACCTCCCAGAACCCTTTGAACGATGCAAAGTTCACTATAATCTTCTTAGAAGGAACAAACTCTAGGGGAGCCCTAGTTTATTCAGACTATCGGGGACGCAAGTGTATTTGTATAGAAGAAAGACCGTCTCAGAGACTAGAGATAATTCAAGTCTATGATGATGGGGATAGATTCCGAGATGAAAAGGGGAACCCCTATCTGATAGTTAGCAACCTTGAGGATTACAACAAATATGGAGATAATGTGGCAAAAGGAAAAATGGTCCAACAAACTCAAGAACCGCCTCCAAAAATTGATCGACCTGGATCTCTTTTTATGTATGATAAAAAAACAACCAGGGTCTCTACCTATAATGAGAATGTGGGAATTTACAAGCATGAGAGCGAGGGAGTAGTCTCTTATTTTTTATGCAAAGAACCCTACCCAAATGAATTAAGCAAAGACAAGGTTCTTTACTTGTTCTCTTATGAAATTGTTATGGGGGGGAAGGATATCATTTTTGTTGACAGGTACGGGCGAGAATACAAACGTATTCTCCCAGAGGAGGTAGAAAAGGCAACAATTCCAGAAACACCAACATATGCCCCCGAGGAAGTACCAAGGTCCACCTATACCCCTAGCAAGTCAACAAATCCATTTTCAGAAGAGTACGACGTAACATCACATTCTAACCGACAACAGACGTTCAACTACCAGAATCAACAAGCAACCCAACCATCATTGCAGGCATGGCTTCAACAAAGTGCGACATTAGAACAAAACCAAAACAGAGATGGTTATCCAGTTGCAAGAGGGCTAAGAGATTTACAAGAACCACCACTCTATTCACAATATCAAGGTGAGAGTAAGCCCAAAACTTAAGAGTCGGCATAGCCTAGAAGACAACCCATAGAACGAGCTCGAAGAGATGAACCACCTCTTACAAAAACCATTAGAAATTATGGCTTAGGAGCACCTCTGGGAGAGGAACCCTCCCACTACCGAAGGCCAGAGGAGGTATATCGAGTAGGACGAGGAGAACCAATGATGAGATTTGTAGACCATCGTAGAATTAGACCTTCGCAGGTGCAAAAATGGGTAAATAAGAAATACACGAGAAACAAAGATCCTAGGGATCATGTAGCAGCCTTTGTGCGTGTAATTAGAGCTGAAGAAGTGTTGGACTTCCCTACTCAATCTGCACGGTTTGGGCTTACACTAGAGGAGGATGCCACTACTTGGTTTGACTCTGTGGAGCGTAGAGATTTCGAGTCTATGGAGGAGGTTTTTGACGAGTTTATTGAGGAATTCTCACAAAGGGGGATAGCTCATAATACAGTCTCACAAATCCATAAGTTCAAACAGAAAGAAGGGGAATCTGTGCGAAAGGCAGCCCTACGACTAAAAAGATATGTGAAGTTCTGTCCTTTGGAAGAACTACCAACTCAGTCCAGACTTATGCTTATATATATTCAAGGACTAAGGAACGCAGATCTCCAGAAGGACTTACATATGAAGAGGAGCACGACGTTAAATGAGTTAACTAAGGAAGCTCTTTACCTTGTAGACAATTGTGCGGTCTACAAGGAGGGTGAATTCAAAGATCTTGATGACGATTCATCCTCACAAAAAAGTGGAAGCAAGTCCGCTAAGACAACACCAAAAGGAGAAGTAGCTGTAAGCCAGGAGCAGCTTGTAGAGGAAGTGCTAAAAAAAATTAATATGTATGCCAAGCCTCATGCTAAATAGCCAAAGTGGTGTGCTATTGAACAAAAATGGACAAACCATGTGACGGAGGAATGTTATTATAACAAGGGATATGTGAGAGAGCGACCATATGCTCCCCAAGTTCAGGCAGCATCTCCTCAACTCCCACTGATGCCTAGGTATCAAGCAGACAACCTACCTGGACCTGTAGGTGTTGAAAGACCACAACCAGTATTGGGGCAACAACCACCCCTACCAGGAGTAAGACAGGTAGGCATAAGATACACACCAACGGTAAACGAACCAGAAGAGAAGGCTTTGGTACCTATGCATGCATATTACGATGATTCCAATGGATATGCAGAAAATCCTGTCTATTATACACCGAAAGAACCCCCAACGCCACAACCTTGGAGCATGATTGGAAGTACAGGACCACCAACAGCTGCACATACAGCAGGAGAAGGAAGATACAGCTTGGATGAACAAACACTGTTGTTCATAGCCAGCCGAGGCATGGGCGGGTAGAGGCATGCACACCAACAAAGAGGAGCTCAAGGAGCACCTCAACAGCCTAAGGGACCCTGCTACAAGTGTGGTGGAGACCATTGGCTAAGAGACTGTCCTCATTGTGATGAAATCATTAGAGTCAACACATATTGCACCGAGTGTGGAATTACTCACTTGATTCCTGATTTCCCTAAGAACCCGAGCAAAGGAGAAAAGACCACTTTGAACATGCTGGGAGCAGTGCCTTCCAGTGGAGGGTAAGAAAACGAAACTACAATTCCTGTTAAGGTCTTGACGAGAGCCCAAACAAGAAAAGATGACAATTAGCCAAAGAGTAGGGATGAAAATCAAGAGGAAATCAAGACTGACAAGTCTAGCGTCAGTCGTGATAATCCTTGGAAAGAACGAAGAGCGAAAATGAAAGCTAGACGTGAACAAAAACAAAAGGCTGTAGAAGCTGAGCTAACAATGGCGAGCAACTTAAACAGCAGAGAGAGTCTGACTCTCTAAAAACGACAGAGGGACCTAGGAGTGCAAGCTCAAGAGGGTGTGTATTGGTAGATAAGGTCAATGAACCCTTGGATGCAATCTTGCAAGCCCATGAAGCAAGATTGAAAAACAAACAGACTCTAGAGCAAAGGTGGATGACATATCCATATCCAGAGTTAGAAAAATAGAGACTAGAGATGTGCAAGCAGTTGATTGAAACTGCACAAGCCTTACTAGAGCCTCCACCTGTGGAAGTGAGGGATAGAATAATCAAACCACCAAACAATGAAACACCTATCAAAACTGAACAAAGGGTACTTTGACAAGGTAGAAAAAGTTAAATCCTTGTCCGATGTAGAGGATGCAAGAGTCGTGCCTAATAGCATTGATGAATCACTGAAGGGTTTTCCACCATATGCACCCATTGTGGAAGAAAAATGACCTGAAGAGCTATGGGAAACGGTGAGAAAAGCTCAAGACAGTCGAGTCAGCGCCTTTCTCGGAGTTGAACTTGAATAAATCACCATGGGATTTAGACGCTAAATCATTTCAAGGGGATGATGGTTCAGTTGCATCAGAAGATAGCAGACCAGCATCACTCAGAACTTTGCCACCATACATGGGGGACTACGAGGAAAAGTCGGAAATTCAAAGGGTACCTTCTCAAAGAATAGGAGGGTCAAATCAATTGGACACTAAAATTTTGACAGACTTGTTGTCTACTCCGTTCAAGTGTACAATCACATTGGCAGAATTGTTAAAAATTAGGCCAAGCATGTGGACGGAAGTGGGCAAATGTCTTGAAAAATTTGGTATAAGGAAGCCTCTTAAGTTCTTCGAAACTGAGCTTAATAACACAGAACAGAAGAGAGTCAACACTAGACCAGTGCCTCTCAACAAAGTTGGAGAGTATTGTGAGGGTGAAGACGGCAACACTACTCTACTAGTCGAGCATAACGACATAGAGACTAAGGCCATACTTGATAGTGGAGCTGGCATTGCCATTGCTACCAAACTGCTATGGGAAAAATGGGGAAAACCGGCAATACGAACAACTAGAATGAAATTGCGACTAGCGGATGGGCACGTAGAAAGACCTATAGGATTGCTTGAGGCAATTGTGGTATCTTCATGTGGCATAGAGTATGAACATACATTTGCCATAGTAGATTTCGGCAAGAAAAACAATTATGAAATCATCCTTGGTAGGCCATTCATGAGGCAACTCAAGATGGTACAGGACTAGGGGTATGATTATTTGTATCTAAGACATGCTGAAACCACTACACGTGTAAATATGAGGAATCACAACTACCATGATTTCACGAGAACACCTGTGGAAGATTTCGACTCAGCCACGATTAGTGGATCAGAAGTCCCTGCGTGGTTCTGTAAGAAAAAGGAGATATGGATGTGCGGAGCATCTCAATGTAGTGAATTCGACCACTAGAGAGGGTATTGGAAGACGATGCCTATATACAAGAGCCCTTCCCTGAAGAGAAGCTCGAACCACTAGAATGGTCTCAAATTTTGGCTACTTTGGATGTGTGCATTAATGAAGTCACTCCCAAAAAAATTTGTGATGAGAATGGCTACGATATCGTACCATACTACATGTTGAGCAAAATTGTGGAGGAAGACGAGAATGACGGAGACACCGAGAATGCGAGAGTCAATCAAATGGAAACAAAACTTGATATTAAGATAGTGGGTTATGTGGACATCCCCACTAAAAACATCAAGCAGGATGGAGAAGAATTTTATGATTCTTCTTATCAATGTGAAAACGAAGATAATGCGGATGACGAGAAGTCGGAAAATACGGAAGAAGACGACCATCGGGATCGAGAAAATGACGTCTTTTACAACTTCCCAAACCAGAGTGTGAGACGCCAAAAAAGATACAAGAGTAGGCGACACCATAAAAGTCTACCAACTAGGTTTAGACCTATGCCTGAGTTCAAGAGTAAGACACATTTCCTTATGAACATTCATGTTGTTGATTGTGCTAAGGATAAAGTTTCAGGAAGGTTTCTTAAGATTGTTGAAGACCCGGGTTTCAAGGCAAGACTTTTGAAATTTAAGAAAACCAGCAAGGCAAAAAAGAGAGTTGCGAAGGAAATATTGGATGTCTTTGGAGATCCAATTATAACGAAAGTCGAGCAGAAAAAAAAATACAATGATTTGAAACAAAACCTGAAAAATGTATGGACAACTGAGATGGAGAGTAGCGATGGATCAAACACTAGTGATGGGCGTAAAGAGATAGATGTACCTCCTCACTATTGTAAGTACACCATTCAGGAGAGAAAATTGGTGGTCCAGCTACCGATGAGAGAGCCTAAACCCAACGAGTCCTATGATGGGCCAGAGAACGCCAAGAAAATAGACCTAGCAGAGCCAGGAGAAATTCCTCGACCTGCTTACATTGCCACTAATCTAAGCTAGGAAGAAGAGGACTTACTGATCAAAAAGCTTAAAGAATTTCGTGATGTATTTGCCTGGTCATACAAAGATCGAAGGGGGTGGATCTAACATTTGTGAACATTCGATCCCTCTGAAGTCGGATGCAAAGCCAAGCAAACAACGTCCGTACACGTACAATGAGGCATTCGCCAAAAGGATCAAGGATGATATAGACAAACTTATGGATGCTGAATTTATTTATGAGATAGAGCACACTGACTGGGTGTCGCCAATCGTGGTGGTACCTAAGAAAAACGGAAAATTACGGGTGTGTGTGAATCTCAAGAAGGTAAATGCAGCAACAATAAGGGACAATTATCCTCTTCCTATCACGGAACACGTCTTAGAACGAGTAGCAGGCAAGCAGGCCTATAGCTTTATGGACGCATTCTTTGGTTATAACCAATTGGGGGTTAAACTAGAAGATCAATACAAAACAACGTTTGCAACTAAATGGGGCATATATGCGTTTAGGGTAATGCCATTTGGCTTGACCAATGCTCTAGCCACATTTTGAGAGATTAATGACACATGCTTTCAAAGAATACTTGCGAATATTTTTGGATATTTACATGGATGACTTGTGTGTCTATTCTCTATTGAGAGAAGACCATCTAGATCATCTTAGAAAGGTATTCAAAAAATGCAGAACGTATAGGATTTGCCTCAACCCATAAAAATGTGTATTCATGGTATGGCAAGGCAAGATCCTAGGCCACATAGTATCGGCTAATGGAATTACCACTGATGAAGACAAGGTAAAGGTGATCATAGAATTGCCAAGACCAAACACTGTACGAGAGGTACAATCATTTATGGGACATTGTGGATACTACCGACGTTTTATATACATGTATGCTGTAATAGAAAAACCCTTGTATAGTCTGATCACGATCTTCATATGGACCGATGAATGTGAGGAGTCATTCCAAAAATTAAAAGATGCACTGGTATCTGCACCAATTCTAAAAGCACCGGATTGGTCAAAGATTTTCCATGTACATGTAGATGCTTCGGCATTTGCAATAGGCTGTATATTAGCACAACCAGGAGAGGGTAATACAGATTTTCCCATCAGTTATGCTAGTAGACAACTCAACAGTGCAGAGAAGAATTATACCACCACTGAAAGAGAAGGATTAGGTATGATATACGCGGTAAAGAAATTTCATCATTATTTGCTTGCGAACAAATTCACATTTTCTGTGGATCATCAGGCACTTTTGTACTTAGTAAAAAAACCTTGTAACACAGGACGAATTGTAAGATGGTTCATTGTGTTGCTGGAGTTTGATTTTACGGTAGTAGTAAAGAAAGGAAAAACTCATCAAAGAGCAGACCACCTTTCTCGATTACTAAATGGAGAAAAGGCTACTGGTGTAGATGATGATCTCCCAAACGCATACCTATTTAATATAGAGATGGTACCGAAGTGGTCAGAGCATATTATTTTGTTGTTAACATATGGAATGAATCTTGACGAAAGACACACGGTGGAAGACGTTAGACAAGCACAAAACTACACTATGCTTGCGGGAAGAATGTATCATCATGGTAACGATGGGATTCTAAGGTTGTGTATAGGCCCAGAGGAGTACGACGCGTATCTAGAGGATGCACATACACAGACAGGGGGTTTCCATCAAGGAAATCAAATAACCTATGAACGATTACAAAGACTTGGAGTGTATTGGCCTGGAATGTCAGGCGATGTAGCTAATTACATCAAGAAATGCAACTTTTGCACAGCCAATACCACTGTGGATTATGCCACATTATACCAAGTGACGATAGCACTCGCATGGAGTCATCCTATTGTGGAATATTTGACTAATAGGGAGTTGCCAGGAGATTGGTCTAAAGGCAGACAAAAGGCTTTACAAATCGAAGCAAATAGGTATACCATCTATTAGTGACCAATTGTATAAAAGAGGAACCGATGACCAGTTGAGGATAGTTCCTCATGAAAATGACTACTTTTCATTACTGGAGCAAGCCCATGCAGGCATAGTAGGGGGTCATTTTTCGGCAGAGAGAACCGTAAAAATCATTATGATTGCAGGCATATGGTGGCTGACCATGATTCAAGATGCAGCAGAATTCGTGAAAAGGTGTGATGAATGTCAACACACTAAGGTGCCAGTTAAGAGAGACGACATGCCTTTAAGACCAATGATGAGTGCTCGATCATTCGCTAAATGGAGATTGGACTTTGTTGGTCCTATTACTCCACCAGCTTATCGTTCACAAGCACAATACATCATAGTGGCCACTGATTATATGACCAAATGGGTGGAAGCAAAAGCCACAACAAAGGCAGATGCAAGAACCACGACACAATTATTATATGAATATGTGTTTACACGATGTGGCCTACCAATCGACCTGGTGAGTGATAGAGGGATGCACTTTGTAAATGAAGTTATCAAACATCTCTTGAATGAGTTTATGGTAATTCATCGCAAATCTGCACCCTACCATCCACAAGCCAATGGCCAAGCAGAAGCAACCAACAAAATATTGTGCACAGTTCTTACGAAACTGGTTAGTGAAACAAGGACAAACTGGGATCAAATGCTATATTCAGCATTGTGGGCTTATCGAGTTGCATATAAAACAACACTCAATGCTACACCGTTTAATATGGTGTATGGGTTAAATGCAATTCTGCCTATTGAATTTTTTATTCCAACGCTAAGGGTAGCTAAACGGTTGGATTGGACAGGCCATGAGCTTTTAGAACGGTTAGATGACCTAGAAAAACTAGACGAGTTATGACTCAATGCGGTAGCAACCATTTTTGCCAAGAAAAGACAACAGAAAGAGTTTTTTGACAAACATGTCAAAAACAAGGACTTTAAAACGGGGGACTATGTCTTGGTATACACCCTTAAACAGCATGCCAAGAAACTAAAGAAAAGAGGAATGGGGCCTTATTTGATCCAAGATATCTCGTCTAGCGGAGTAGTAAAACTGTCGACGCTAGATGGAAAAGAAATGTCGAATTGGATTAGTGGGTGTCGTTTGAAAAAGTATCATCTACCTCTAACTCCTGGGATGTTGTTTCAATTGCATTATGGCAAAGCCTATAGACAGGAACAACAATGAGTTCATGACCAGGCACAGCAAGAAGCCAAGGAACGCATTGCTAAGCAAAAACAGTTTTTGAGGACAATAAACATGGTCACACCAATGACGACTGAAGAATATCCTCTTCCAACAATCCAAACAATTGAAGCGGATATACAAAGCGAAAAACTAGCAAGGACAATCAGAGACCTTATGGCTCAGTACGAGAATACCATTGACACTTTAGAAAATACGTGGTGTAGTCCTTACATAAAAGCATATGCAGGCACAGAACAAGTAGAAACCTATGCATTGCTTGACACTGGGGCGAAATTGAGTGTCATCAGCTTTGAGCTCTTCCAAAAACTTGGACCAATGACGAAATTCCCATATACACACAAGTTGAAAGTAGCATCGGGTGATGAGGTGACCACGTTGTGGTCTATTATGTTACCAATCACAGTGCAGGGTCACACGTACACTCATAAGTTCCATGTGCTGCCACCAAATAGATCAGCAACGCTGTGTATCTTAGCAGTGTCGTGGATGAAAGTTAACAGAGTATTCATTGATTTGGATACTAATGAAGCACTGTTCAGAAATGACAACTTTTCAGAAGCCTTCTTGTCCTATGATAAATATGTGTCAATGTGGAGACAGGGATCCGTACATCTGCAATGCCCTAATCAACAACATTCAAAGTTTGGATGGCAAGAAATGTATTATCAAAATCCAACAATCATGCAGGGAACCAGACAAGTATGGGTGCGAGGTACAGATCTATCCGAGGCGCGATTTCATCAAGGGCAGAAATATCAAGTTTGGCTCAAGCAAGACAACTTAATTCCTGTAAGGGGGTTGACAGAAGAAAAGAAAAAAAACCCTACACCAGCAAAGCTTCGAAGAAAAATTATTAACAAGAAGAATCCACAACGGACTATATTGGTATGGAGTCCAAAAGTACCGATTCAGAACAAGCCAACAACACAGGTATGGATGCCGAAGCAGACCAACGAACATTTGTCTACAACTGCCAATGACAAACTAGACCATACAGCCATCATGCCGAAACAAGTAGCATCAACGACAACAAACACGAATATCTGTGCAAACAAAGTCAACAAAAAGATATGGAAACGAAAGGAAGTTCAACCAGAACATGCAACAAAGAATACAACCATATCGACTTTAGCAGAGGCACAAACAAAAGTTCAAAAACCTTGGAAGACCATCAAACAACGAGCGACAGAATTACAACTTCTTAACGCCAAGAAAATTTGCCAGCCAACTAACATTACCAGAGGAAACCTCGCCGACAAATGCCAATAAGCGTATCGCTTATACCTTCCTCTTACACCGCATAAATTGTTTCTAAATGCATTGATTGTGCATGCATATAGGGCTACCTTACAATGCCTGCATTAGCACGAGTTAACGCCCATGCACAGCACATACCCTTGACGATACCCTGTCGTCCGGGAGGACTCTGACCAAGAGGGAGGGAAGCATTCCAAATGCGGACTCACGTCATATATTAGAGGGAAATGTTTGTGATTGATTTTTCAACCAATTTTGCATTTTATTGTGTGATTTTTGGGAAAAGAACATGCCCTCATATACAATGGCACTCTAGGACATGTGCTATTAAAAAGAGAAGAGTTGTGTAGTGATTTTGGCACACCACACAAGTTTGGATTGCAATGCCAAATTGGAGATTGAATTGGACAAACTCCTTGCCAAGGTGATTTTCATTGTGTGCCAATGAATGATTCCTATGTAATTTTTGCAATGTGGCACCATGTAATGGTAACCGGGCTCTCTACGAGTTCCAATTTATAGTTGGAATGCTAGATTAAAAGCTTGTATGATTAACTTTTAATTAAAAATAGTTCTAAAAGCCTTGGGCGCCCATGCATTTCCAATGCAAACCCTAAGTATAAAGGGTAACTTGTAAACTGTGAAGCTTTACTTTTTGAGCTAATATAGAAGAGAGGTTGGAGAGAGTCGGCTATGGAGTCTCCTTCTTCTTCTTTTTCTTTACTAACCACTTTATTGATGAACCAATGGTGTGTGTGTGTGTGTGTGTGTGTGTGTGTGTGTGTGTGTGTGTGTGTGTGTGTGTGTGTGTGTGTGTGTGTGTGTGTGTGTGTGTGTGTGTGTGTGTGTAGCCAAAGCTTTAGCATGCTTGTGAAAGGTTATGGTGGATACAATAATGTGGCATTCATTATGTAATTACAATGGTTAGAGAGAGAAAAAGATTAGCTAAGAGGTTAACTCAATGCACAATGGACTAGAGTGTAGACAAACGCAACTCGAATATTCAACTTAACAAAAGTGATTACCAGGTTAACTATATAAGCATAGCTTTTAATGCTTATACCTCTCCAAAGGTCAACTCTTCTTGAAAGGAAAAGATGCCACTTGGCCCTTGAACCTTCTACTTGCATCTTCACATGACCCTTGAGGCATAACATGCCAACACATGGGTTGTCACATGGTTCTACACACATGACATCCTACATGGTAATCTACATGGATAGGGTGAGTTTTTGTGTGCAACAACCCTTGCACCTCAACAATCCTTCCTTTGTGAGTTTTGTTGCACTAATCACACACACTCCTCCCGTCAAAACACAATAGGGTGTAGGTACACAAATTTGCATCCCCTTGACACATACAACTATAGGCACACAAATCTCTCCAGGAACAAAGTAGGGTATGGAACACAAAATTCCCCGAACACAAGGTGGGATACACAAATCCTCCCCTACGACACAAATGAGGGAAGTACAAAATGATAGTGCTTTACAACACATCTTTGTAAAATATGTCAACTTTATTCTTGGTATCTTTATCACTGGAATATCCAGTAGCAAAGATGATATTGGATTTTCCTTTGTCTTTGAAGCTTTCTTTGTAGTTGCTTATGTTGTTGTTGTTGGAAAACTTGACTTGTTTGTCATTGAGCCTACAATATTTGGTGGCATGATTCTTTTGATTACAATTTTTACTTAGGTGGGCAAATTTTCTTTCGTAATTCAATTTTCATATTGCTCACATTGCAGGCAAGTACGGCCAAGTGACCCATGCACTTTTGCGACTGCCAAGGGTAAATGTTGTAACAGTAGCAACTCACAATGATCTATCTTCTATGATAGATGAGTATGTCACTAATTGAGATTTAAAGATTTAATTTTTCTCTTGCGTTAGGGAAGAAAGACGAACCAATTACCTTGCAAGAGGGTTATCTTCTCTACGGCAATGTGTTACTCACTCACTCTGTGAGAAAGTAATGTATGAATCTCATGCTCCTCCTTATGCGGGGCATAGAGGGATTCAATCTACTCTATGAGGAGTAGAAACATACTTCTATTGGCCTGCCATGAAGGTAAACATACAAGACTATGTTTCCAAGTGTGTGATATGCCAAAAGACAAAATATGATCAAGGGAAGCAAGCTAGATTACTTCATCCATTGCCAATCCTTGATTCACCATAAGAGAGCATATCCATGGATTTTATCTTTGGATTGTCCAAGTCTCTCCAAGGGAATATGAGAATAAGGACTATAACTGTCAGGTTCAGCAAACAAGATCATTTCATACACGTCAAAAAGACTATTAAGTCACATCAAATGGCAACCCTCTTCATATCACAAATTTTCAAGTAGCATGGCTTGCCTACATCCATTGTGTTAGATAGAGATCCTCAAATGACTAGTAATTTTTGGAAGGGTCTCTTTGAAATCTAGGTACTAAACACTCTTTTGGATAAAATGAGAAAATTCCACATCTTTGGGAGTGATTTCAATGCCTATGGATTCCTATTTCCCATTTGATTTGGGAAAATTTCATTTATTTTGGGACTTGTCTTGAGGACTTGTGTTACATTAGACAAAGAGATAGATTCTCAAGAAAATGGTGGTGTTGAGAAACACCTTTTTTTTCCCCATCCAAAATTCTATTCTCATGTTGGTGTTAATTGATACTTTATAAAACATACATAGACATGGATAGCAAGAAAAACAATATATGAAAATGAAATGCTATTCAATTTCTCATATTGAGCTAGCTTGTGCTTTCTCCACAACATTGGATGAGATTTTAATTGCTTCTGCAAGTCTTCTACCCCTTGGAGTCCATGACCACACAACTGCATGAACACACTCCCAACGCTTTGGGTCAGCAAGATTGCAACACCAATTCTTTTTCCAACAATCCTCATATTGTTCTTGGATTGTGGGATTTTTTTTCGATGTTTTGGTGCCCAATATTGAATGAAAACTTTCTTGTAGTTAGGAGATGAGCTGTCTACATCAACATCTGACTCTACAACTCCTAGCCATATCGGATATTCAAGATCTACGGGTCTCGCAAGAATAGAATCCCCTTTCCTTACATCAATTTGAGGCCTAAAAGCTTCCTGTGGACTTTCACTTTGAGGACCAACATAGTGATCATTCAATTCTTCATATCCTTGAAACTCATCTATGTCTTCCCCTACCTGCTGCATTCGATGACTCCCTGTAGTCTTTGGCCAAAATGATGCATATTCACCAATTTGTTTATTGGTTGGTTGTTCAAGCTCACTAATTATTTTTTGCCAATAAATAATAACTGGCCTTATGTATTTTGTAGAATAGTGCTCCTTTCCCTTTAGTAGAGTCCATCTTTTCCAAAATTCAAGATATGTCTTAATCCCTTGAATAACAAGCGGACTATCCCTCACATAGTCTGCTGTAGGAACCACATCTGGACAACCTACTGTCAATTTTGGTTTCCCTTGATCATCTTTTTTCCACAACTCAATTCCTGACTCCCTCGGTATCCAATCAGGTGATTTGGGGTGAATTTTGTACTGCATTACTGGGATTTCACCTTGCATAAAGAAACGAAATTGAAGTGGCTTAGAGTGTCCAACAAGAGCATCTTGTCCATCACACATGTACCCTTTAACAAAGGATTTCAAGTCAGGAACTTGAGTCATCAAAAATGGTGCTGGAGCTGAACTTTCACATTTTTTGAAAATGTTCCATCAAATGTGGAAAAGTGCAGGTCATTCCTGTTCGTAATCTCTCTAAGAACATGTTAAACATTGCATCTATGTCCTCATGTGTATGACCCACCATTAAGAATCCCAAATGCACGGTTTTGAAAACACCTTTTGCTACTAGCAAGGATAAGTATGCAAATAAATATCAATTCTTATTCTCTCCTGCACACTTATCTAGCTATAGCAGAAGATTCTCAGGCAATTTTTGAAACACGGGAGTGGACATGGTATCCACAACACATTGAGAGGAAGCTGATTGCAAGTTAGAAATCTCTCCATTACATCCTTCAATAGTCAACGGTGGTGTTACTGCTGCTGATGCATTCCTCTCACGCTCTTTCATCATTCTGTTTTGGTGGTCTAGAGTTGTCCTTGAATTCAATGCATTGAACAATGTTACATTGTTGCGTGGCATACCATCATGACATAAATCTCCTAGCCCATAGTTTTTTGTTCTTTCCAAACTCTGTAAGCATAATGCAAGGGAACCAATTGTAGCATTCGAATCTGAAGGCCATAGACCATTCAACGAGAAATGACCATACATCCCATGCCCATGCCCATGTGTTATCATACATGTTAATGATACTTGCAACTTATATGCATTTGCATAGTCTTTTGCGTTCACTCACAATATAGGTATTGCTGTCTTTTTTTGGTCCATTTTATCATGTATAATGCATAAGGACTTATCCTTTTGCATTTTGCGAGAACTTATGCCAGGTGTAGTACACATTTCTACAGCTTTGTTGTTGCATCATGTGAATTTGACGTTCATCCTTCAAACGTGAAATCAGCTCATCATCCTTTGTTGACTCTAGTTGAGACTTTATCCGACTACACACAACACATTTTGAGAGCTCGCTTGATTTTAACAAGGTCACATTAGCAAACTCTGTATTCCAATTCCTATTGAATGTAGTGCTAGACATTGGCTTGAGACACATACTCTCGAGTGTTTTATTGACATCATGTAAGATGTCTATTTGCTTGTATGTGTTTGTTATTGCAAGCAAGGTTTCTCTGGTACCATCTTCCATAGTTCTACTCTTATGTGGCATTTTCTCTGATTTTTCATCTACAAAAGAGCGCATCAATGCCCTTCCCATTTCTGTATGGTCTCTTCCTTTTCTTATGACACCATCATTACCATGCACTGAGCGTCAAACCCCATTTTCAAACTGTTCACGGTAATGATAAATGAAGTTTTTGGAATGCCATGAATTTCGTACCTAGCTCTACTACAGACCTCATTGCCATTAAAAGGAAATACATAGCAAGTCTTTGCAGTTGTTTTGTTCTCACACCAAGCAGTCAACATTGTATCATACACATAGTTGGTTCTATTTTGCAAACTTTGTCCCTAAAATTCATTGCGCATAGCCATGACCTTATCTCTATTGGCATATTGACAACACTTCATAGAACAACAATCTATGGTTGAAACAAGTTGGACAAATGATAGGATGCTTGATTGGATCTCTTAGAAGGTTTCACAGACATTTTTGGCTTCCTATTCATAAAGCAATATTTTTGTTTTTTTTTAATAGGCTCTACCAAACGAGCTGATTCAATGCATGTATCTTGTAATGCGTCACTAGCATGTAAATCCTCATATTGTAACAACGCTTTTCCATCCATAGTGTCACTCTCTTGATAGGCCAACAAACCAGATTTATGCTGCATACATCAGATTGTGCAGAAATAGTAGCCTCACAAGCATAGGATATTTCAATACCAATACCGATGTTATCTTCACCTAACTCACCAAAGTTCACGGAATCAAATGGACACACGTACATGACAACCCCTTCGGCTACTACATGTGTTTTGCTTTCATCCCAAAGTTGAACCTTCTTATCCTTCCAAACCTCCCTATAGCTCATTCCATCAGACTGTGCCTCGAATGCTCCCATTCCTTTGTGATTCTCAGACATAGAAACCCCTTCGTAGTGTATCTCATCCATATGTTGTAGCAACCCAATACTCCATTTCACAATACTGTGAAAAGCATCTCCCACTGTCAATGCATCTATTGTTGGAAATGGAATAAGTGCTTTCTTTTGAAAACACAAATCAACTGACACCGATACATTTCCTTCACCAATAAGCATGCCTGAGCAGTATGCTTTTGGGTTTGTCTCATAGACACTCCCAAGGGCAACCTTTTGTGTGGCTACAAACATGCATATTCTATCACCTTGATTAAAATCCATACCTGCAAGAAGGTTTCAATAAATATTTGTTAAGAAAACCATCACAAAGTCATTTCATTGTGAGTATATATGTAGGTGTTTCATTATGATTATATACACAGAGGCCACTATATGTGGTTTGTTTCATGATGGGTATACAGAATCCTATGGACATAGGGCCATAGGATGCTATATGTAGGTAGTTCATACTGAGTATGTATAAGTCATATGGCCTTTAGTCCATATGATGTTTTATGCAGGTGTTTTGTGTTGAGTAAATATACATCCTCTGGCCTTAGGGCCATAGGGCACTATATGTAGTTGTCTCACGATGGGTATATAACATCATGTGGCCTTAGGGCCATAGGATGCTATATGTAGGTGTTTCGCGATGCAATTGTACACATCCTATGGCCTGAGGGCCATAGGGCACTATATTTAGTTGTCTCACAATGGGTATATAACATCCTGTGGCCTTAGGGCCAATATAGAGCTATATGTAGGTGTTTCGCGATGCAACTGTACACATCCTATGGCCTGAGGGCCATAGGGCACTATATGTAGTTATCTCAGGATGGGTATATAACATTCTATGGCCTCAGGGCCAATATAGAGCTATATGTGTTTCGCGATGCAACTGCACACATCCTATGGCCCTTAGGCCATATAGTGCCCTATGGCCCTTAGGCCATAGGGCACTATATGTAGTTGTCTCATGATGGATATACAACATCCTGTGGCCTTAGGGCCAATATAGAGCTATATGAAGGTATTTTGGATGCAACTGTACACATCCTTTGGTCCTCAGGCCATATGGCACTATATGTAGTTATCTCACGATGGGTATATAACCTTTTGTGGCCTTAGGGCCAATATAGAGCTATATGTAGGTGTTTTGCAATGCAAATGTACACATCCTATGGCCTAAGGGCCATAAAGGGTACTATATGTAGTTGTCTCACGATGGGTATATAACATCCTGTGGCCTTAGGGCCAATATAGAGCTATATGTAGGTGTTTCGTGATGCAACTGTACACATCCTATGGCCTGAGGGCCATAGGGCACTATATGTAGTTATCTCACGATGGGTATATAGCATTTTGTGGCCTTAGGGCCAATATAGAGCTATAAGTAGGTGTTCCGCGATGAAATTGTACACATCCTATGGCCTAAGGGCCATAGGACACTATATGTAGTTGTCTCATGATGGGTATATAACATCATGGCCTTAGGGCCATAGGATGTTATATGTAGGTGTTTCGCGATGCATATGTACACGTCCTATGGTCTAAAGGGCACTATATGTAGGTGTTTTGTGTTGAGGGCCATAGGCGCTATATGTAGTTGTCTCATGATGGGTATATAGCATCATGTGGCCTTAGGGACACAATGAGTTTGTATACATCCTTTGGACTTAGGTCCATAGGATGCTATATGTAGGTGTATTGATATGATTATATATATACATCCTATGGCCTTAGGTCCATAGGGCCCTATATGTAGGTGTTTCATGATGACTATATGAACATCCTACAAACAAAAGGCCATAGGATGCTATAGTTGATGTTTCTAGCTAAGTATATATAGATCTTATGGATTTATGACTACATGGTACTATCTATTCGTGTTTTGTGGTGATCTATATATGCATCTTATGGACTTTGGGTCATAGGGTGCTATATATAGTGATTTCAGAAAGCTAGAGCCTGCTAGGACATAAGGGGGTATGTATGAGCCGCATGATATGCCACGTGGCGCATCCACATTCATTGATCATATGCCATGTGGTGTATCCACAACCATTGATTATATCTAGAGACCGTGTCTCAAGTAGTCCCGTGGATGTATATCCATATGATATGTTTGCGTCTTTGAAGGGACATAAAAAACAACGGTGTGCACGTATCGCATGATCAACTGTGTGATCAAACTGCGTATGTGCACCTTTACAAGCCTCTTTGTAAATGCACACCAGCACCTTTGCAACCCATTCTAGTATGTGGCCTCCTCGTTTAAATACTATTTGTATAAATATATGTATGTTGCATGTATACTCACACTTTCAAAACACGTGCAATTAGTGTGCAATTGCACGTGCATGAAAAAAGCCAAAATATTTTGATTTTTTTTTTTGCTTACCCCAAAGTTTTCCAAAATGTGTTTTTAAGTCTCCCGATCAATACTGCACAAAAAAATATTGCACTTTTTTTGAGGGAAAATTCTCTAATTTTGAATGTTTTTTAGTGTATTTTTCAGTATGCGATTTTTGGTCCCGGGACGGTAATTTCGACCATGGGTGTCGTTCCACTCGTAGCGAGACGACACCGGCACTGACAAAGTCACACGTTAATTTTTCAAAAAAAATCTATACTCTTTTTTTTTCCAGTTTCCAATCCTTTGGTATGACTCTCCCCCTAAGAAAACGATTTTGAACTCTTCAAAATTCAAAATAAAGAGAGCCGGAAGTTTAGGTTTAAAATTTGAAAGTCAAATTTTGAATTTTGAATTAACAAGATTGATTAACCTTATCTCTATCTCTCTCTTTCTTTTCGAAACCCTACTCTGCTCTCTCGAACACAGCTCTCTGCGCGCTCCCTACTCCTCTTCTAAACACCCTCCGTGCACGCTCCCTACGCCTCTCCCAAACGCCTCTTTTGCGCCGCCTCTGCTGCGTGCCCTTTCTACGCCTCGAAGCGCCTCGAACAACGAGCGCCCCTCTGTCGCCCTTGCTGCGCCTCTTCTCCCAAACAAACAGCACCTCACGTTGCCCTTCGACGAACGAATAGCTACCCTTTGCCACCCTCCGTGCACCTCTCAAGTGTGCAACATCTCACAACATTGGATGCCTCCCTGAGCCTCTCTCTCAAACGTGCAGCATCCTGTGGTGCCGCCTCTTTCGCCTTCTCTCTCCCTCTCTGCGCCTCTCTCCCAAACACAACAATGCCTCAGGACATAGCTCGCGGATAAGCTCAATCCTTTTTTTTCACATTTATTTACCGCTCTCTATAAAAAATGGTAAAACAGTAAAGCAATAAAACAGAAAAACAGAAAATAACTAATCTTTGTATTGTACGTTTTTTGTTGGTGTGAGAGAGGTCCTAGAAAGAGGAGATGTGGTAGGGGGTGCCTGAATGACGATGCTATAGGTAAACCGAAAGATATTGAGGCCCAAAATTCACAATGGACTGCCTGCTATATGAATGGGGAGAGATGAGAAGAGGGAGAAAAATAGTTATTTGGAGTAATAGATAAAGGAGAGTAAGAGAGACAAACAGAGGAGAGGAAGCTCAGAGAGAGGGAGGACTGATAATAAGGCCAAATAAACAATTTAAATCCGAGACAGAGAGCGAGAGAGAGAGAGAGAGAGAGAGAGAGAGAGAGAGAGAGAGAGAGAGAGAGAGAGAGAGAGAGAGAGAGAGGGCACCTTGTGGCCCTGGGGCCGTATGGTGTCAACGTAGAGCATAGAGGGGTTTAAGGTAGCATAGAGCACACTTGGGCCCTGGACCATAGGGTGTCAATGTAGAGCATTTAGGTTTTTTTAAATTATTTCCATGGAGCATGACACCTTGTTGCCGTAAAGCAATAGGAGACAAACCTAGAGAAATGGTGGTTTCTTATTAGCATATGGCACAACCGCCATAAGATGCCAAGATAGAGAATGGATAGTTTTCCTTAGTATACAACAAACCCTATGGCCATGAAGACAGCACCCTATGGCCTTGGGGCCGTAGGTTGCCAAAAAATCCTCATATTGGTTTCTAGCATACAGGGTGCCATATAGAGCATAGATCGGTTCTTACTAGCATAGAGCGGACCCTATGGACTTTAGGCAAAAGGGTGCCAATATAGAGCATGGAGAGGCTCTTACTAAAATAGAGGGGACCATATGGCCTTCAAGCCACATGGTGCCAATATAGAGCAAGTGTTTTTTATTGACAAATATAGCTCCCTATGGCCCTAGGTCCATTGGTTGTCAAAAATCCATCATGAAGGGTTTCTTCAAATTGAAAACATAGAGGGAACCTTGTGGCCCTTGGGACCATATGATGTCATTACAGAGCATCGAGAGCTTCTTACTAACATAGAGGGGACCCTATGGCCTTCAAGCCTTAAGGTGTCAATATAGACCAAATAGTGCTTTATACTGGTATAGAGAGCACTCTATGGCCCTGGGGCCATAGGTTGCCAAAACAATGAGGGTTTTTTTGAAACAATGAAGGCACCTTGTGGCCTTGGGGCCAAAGGATGTCAATATAGAGCATAGAGCACAAAGAGATTCTTACTAGCATAGAGGTAACCCTATGGCCTTTCGGCCCCACATGGTGTCATTATAGAGAAAACAAAGGTTCTTACTAGCATAGAGGGGACCGTATGGCCGCCATCCCACAAGGTCTCCTCAATATAGAGCAAATAGTGTTTTTTACTGGCATGGAGAACACCCTATGGCCCTGTGTCCATAGGTTTCCAAAAAACCATCATGAAGGGTTTCTTTAAAACATACAGGGCACCTTGTGCCCTTAGGGTCATAAGATGTGTAGAGCATAGAGAGGTTCTTACTAGCATACAGGGGACCTTAGCATAGATCGGTTCTTACTAGCATAGAGAGGCCAAATAGTGCTTTATACTTGGATCCATAGGGTGCCAAAACAATGAGGGTTTTTTCAAAACAATGAGGGCACCTTGTGGCCTTGGGGCCATAGGATGTCAATATAGAGCATAGAGAGCTTCTTGCTAGCATAGAGGGAACCATATGGCCTTTCGAGGGTGTCAATATAGAGAAAACAGAGGTTCTTACTAGCATAGAGGGGACCCTATGGCCGCCAACCTATGAGGTCTCCTCAATATAGAGCAAAAATCGTGTTTTTTTCTAGCATAGAGAGCACCCTATGGCCCTCTGTCTATAGGTTGCCAAAAAACCTTCATGAAGGGTTTCTTCAAAACATAGAGGTCACCTTGTGCCCTTGGAGTAATAGGATGTGTAGAGAATAGAGAGGTTATTACTAGCATACAGGGGACCCTATGGCCTGAAGGCCATAGGGTGCCAATATAGAGCATAGATCGGTTCTTACTAGCATAGAGAGACCAAATAGTGCTTTATACCTGGGGCCATAGGGTGCCAAAACAATGAGGGTTTTTTCAAAACAATGAGGGCACCTTGTGGCCTTGGGGCCATAGGATGTCAATATAGAGCATAGAGCATAGAGAGCTTCTTACTAGCATAGAGGGAACCCTATGGCCTTCAGGCCAAACGGTGTCAACATAGAGAAAATAGAGATTCTTACTATCATAGAGGGGACCCTATGGCCTTCAGCCCACAAAGTCTCCTCAATATTGAGCAAATAGTGTTTTTACTGGCATAGAGAGCGCCCTATGGCCCTGGGTCCATAGGTTGCCAAAAAACCCTCATGAAGGGTAAATTCTTCAAAACATAGAGAGCACCTTGTGCCCTTGGGGTCATAGGATGTGTAGAGCATAGAGAGGTTCTTACTAGCATACAGGGGACCCTATGGCCTGAAGGCCATAGGGCGCCAATAGAGCATAGATTGGTTCTTACTAGCAAAGAGCGGACCCTATGGCCTTCAGGCCAAAGGGTGCCAATATAGAGCATAGATCGGTTCTTATTAGCATAGAGAGACCAAATAGTGCTTTATACCTGGGGCCATAGGGTGTCAAAACAATGATGGTTTTTCAATGGCATAGAGAGCACCCTATGGCCCTGGGTCCATAGGTTTCCAAAAAACCCTCATGAAGGGTTTCTTCATAACATAGAGGGCAACTTGTGGCCTTGGGGTCATCGGATGTGTAGAGCATAGAGAGGTTCTTATTAGCATACAGGGGACCCTATGGCCTTCAAGCCATAGGGTGCCAATATAGAGCATAGATCGATTCTTACTAGCATAGAGAGACCAAATAGTGTTGTATACCTGGGACCATAGGGTGCCAAAACAATGAGGGCACCTTGTGGCCTTGGGGCCATAGGATGTCAATATAGAGCATAGAGCATAGAGAGCTTCTTACTAGCATAGAGGGAACCCTATGGCCTTCAGGCTACAGGGTGTCAACGTAGAGAAAACAGAGGTTCTTACTAGCATAGAGGGGACCCTATGGCCTTCAGCCCGCAAAGTCTCCTCAATATAGAGCAAATAGTGCTTTTACTGGCATAGAGAGCACCCTATGGCCTTGGGTCCATAGGATGCCAAAAACCCTCATGAAGGGTTTCTTCAAAACATAGAGGGCACCTTGTGCCCTTGGGGTCATAGTATATGTAGAGCATAGAGAGGTTCTTACTAGCATACAGGGGCCCTGTGGCCTTCAGGCCATAGGGTGTCAATATAAAGAATAGATCGGTTCTCACTAGCAGAGAGCGGACCCTATGGCCTTCAGGCCAAAGGGTGCCAATATAGAGCAAAGATCGATTCTTACTAGCATAGAGAGACCAAATAGTGCTTTATACCTGGGGCCATAGGGTAACAAAACAATGAGGTTTTTTCAATGGCATAGAGAACACCCTATGGCCCTGGGTACATAGGTTGCCAAAAAACCCTCATGAAGGGTTCCTTCAAGACATAGAGGGCAACTTGTGGCCTTGGGGTCATCAGTTTGTGTAGAGCATAGAGGGGTTCTTACTAGCATACAGGGGACCCTATGGCCTGAATAGGGTGCCAATATAGAGCATAGATCGGTTCTTACTAGCAAAAATTGGACCCTATGGCCTTTAGGCCAAAGGGTGCCAATATAGAGCATGGAGAGGCTCTTACTAGACTAGAGAGGACCATATGGCTTTCAAGTCACATGGTGCCAATATAGAGCAAATAGTGTTTTCATTGGCATATAGAGCATCCTATGGACCTAGGGCCATTGGTTGTCAAAATCCATCATAAAGGGTTTCTTCAAATTGAAAACATAGAGGGAACCTTGTGTAACATAGAGGGGGCCCTATGGCCTTCAGGCCTTAGGGTGCCAATATAGAGCAAATAGTGATTTATACTGGCATAGAGAGTACTCTATGGCCCTGGGGACATAGGTTGCCAAAACCATGAGGGTCTTTTGGAAACAATGAGGGCACCTTGTGGCCTTGGGGCCATAGGATGTCTATATAGAGCATAGAGCATAGAGAGCTTCTCACTAGCATAGAGGGAACCCTATGGCCTTCTGGCCACACAGGGTGCCAATATAGAGTAAACAGAGGTTCTTACTAGCATGGAGGGGACCCTATGGCCTTCATCCCACAAGGTCTTCTCAATATAGAGAAAATAGTATTTTTAATTGGCATACAGAGTATCCTTGGGTGCCAATATAGAGCAAATAGGCTTTATACCGGCAAGAGAGCTATGGCCCTGGGGCCATAGCAAAACAATGAGGGTTTTTTGGAAACAATGAGGGAACCTTGTGGCCTTGGGGTCATATGAAGTCAATATAAAGCATAGAGCATATACGATAGAGCATAGAGCACAAAGAGATTCTTAGTAGCATAGAGGGAACCCTATGGCCTTCAGGCCACAAGGTGCCATTATATAGTAAACAGAGGTTCTTACTAGCATAGAGGGGACCCTATGGACTTTAGCCCACAAGGTCTCCTCAATATAGAGCAAATAGGGTTTTTTACTTGCATGGAGAGCACCATATGGCCTTGGGGCCATAGGTTGCCAGAAAACTCTCATGAAGTGTTGCTTCAAAACATTGAGACCACCTTGTGGCCTTGGGGCCATAGGATGCCAATGTAGAGCATAGAGAGGTTTTTACTAGCATGCAGGGGACCCTATGGCCTTCAGGCCACATGATGCCATATGGTGTTGGTGTAGAGGCTCTAAAGGGGTATTTAGGCCATTCAAGGGATACTACTTTGAGGTTCCTCTAAAGTCATAAGAGAACATGTGATCACTCTACCATAGAGTGGCCTAGGTACACTTGTAGAACCATTTTTTTGGCACATTTTGGACCTAGGACCACATGGTTTAACATAGAGGGGACTCTATGGCCCTAGGTCCATATGGATATATTAATATCCATCTTGTCTAAATATATATCATTCTTTTTATAGAAAATGTCTCAGAAGAGAAAGTCAAAGTCAGTTGATGCAACAGGCTCAATACCAAGTTCTTGGTATCTAGATTTTCACTTACCAAATGGTGGAAGTGATGAGAAAGTCCACTTGTTCTTTCAAGATAAAGAGCAATTTCCCTTCAAGGATTGTGGTATTCTCAAGGAGATAAAGAAAGATTGTTCAGATCTTGAAATGTCTCCATGCCTTGGAGTAAAACTACTCAATGATGACTCCTACTTGTTGGAGCATGTGGCCTTTGCTCAAAAATTGGTGAAGGTTGATTATGACAGAGTGACAATGACAAAAGCAGTGTGGGTGGAGCTTCAAGACAACACTCCAAGTGAGAACTTTATAGACTTATATATTGAGGGCTTTAAGAAAGTCAATCAATATTTAGGTAAATTGAGCAGCACAAAGAAGAATAAGAAGCGAAAGAATGAAGACACATGTAAAGCAAATCAATCTAAGACTCTCAAGGAGAGTCAGACTCCCTCACTTGGAGACAATAGTGGAAATGTGGCTGAAGAAAATCTTTCAGTTATACCCTTACAGACTCAAGATGCAGAAAATTCTAGTGGACTTGCAACCCTTACAGCTGAAACCCCCTTAGTGGCAGTGTTGTGGACTCAGTATCCTTAGCTGTGTTGGACTCTATTATACAGCCCAAAGAAAAAGATCTTGATAAAGAAGTTGCTAAAACTCTTAAAAGTGGGCTAGATGGATACGTTGGAATTTCACACAATTTTAAATTTGGTGTACAATTTACCCAATTGATCCCAGTTGAGCAATGCAACCTTGCACCAGATGGCTATAAAAGCAGACCATTGTCAGATGTGTATGTGAAATATCTCTTGAAGCAATTTGCAGGGCACTCTAGGCCAGTCTCCAGTGCAACAGACCTGATAACGTATAACCCAATTACAAAAATGCATTTACAAACAGCTGAAGTGCATGGAGACAAGCTATCAACATACCACTACTGGATTCTAGCTGGTCAGCATTCCATCATAGCGGCTAGAGCTTTTTTGCGTAACAACAGCACTAAGTATGCTTTGAGAAAAGAGTTCTACATGTTTAGAACTGCAAGGATAGTGGTAAACGCTCCCAAAGAGGTTGATGTTCGAATTTCCAAAATGGAGAACATGGAGAGAATAACAGCAATGAAACACCAGCCTTATGTGGAGGTCTTAAAGCATGGCCGTAGTCAATGGCTTGCATATTCTAAGCCAACAAAACCCAAGGCAGGTGTTCCTGTCGGTCATCCGAGTCGAGCACCTTGGGATGTAAGTTCCACTTGCCTATGCTTGTTTTTGTTACAAATATGTCTTGAAATAAAGTTAATTTTCTTTTCTTTATTTTGAAGGCCTTTGTAAATGTGGCGAACATTGTGATCAACCATAAATCATTTGCCAACAAAGAAGCACACATGGTCATGTACAATGATGAAATCTATGATCAGTGGATAAACATCTTGGAGAAGCATCACACATCAACTGCTCGTGGGAGACAACCAAGCATAACAACCTTTAGATGCCTAAATGGTTTAGAAGATAATGATGTCAAGCTACTACAATAGGAGCTGACAAATGAGAAGATCTGCTTAGTGAAGCAACCACATCAAGCGGGCATGCTCGACCTCACTGCACGTGCAACGCACTTAAACCAGACCAGGGTTTTTGAGCCTCAAATGTTTATGGCATTTAAAGAGATAGATCCATCAGCAATAGCAATTACTTCATGGGATGAATGTAAGTCTCATCATAACATTACAGATGAGATTTACAAATCTCCCTTCACGAGCTATACGCAATGGCTAAATCTCCTACTACAAAAAGAAAAGGAGAAAGAGCCAATTCCTAAGATCACTAGGGGTTATGTGCAGTGGATCATTGCACAAAATAATGGTACTTCTAGGTTGCAATTCATTTTACCATGGACAATCAAGTGTGTTGGAAAGAATTTGGAAGTCATTGAGTTTCTCTACAGTGAGAATAGCTCTACAATTCGTGTTGGTGTTGCATCATAGATACAACACACAAACGTCTTACATCTAGTGGTTGGAGTGCTACCCAATTTGGTAAAGTAATTGATGGATTATGTGGGGTAGCACATCAACCATCAGAGTTTTTAATTGCCGGCTTAGTCAAGTATTAGCATGCTACTTCCCTAGAGAAGGCAATTTTTGAAAAAGCTAAATGGTATGAAATGCACGTTCTACCTTTAAGCTCCTTAATGGGATCAGAGACCATCCAAACATGTTCTCTTCATGAAGTAATTTTTGGGGTTTGGGCATTTTTCAGTCAAGGAGAGTAGTATACCAACTACTCTAGTGTTAAAGAGTCACTGTTGGAGCCAATGCATACTCTCTGCATCAACGACGACGAGTATGATGCTGTGACCATGGCCAAAGCCTTTTTTGTGCGTCGTGCAATCAAATGCATCTGTCTCAAAGAAGATGATCAAGTAATAGACATCTTTTCAATAGGCTATGGGACTAAAGAGGCACTACAACAACAGAGAAAGGTGATATCAGTTGCATGTAGTAGTGATCAAATGATGCAATTGGAATCTCTTTGCCATTCCATACTGGAAGAAGACCTTGATCTTAGAAGGTGGGCAAGTGTGGATAACACAGAGAAAGTCAATGCCAAGGATTCAGAGGAAGAATAAATTGAAGAACCATTGGATGCAAGTGTTGAGTCCATTTTAGAAATTCTACAGGAAATAGGTTAAGCTAGCCACCCATGCTATTATATTACTAATATTTAGATTATTATTGTTCTCATTTTATTTTATTTTCCCATCTCAAATCTGTCCATGATGTTAAAAACATTAATGTTTGGTCGTGATTTTTCTTAATTTATTTTCTTTGAAAAAATGTGAACTTGTGAGTTTGAGTTTTTTCACAATAAATGAATTAGACTTAAGTGTATGATATTATATGGACATGTTGTGGTAAATAGAATTCTACATTTATATATGGTCATAAGATATATTATATAATACTTTAAAGTTAAGTGATCATATGAGTTTTGGAAAGAACACCCTATGACTTGAGGATCATAGAGTTCTTTGTAGACATGACACCCTATGGCCCTAGGGCCATAGAATCTCCCAAAAGAAAATGGGATACCCTACAACCTTACGGATGTAGGGTGATTACAGTGAGTCTCTAAAAGGGCACATAAGCATCTGGGTTACTCTATAGCCTTAGGTCCATAGGGTGTCAACATAGAATCCCCCAAAATCATTTGGCCTACCCTACAATCTCAAGGACATAGGGTGATTACATAAGTCTTTAGAAGGGCACATAAGCATTTGGACTAGTCTACAGCCTTAAGGCCATAGGGTGTCAACATAGAATCCCCCAAAAGCATTTGGGCTACCCTACAATCTTATGGATATAGGGTGATTACATAAAGTCTCTAAAAGGTCACATAAGTATTTGGGCTATTCTAAAAGAAAACATAAGTTATCCAAGAGCATTTGGGATACCCTAAGGCCTTAGGGCCATAAGGTAGTGACATAGAATCTCCACAGAGGCACTTAAACCACCCCATGGATGCAAATCACTTAGCTCTCTATGGACACATCTTATAAAATATCACATGACACCCTATGGCCTTTAGACCATAGGTTGGTTATTCTAGGTCACCTACAGACTCTTTAAGTGTTTCAAGAACATTTTTCTTTGGCCTTATATCTTGTGTCCATATACATTAGGGAAATATATTTCTTATCTTGTGATTAAGGTTTAATATTCTATTGAGAATGAAATAAGCTAGAAAAAACTAAAAAGTATTTAGTCCTCAAAATTCTAGAATGAGAGTTTGAACAATTGATGTATGATCATTTCTTGTTGGGTGTAAGTTCTTCTATTGTGAATTGATGGTGTAAGCATTTGAAATAATTATCTTTGTATTGCAACTAACTAGATTAAACATATATTCAACATTTGTTGTAAATGTCAATTGTTTTCTTAGATAGTAAACATCGAGTATCAAAATGCAAATGGTTATTGAAGCATTTGTCCTTTGGATTATGTGAAGATCTAGTTCTTTAATTATAACAAGATTTTATTCAAAGATATAAAGTGCAAGTCTTTTGTTCCAAACTATGATTTTGTTTCTGTTCTAGATGATGCAGAGAATTGGAATTTATATCTTGAATTTTTTTCAATAGAGGGAAGCTAGGACTAGTACAATTTTTTAGCTTGTCATGTAGCAATCGGAACATTGTATCAAGGTTTATTGCAAAGAAATGATTGTGTAATGTACAACCATTGTTTAAGTTTGTAAATTGGAAGTAAAAGGCAATGCAAGTTCCAGAACATGTGCAATGCCATAAGGAGAATCCAACACAAATATTTTTGCCTCCCAAGATTTGGAAATCAAAGTGCATGGTGAGCCGGACCTTCCATCCACCAACAGATCAATGCATTTGTGAATTAAAGTACTTGCAAATTTGATTTGAATGTTTGAATGTTATGATGATATTTGAAGGCAAAGACCCTTCAACTGTGTGGCAAAGCAAAAGATGTATGATGTATGATAATGATTCAATTTTGTATATTGGATTGTATATTTACCGCAGTATTAACTTACACATTTTAATAAGATCATAAATACATTGAGATTTTATAAAAAAAGTTAACACTTTGATTTTTTCATGACTATCATTGTCTAATTAAGTTGATATATACCACCTTTAATTATTTTAATGTGTATATACACTTGGTTTTTTTCATGACTATTTTATTATGAAAACTTTTAATGTGTATTCATCCTTGAAAATTATGTCAAAAAGTATATCACCTATATAAATGGTATTTAAGATCACTAAAACAACTTGACTTTTTTTATTGAAATTACTAATATTAGAAAGAATGCTATGTGCTCTAATGACATCGTAATCAAGATCCGTTTGTGAATGTACCATGGATGCCTTGGCAACCCTATGTCCCTTGGGCCATAGAATACAAACTTAGAGCATATAGTGTTTCTTACTAGCATTGAAGACACCCTTTGGCCCTTGGGTCATACGCCAACTTAGAGCATGGAGGATTTCCTTTTAGCATAGAAGCATAGAGGGCACCTTGTGGCCCTAGGGCCATAGGGTGCTAACATAAAGCATGTAGAATTTCTTGCTAGCATGAAAGGTACCCTATGGCCCCAAGAGTGCCAGCAAAGATCATATAGGGTCTCTTAGTAGTATAGAGAACACTCTATGACCCTAGTGCCATAGGGCTCTAACATAGAGTCTATGAAAAGGCACGTAAGTCACTCAATGTCCATAGGGTACAAATATAGAGTCTCTAAAGGGGCACTTAGGTCACTCAATGGTCTTGTGGCATAAAGTATTCTATATGTATGTAGTAAGGAAATTCTCTTCAAGGACACCTTGGCCACCCTATGGCCTTAGGTCCCCCTATGGCCCTAAGGCCATAGGGTCTCAACATAGACAGTAGATGGTTTCTTATGATAGCACCCTATGGCCCTAGGGCCACAGTGTTCCAACATAGAGCATATGGTGTTTCTTAGTAGCATATAGGGCACCCTAGGGCCGTATGGTGTGAACACAGAGCACACAAGGTTTCTTCCTAGCATAGACAACACCTTGTGGTACTAGCACCATAGGGTGCAAACATGAAACATTAGGGGTTGATATTAGCCTTGAGGGCACCTTGTGGCCCTAGGGCCATAGGGTGCCAACATAAAGCATATTGAGGTTCTTATTAGCATAGAATGACCCTATGGCCCTGGGACCATAGGGTGCCTATATAGGGCATGGAGAGCTACCTTGTGACCCTGGGGTTATTGGGTGCTAGCATTAGGCATAGAGGGTTTTCTAGCATAGAGGACACCCTATGGCCCTAGGACCATAGGATGCCAGCATAGCCCATGTACAATTTCTCTTTTACCATAGAGGACATCTTATGGATCTAGGGTCATAAGATGCCAACATAGTGCATAATGGCTTCTTATAAGTATGCACATAACATAGTGCATAGAGGGAATTTTACTAGCATAAAGGCCGCCCTATGGCCTTGGGGCCATAGGGTGCCAACATAGAGCATAGAGGGCTTTTTCTTAGCACCTTGTTGCCCTTGGGACGCCATACTGCCATAAAGTGGTTTTTGTATATGTAGTAGAGAATTCTTTGACACATGACACCTTGGTCACCATATGGCCCTTGGACCATATGATAGTAGCATAGAGGACACCCTATAGCCCTAGGGTTTCCTTCGAGCCCTAGGGCCATACACTGCCAACATATAGATGGTTTCTTCATAGAGCAAACCTTTTAGCCATACACAATAGAGTGGAAACCTAAACCATATAATGTATCTTACTAGCATAGAAGGCACCCTATGACCCTGAGGCCAAAGAGTACCAATTTAGGGCATAAAGGGTCTCTTCCTAGGATGAAGGGCATCTTGTGGCCCTAGGGCCATAGGGTGCCAACATAGAGAATAGAGGGTTTATTGCTAGCATGGAGGGTATCTTTATAGGATAATGAGCACCCTATGGCCCTAGGTCATAGGGTGCCAATATAGAGTCTCTAAGATGGCACCTAGGCTAAGGTGGTCTTTGCAAACATGGTAAGGAATACTCTCAAAGGTCACATTTTCCACCCCATGGCCCTTGGGACCATAGAGTGCCAATAGAGAGCATATAGGGTTTCTTACTAGCATAGAGAGCACCTTACCGCCTTGGGGCCATAGGGTGTCAACATAGTCAAATGGGGTGCAAACATAGAGCATAGAGGGTTTCTTACTATCATGGAGGACACCCTGTGTCCTTGGTGCTATAGGGTGCAAACATATAGCATGGAGGGTTTCTTGCTAGCATAGAGAGCACCCTATGGCCTTGGGGCCATACGATTCCAACAAAGAGCATAAAGGGTTTTTTGATAGCATAGAGGATAGCTTATTTCCCTAGGGCCATATGATACCAAAATAGAAGAGTCTTAAGAAGGGCACCTAGGCCACTAAATCACCATGGGGCCATAAGGTGGTCTTTGTGGGGAATGCTCCTAAAGGTTCCTTGGCCACCCTATGGCCATTGGGCCATAGGTTACCAACATAGAGTTTAGATGGTTCCTTACTAGCATAGAGTGCACCTTGTGGCCTATGGTCTTTAGATGCAATATAGAGTTTCAATGGTTTCTTACTAGGCGTAGGGGGCACTCTATGGCCCTGGGCCCATAGGGTGTTAATTTAGAGCGCAGAGGTTTTCTTTCTAGCATAGAGGGCACCTTGTGGCCTAGGAGCCATTTGATGCACCCTATGGCCCGAGGGTTGTAGGTTGCCAATGTAGAGCGTAGAGGTTTTCTTTCTAGCATAGAGGGAACCTTGTGGCCTAGGGGCTATTTGGTGCTCCCCTAGAGCATACAAGGTTTCTTAGTAGCATTATAAAGGGTACCTTGTGGCCCTTAAGTCTCCATAAGGTGCCAACATAGAGTGTAGAGGGTTTTTCTTACTACCATAGAGGACATCCTATGGCCGCAAGGCCATAGGGTTTCAATATTGAGCATAGAGGATTTCTTACTAGCATAGAGGGTACCTTGTGGCCCTAGGTCCATAGGGTGCCATAGAGGATAGAGGATTGCTTACTATCATAGAGGGTATCTTGTGGCCCTAGGTCCATAGGGTGCAAACATAGAGAATAGAGGATTTGTCACTAGCACAGAGGGCACCCTATGGCCCAAGGGACATAGAGTGACAACATGTAGCATAAAGGGTTTCTTACTAGCATAAGAGGCACACCTTGTGGCCCTCAGGCCATAGGGTGCCAACATAAAGTATAGATGGTTTCTTACTAGTGCTCATAGAGGGCATCTTGTGGCCCTATGACAACCCATGGCCTTAGGGCCATAGGGTGACACATAAATAAAGTACCATATGGCTTTGAAGCCATATATCTATTTATATGTTGAGACCTGCTAACAATCCTAACCCTATGGCATTGAGGCCATAAAGAGACATATTTTGGATTATCTTAAAGTCATATAGATATCTACAAAGAGAACCCTATGGCCTGAAGGTCATAAGAAACTTAGTCAAGGAAATCAACCAATGCAAGAAGATCATGGCAATAGAAAATGAGACTTGTGCTCTAGAGCTTAAAGGCATAAATGTTTCTCCAAGTATAGTTCTAAGCGCCACCATCATGGACAAAGAACTAATGTAGCTAGATAAAGATTAGGAATCTCTAGACAATGAGGAGCGTAAAAATAAATTCACTGTAGATGTGTTGTCAGTTAGTAAATTTGCTATTTGCGATTAGTTTTTTCTAAGAGTGTGACAAAAAAGATTTATCAAAATGTAGATACTTTGGAATCTAAAATTAGGTGTTCTTTAAACTTGATGTCCTTCAACAAGATATTGCGGCTGACAAAGTTTTACTCGAGATCGTTGGTATAGAGGATGCTCATGCCATTGATCATACTAAGAAAGATTCTATCATTCTCCATGTCAACCAAAGAGTTTCTGAAGAAGATGATAAGAATCTACAAGTTTTTTGAAGGTCAATTGCTACAACAACTGGAGATAAATTTAAAGAGTAATCCAATGGAAGAAGACAGTGAAAGTTCCAGAACATGTGCAAGGCAAGATAAAGAATCCAATGAAAATATTCTAGTAGCCCAAGATTTGGGAATTGGATTGCATGACACTAGAATGGAAGTAGAAGGCAATGCAAGTTCCAGAACATGTGCAATGCCAGAAGGAGAATCCAACACAAATATTTTAGCTCCCCAAGATTTGGAAATTGAAGTGCATGGTGAGTCAGACCTTCCATCCACCAACAAACCAATGCTGACTATAAAAGTGAGCTTGTGTGGATTGTTCCTGAGGAGATGCTGGCAAAAGTCCAAGAAAATGAAGAGCGTAAAGTTTGGACATGAGCATATTGTTCTTCGTCCAGGACGCATTGAGTTTTTAAAGGCTCTACTTAGCAATTTCAATGTAGGGATATGGTGAGCTGCTAATGACATGCATGTTGTGGACATCATCAAGATTTTAGAAAAGGAAGCTAAAGAAAAATTTCCATTCTTTATGATCTGGGGGCAAAGCCAACGTCAACCATGCGTAGAATCAAGGATCACTCGCTTAGATAATCCAAGAGTAGAATCACTTTTCAAACCGTTGGCTATTGCATCATCAAAATTTGGGCTTGATGCAAGAAGATTGCTTCTTGTAGATGATGAACCATTAAAGGGATGCGTGAATCCTGCATTGAATTGTATTTTTCCACCATCATTTAATGTTGATGATGAGGAGGATAATATCCTCCTTGGGGAGCTACTACCATATATCAAAGCTCTCAATCATTTTAATGACATTCGCACAGTTACAGGGTCTCATTTATAAGGACAAGCACCCATTGCTCAAGTCATGAGCTTTATAACCATATACACAAGGTTGTTGCAGAGTGGGAGGAGAGAAATCTAATTTTTCTAGGAAAAACCTACTCCACGAGAAGGCTACCAGAATTTTCTCTCCTCTTCACGATGAGAAAGTTGCAACATCTAGCACTAGTGGAATGTCCACTCGAAGTCAAGACAAGAAACTTTCAGCACGTGATCAAGAAAAAGTAAGAGTCTTAAAGAATATCAAATTGTTATCAGCCTTGAAAGGTACAGAAGCAATCATGCTTGCCCAAAAATTGGGATACAAGGAGCCTGTGATCAAAGTACATGAAGCCAGGAATTATATAAAGCATCTGAAAATTCAGTATGATCTCAAATAGCCCTATATCAAGAAATGATGGAGCAATGTTTTGTAACATTTTGTCATTTACAAAGATCTTTATGTACTCAGAGACATTGTTAGAGTGCTTAGGGTTTCAAGATATATGAAGATGTAAATGATTAATAGTTTTTTAATTTGTCTTTCAATACTATAAGTAACTTTTGAGTTTCGTGTGCCAAATGCTCTTTTTTTTTAAAGGTTTTATAGTTGTTTGCTTTGAAATTTGAGTTCATTGTGCCATCAAGGACAATCTACATGCTCATAAGGTCAAATCTTGCTCTATGACATTGGGAGAATTGCATTTATGGTCTCAACACCCTATGACTCTAAGGCCATAGGGTCATAGTTTGGCATGTGTTCTTGTATAAGACTTACTAAGTGTAGCCACAAATTAGCACCCTATGTCCCTAAGGTCTTCAACACACTTAAGATCTCTATATTAACTTTTTTTTTAAATCATTTTAGGGCTTCTAAGAAAAAATGTTTTGCTATTAGATTATCACAAAATAGAGGAGCTCCCTTTCATATTACATCAAATATCACATTCAAACCAAGAGCAATGGTTTATTATCTACCAGCATCTTTCAAACAGGAGAAAAGAACGCTTATCTTGGATTTAGAGGGTGTGCTTCTTGAAATATTTGAGCTTCAATCAAGGCAAACCTCGACCAAGTACATGTGCATTGTAGAAGATAACAATGAGGTGTATGCGGTGCGTCCAGATGCAGAGTATTTCTTAAGATTTTGCTTTGAGTTCTTTGAGGTTTGGATTTGGAGCTGCCATCGTTTACAAAAAGCTCAACACATAATCAAGACCTGTTTTCCTACACAAAGTCACAAATTCAAGATGATTATGGATAACAGGTGCTGCCAAAATTCAAATTTCATGATCGGTTACAAAAGAGCCTATCACAAAAATATTTCGACCATATGGAAGCTATTTGATTATTTAGATGGGGGCAACACTATAATATTTGATGATAGTCCATACCGAGTGATGTGGAATATGCAAGGAACTTTTATGATTTTTTCAAAGTTTTGGAACCAACCTACTCAATTGCTTCAAAGTTTTTGAAAGATGAAATTGTTCCATGGTTATGTGGATGGTTGTATGCTAAATACAAGAGAGACTATACCATAAGAAATTTTATAATGTTCCATCCTGATCCTAAGACTCGGTATGTAATGCAATGTTATATATCTCAAAGGACTCAAAATCTCAAGAGAAGGAGGCCACCTTAAGTGTACTAGTTAAGTATTCTAAATAGCATCTACCAAGTATTTGGCATTATGTACTTTTCAAATTTTAAACTTGATGGAATGTTGTGGGATAGCTTGAAAAATCTTTAAACTATTTTTTTAATGAAGTGCATCCTCTTGTGAGGAGACTTCTCTCATCGAGTTCTTTGGTTTCATTGTTTGATGCTTCTATGGTATTGTTAACTTTTTCTTCTTAGTAATTGTCTTTATTAAGTGATGCAAACAATCAGAATGTTCTTGACATTTGGTAGTGTTACAAAACGGTGTTTTTTGAACACCCTCAATCTTGGAGATATCATACTCTTTCTAGTTAGTACTTTGTTGTACATGCGATGAAGACCATCATTTTTATGAAACTATCAAGTTGTTGGTGGTAATCTTTGCATCTATACTTTATACTAATTTGACATAATCAATGTATACAATTCGTATTATTCACACCAAATGGTATTTTTAAAAATCTCCTTTTTTTGAGACACCATCTCTAAAACCTTTGAGTGAAGTTTTAAAGCATGTACTTGATGTAAAAAATCTTCATCTTAACATAGATTCTTTGGCACAAACTTATATTAAGAGTTTTTATATTGTAGTTTTATGTTAAGAAACAAATTCAAAGTTAGAATTATGATAGTTTATCTAAGTAAGTGCCTCATTTAACTTTGTATAGTTAAATAAAATACCAAATGGAATTATAGGTGCAATAGATGACATCTTATGGTCTTAGGGCCATGGGTTACTCTATATTATTGTTTAGATTTATAATTGTTTGTGAACATAGATCATAGAGGGTTTTTCTCACTACCATAGAGGATATCCTATGGCTTTGGGGCCACATGGTCTAAATATTGAGTGTAGAGGATTTCTTACTAGCATAGAGGGTACCTTGTGGCCCTAGGTTCATAGGGTGCAAACACAGAGTATAGAGGATTTCCTACTAGCACAGAGGTCACCCTATGGTCTAAGGCCATATGGTGACAACATATAGAATAAAGGGTTCTAACTAGCATACAAGGCACACCTTGTGCACCTGGAGACGTAGAGTGCCAACATAGAGCATAGAAGGGTTTCTTATTGGCATAAACAACATCTTGTGGCCCTAAGACACCCTATAGCCTTAGGGACATAGGGTGGCACATAAATAAAGTCCCATATGGCTTTGAAGCACTGGATCTCTTTATACATTGAGACCAACTAACAATCCTAACCCTATGGCCTTGAGATCATAAAGAGATATATTTTGGATTATCTTAAAGTCATAGATATATCTACAAAGAGCACTATATGGCCTTAAGGCCATAGGTGCAATAGATGGCATCTCATGGTCTTATAGCCATAGGATACTCTATATTATTGTTTTGACTTTCTAAGTGTGAAATATTAGTTTGAATGTTGTTTAAATTATAGTGTATTTAAAACTTGATAGCATGCTACAAAACCATGACCAAGTATTTTGTTATACATGGATTAAGGTCACCAAATTTATGACACTCTTGTTTAATAGTATTTGTCTTTATATATTATCTTTTTTAATTGTTGTAATCAATCTATATGCTGCTTCAAAATCATATCAATTGGTTTTCTTGACACCTCATTTTTTGAGAAGCTACTTTTAGAAGCATTTGTTGAATTTTGAAAAGCATTGATGTCATACAAATCCTCTTTCCAAGAACTATATTGGAGGTTTATTCTTAAATTTTATAGTAGAGAAATTAAAATAGACTCATACAATCATGATAATTTATCTAAATTAAAGGCAACTAGAGCTTAGAAATCATAAAATAACACAATCCTAGCATACACGTTTAGAATTTGGGAAATGAGATTTTTCCAAATTATTTAAAGTGTGTTACTAGATTAAATTTCTCTTTGGCTTATCACCCATAAATGAATGGCCAAAGTGAAATAGCTAACTCCATGACCCTTGATCTACTAAAAGTCTATGTTACAAAAATAGATCAATGTTCTCAATGGGAGAAGCACCTACCTCTTGTAGAGTATGCGTACCCAACACTATACATACTTCTATAGGAAAAGCACCATTTGAGGTCATAGAGGGAAGATCCAAAAGCCCCTTGATACTCAAAGTACATGGGAAGATCTTTTCTTGTGTTGATGAATATAGCTGAGACTTAAAAGAATCTTTTCAAAAGATTAAAGAAGCTATATTTATCTCTTAGCAAAAGCAAAAGGCTGCTACTAATAAGCAAAGAAAAGTCTTGACCTTCAAGCAAGATGATTGGGTCTTGTATTATAGATTCTCCCATCAAGAGAGACTTGGTACAATACAATCTTTGTGTTCCTTGTGATCTAAGTGATGCAATGAAAATGGAAAGCTTCATGCATCACGAGCATAACATAGACTTTGCAAAAAGCATTAAAAATCCCAAGCCTCAATTCCAAGGCCTCAAACACCTTCAAAGCTGGATAGAGCTAGTGGGGAATGAGGATAGGGAAGAGGAAGAAGAAACATTCACAGGAGAAAGAAATAGTTCCTTAATTATCATCACTCTTCTTGCTAGCATAGATAATAGCATAGTAATGAAGATGGAAAAGATGGCAAGCTTAAGCATTGGAGCATGGCTCTTGGTTGGATTTGCATTCCATAGCCAAGAGTGTTGGTGTAGGCTCTCAACTTCTCTACTAGCTTGGAAAGGAGATGAAGCTCTTGCACTTTGCACTTCACACAATCTGAGTGTGTATGGAAGATTATACCCCCCAAGAAACCCCCCTTCTTGCTTTGGTCGACCTCCCCTTGTAGCTCATGCTTGAAGCTCATTGGCTCAATCAAGCCTTGGGAAACTTAAGCAAGATCCAATCATTTTCTTAAGGCCCTTTTGTTCTTGTCATCATAGAAGGGCCTATGAACTTTGAGAATAGCAGAATTAAGAGAATTAGAGAGAACATTTTTGTGAGACTACTTTGAGAGCATATCTAGGGTGACCTCAATTGATGGTAGCAACATAATCATAGTACTTAATTAAATTGGCATGAACAATACTTTTGCAAGAGAGAGAGAGTTTAGAGAACTTGACAACAAATGAAGATCGGATTTATGTGGAGCCGATCCCCCCTCCAATAGGCATTTGTATTATATAGTTTCCCATCAAGAGACACTTGGTAAAATACAATCTTTGGGTTCCTTGTGATCTAAGTGATGCAATGAAAATGGAAAGCTTCATGCATCACGAGCATAACATAGACTTTGCAAAAAAGCATTAACAATCCCAAGCCTCAGTCCCAAGACCTTAAACACCTTCAAAGGTGGAGAGAGCTAGCGAGGAATGAGGATAGGGAAGAGGAAGAAAAAACATTCATAGGAGAAAGAAATAGTTCCTCACTTATCATCACTCTTCTTGCTAGCATACATAATAGCATAGTAATGAATATGGAGAAGATGACAAGCTTAAGCATTGGAGCATGGCTCTTGGTTGGATTTGCATTCCATAGCCAAGAGTGTTGGTGTAGGCTTTCAACTTCTCTACTAGCTTGGAGAAGGAGATGGAGCTCTTGCACTTTGCACTTCACACAATCTGAGTGTGTGTGGGAGAGTATACCCCCCAAGAAACCCCCCTTCTTACTTTGGTCGACCTCCCCTTGTAGCTTATGCTTGAAGCTCATTGGACCCCTCCAGGCCAATCAGCAAGAGGCATATCAAGCAACAAGGATAGTAGCTTTGGGACAAGTGTCCCCCTTTCCCCTTTGAGAGAGAGGACTTGATAAATGCAAAAATAATTAATTAAATAGATTAATTTATCATTGGACCCCTTGGGAGGCCAACCAATAGGCTTTAGGCACACCATGAGGGAAACATGGGTAGGGGCTTGACATATGTCCTTGCTACCTCTTGAGGCTTGGGCTTTCCTTTTGTGTGTGTGTGTGTGTGTGTGTGTGTGTGTGTGTGTGTGTGTGTGTGTGTGTGTGTGTGTGTGTGTGTGTGTGTGTGTGTGTGTTTTCTCTCATCTCTCTAGCTTTATGGCTCGCCCCCTCTCTTGTAGGGATGTTCTTTACTTTTGGAACACGAGCACCTTAGTAAGCAAGCACGACAAAGCACCTCAAGCTTGGGTAGTGTTCCCACAAGCACCTCAAACTCCCTAGTCGGCAAGCACAACAAGCACCTCAAGCATCTTAGTCAGCAAGCACGTCAAGCACCTCAATCATCTTAGTCAGCAAGAATGACAAGCACCTCAATCACCTTAGTCATCAAGCACCTCAAGCTTGGGCACGGTTCCCACCTCAAGCTCCTTACCTAAGGTCAAAGGACTTTTAACACTAACCTTTGAGATGTCTTCAATGAAGCTAACCCTAAGGTCTTTAAGCTCCATTGGCTAGCCTTACTCTTTAACATATCATCTCTCATTTGGACCCCTTTACCATTGGCCTCGTGTTGAGCTAGACCAATAAGCACATGTCTATATTCTAACCCTTGTTCCCATTTATTCTCCCACATTAAATGATCAGTTTAATATGAGAAAATCATTTGAGTTAGTTAGATATTAGATTTTATGATAAAGTAGAACTTGTCAATCGACTTCGGAGTATGGATATGGGCTATACAGTAGACATGCTTGTGGGCAGCTAAGTCACCCAAGCACCAAATGGACTATTCATCCATTTTGGAAAGATGTCGCTGGGTAAAAAGGGATCCTCTATCCACTAGGAAACCATGGACTAATGCCTATGCTTTATCTTTCCCACCTCATAGTCAAGGACGCCTATGATTTCAAGGGTGAGGTAATGCCATAAAATCTAATATCTAACTTTCCCAATGATTTTCTCATATTAAACTGGCCATTTAAAATGGGAAGATAAAAGGAGCAAGAGCTAGAATATTGATATGTGCTACTCGACTTAGCTAAGCAAGGGACCAAGAGGAGAGATAAGCTATCAAAGAGCAATGTGAACCAAATGAAGCTTGAATGACCTTAGGGTAAGCTTCATTAAGCCTTCAAACAATAAGTGTTAAAGTCCATTGAGCCTAGGATTAATGGAAAGACAAGTGCCATATCTAGGTATTTTAGACCATTCAATGATGATACCAACCAAGCGAGCCAAGTTTCACCCCCCACTTGCATTGGGAGAGCCCTAAATGTAGGAAGATGAGAGAGAACACACGCACGCATGCACACACACACTAGGAAAGTCACCTCTTTCATATAGGGCATAAAGGACACATGTTAGGCTCCTAGCTATGTTGCCCACAACCAAGTGTGAATCCTATTGGATAGCCAATATGAAGAACCAATAAAAATTAGGCTTTATAAAAGCAAACTTAAATCTCATTGGATAGCCCACAAAGAGAACCAATAAGAATTGAGTCCCACATGAGCTATCTTTGATTCCATTGGATAGCCTACTAGGGTAACCAATGAGAATTGAGCATCCCATGAGCTAGCTTAAATCTCATTGGATAGCCTACCTTGAGAGCCAATAAGAATTTAGCTTCATTAAATTAAAGAGTTAAGCTCTCTGAAAGAAGGAATAAAAGACACTTGTCACAATACTAACCCTCTTGCTTGATATGAAGAAAGCCATTCATTGGCTAGCCCCTAGCATGGACCGATAGCCTTCAAGCTAGTGTATTCTTCGAAAAATTGTTAAGTATGGAGCATGATTTACCCCTTGTAATTTTTAGTCTTTAAAACACACATATGTAAGGCCTCCATTATGAGAAGAAGCCATTGTGCGTAAGGAAAAATCACTTGCCGAAAAATGGTCAAAAAATGGCCGGTCGGCGGTTGGCCAGTGGTCGGTGGTCGAAAGTCAAGGTCCGGTAGCCAAAATCAAAGGGGGACTTGTCTTGAGAATGACATCAAGAAGGTGCTAGAAAGGTTTGCAATGCAAGATGCAAAATTGGTTTCTACGCCTTTGACTAATCACTTTAAACTAACCAAAGATACTTGTCCAAAGAGACAAGAGGAGATAGCCTATATGTCTAAAGTTTCATATGCTGCTACAACAGGTTCTCTAATGTATAATATGGTATTGACAAGGCCACATATTGCACATGCAATGGGAGTTGTAAGTAGGTTCATGGATAATCCAGGTAAAGGGCATTGGTAAGCTGTGAAGAGGATACTTGGGTATCTATAGGGGACAACCATGAATGCTTTGTATTTTGGAGGCAGTGATATTTTCTTGCAAGGGTATGTTAATGCAGATATGTGTAAGGTCCCCAACCCGCCTATACCGTGATCGGGATGGGATCCTTGACAGGTCTCTAGGCCTTATAAAAATCGGAGTCTCTAGACAAGAAAAATCCAAGGAATAAACCTTTGCCATTGACAATGGCTTGGGTCTATAGCCCTAGAAGAAGACCTAGTCCTGTCTCGCAGCGAAAACGGGACAATGTATTCAAACAACCTCCAAAAAAAATTTCTTATTGAGGCCCTATAACTTCATCATTCAGATTATGGTTTCCTTAGCCAACGCTTTTTTCCCCCTAACATATGTGAGGGCACAGCCGTTGGTGGATTCCTCTCTAAGTGAGAAGTTTCTAAAACGTTTTATTGCACGGGAATGGATAGTTACCTGACTAATCAGGTCCACCCGTCCATGATTGACAACCTTAGTCAATCCCCATTTACCACCCCGCACTCACACAAGATTTGTTTATCTTATTATCACATTGTTTTAACATTTAAAATAATGGTTTCTTTTAACGTTCCATCATGGTAATTCCTTGAAAACAACATTGAAAGCATTCTTTTAGCAAACAGACATCTTTAAACTTAAGATAGGGTACTGTCAATCAAAACATTATCCATAACCATGACCAGTACTCGTCTTGTCTCAAGACCACCTAAGGGTGAAAAACGGCACCCATTCCTCATTCAAATCCGGAGTGGATAAACCCCCACCCAAGGTTCCGGGTGCCCATACACCAAACCAGTTGCCCATACAACCGGGCGGCTCCCCTAGGATTAAAACGGTATCCTAACTTATGTAGAAACATCAAGACATGACACGGAGTAGAAACTCATCGTTCATGGGGGTAACCGACTTAACCGTGGCTAGAAAGCCAATCATTATCATCAATTTATATCAAGGAGTCGGAGGTGTCTTGAGACAAGCTGTCTTAAGGATGATCAAACATATCTTTCCTAATTCAACCAGTTTTAACCCAAACAATTCTTTCCTATATTATAAACAAATGCACGCTGGAAGTTACCTTCCGTTTTCAGCCAATTTATCCTTCTTACGTATGCAATGCTAACTTATAAAAGAACTTAAACTAATTAAAGACTTAATTGAATAATGGGAACCCACCTGGGATTGATTGGCCATATGTTGTTGCGCTGGCGCCTGAAGACTCTCCTCCGTAGGCCTACTACTAGGCCCGGCTTCGTCGTCATGCGATGCTCTAATTCGTTTTGGAGCTACGTCCTCATCATCAGATGTAGGATTTGCTCGGGTCCTTTATGGTATCATAACTTCTTATCTTTATAAAAAGGACGTCTAATTATTAGGTAAATAGTTCAAAATCTAGACTTAACCTTTGTATTTAACCGTAACCCATCCAAGGTTAAATTTATAGTCTTAATTGATAAATTCCTGACCTAGTAATTTCTTATTTGTCTATATAAGCATGATAACTTCTTACACCGTTTCCCTAAGGGTTTTCTAAGCTCTCCTAACTTTCTTATAATTTTCTATATCTTTTTCCTAATTTTCCTATCAACTTTTAAGCTAATAATTTACTTGTTTTGGGCTTAATATTTATTGTATTTAATTTCTCTTAAAGATTTCATTTCCTTTACTTGATATCATAGGTTTACACTTACTATAATTTTCTTAAAAACTTTTGACCACAAAGTCTATTTATTTTTAATTAAGCATTCGCTAAAAATAGGACTTTTGGTCAATTATAATTTTCTAAATTCACCAATTATCTATGGTATAATTACCACAAGTAGATAAGGTAGTTTGTAACCTCTGGTAATTATCTTATTATTTTCTAACTTAATTATATAATTTCCATCTTCAATTTTTAGCTAAAAATAGTGTATTTTGACTTAGATAAATATCTATACTACTTTTCTAACCTTAACATAATTATCACGGCCTCTTTACCCTATAATATAGCTCTATTAAATAGCATGTAATCATATAGCATGATTACTAATTTTCCTCTTTAATTTTTAGCTTAAAATAGTGTAATTTGACTTAGATAAATATCTATACTACTTTTCTAACCGTGGCATAATTATCACGGCCTCTTTACCCTATAATATAGCTCTATTAAATAGCATATAATCATATAACATGATTTACTAATTTCCCTCTTTAGTTTTTAGCTAAAAATAGTGTAATTTGACTTAGATAAATATCTATACTACTTTTCTAACCTTGACATAATTATCATGGTCTCTTTACCCTATAATATAGCTCTGCTAAATAGAATGTAATCATATAGCATGATTTACTAATTTTCCTCTTTAATTTTTTAGCTAAAAATAGTGTAATTTGACTTAGATAAATACCTATACTACTTTTTTAAATTTGGCATAATTATCACGGCCTCTTTACCCTATAATATAGCTCTGATAAATAGCATATAATCATATAATATGATTTACTAATTTCCCTCTTTAGATTTTAGCTAAAAATAGTGTAATTTGACTTAGATAAATATCTATACTACTTTTTTAACCTTGTCATAATTATCATGGCCTTTTTACCCTACAATATAGCTCTGATAAATAGAATATAATCACATAACATGATTTACTAATTTTCTTCTTTAGATTTTAGCTAAAAATAGTGTAATTTGACTTAGATAAATATCTATACTACTTTTCTAACCTTGTCAAAATTATCACAACCTCTTTACCCTACAATATAACTCTGATAAATAGCATGTAATCATATAGCATGATTTACTGATTTCCCTCTTTAGTTTTTAGCTAAAAATAGTGTAATTTGACTTAGATAAATATCTACACTACTTTTCTAGCCTTGGAATAATTATCACGGCCTCTTTACCCTATAATATAGCTCTAATAAATAGCATGTAATTATAGTGCATGATTTACTAATTTCCCCCTTTAATTTATCCCTAAAAATAGTGTAATTTAACTAAGATAATTAGTTAAACTAATTATCTAAGATAAGAATAATTATCACAGGTTATCTAACATCTAATAAACCTCTCAAAATTAACTCAATTCAATTTGAACCTATTGACTAATTTCCCTTATTTAAATTTCTCAGAAAACAGAGTAATTTTGCCTAATTAATTAGCTAAATTAATTATCTGAGCTTTTCCTAATTATCACGAGTTTCTTAACATCTAATTAACCACTGATAAATATATCACAGTAATTTAATTCAATTTACTAATTTTCTCTTTTTAAATATCTCAAAAAAAAGAGTATTTCTGCCTAATTAATTAGCTACATTAATTTTTTTGAGCTTTTCCTAATTATCACGGGATCTTTTACATCTAATTAACCCCTGATAATTATATCATAGCATTTGAAATCCTTTTACTAATTTCCCCTATTTAAATTGCTCACAAAACAGGGTATTTCTATCAAAGTAATTAGCTAGATTAATTTTTTGAGCTTATCCTAATTATCACGGGTTCTTAAGCACCTAATTAACCACTGATAAATATATCACAGTAATTTAATTCAATTTACTAATTTCCTCTTTTTGAATATCTCAAAAACAAGAGTATTTCTGCTAAAAAAATTATTTAGATTAAATTTTTGAGCGTCTCTTAATTATCACGGGTTTCTCTACATCTAATTAACCCCTGATAATTATATCATAGCATTTGAAATCCTTTTACTAATTTCCCCTATTTAAATTGCTCAAAAAACAGGGTATTTCTATCAAAGTAATTAGCTAGATTAATTTTTTGAGCTTATCCTAATTATTCACGGGTTTTTAAGCACTTAATTAACCACTGATAATTATATCATAGCATTTGAGTTATTTTTACTAATTTCCCCTATTTAAATTGTTCACAAAACAGCGTATTTTTGCTAAATTAATTATCTGAATTACCTTTTTAAGCTTCACCTAATTATCACAGGTTTTTAAACACCTAATTAACCACTGATAAATATATCACAACATTTGAAATCATTTTACTAATTTCCCCTATTTAAATTTCTCAGAAAATAGGGTATTTCTGCTAAAATAATTAGCTAGATTAACTTTCTGAGATTTTCCTAATTATCACGAGTTCTCAAACACCTAATTAACCACTAATAATTATATCACCTCATTTGAAATTCATTTACTAATTTCCCGTATTAAAATTGTTTAAAATATAGAGTAATTATGCCTAATTAATTAGGAAAACTTCTCAGAAAATTATAGGATAATTTTCCTAGATTAATAAATGTCTAATGCATCTCTGATAAATAATTCAACTTAATCTAATCCTAATTAATATTTTTACCATTAATTCATGGTTAATTTGGTTGATTTTCGCCTTAATATGACAGGATAAATAATCAGCTTAGTATTACTAAGCTTAATTATAATAATCAGCAGAGATTTATTAATTTAAAGAGGTTTAAGGAGCATGCATAGGCCTAATCTTTGATTTATTAGCAATTTATCTTAATCTAATCTTGCTAATTAAGAAGGATTAGGTTAATTACCGTTAGGGTTAATCAATTAGAGATTAAACTCTAATGATTTCTGCGTAGTGTTCTCTCTAGATGAGAGAGAGAGTAGCAAGGCTCCGAGTCTGTGTAAAATGTGAAGGTAGGGGTCCTATTTATAGTTTTCTGGCACTCATAAGCTCTCACCGGCTGAAAAAGGCACTTGCTTGAAGTTCAAGCAGCCCCTAGCAAGTCAAAAAACGACCCCTGCTGCTAAATGAGTCCACGGCAGGTCAGTGATGACCCTCCCATTATCTGCCAGCTTTTAAAATATCAATTCTGCTATATTTTGACCTATTTTTGCTTAATTGGTAAATATCTAGGAGGACTTTAATAAAGTCTATGCTTAAATGATTACTGCAACCCTTCAATTTTTTCTATTTTACTCAATTCACAGTGTAAACTTCCAGGGGTCATAATTATGCCAGTTTTTATCGGAATTCAATTCTGAAAATTTCTAGCCCGGGGTTTGCTGTGCTTAAGATTCCAAAAATACCAATATTTGCCATGGTCGAACAATTCTACATTGCTTTTTCAATAATCATATCAGTTTGATTAAGCTTGTTTCAGAAACTGGAAACCTTACAATATGGCAGGTGACAAAGATACTTGAAGGATCACTACTGGCTTTCACAATTGGAGGCGCATCAGTAAGTTGGGCTTCAAAGTTGTAGAAAGTGGTCTCACTTTCTACCATGGAAGTAGAGTATGTAGCAATGACAAAGGCAAGCAAAGAAATTATGTGGCTTCACAGATTCTTGGAGGAGCTTCGATACAAGCAAGACAATTGTCTCTTGCACAATGACAGTCAAAGTGCCATTCATCTTGCAAAAGAATTTAGCTTTTCACTCAAGGACAAAGCACATTGAGGTGAGATACCACTTCATACGTACTCTTTTGGAAGAGGGACAACTAAAGCTAGGAAAGGTGCACACAAGTGAAAATCCTACAGACATGTTACAAAGTTGGTCAACAAGGAGAAGTTGAGCTTTTGCTCATCGTCAATCGGCATTCAAGGATAAGAAGCCAGGATGAAAATCAGTCACATGTTTGGTGTGGAGATCTGTATTCAAGTGGGAGATTGTTAAGTATGGAGCCTGATTTACCCCTTGTAATTTTTAGTCTTTAAAACACACAATTGTAAGGCCCCCATTATGAGGGGAAGCCATCATGCCTAAGAAAAAATCCCTCGCCGAAAAACAAAAAATTCACACCCAACTAAATATTCCTTTTTGCTGGAATATTATGGCCGAACGGCAACCATGAAGTGGTTGAAAAATGGCCGGTAGTCAATGGCCGATGGCCGATGGTTGAAAGTCAATGGCTGATGGTTGATTTCAAAGGCGGACTTGTCTTCTCAAGGGCGGCCATACATGGGCGCATTGGAGAGTCTAAGTTGGACTTGTCTACACAAGGGCGGCTACACACGGCTGTCTCTCATGAGAGAGGGCATCCCTTTTGGCCTATGAAAGAAAGACTCTTCTACACACAAAATGCATTGTGGTGCATTGTGAAGTTGATGCAACAAGGTGTGTGTGAGGTGGTGAGAGTGAAGCAAGATGGGAGTCCTATTAAGGGTATAATCCCTTTGTAACCTACTTCTTGTTTGAAGTACTAAAGCTAATGAGTGGCTGCTTTCCCATGGATGTAGCCCACATTGGGTGAACCACGTATATCGTGTGTGCTCTCTCTCTTTCTCTACTCTATAATCTCTAATGTGTGGAAATTATCTCTTTCCATTCAGTAAACTACTCTAATATCTACTTAGCTACATCCTATTTCCTAACAAAAATCAATGAGAATACTCACTCTTGCACCACACACAAGCACACTCACGAGGTGAAAGTCTCCTTCTCGTGTGGAGAGAAGTGGAGAAGCCTACACCAACATCACTTGGCTATGGAATGCAAATCCAAGCAAGTGCCAATGCTCATCTTCTCTTCCATCTCCATTACTAAGCTATGCTATGCTCTATGAGTGAACTAATGTGGGAAGAATACTTCTTCGTCTTCTTCTCTATCCTCACTCCCCGCTAGCTCTCTCCACCTTTGAAGGTGGCCAAACCAAATGTAATTGTTGGTGCATGAAGCTTTCTGAAGGGGATCGGGGAGCACCACAAACGGAGAGTGAGAGAGAGAGAGAGAAGGAGAGACACACACGATGTGGGTGGGGAGACTGTGAAGTGGCAGCTCCCCCTATACAGTATACTCACTATAAGTATAGGGTAACAATGGGCGGGCGCCCATGACCTGGGCGACCGGTCAAGGCACATAGGCCTTAACCCCAACAACCTCCCACTTAAAGGCCAATGTGCCTTTAAGCAAGATCTAGTAGTGTACAACTAATAGAAGGCGAGATATTCTCTCAACCTATGCCCACTGACTCTCGATGAGCTAGTGCATCCGGCTCTACTGATAGACAAACATCCCGCTGCTGCGGAAGCCACACAGAGCTTGATCAGCACAGGTTTACTTGATGATGTTGGCTACGTCACCACTTTTGGAGAGAACATGTGGAAGATATCCAAGGGTTCTATGACAATAGCACATGGAGTAAAGTCTGGAGGACTTTACATGATTTATGTATCAAATGTCTCTAAAAATGTAATCAATGTAACCGAGCAGCCGAACGTTTCTTTGTGGCATAGCCGGTTAGGACATATGTCCAAGAAGGGAATGGAAATCTTGTCTCGTTCTGGTTATTTGCCTGGCTTTTCATTTAATGATTTTGAATTCTGTGAACATTGTCTGTATGGTAAGCAAACACAGCAGCCACATAAGCATAGAAGCAGTAGAAGAGATACACATTTGGCACTTGTTCATAGTGATTTGTGTGGACCTATGCCTAACCTATCTCTAGGGGGGAGCTTCTTACTTTATGACATTTATAGATGATTACTCGAGGAAAGTATGGGTTTACTTTCTCAAGCACAAGGATGAAGCGTTTAGTGTTTTCAAAAAGTTTGTGACACTTGTGGAGAATCAGAGTGGCAAGAAGCTTAAATGCTTACGCACTGACAATGGTGGAGAGTATGTTTCAAAGGCCTTTCAAGACTTTTGTGAGTCAAAAGGTATAAAACGTGAACTTACTACTCCTTACAATCCTCCTCAAAATGGTGTTGCTGAGAGGATGAATAGGACCATACAAGAGAAGGTCAGAAGTATGTTGTCTAATGCACAGCTGCCAAATGGGTTTTGGGCTGAAGCTGTATCAACAGCTGTTCATCTTGTAAATAGATCTCCTAGCAAGGTTTTGCAGAAGGATTCAGTGCCAGAGATGGTATCGTTAGGCAAAATGCCCTCATACAAGCATCTCAGAGTCTTTGGCTGTGAGGCATATACTCACGTTCCAAAGGAATTTAGGAACAAACTTGAGCCAAAGAGCAGAAAGTGCATCTTTCTAGGCTATGGTAATTCTGGTGAGATGGGGGACAGACTTTGGGATCCCGAATCCAGAAAGGTTGTCCGCAGCAATGATGTTCACTTTAATGAATCCAAATATCATTCTAAACCAGAGAGGGTTGAGGAGATTAGAAGAGTTGTCTTCCAAGAAGATGGACCTACACGTGCAAGACAAAATGTCAGGGCTCAAGAGGAGCAAGGACAGGATAGAGTGGAACCACAGGTTGTGGCTGAGCCTGAGCCACCTATTATGCGTAGATCTGGACGTGTCACGCGACCTCCTGATAGGTTTGTTCCATCTATGAACTATGTCATGTTGACTGATTGCAATGAGCCTTCATGTTACAAGGAAGCAGTGCAAATGAAGGACTCCGGGAATTGGCAATTGGCCATGCAGTCAGACATGACAGCTCTGCATAAAAACAAGACATGGAAGCTAGTTAAATTACCACAGGGCAAAAAGGCTCTACCTTGTAAATGGGTTTACAGGTATAAGATCACCGCTCATGATACTCAGCCAAAGTACAAGGCAAGGCTTGTTGCCAAGGGCTTTAAGCAAGAACAAGGCATTGACTTTGATGAAGTCTTCTCTTCGGTGGTCAAGATGACTACATTGAGATGCTTTCTTGCATTGGTTGCCATATTAGATTTGGTGTTGCACCAAATGGATGTCAAGACAGCGTTCTTGCATGGTGATTTAGATGTGGAAATTTACATGCAGCAGCCAGAAGGGTTTGTTGAGAAAGGCAAGGAAGATTGGGTATGCCAGTTGTTAAAGAGTCTTTATGGCTTAAAACAATCACCGAGGGCATGGTACCATAAATTCCACAAGTTTGTGCTTTCTCAAGGCTACAAACGTAGTGAGTTCGATCACTGTCTATATACAAAGAAGGCTAAGGATGGCAGTTGGTTGATCCTTATTTTGTATGTGGATGACATGTTGATTGCTGGCAAGCACTTGGAAGAAATTTTAGCTTTGAAGTCAAAGATGGCAAAATCGTTTGACATGAAAGACATGCGTGAGGCAAGTCATATACTTGGTATGCGCATTGAGAGAGACAGATCAAAGAAGTTGATTTGGTTATCTCAAACAGAGTATATTGACAAGGTTTTGCAACGTTTCAATATGGAGAAGGGAAAGGCATTGAGTGTTCCATTGCCACCATATGTGAAACTTAGCAAACAAGATTGTCCTGTGTCTGAGGAAGAACAAGCTGAAATGGATAAGATTCCATATGCGTCTGCAGTGGGTAGTTTGATGTATGCAATGATTGCTACTCGCCCAGACATTGCATTTGCAGTGGGAGTAGTAAGTCGATACATGTCAAACCGAGGCAAGAAACATTGGGAGGCAGTGAAAGGAATATTGAGATACCTGAAAGCTACAAAGAGTATGCGTATATGCTATGGGAGTCAGGAGCTAAGTGTAAAGGGTTTTACAGACTCAGATTATGCAGGTGACTTAGACAACCGAAGGTCTACGTCAGGGTATGTCTTTACATTGGCTGGTGGAGCAGTATCATGGCGTTCTAGATTACAAGATTGTGTTACTCAGTCTACTACAGAGGCTGAATATGTTGCAGCATCAGAGGCATGCAAAGAATCAATTTGGCTTAATCGACTAGTAACAGATTTGGGAATGTAATTGCGGGAACATGTCTCACATTCTTCAGTGTGAAAGAAGAGCCATTCTGAAACTTCAATTGAACATCTCCAACACCTAAGATCTCACATGTCTGCCCATTGCCTAGCCGAACATGATCTTTAGTGGTCACATAAGAGGTAAACCACTCCTTGTTTGGAGACACATGAAGTGATACCCCTGAGTCTATAATCCAGTCACTCAGTGCATTTCCATCAGATGCTGTAAGAAGAGCTGAGTCCATTGTATTCTTCAAGAAGTAGATGTCTTCTGACACTAGACTGTCATCCTCTGCAACAGTGTTTGTCACATTTATTTCTTGAATCTTCACTGAGGACTTGTTCTTCTCACCATGGTCTTCAGCTTTCTCTTTGCCTTTTTCTGCTTTCCATTCTCTGCAGTCTCTTTTCATGTGACCCTTCTTGCCACAATGGTAGCATTCTATGTCACTCTTGCCTTTAGCACTGCGGGACTTGCTACGAGACTGATTCCTCTTTCCACCTTTGTAATTTTCTTTGGTCCTTCCCCTGACAACTAAGGCTGTTCCTTTGCCTTTGTCCATTGTCTTTCTATTGGTTTCTTCAGTAAGCAGACTTCCTTCTACACCTGCTATGTTCAAACCATCTGGAGGTGCAGAATTACTCAAAGCTATGCGAAAAGTGTCCCAACTTTCTGGCAATGTGATCAACAGGAACATAGCTCTAACAGGTTCATCAAACTTGACACCTTGAGCTGACAACTGACTATAGATTGTGTTGAATTCATTCAGATGATTGGACATAGGTGTCCCTTCTTTCATCTTCAAGTCAACAAGCTTCTTAAGCCAGTATACCTGTGAAGCTTCACTCTGCTTCTCATAAAGATCACTCAGCTTTAACCATGCTTGATAAGTCGACATCTCGTCTGCTACATTGAAGTAAACGCTTTCTGCCAAAGTCAGCATAATGGTAGAAAGTGCCAATTCATCCATTTCGCTCCATTCATCTTCGTCCATATCTTCTGGTTTTACACCCTTGAGCTTTATAGGTTTTATCTGCTTCTTTTGTACCAACACGTGCCAAATCTGCTTCTTCCACAATGGGAAATTGGTTCCATCCAGCTTCTTGATATTGTAAAGAGCAGTGTCCTATGATCCAGCCATAGCTACGCTTCACAGTAGTTTACTTTCCTGGGAAAAATTCGGCAAAGTTTCCCCTGTAAACTGACCTCTGAACCAATATCAACCTGTCAAATGAACCAAGAAAGCTTCAGATTCTGCATAAATTTCGGCAGAGTCTCCTTTGTAAAATGGCTCTGGTGTACTCAAAAACACACCAAAAATAGCTCAAAAACACTGTCTCTCTGACACTGTAAGCTGTGGGTAAACCTATCCTACACCTGTACTGTCTCTGACTGTCCTGTCAATGTCCTGTAAGCATAGACTGCGACAATGCCTCAACGGCAGTAAAGCAAAGATTCAATCCCAACTGTCTAACTCACAGTCAATACATCCTAGCTGCCTATCTAAGGGTGCTCGAGGGATCGCTCCAAGACCTGTATCACCGAAAGCATCTCAACATTCGAGAATCCCCCAGCTCAATAAAACCTCACTCGACCCTCAACAAAGGCTGCAGTAAATCTGACAGTACATAGACTTCCCACAAAGTCATACATCCACAAATTTCCCACTGTATGCTGTAACCGCTGCGGCGGTTGTTTGCTGCGTGACTCACAGCCAGCAAACCCTCAACAGACATACATCATCTCTGACAATACATCCCATGTGGAAGTACCTGCAATGTCAGGATGAAATCTGGAATATCAAGCAGCAAACACAAGCTACCTGATGAACTAGTGGATGTCGCCTACAGTCTGTGTGTAGATGCGCCCGTGTCGTATGTGACACGCCTCCAAGAACTGTGAGCCGTCCTTCGATGTGTAGACAGCCACAAATCAACACTCTGGGAGTGTCGATATCCTCAGCACCTGCAGTCGTAGGCCGAAAACCCCAAATTTGCAGAGTCGGATCTGCACCCGCTGAGACCACATAGTCGAAAATGGCCTGCGCAGACCTTTGTCGAAGCCGAACGGTGGCCGAGATGACCTCAGAATGAATTTCTGACAACACCGAGCCCTTTGGGCTCGCCCACGAGATTTGGGGCCGTGTCTTTGCCTGTCGAATTTCACTCCAATCTAAGCTGGTGACTCTAGCCTCCTGCAGTGCTGCCCCGAGCCTCGATCTGAGCTCTGATACCAGTTGAAGGAGTACGAGCGGAAGTGCAACGCGAGAGAGAGTGCGAGAAGAAGAGCACGATGATATGGTGAACTCGCTCTACTATAATGTGTAGAGCATAGTGAGTTCTTATTAGGTTGTTACAAAAGAATATGTGTACATACCTGGCGGCCCGCCCACTGACCTGGGCGACCACATTGGGCTTTATACCCCAACACTTTCCATCTTCATGGCATCAAATGGGGCTTTGAAGAGCATAAAGATTGTATTGTAAATGTGGGGATCACGAATCCCTTGTGGTGGTGAGTGCAAGAGAGGGAAGGAGGGAAGGAGGGAAGGGGGAAAGGGATGAAGCCGACACAACAGAGTTTGGGTTAGTGGAGTAGAAAGTGAGAGTGCAAGTAAACTCTCACTTTCTCTCCCTATATTCATTAGAGAGGAAATATAGTTAGGGGTGGTTCCCATGGTCACCTGGCATACACGCCAACAACCTCCCACTTGAAGGTCAGGGTAGCCACTAGTGGCGTCAGTATACTTAGTCTATACAAAATCGATGAAGCATCGATTAGGCTTCATCCTACACCCATAAGATCTATGCAGTGTGTAAACCGCTTCGAGGCTAGTCTCTTCTTGAGAGCATCTGCTGGGTTGTCGTCAGTGTGAACCTGGACAAGCTCAATGCGCTTGCCAACCAATACATCTTGTATGACATGGTATATGACCTCTATGTGTTTTGACTTTGAGTGAAACACCGGATTCTTTGCCAAAGCAATGGCACTCTGACTATCACAATGTAGTACTGGAACCTCGTGAATGCCTAAATCTCCCACTAGACGAGCTAACCATATGGCTTCCTTGCTGGCATCAGACGCAGCAACATACTCTACCTCAGTGTTATATGAATACATGCAGTCTTGGAGACACAATCTCCAAGAGATAGCCTCTCCAGCAAACATGAACACATAGCTAGATGTGGATCTTCTATTATCTACACTACCCCCATAATCCGTACCCGTGTAACCCACAATAGATGCATCACTATTTTTGAAGCGTAAACACTTGCTAGATGTACCCTTCAGGTATCTGAGGATTTTCTTCACTGCTTCCCAATGCTTCTTGCAAGGGTTTGACATGTACCTACTAACCACTCCCACTGCATGTGCAATGTCTGGTCTTGTGGCTACCATAGCGCACATCAAACAGCCAGCTGCTGAAGAATATGGCACTTTCACCATTCCTCTTTCTCTACATCTGTCTTGGGAGAATATTCCTTGCTAACTTTTAAGTATGCTTGCATTGGGGTACTCAATGACTTCCCCCCTGCATACTAAAACGTTGCAAGACCTTGTGGATGTACTTTTCTTGAGACAATTCAAGAATTCCATGTTGCCTATCTCTCTTGATGTGCATACCAAAAAAGTGATTAGCATTTCTCAAGTCTTTCATGGAAAACTGAGTGCTTAGCATCTCTTTCAACTGATTCATCTCATCAACTCATTTCCTTGCAATGAGCATATCATCTACATACAAGATTAAGATGATTAAAGAACCATCGTTCAACTTTCTTGTGTATAAGCAATGATCCTCTTGACTCCTTATGTAACATTGAGACTGCATGAATCTGTCGAACTTTTGGTAACACTACATTGAACGTTTCTTGAGGCCATAGAGTGCCTTTTTAAGTTTACAAACCAATTCTAACCTCGTTGGCTTTTGAGTTTCGCATACGAAACCCTCTAGTTGTTTCATGTAGACACCTTCATCTAGATCCTCGTGAAGAAATGATGTTTTCACATCCATTCGGACAAGTTCCATGTCATGGATAGCAACCAAGCCAAGCACGGTGCGAAGTGTTGTCATCTTGACTAATGGAGAGAAAATCTCGTCAAAATCCACACCTTTTTGCTTCTTGAAGCCCTTGGCAACTAAGAGGAGCGTTGTACCTAGGCTCGGGATCTTCCAATGTATACTTCTTCTTATATACCCACTTGCAAAGTAAAGCATGTTTTCCCTATGGTATTTCAACCAAATCCTATGTCTCATTAGCCACAATCCAATTGTATTTTGATTGCATAGCCTGCTCCCACTTAACGCTATCATCCAACTGTATAGCTTCTTTGTAGCAGGTGAGCTTTCCACCGTCAGTGACCACAATGTGGTGTATACCTAGCTCAAACCGCTTGGGTGCACGTGATACTCTTGCAGAGCATCTCGGTGCTTGACTACTCGACTCTGATCTCTCTGGAGAAATAATAGTATCTTGCACTTGAAGATTAGGTTCATCACTACTAAACTGTCATAAAATATAATATCTAACCAACCCAAATGATTTTCTCATATTAAACTGATCATTTAATGTGGGAGAATAAACAGGAACAAGGGTTAGAATATAGACATGTGCTTACAGATCTATCTCAACACGGGGCCAATGGTAAAGGGGTTCAAATGGGAGATGGTCTGTCAAAGAGCAAGGCTAACCAATGGAGCTTAAAAGACCTTAGGGTTAGCTTCATTAAAGACCTCCAAAGGTTAGTGTAAAAGTCCTTTGACCTTAGGTAAACTAGGGCTGACCTCGAGGTGGGAACCCAACCCAAGCTTAAGCTGCTTGAGGTGCTTGTCGTGCTTGATGACTAAGGTGCTTATCGTGCTTGATGACTAAGGTTCTTGACGTGCTTTCCCACTAGGGAGCTTGAGGTACTTGTGGGAACACTACCCAAGCTTGGGGTGCTTTGCCATGCTTGTTGTTTTAGGGCATAACTACTCCCCTGTTCATGCTCGCAAGCACAACACAGACAACATACTTATCATCCGATGACACGACTAACCCGTAGGTGCACGTAGGCAATCTCGTTAGATTGTTAGGCTGAGACCAATCTACACATACTCACTTTCATGATGCATCAATCACTAACCCTGGTAGAATGCAACCCACTCTATCCCTAAACGCTCACAACACCATTTACACTTCCAATGAACTCGGAATCGCATCAAACTTACTAGGCACCATCCTCTCCATAGGATATACTTACCTATAAGTCTAATCTCACCAGATTTGAACCCGAGTTATCTCCATTACAGTCGCAATAGACTCACAGGTCATAATCCAAAAGTGGGCGAAACCTAAGTCTATGAATATCTATGTGTAGCTAATCTCTTTCTCTTTCCATAGAGCACTTGATTGTTGAAAACAGACACTGTTTGTGTTACTTACAAGAAAAACAAGCTCAATGAAGGATCGATCACGAAGAGCTCGAAAATATGAATGCGTGGCGTGGGCGTGTAGCTCTCGGAGAGACTACCGCGATGATGTGGTCACGTCGTGAATCCAGTGAGGGAGAAATGCGTAGCGAAGAGGATAAGACATACTCACTCTCTCTCTCTCTCTCTCTCTCTCAGACTCGTACGACACAGGATTAATAATTAAAAAATGTTATCCTCCAAATGGTTCTAAGGTGACCTTTATACTTGAGTCACCTTAGCTCAAAAATGTACATGGGTTCTCTTCCTCATAATTACAAAGTGGGAACAAATATGGGTCCTGATTGACTGATTAATCTTTACATAACCCAGACAAGTGGATCAAAATGATAAGACGTCTTTGACATAAAAATGGGAATTTGATATGCTTTACAAGATGGGCTCATTACAACAGTTGGACAAATGGGGCTCCAACACTCCCCCCTCCTAATTCATGTCTACCACGACATGATCGTCTTTGTCATCAGTGTCGTTGCCGTCCTTCTTGGTTGATTTGATGTAGAAATGCATCATATCGCATAGACTCGCTTGCCATTAATGGGCCAAAAATTTTGGACTTGTACATGAAGAAGCCTGTGTAAAATGCTTCTTCGAAGGTTTGGAGATGGTAGCTTGGCAAAAACATTAGCCATCTGAAATAGGCATACAATACTGGCTCTATAGGTGGCCCACTTAGATCGTATAACAGCTCTGAGATGCTTCTTTCGGTATTCATATACTCTGAAGTCCAGCTTTCTGAGAAGACTGTGAGACATGCCAAAAAGGTTCGAGCTATTTTACATAGCATCTTGCAGGATAGGTTGGGAGAGCCTCCGAATTCTGCGATGGCGCCCTGAAGGGTTTTCACCATGTAAGAACCGGATATTCTCTCTCCCTCTGCAGGCCCTGGCAATATTGGATAATTTAGCCATGTCAGATTTCTGCTTTGTAGTGCTTTATGTTGGCTGTAGGTGTATGTTCGAGGAGTTGGGCAAAAAGTTCTTTCATTCCTCAGCTCAGGCGGTGCGTTGACTAAGTGGATCAGGTTATTAGGGTGATCCAAAATCCATTGACGCCTCCACTTTGGCTGGCTATCTACTATCTTGTTTTGCTGTTCCCGATCCTGTAATTCTCCTTCAAACACTGGCACTTGTTCTTCTTTTGCGAGCTGCCGTTGATGTGTTAGAGTTTCGTATTTCAGCAGAGCATAGGGTAACATAGGGGCATTCCATTCCTCCAGTAGCTCTGCTGCTGTTTTGCCTGATCTGGAGAGCCCTTGTAGCATCTCCTTTTCTAGTTGCATTGCCTTGTACCATATCATCTCTGATTGTTTTTCCATTTGCTCGGCCAGCCTCTGCTCTTCCAATCTCGTGACTGAATCTTCGTCTATTTCTTGGTCTTTGGAGCCAGTTTGATCAGTCTATGTATCTGGGGCCTCCTGATCATTTGATTCTTCCTCGTAGTCATCTTGACCCCCATATACTTCGGCGAGTCCAGCCAAATCCGTGGCTGCTTGCTTCAGGTGCACTCGTACATGTCCTTGGTGTTGCCTTGCAGTTTGTAGACTTGCGATTTGCACAGCCATTGTTCTACTATTGATTTGGAGAGCTTGAAATTCCATTTCTTTTTGAGCTGCAGACTCCTCTAACTCTTTTACCCTGATGTGAAAATTTTCATTTTCTTCCCTGAGTGATTTGAAACAATGCTTTCTATTTCACTGTCAGGAGCTGGGGTCCTTGTTGCTATTCACTTTGTAAGTCTGAAATTTGCCTTTGTAGTTGATCCTCTGCTCTAAGCGCACTTTCGGCTATCATTAAGCGTTGTTTTCTTTCCAACTCCAGCTCCCTCTTCAGTGCAGCCACTTCTTCTTGCGGGTGGACTACCGGTGTTGTTGGTAGCGACGTTTTTTGTTTCTTAGCTCATTCTATTTCCCTTGCTTGTATATCTGTTACTGCTCTCAAATCTTTGACTTCAATTTGTAAGTCATCAATGACGACTTGCAAACTTTTGACTGTCTCCAGTGCATCTTGCTTTTCTTTTTCCAACTTATGGATGTGTTCATCTCTGTCATTGACATCTTCAAGGAATACGTTGATTGTATCTTCACAAATGGCATTGAAATCTTCAGACTCCTGTAAACTGTCTTTGAGGAGATTTACCGTGCTTTTGAGCCCCAAGATCTCAGCATCTCTGATGCTGATCAGTTTTAGAGTGTCATCTCTTTGCTCCTGCAGTCTCATAACTTCTTGATGGGTTTTTTCTAACTTCGTTTTGTTGGACCTGTTCTGATCAGCTAACCATTGACTGTGCAATCTTGTTCGGTTTAGTAGTGTCTCCATTGACTGCAAATCTTCATCTATAGTAGCTTCCAGCTCAATTTCTTGAGAGGAGGAAGCTTTATCTTTTGTCTGATCCACCTCCTTTTGCTTGCCTTTATCAATTTGTGATATGGTTCCAGTGTTTGGGTGACCATCTGTTCTTTCTTCTTCTTCTTCTTCACTAGGTGGTGTATGAACTCTCTCATCACGATGTGAGCTTTCTAAATACGAAGGAGAGTCAGAAGGTGGGGTTTATTGCCTCTCACTTGTCTCTGGCCTTGGAGATGGCGGTGGTGTTTCCTGATCTCGTGAAGTTGGCCTCAACTGATCTCTCAAAGTTTGGAGATCCTCCTCTTCTAGTAGCAATTCTGGTTCGTCCCTAGCATTTCTTTCTTGGATGTACCTCTCGAACCAGTCCAACTCAAAAGCTGGGTTGTTTTTATTCTTCGTTCTCAGTGTGTAAGTGCTACTAGAAGGTTTCCAAGTGGCGCCTACATCGCCTCGTAGAGATCTCTCGAGAACAAATCCTTCTAGCATTCTTTCCATTTTTGCTACCTTCTGCAACCTGGTGTTGTTTTCCATTTCCGCTTTCCGCTTCTTTAGTCGGACATCTTCCTCTTCAGTTCTTCTTTCTTCTTCCATCTTTTCTTGTGTACTTCTTGTTACTCTTTCCAGCCTGCGTCCTCCAATGGTATTAATAGAGGCCGGTACTTTCCTTTGTGATCTGTCTTCGATATTCTCTCTTAATACCAGCCAGTCGTTCTGATGAGGAGTAGGTGGCAACTGATCTGCCGCGCCTATGGCCTGGTATATTACTCTGGTTAGGACTTCTCCTCCTGCAATGTAATTTGGTTTGTCCTGCAATGTAATTTGGTTTGTCCAGCCGTAGCTTTGTCACTTCTTCAAACAGATATGATGCGTGATCTCTATAGAACTCATGTGTCATTCCCATAGCCCATGTTAGTGTGTTTGAGATGCTCCTGTGTGGTGTAGTGTATCTTGGCGGTCTTTTGCTGTAGCTCAACAAACACTGACTGTAGATCTGTGTCAGTTCTCTTACTTCCGGGTTTGCTATGAGTTCGAAAGAAGGTAGTTTGAACTTTTGCAAGTAGATTGTGAGGTTTTTCCTTCTTTCTCTCATGTTGGCTCCTTGATCAAACAATTTCAATGCCTCCTTGATGATCTCTTTCGTGATCTGAATCTCCATCACTTCATTATCCATGCCTACCACTCTGCAAGTTCCATCTTCTTGGATAGTCTCAATTAGGTGTTGTACCCTCTTGAAATCTATCCCTACTGGTGGTAGTGATACAAAGTTCCACAAGCCAACTTTTTTGAGCCATGACCTTTGCGGTGATCTTTTCAAGTAATTTTCTGCCTCCTTGGGGATCATCACTGTATCCACTAAATTTCTTTTGTCATCCACATATGAACCTTGATAGATCTGAAAGGCTGCTGCCTATTGCACGTCTGCAGGTATCCAGGTGATCGCTGGCTTTAGTGAATTGGGTAGAAGTGCATAGGGTATTGCACCTTCCGTTGCCAGGTTCTTGCCTTTTCTTTTTCCCGGAGAAGCATCCATGGATCATGTATTCACAATTAACAGTTAATGTACAAACATAGTACTTCTCTTCTAAATTGATTACCACTTAATCATGCATCTAGATGAGCCTTTTTAATCCCAAGATGAGTTAAGGTAAAATGTTAGCAGATAGACAAGCTCTTCCATTGTGCGACTTTGACGGCTTCAAATTAATGTTGTTGGTGAAGGAGAATAAGTCCAAATGCCTTGAAATTTTGTGTGGTGTATATTCACAGGGTATGTAAGGTCACTCTATAATCCCAAACTGAAAATCAGTTCATTTGCAACTTTTGCCCAATCTATCGCGATAGACTGGCCATCTTTTGACAAGGGTCCTATTTTGCAGTAGTGCCTCCACCAATTGGTTTCTCATACCTTGCACATGATCTAATCCCAATTCCACCTCAAATGAATGTCAAGTGACCCCTTTTTGGATCAACTCCCATTTTTCCCGATTCCTTCCAAGAGATGTTGGTCTATCTCCTTCATTTTGTGTTGTTTTGGGCTCAAACTTAGTGGGTAGTCTTCTTGCATCATGCTGAAGCCAACTGTTAATTCAAATTTTTGGTTAGATGGCCTAGTATACCTCTGCTTAGTCTATCGTGATAGACTGTAACTTAGTGTCATTTTGTCATCTTTTGGATCTGTGATCCTTTGTCTGCCTTCTCCTAGTTGATGTAAGGTTGCCTGACCTCTCACATGTGAATTTTAATTGTCTGCCCTTGAGATGTCCTGTTCTGACTCTAAGTTGTCGTCATGTCTTTCTCGGCTTGCCATATGAGTCCATCCTGTCACCAAAGGTGTACTGCCTTCATGTGCTTCCCCAAGTCTATCTTGTGAAACTTTTGAAAAGTCTTTCCCCCAAATATTGTAGTAGCAAGTCTATCGCGATAGACTACGTTATTTAGCCAAAAGAGATCCCTTTTGCACTTTGATTTGATAATGGTGGTCAATATTCCTTGTTAGCACCCCTCATGAAGCCAAAATCAAAATTTTACTTGTCTAATTGTAATAGCAAGTCTATCGCGATAGACTGAGTACTTAGTCATTTTTACAAGTTTTTTTGATGTTAGTTGACCACAATGGTGTTAATAGGCTCTCCTAGACACACACATCAAGTTTTAATCAATTTAGAAGAGTGTACTCCCTGTTTGCAGCAGTTAGCCGGTCCTGGAGTCGAAGTAGACCACTTAGGTGATGGTCGTCGTTCCTTTTGGTCATTGTATGACTCCGACTGTCTTTTATTTCCTTTTGACCTTCCATCAAAGCAGTCAGTTGTTGTTTTGGTGTTTACATCACCAAGAACGACCATTTGGACATCTTTCTGGCCTGTTGCTGGCATTTGCCCTAGTGGAAGAGCTTTTTCTTGAGTGGACACATTCCATCTCGTAGTTGACCTCTTTTGGATGTACCTTGTTAAATTTGGTGTCATTTTCTCACTTGGTCGGCCCGTTAGAGTATCGTGACGCTTTGTACAGTTTTCGTCAGATAGGGACTTTAGGCTCCGTTTTGATGAACTTTTTCATGGTCTATAACCCTTCAGTCGGTTTGTCGAGGTTATTGGCTTGCTGTCTATGAGTTTTGGCTCATTTCCGATCACCTTGGTTCAGTTGCCCTTTTGCAGGTCCTATGAAATTAGGGTTTTTTGGGCGGCTTCCTTCGCGCTTTTCGAGGTCATAGGCTTGATCCCTAAGCTATAGGCATTGTGCCTTTCAATTTTGGTTCCATTTGGTGGCCTCTAGGTCTTCCTAACAACCGGTCTACCATATGTGTGCACAGGTTGTGATTGTGATGCTGGCGAGGTTTTGCGACTAACTGAAGTAAACAACACTTAGAGTCAGTGTTGACGAGTGTACCTCTCATATCTGATGTTGACTGGTGACCGTGCGCGATGGATGAGCTTCTGGAAGTCTCAACTGTTGGTGGGAGCTCTCTCTCTCACACAATGGAAAATGACTCAAATGAGAGATTTCTAGCCTAGCCTCTCTATATGTAATCGAGACTCCGACACAAAATTTTCCCATCATTTACCTCTGGCCATAACTTTTTGCGAGATGCGGTTTAGGCTCGCAAATTTCCTGATTTGGACCTCGGTTGCTCCAGTTCTACAATTTTTGTAGATTTCTCTTGTTGGAGGTCCCTTCATGACGGTGGTCATTTTTCCCTGTCACCTTTGCAGTCCCTATTTTTTCTGTGTCTTCTTTACCTTGCTCCGATCAGGCTTCTCTTCTTTTGTGTTTCCATCTGGATTACGAATTTTTTTCTATAATTTTTGCTAGAAAATGGTTAAAATAAAGCAAATAAATCCCAAATAACCCGAAAATAGCAATTCTAACCTATAAAAATACCAATGAAAAGAAAAACACTTTGTAGCTCACTTTTCTCTCGTCTATGTACATTCTCGCTCATAATCGTTAACCTTGGCCTATTTTTTGCTGTTTTTAGACATTTTTTGGCCAGATTTGACTCTCTTTATAGTCTATACACATCCCTAGGGGCTCATGTATGATGATTTGGTCCCCAATTCTGATTAATTACGAGGGCATATTCTTTTTCCCAAAATCACAAAATAAAACGCAAAAATGGTTGAAAAATTGCTCACAAACAATGCCCTCTAATATATGACATGAGTCCGCATTTGGAATGCCTCCCCCCCTCCTAGTTGGAGTCCTCCCGAATGACAAGGTATCGTCAAGGGTATGTATTGTGCATGGGTGTGAACTCGTGCTAATGCAGGCCTTGTAATATAGCCCTATATGCATGTGCAGTCAATGCATGTAGAAAGAATTTATGCGGTGTAAGAGGAAGGTATAAGCGATTCGCTTATTGGCATTTGTCGTTGAGGTTTCCTGTGGTAGCTTGAGTTGGCTGGCAGATTTTCTGTGCAAGGAGAAGTTGTAAATCTGCCGCTCTTTGTTTGATTGTTTTCCACTAGTTTTGAATTGGCGTATGTGGATCCTTTGAAGTCGATATTGTCGTATATTTTGTTGCATTTTCTGGTGGAACATTCTTTCTTTCCCCTTTGATGACTTGGGTCTTATAGATCCTTGTAGTTTTTGTTGTTGATTCTGCTTGTTTCATCGTGCTGTTTGCATGATGTGGCTTGACATTGACAGTTGTAGATAACTGCTCGATGGTCATCTTTGGCCTCCCTACTTGTGTTGTTGGCCCGTTCTGAATTGGTAATTTTGGCCGCCATACCAATATATTCCATTGCGTATTCGAACGATTGACTATGGTTCTTTGAAGTTTTGCTGGCTTTTGGTGTTTTGTCTGTTCTTTTGTCCCCTTTTTTATAGGAATTAGGCTGTCTTGCCTTATCCAAACTTTGTATTTCCTCTTTTGATGTAATTGTGCCTCGGTCAGATCTGTACGCCGTACCCAAACTTGCCTGGTTCCCTGCATGGTTGTTGATTTTTGATAAAACGTTGCTAGACTTGTAAACTCTGTTTGTTGTTGGTCATATCCTTGCGGTTGTATTGACTCATGTTTCCTCCTTGACATGTATTGGTTATATGATAAGAAGGGTTCTAAAAAGTTTTCATTTCGAAACAGTGCTTCATTAGTATCCAAATCAATGAATACCCTGTTAGCTTTCATCCATGACACTGCTATACACGGCGTTGCTGATCTACTTGGTGGCAGTACATGGAATTTTGTAGTGTACGGGTGTGCCTGCACTATGATTGGTAATATGATAGACCACAACGTGGTCACCTCCTCACCCGATGCTACTTTCAATCGGTGTGTCTCTGGGATCGTCCTCATTGGTCCACGTTTCTGAAAGAGCTCAAAGCTGATGACGCTCATTTTTGCTCCAGTGTCAAGCAATGCATAGATTTCAACTTGTTTTGTGCCTGCATAAGCTTTTATGTAAGGACTACACCACGTATCTTCCAAGTCGTCAATGATGCTATCATCTTGAGCCCTAAAGTCTGTCATGGTCTTTTCTAATTCGTCATTTTGTATATCCGTTTCTATTGTTCGGACTGTCGGAAGAGGATATTCGTCAGTCATCATTGGGGTGACCATGTTTATTGTCCTCAGAAACTGCTTTCGTTTAGCAATGCGTTGCTTGGCTTCTTGTTGTGCTTGGTCCTGAATTCTTTGTTGTTCCTGTCTATAGGCCTTTCCATAATGCAATTGAAACAACATTTCCGGTATTAAAGGTAGATGATATTTTTTTAAACGACATCCACTAATCTAGTTCGGCATTTCTTTTCCATCTAGAGTCGACAGTTTTATTGCTCCGCTGGACGATATTTCCTGGACTAAATAAGGCCCCATTCCCCGCTTTTTAGCTTTTTGGCATGCTGTTTAAGTGTGTATACTAAGACATAGTCGCCCGTTTTAAAGTCCTTGTTCTTGACATGTTTGTCAAAAAACTCTTTCTGTTGTCTTTTTTTTTCATATATGGTTGCTACAGCATTGAGTCGTAACTCATCTAATTTTTCAAGGTCCTCTAACCATTCTGACAGTTCATGCCCCGTCTAGTCCAATTGTGTGGCTACCCTTAGTGTGGGAATCAAAAAGTGAATAGGCAATATTGCATTTAACCCATATACCATATTAAATGGTGTAGCATTGAGTGTTGTTTTATATGCAACTCGATAAGCCCACAATGCCGAATTGAGCATCTTATCCCAATCTGTTCTTGTTTCACTAACCAGTTTCGTAAGAAAGTGCACAATATTTTGTTGGTCGCTTCCGCTTGGCCATTGGCTTGTGGATGATAGGGTGCAGATTTGTGATGAATTACCATAAACTCATTTAAGAGATGTTGGATAACTTCATTTACAAAGTGTGTCCCTCTATCACTCACCAACTCGATTGGAAGGCCATAACGTGTAAACACATATTCGTATAAGAATTGTGTCGTGGTTCTAGCGTCTGCTTTCCTTGTGGCTTTTGCTTCCACCCATTTGGTCATGTAATTCATGGCCACTATGATATATTGTGCTTTTGAACGATACGCTGGTGGAGTGATAGGACCAACAAAGTCCAATCCCCATTTAGGGAATGCTCGAGCACTCATCATTGGTCTTAAAGGCATTTCGTCTCTTTTAACTGGTACCTTAGTGCGTTGACATTCATCACACCTTTTTACAAATTCTGCTGCATCTTGAATCATGGTCGGCCACCATATACCTGCAACTATAATGATTTTTACGGTTCTCTCTACTGAAAAATGACCTCCTGCTATGCCTGCATGAGCTTGTTCCAATAATGGAAAGTAGTCATTTTCATGAGGAACTAACCTCAGCTGGTCATCAGTTCCTCTTTTATACAATCGGTCACTAATGAGGGTATACCTATTCGCTTCGATTTGTAAAGCCTTTTGTCTGGCTTTAGACCAGTCTCGTGGCAGCTCCTTATTAGTCAAATATTCCACAATAGCATGACTCCATGCGGGTGTTACTGTCACTTGGTATAATGTGGCATAATCCACAGTAGTATTGGATGTGCAAAAGTTGCATTTCTTGATGTAATTAGCTACATCGCTTGCCATTCCTGGCCAATACACTCCAAGTCTTCTTAATTGTTCATACATCATTTGATTTTCTCTATGGAATCCCCCTGTTTGTGTATGGGCCTCCACTAGATACGCTTCGTACTCCTCTGGGCCTATACACAACCTTAGAATCCCATCGTTTCCATGATGGTGCTTGTCTAACGTCTTCCACCGTGTTTTTGTCGTCAAGATTCATTCCATATGGCAGCAACGGAATAATTTGCTCTGACCATTTCGGTACCATCTCTATATTAAACAGGTATGCGTCTGGGAGATCATCATCTACCCTAGTAGCTTTTTCGCCATGTAGTAATCGAGAAAGGTGGTCTGCTCTTTGATGAGTTTTTCCTTTCTTAACTACTACCGTAAAATCAAACTCCAGCAACACAATGAACCATCTTACAATTCGTCCCGTGTTACAAGGTTTGTTTACTAAGTACAAGAGTGCCTAGTGATCCACAAAGAATGTGAATTTGTTTGCGAGTAAGTAATGCCGAAATTTCTTTACCGCATATATCATACCCAATGCTTCTCTTTCAGTGTGGTAGTATAATTCTTTTCTGCATTGTTGAGTTGTCTACTAGCATAACTAACTGGAAAGTCCGTATTAGCCTCCCCTGGTTGTGCTAATATACAGCCTATTACAAATGCCGAAGCATCTACATGTACATGGAAGATCTTTGACCAATCCGGTGCTTTTAGAATTGGTGCAGATACCAGTGCATCTTTTAGTTTCTGGAATGACTCCTCACATTCATTGGTCCAAATGAAGAGCGTGATTAGACTATACAAGGGTTTTGCTATTACAGCGTACATGTAGATAAAACGTCGATAGTATCCACAATGTCCCATAAATGATTGTACCTCTCGTACAGTGTTTGGTCTTGGCAATTATATGATCACCTTTACCTTGTCTTCATCAGTGGTAATTCCATTAGCCGATACTATGTGGCCTAAGATTTTACCTTGTCGTACCATGAATACACACTTTTTTGGGTTGAGGCAAATCCTATACGTTCTGCATTTTTCGAATACCTTTCTAAGATGATCTATATGGTCTTGTCTCAATAGAGAATAGACACACAAGTCATCCATGTAAATATCCAAGAATATTCGCAAGTATTCTTTAAAAGCATGTGTCATTAATCTCTGAAATGTGGCTGGAGCATTGGTCAAGCCAAATGGAATTACCCTAAACGCATATATGCCCCATTCTGTTGCAAACGCTGTTTTGTATTGATCTTCTAGTTTGACCCCCAATTGGTTATAACCAGAGAATCCGTCCATAAAGCTATAGGCTTGCTTGCCTGCTACTCGTTCCATGACGTGTTCAGTGATAGGAAGAGGGTAGTTGTCCCTTATTGTTGCTGCATTTACCTTCTTGAGATTCACACACACTCGTAATTTCCCGTTCTTCTTGGGTACCACCACTATCGGGGACACCCAGTCCGTGCGCTCTATCTCATAAATAAATTCAGCCTCCATAAGTTTGTATATCTCTTCTTTTATCCTTTTGGCGAATGTCTCATTATACGTGTATGGACGTTATTTGCTTGGCTTTGCATCAGACTTTAGAGGGATTGAATGTTCACAAATGTTAGGATCCACCCCCTTCAAATCTTTGTACGACCATGCAAATACATCTCGAAATTCCTTAAGTGTTTTGATCAGTAAGTCCTCTTCTTCCCGACCTAGATCTGTGGCAATGTAAGCAGGTCGAGGACTTTCTCCTGGCTCTGCTAAGTCTATTTTCTTGGCGTTCTCTGGCCCATCGTAGGACTCGTTTGATTTAGGCTCCCTCATTGGTTGCTGAACCACCAATCTTCTTTCCTGAATGGTGTACTTACAATAGTGAGGAGGTACATCTATCTTTTTACTCCCATCACTAGCGTTCGTTCCATCGCTACTTTCCATTTTAGTTGTCCATACATTTTTAATTTTTTGTTTCAACTCATTGTATCTCGTTTTCCGTTCAATTCTCGTCATAATTGGACCACCAGAGACATTCAGTTTTTCTGTTGCAACTCTTTTTTTTGCTTTGCTGGTTTTCTTAGGTTTCAACAGTCTGGACTTAAATCCTGAGTCTTCAACAACCTTAAGAAATCTTCCTGACACTTTATCCTTAGCACAATCAACAGCATGAATGTTCATAAGGAAATGTGTCTTACCCCTAAACTTCGGCATGGGTCTCAGCCTGGTTGGTAGACTGATATGGTGTCGTTTACTCTTGTATCTTTTTTAGCGTGTCTCACTTTGGTTTGGGAAATTGTAGAAGACGTCATTGTCTTGATCTTGATTTTCGTCTCCCTCCGTGTTTTTCGACTTCTCGTCATCCGCATTATCCTTGTTTTCACTTTGATCAGAAGAATCATAAAATTCTTCTCCCTCCTGCTTGATTTCTTTAGTGGGGATTTCCACATAGCCCACTATCTTAATCTCAAGTTTCGTTTCTGTTTTATTGATCCTCATATTCTCGGTATCTCCATCGTTCTCGTCCTCCTCCACAATTTTGCTCAACATGTAGTATGGTATGATATCGTAGCCATTCTCATCACAAAATTTGGTGGGAGTGACTTCATTGACGCATACATCCAATGTAGCCAAAATTTGAGACCATTCTAGGGGTTCGAGCTTCTCTTCAGGAAAAGGTTCTCATATATATGCATCGTCTTCCAAGACCCTCTCTAGTGTCCTTTCATTGTGGTCAAATTCACTACATTGAGATGCCCCGCACATCCATATCTCCTTTTTCTTACAGAGCCACGCTCGGACTTCTGATCCACTAATGGTGGCTGAGTCAAATTCTTCCACAGGGGTTCTTGTGACATCATGGTAGCTATGATTTTTCATGTTTACTCGTGTAGTAGTTTCAACATGTCTTAGATACAAATAATCATACCCCCAGTCCTGCACCATTTTGAGTTGCCTCATGAACGGCCTACCAAGGATAATTTCATAGTTGTTCTTCTTGCCGAAATCTACTATGGAAAAGGTATGTTCGTACTCTATGCCACAGGAAGATACCACAATTGCCTCAAGCAATCCTATAGGCCTTTCTATGTGCCCATCCGCCAGTTGCAATTTCATTCTAGTTGTTCGTATTGCTGGTTTTCCCCATTTTTCCCATAGCATTTTGGTCGCAATGGCAATGCCAGCTCCGCTATCAAGTATTGCCTTAATCTCTATGCCGTTATACTCAACTGGTAGGGTTGTGTTGCCGTTTTCACCCTCACAATACTCTCTTACCTTGTTGAGTGGCACTGGTCTAGTGTTGACTTTCTTCGGTTCTGTGTCATTAAGCTCGGTTTCGAAGAACTTAAGAGGCGTCCTTATACCAAATTTTTCAAGACATTTGCCCACTTCCGTCCACATGCTTAGCTTAATTTTTACCAATTCTACCAATGTGATTGTACACTTGACCGGAGTGGTCAACAAGTCTGTCAGGATTTTAGTGTCCAATTGATTTGACCCGCCTATTCTTTGAGAAGGTACTCTTCGAATTTCTGAGCTTGCCTCATAGTCCCCCATATATGATGGCAAAGTTCTGAGTGATGCTGGTCTGCTATCTTCGGATGCAACTGAACCATTATCCCCTTGAAATGATTTAACATCTAAATCCCATGGAGGCTTATTCAAGTTCAACTCCGAGAAAGGCGCCGACTCAACTGTTTTTGTCTCATATATTTCTTGAGCTTTTCTCACCGTTTCCCATAGCTCTTCAAGCCAATTTTCTTCCACAATAGGGGTATATGGTGGAAAATCTTTCAGTGATTCATCAGTGCTATTAGGAATGTCTCTTGCATCCTCTACATCCGGCAAGGATTTAACGTTTTCTATCTTGTCAGGTATCCTTTGTTCGGTTTTGTGAGGTGTTTCATTGTTTGGTGGTTTGATTACTCTATCTCCCACTTCCATAGGTGGAGACTCCAGTAAACCTTGTGCAGTTTCAATCAGTTGTTTGCACATCTCTAGTCTCTGTTTTTCTATCTCTGGATATGGATATGTCATCCACCTTTTCTCTAGAGTCTGTCTGTTCTTCAATCTTGCTTCATATGCTTGCAAGATTGCATCTAAGGGTTCATTGATCTTATCTACCAATACCGACCCTCCTGAGCTTGCACTTCTTGGTCCCTCCGTTGATTTTAGAGAGTCGGACTCTCTTTGCTGTTTAAATTGCTCTCGAGCTATCGTTAGCTCAGCTTCTACATCTTTTTGTTTTCGCTCACGTCTAGCTTTCATTTTCGCTCTTCGTTCTTTCCAAGGATTATCACGACTAACGCTAGACTTGTCAGTCTTGATTTCTTCTTGATTTTCATCGTTACTCTTGGACTGATTGTCATTTTTCCTTGCTTGGGCTCTCGTCAAGACCTTAACAGGAATCGGAGTTTCGTTTTCTGACCCTCCACTGGAAGGCAACGCTCCCAGCATATTCAAGGTAGTTTTTGCTCCTTTGCTCGGGTTTTTAGGGCAATCAGGGATCAAGTGAGTAATTCCACACTCGGTGCAATATGCGTTGACCCTAATGATTTCTTCATGAGGGCAGTCCCTCAGCCAATGGTCTCCACCACACTTGTAGCATGGTCCTTTAGGCTGTTGAGGTGCTCCTGGAGCTCCTCTTTGTTGGTGTGAAATTCTTTGCCCGCTCATGCCTCCGTTGGCTATGAACAACAGTGTTCTTTCATCCAAGCTATATCTTCCTTCTCCCGCTGCCTGTGCAGCAGTTGGTGGTCCTGTATTTCCTATCATGCTCCATGGTTCTGGTGTAAAGGGTTCTTCCGGTGGATAATAGACAGAGTTCGCCGCATATCCATTGGGCTCGTCGTAGTATGCATGCATAGGTACCAAAGCCTTCTCATCCGACTCAGTTATTGTGGGTGTGTATCTTATGCCGACTGGTCGTAATCCTAGTAGGGGTGGTTGTTGTCCCAACATTGGTTGTGGTCTTTCTACACCTACAGGTCCTGGTAGGTTGCCTGTCTGATATCTAGGCATCGGTGGGACTTGAGGGGATGTCGCCTGAGCTTGCGGAGCATATGGTCGTTTTATCACATATCCCTTGTTATAATAACACTCCTCCGTCCCATGGTTTGTCCATTTTTGTTCAATCGCACACCATTTTGGTTGTTTAGCTTGTGGTTTGGAATACAAGTTAATCTTTTTAAGCACTTCCTCTACAAGCTGCTCTTGGCTTACCGCTACTTCTCCTTTCGGTGTTGTCTTAGCAGACTTGCTTCCGCTTTGTTGTGAGGAAGAATCATCGTCAAGATCCTTGAACTCACCCTCTTTGTAGACCGCACAATTGTCCACAAGGTATAAAGCCTCCTTGGTTAAATCATTCAACGCCGTGCTCCTTTTCATATGTAAGTCCTTCTAGAGATCTGCATTCCTTAGTCCTTGGATAAATATAAGCATAAGTCTGGACTGAGTTGGCAGTTCTTCCACGGGGCAGAACTTAACATATCTTTTTAATCGGAGGGCTGCCTTTCGCACAGACTCTCCATCTTTCTGTTTGAATTTATGGATTTGTGAGACTGTATTATGAGCTATTCCCCTTTGTGAGAATTCTTCGATAAACTCGTCAAACACTTCCTCCATAGACTCAAACCATGTAGCAGCATCACCCTCTAAGGTTAAACCAAATCCTGCAAATTGGGTAGGAAAGTCTAACACCTCTTCAGCTCTAATTACACGCACAAAGGCTGCTACATGATCTCTCGGATCCCTGCTTCCCGTATATTTTTTGTTTACCCATTTTTGCACTTGAGAAGGTCTAATTCTACGATGGTCTACAAATCTCATCATGGGATCTCCCCGTCCTAGTCGATATACCTCCTCTGGTCTTCTGTAGTGGCCAGGTTCCTCTCCCAATGGTGCTCCTAAGCCATAATTTCTAACACTTCTCGCGAGAGATGGTTCATCTCTCCGAACTCGTTCTAGGGGTGGTCTTCCAGGCTCAGTTGACCCCTGAGTCTTTGGCTTACTCTCTCCTTGATATTGTGCATAGAGTGGTGGTTCTTGTAAATCCCTTAGCCCTCGTGCGGTTTGATAACCCTTTCGGGTTCGGTCTTGTTCTAATGTAGCACTCTGTCGAAGCCATGCCTACAATGATGGCTGAGTAGCTGGTTGGTCCTGGTAGTTGGACGTCGGTTGTCGGGTAGAATGTGAGGTAGCATCATAGTCTTCTGAAAAGGGATTTGTCGACTTGCTAGGGGTGTAGTTGGCTCTTGGTACTTCGTCGGGGCCATAGGTTGATGCTCCCGGAACTATTGCCATTTCAACCTCCTCTGGGAGAATACGTTTGTATTCTCGCCCGTACCTGTCAACAAAAACAATATCCTTCCCCATAGCAGTTTCATAAGAGAATAAGTAAAGAACCTTGTCTTTGCTTAATTCATTTGGGTAGGGTTCCTTGCATCGAAAGTAAGAGATTATTCCCTCGCTTTCATGCTTATAAATCCCCGCATTCTCATTATAGGTTGGGACCCTGGTTATTTTCTTATCATACATAAAGAGCGCTCTAGGTCGATCAATGTTAGGAGGCGGTTCTTGGGTTTCTGAAACCATTTTCCCTTTTGCCACGGTATCTCCATATCTGTTGTAATCCTCAGGGTTACTAACTATCAGATAGTGGTTCCCCTTTTCGTCTCGGAATCTGTCTCCATCATCATAGACTCGAATTATCTCTAGTCTCTGAGCCAGTCTCTCTTCAATACAAATACACTTGCGTGCTTGATAGTCAGAATAAACTAAGGCTCCCCTCGAGTTAGTTCCTTCCAAGAAGATTATAGTGAACTTGGTTTCGTTTAAAGGATGTAGGGAGGTGCTCCCCCCTGGCATCGGTCCTTCACCGTTGAACCCTCCTAGTTGTTGACTCCCTATCATGAAGAAGGACTTTTCCGACGAAGTGTCAGTATCACTACCCTCTTCAATGATCGGTGCTAATGGGTCTAGTCTCGTCTGAGTTACACTCTCTTCGGTGGACGTGGTGCTTACTTGACTTTTGACACTTTTAACTCCCGACTTAACAAAGGCTCCTGACCTTAAATACATAAGAATGAAAGTTGGGTTTCAAACTTAAATCTTACCTGGACTCCTTCTTGTGCGGCTTTGTGATGATCTCCTTCTGGGATCTACACAAGTATGGTTAGTCTGTTCACAAGGGTTTTCCTTGAATCACCAAAAAATCTTTCAAGTATGTACAGCAACCACTTAGTCAGCCTTCTGGTGGTCCAATTTCAAATATGAAATGATGGTTGGGATCTATATGGAGAGTATGTCCTAGCAGTATAGTCACAAATTGCAAAATATGTCTGAATCACTACTTTCTTAGTCTATCGCGACAGACTAACAATTTGCTCAGCACAAGTCAATTCAAAATTGTGACTTCACCCTTGAGTTCCAGTTACCCTCTATAGCCTATCCCTCGAGTTTTATGAAGTTTGGACACTTGGGTTGGGTTTTGGTCCCATTTTAGTATTTTAGTCAGAGCTTGATTCTCTATCTGAACCTCAGATTGACGTTCAGTGATCTAAATGCCTTGAATTTTGGTGTGTATGCTATATAGGCTCTGATAAAGCTCTCCCTTTGGAAAATTTGAAAGAAAAGGTCCCCAACAGCAGTTTCCCTGGTCTATCGCGATAGACTTGGCATTTTCTCCATTGTTAGCATTTTTCTCAAGTATTCTCCACAGCTGGTTCAGCCTCCCCTCGTGTAGTGCATTGACAAATTTTGGCACTGTTTGGACATTTGGTCAAAGCCTTCTTGCCCTGTCTCTGAATTCAAACTCTAAAACACTAGTTTTGAAGTTTTGTGATCAAGATGGTGTTCAGTTTCACTCAATTTTTTTAAATTTTTTTTTTTGAGTACCCTTGAGTTGATGTGTTAAACCTGTGGTATAAAGGTTTTTTTTTTCCTGTTGTTAGTCAATCACCAACTTCATCAGTCTATCGCGATAGACTAGGCAAAGAGCAATGGGGATTTCATTTTTGTCTATTTTTGGATAGTTGTGTTCCCTGTGCCCATATAAGTATATCCCCCAAGTTTTATGAAGTTTGGACTTATTTTGACCTTAGACTCAAGCACTTCACAAATTTCACTTTTCTCTGGCAATTCACAACTCAATTGCACTTGAAGTGATGCAAATTTGATGACACTTCATCTTAAACTTCTGAACATCAGTCATACCTCATGACACAGTAAGTTTACCCTAGGCTAATGGTTATATCTCTTCTTGGCCTTGTTAGGGTCGCTTAGTGTTTTCTTATGAGAATCATCTGTTTCTTTTTGTTGGTTTTGGTAGCAATTTTTATGTTTTCTCGAGTGTTGGATCATAAATTTCAATGTCTACTCTTTTCACCCCCTTCAAGGGTATATGGTGTGGGTTTTGTTTTCAAGGCAAAACCCACACCATATAAGGCTATTTTCTTTCAAGGCAAGCAAACAGCCTTATTGTTTCTTCTTTTTGTTTTTTTTTGCGTTTTTACGGCGTTTTTCTACTCTATTTCTACACAAGTATAACAAGCACTCAAAACCAAAAACCATTACTCCACATTATCCTACTTAACTAAATCTAACTAGTCATAGACCCTCGGCAAGACACAGGCTTCCTGGCTATCCACTAGACCTCGGGATACTCTATCCTGGATCTTGTTCTAAAAGTTTAAGCTCTCTCTAGTCGAAACTAAAGTAAGCTAACCATCACACGAGTGACGTAGATCTCCCTACTTAAGGTCGTGTGTCCCTGACAGCGGCGCCAATATTTTAGGGCATAACTACTCCCCTGTTCATGCTCGCAAGCACAACACAGACAACATACTTATCATCCGATGACACGACTAACCCGTAGGTGCACTTAGGCAATCTCGTTAGCTTGTCAGGCTGAGACCAATCTACACATACGCACTTTCATGATGCATCAATCACTAACCCTAGTAGAATGCAACCCACTCTATCCCTAAACGCTCACAACACCGTTTACACTTCCAATGAACTCGGAATCGCATCAAACTTACTAGGCACCATCCTCTCCATAGGATATACTTACCTATAGGTCTAATCTCACCAGATTTGAACCCGAGTTATCTCCATTACAGTCGCGATAGACTCACAGGTCATAATCCAAAAGGGGGCGAAACCTAAGTCTATGAATATCTATGTGTAGCTAATCTCTTTCTCTTTCCATAGAGCACTTGATTGTTGAAAACAGACACTGTTTGTGTTACTTACAAGCAAAACAAGCTCGATGAAGGATCTATCGTGAACAGCTCAAAAATATGAATGTGTGGCGTGGGCATGTAGCTCTCGGAGAGACTACCGCGATGATGTGGTCACGTCGTGAATCCGGTGAGGGAGAAACGCGTAGCGAAGAGGATAAGACATACTCACTCTCTCTCTCTCTCTCTCTCTCTCTCTCTCTCTCTCTCTCTCTCTCTCTCTCTCTCTCTCAGACTCGTACGACACAGGATTAATAATCAAAAAATGTTATCCTCCAAATGGTTCTAAGGTGACCTTTATACTTGAGTCACCTTAGCTCAAAAATGTACATGGGTTCTCTTCCTCATAATTACAAAGTGGGAACAAATATGGGTCCTGACTGACTGATTAATCTTTACATAACCCAGACAAGTGGATCAAAATGATAAGACGTCTTTGACATAAAAATGGGAATTTGATATGCTTTACAAGATGGGCTCATTACAACAGTTGGACAAATGGGGCTCCAACACTTGCTGACTAAGGTGCTTGGGGGTAAGGTCTGCAAAAGTCAACAACTATCCCTACAAGGAGGGGGCGAGCCCTACAAGAGGGGGGTAGAGAAAGAACACACACACCCTCACACAAGGTAAGCTTGGTTCAAAGAAAATACATAGGACACTTGTCAAGTTCCTGTTCATGTTGCCCTCATGGTGTGCCTAAAGCTTATTGGTTGGCCCCCAGGGGGTACAATGATAAATTAGTTAATTTAATTAATCATTTTAGCATTTATCAAGTCCTCTCTCTCAAAGGGGAAAGGGGGACACTTGTCCCAAGGCTACCCTTGTTGCTGGATATGCCCTGCATGTGATTGGCTAGGCTTGAAGAGGTCCAATGATCTTCAATCATGAGCTACAAGGGGGTGTTGGCCAAGGCAAGCTAGGGGGTTGCTTGAGGGGTATACTCTCTCACACACACTCTCATTGTTGTGGAAACTCTTTCTCCTATGAAATGTTTCTTCTTCCTCTTCCCTACCCTCATTCCCCGCTAGCTCTCTCGACCTTCGAAGGTGTTTGAGGCCTTGGGACGGAGGCTTGGGATAATTAATGCTTTCCACAAAGTTTATGTTATGCTCGTGATGCATGTAGTTTTCCATGTTCATTGCATCACCTAGGTCACAAGGAACACAAAGATTGTATTGTACCAAGTCTCTCTTGATGGGAGAACTATAATACAAATGCCTATTGGAGGGGGGACCCGCTCCACATAAATCTAGTCCTCAATTGTTGTCATGTTCTCTAAACTCTTTCTCTTGCAAAAGTATTGTTCATGCCAAGTTAACTAAATGCTATGTTTATGTTGCTACCATCAATTAAGCTCACCCTCTATGCTTGTGCTTCTTCTAATTTCTGCTACTCTCAAAGTTCATAGGCCATTTCCATTACATTGGTATCAGAGCAATTGGTTTCTCTTTTCAGCTAGCCCTCGGCAACTTTGCAATATTAGATGCACTCCACTACTCTCTATAATTAACCACTTTGAGCCGTGGGTGTAGATACTTAAGTGCCAATTTTCAAAGGCTAAGAGGAGTGGCAACTAAGGTTTTGAATTGCCAAAGCATACACTAAGTACACAAATTTTGTTAAGATGGTTGACAATAACCAAGAGAGTAGAATGAACATTGATAAATTTGATTTTGCACATGAAGGTGCTAATGATGATGCCCCCATGTTTGTCAATTATCTTGTTACAAGGTTGAAGCAAGCTATGGGCAACCCTGCTTTGCAAGCCAAAGTTACTCAACAACTTCGTGCTTATGGGATTTCCCTTCCTCTCCAAGAGGAGATAGTGCTTGAGGCCTCTTGAAGAGACCCCCAAAAGAAGAATATCTCCCATACGAGAGGAGGAAACTAAAGAGTAAGAAAGTAATGAAACTCTAACTTCCTCTGAAGATGTGGCTCCACGAAGACGGTGGTGTAGATAAATCGCCAACTCCTCCCAAGAGGAAACATCCAACCCACAGTCCTTCTTCTTGTCACTTCGAAAGGGAAGTGAGGAAACGAAGGAAGAAAAGGGAAAGAAAGAGGTCACCCTCTTCTCCTTCTTCTTCACCTTCCTCCTCTTTCGATGAAAGCTATGACTATTCTTGTAGAGAATACAAGAGGGGAGGACATCACAAATCATATCCTGCATGCAAAGGTCACAAAAGCTCAAGAAGTTCAAAGAGGGAGGAAAGAGTATCTCTTTTTTCACCTAAGATGACACCTTTGGTGCCACCGACAAAGTATTGGCCTTCATCCAACAATTTGATGCGGTCTTTGGCAGAGTCCTCCAAGCTACGCCATGTAGCTATGAACTTCCAAAAATCGGCTCGTCAATGGTGGGCTAGCCTTCGTGGCAACAACAAAGCCCCAAAGACATGGAAAGCTCTACGGGTTTCCATCACGAAGCAATTCCTTGCAAGCGATGCAAAGGACAAAGTGCTCACCGAATGGCGCAGTTTGAAGCTTCTCTCCCATGAGTCTATTCACAAATATGTGGACAAGTTTTGGGACTTGCATCTCAAGGCTACTACCTTCCAAAAGATAGACTTTTTTGAGCAAAAGCAACAATTTTGTGCGAGATTACCTGAAGAGATGGCCGTGTATGTCAACTCCCAACGGCCTGGTTCTATCCCCGAAGTAATCCACCACACCATGGTTACATCATGCATCAATTTCCAACAAGGGGCTAGACGGAATGTCAACCCTATGGAAAACAACGACAAAAATGATGCAAAGGGAAAACAAATGCCCAAAATTCTTCCCAAGGCAATTCCAACAATAACAACAACAATAGGTCCAAGGAGAAGGGAGTTTACAAAGGTAAAAACAAACTCTCTCCTGAAGAGCTTGAAGCTTTTCACAAGGACCATAAATGTTTTAAGTGTGGGGAGCAAGGACATGGCTATCGTTCTTGCCCCAAGAAAAATGCTCGCAATGAAACTCCTAGAGCTTCCACCATCAAAGCTCCAAAAGAGGATGCTCGTTGCAAAGGTGCACCTCTCTTCTATGCTTGGGGAAAGGTAAGGGAGCATAATGCCTTCACCCTGGCTCTACTCACAACTTCATATCAACGGAGTTGGGCATTCAAGCTTTCGAGATGGGAGATGCTATAACGGCCGACACTGCTTTCAAGGGACAGCGAGCCTCTGTTACTCCCTTGATTAGGAAGTTGAGGCTTCATGAATCAAGCTATATTGACAAAGAATAATTTTTCATCTCTCCTCTCCAACATGAGGATGCTATCCTAGGGGCACCATGGTTCAACCGATGGCTGCCAATATGAAGTTCCCTAAAAGGAGAATCTACTTCACCTACAGGGGAAAGAACATGTATATAGATGCTAGTGAGTTTGGTCGTACTATACCACTTATAAATTCATCTGCTTTTGATAAATCAATGAAGAGCTCAGTTTTTGCGTACATGATTTTTGTCAAAGAGTCCCTAAAAAGTCCTAATGTTTCATCAAATGTAAATGGTAGGAATCAAGAAGAGTTAGACTTGTCTAATTTTCTAAAAGGATTCCAAGATGTGTTCATCCATGACATCCCTATGGACTTACCTCCAAAACGAGGGGATGATGACCATCGAATTGAACTCCTACTAGGAAGATCACCGCCTAGCAAGCCTCCTTATCGAGTTTCTCAAGGTCAATAAGAGGAGATAACGAGGCAAGTACAAGAATATGGTGAGTCCTAGCTCCTCTCCCTTTTGTTCTCCAGTCCTTTTAGTGCAAAAGAAAGATGGTACATACCGTATGTGTGTGGACTATCGAGCACTAAACTATATCACTATCAAAAACAGATTTCCTGTGCCTCGGGAAAAAGATTTGTTTGATGAGCTACAAGGCTCCACCTACTTCAGTAGGATTGATCTTAAAAGTGGCTATCATCAAATAAGGATAGTGGATGAAGACATTCTGAAAACTGCGTTTCGTACAACATTTTGGCCTTTATGAATATCTAGTCATGCCTTTTGGCTTGATTAATGCACCGGCCATGTTCAATTGTCTAATGGGAAAATCTTTAGACCCTATCGCAAATTCACCGAAGTGTTCTTTGATGATATCATCATCTACTCCAAGTCCGAAGCAACATCTCCAAGTGAGTTTTCAAACATTGAGGGAGAACAAGCTTTTTCTAAACCAAAAGAAAGCAAATTTTTCCTTCAAGAGATTGATACTTAGGTCATATTCTCTCAAGATGGTATACGTATGGATCCATCCAAATTAGAGGTAATAAAAGCATGGCCTAATCCAAGGAATCTACATGAGCTAAGAAGCTTTATTGGTATGTGTGCATACTATAGACACTTCATAGCAAAATTTTCTCAAGTAGCAGGACCATTATATGACTTAACAAAGAAGAACGTTAAGTATTCATGGACTGCTAAGGAGAAAAATTCTTTTGACGTACTCAAAGAGAAGCTTACCTCCCAACCAGCCCTCATGCTTCCAAGTCCCTCAAAGCCACTTGAGGTCCAATGTGATGCTTGTGGAGTGATTGCCTTGGAGCAGTCTTGCTTCAATAAGGGTGTGAGTGCGCGAATGCAATGTGTGTGCGGAGAGAGAGAGAGAGAGAGAGAGAGAGAGAGAGAGAGAGAGAGAGAGAGAGAACACATGATGTGGGTGTAGATAATGTGGGCAGTCGAACACTGGCCAGCGGACATGGGCAAAGTATGGTGAGGCACACTGCCTTTACCTGACATTCTCCCACTAAAGGCTGTGTGCTGATAAGTAGCGAGAAGACTAGCCTACAACTGGTATATACAAGAGGTGAGAGAAGACGACTCTCAACCTATGCCCACGGCTCACTCCAAACACTTGAGTGCATCTGTAACCGCTCTAGTGGAAATGCAACATGCATACCACTAGGGCTAGAGCCATGATGACACTCCTGATGCAGGTATCGAGTGACAACCTGCATGGCTCTACAATGCACAATGTCAGTGTCAGTCATTGCACAACTGACAACTCCCATTGCAAATGCACCAACCGCATAAGCAAGATCAGGTCTCGAGACCAAAAGGTCAGACATGAGAGACCCAAAAGTCGATGAAACATGCACTATGTGTGCCAACCTATCCTTGTCAGCAACCTCAGTGCCATATGCATCCTCATCAGGAACCACCTAACTATGCATCACCATGTCAGCATCGTCTGGCAAAGGAATATCTCCTGAAAATGACTGCAAAACCAAAAAATTAGCATCGTTGCAATCACACACAGCTGTCTGAAGGACACTGTCGCCCTCAAATGTATGAGATGCATCATAGAACAATGCATCGGTCTATGGCTCAACAAATGTCACCTCAATTGATGACTGTCCAAGCTGTGCATCCCCAGAGATATCACTGTCTACGTGAACGTCACCACAAGACAAATGCACAACCTGGTCTCCATGCAACACATTCGCAAAAGAGACATGCCTCGTCTCTTGCTCCAAACATGGATGCAAATACACAGAGACTACACCGCCTCGTGTGTCAGAAATATGCAAAGGGTATACCATACCACTCCTAGCACCTCTGGCTATCACCAATGAACCCCTATGCATCTAAAATGACCGCTTTCCAAGCAGTACACAATGTCCACTACTCTGCAACAACTGACGCACTGAAATGAGACTCTGGCTGAGTCCTGATACATAACATACATCTCGTAGTGTAAGCAATGCACCGCTAGGTAAAGACATGCATACATCTCCAGCACCCTCTATGTCATTTGTTGAACCATTAGCAAACTGCACACAACCAAGTCTCCTACTAGAGAAAGAGAAAAACAAATCACAACGTGGCATCACTTGAAAAACTACATGCTCGTCTAGTAGAAAACGCGTAGACAATGTGCTATCCCAAGACACAAAGTAGTCTGAAGGCAAGCTAGACTCAAAGGTGACATGCCCCTCACATGCATACTTTCTAGAATATGTCCTCATAGTAGCACCATGCATCTGCCTCTTCCGTTGCCTCATACGCATGAAGCAACGGTGCCTAATATGCCGATCATGGCCATAGTGCCAACATGTTAGTCGGGATCGTGAGCGAGAACCGCCTCTAACCTGAAGTGTCTCCATATCCCTACCAAAAATATGGCAAACAATGCTCAAGATCACAAGACTCTCCCACTCGAGAGCAAACCACTGTCTCAAGCAAAGAAGGTAAGCAAACAGTGAAGCTCAGTAGCCTCTGCAATAGGCATACATATCTGGCAAAATTTTGGCAGAGTCTCCTCTGTAACTAGAGCAAAAACTCAACAGTAAATCGCAATGGAGACAACAAAAAATGCCCAAATGGCCAATCCGGGAATGTACTCGTCCGGAATCACCTCACAAAGTCATACACAGAGCCAAACCGCTCTAGCCGAAGTATCACTCAACGGCGCCACAAATGACATACATATGTGAGTGAAAAACTGCTACCAAAATGTGTCAATGAATGAACAATGTGCCAGAAAACCGTAGCATACACAATCCTCACTCTTGTGAGAGTGGGTACAAGAACACCAAACTGTGTCCAAGCTGACAAAACCTGTCAAAGTGGGAGTCCAACTCGACCACTAAAGTCTCCGAAAGAGGACCCTAAACTAAATGCCAAGGATTTTAAAAGGCCAAAATGGCTCCACATTTTCACATACAATGGCAATCCGCACTCAACGTACATCAACGATTGGGCATAATCAAGCGCCAAAAGAGTTTCAATTTGGAAACTTGATCGATGCAAAAACAATGCTCTCAAGAGAGCTCACCGGCACTCAAAAGTGCTCGCCAAAGTGCATGTATAATGGGCATCAACCATGTGCCATCACCATATGCAAATCCATCAGCAAAGACCATGAATCCAAGCACAAAATTACTGCCAAAGTATCCTCTAAAAACGTGTGAAAGAAGCTCCACCTGTGTGCTCCAAAAAACATGTCTCTCAAGAGATCACTTCGATGGTGTGTAAACGCCTCCGTGACTCTTTGCCCAAATCTACCAAAAGATTCTCAAACCACAAGCTCTGCACAAGATGAAATTGCATCTCCAACTCATAATTTATGCACCCGCTTGGAGCATCTTCCGTGCTTCCAAAATTTCATCAATCTCACACACTATACGAAAACAGAAAACCTGCAATTTTTGTATACAGTCAGTCTAAGCTGAGTATCAACAAAACGGTGAGGAATTTGCAAAAAGTTTCTTCTACAAAGTTGTAGACCACGTCAAAATGGATGGGAACGTTGCAAAGAATATTCAGGTTTGTCTTCTACAAGGAGAAAAACAAATCTGAAAACAATGTCTTCTGAGCTTCCACAAGAGCAAACATCACTCTCAACAGAGCTCACAAGCTCCCATTGCATTGTCACAAAGCTTCTAAGCTTTCTTGATCTCTCCACCGCCGCCAAGCTCAAACCGCCATAACCGAGCTCCGTCACTTCCGTCTCATCGAGAAGCTGTCATGCACGCATCGCCAAATTTCTGAGACCAATTGTGAGTGCGTGAATGCAGTGCGCGTGCACGTGCGAGAGAGAGAGAGAGAGAGAGAGAGAGAGAGAGAGAGAGAGAGAGAGAGAGAGAGAGAGAGAGAGAGAGAGAGAGAGAGAGAGAGAGAGAGAGAGAGAACACAGGATGTGGGTGGAGCTCCCAAATCTCACTGTATGAGCACAATGTGAGATTAAATGAGAGCTCCTTATTCTTTGTATGTATAAAGAATAAGGAGATAGCGGACACTGGCCGGCAGACACGGGCAAAGCACGATGAAGCACACTGCCTTTACCGTAACAAAGAGCATGCCATAGCATATGAGAGCCGAAAGCTCAATACGGATGAATGTGTCTTAGGCATTTATGAGAAAGAGCTTTTAGCTGTTCTACATGCCCTAGACACATGGAAGCACTATTTATTGGGGACTCCATTCATTTTACGAACAGACCACCAAAGTCTCAAGTACTTCATGACGCAAACCAAGCTTTCCAACAAACAAATGAGGTGGGAAAATTTTCTTCGCAATTTAATTTTCATATTGCTCACATTGTTGGTAAGCACATTCAAGTGGCCGATGCACTTTCACGATGACCAAAAGTTAATGCGGTGTCTATAGAAACTCACAATGATCTATCTTCTATGATAGATGAGTATGCTACTGACCTTGACTTTAAAAATGTAATGTCAGTCCGTGCTTTGGGAAAGAAAGAGGAACCATTCACCTTGCAGGATGGTTATCTTATCCACGGCAATAGGCTATGTGTTACCCACTCCCTTCATGAGAAAGTCATAAATGAATCCCATGCTCCTCCCTATGCGGGGCATAGGGGCATTCAACCTACTCTCCGAGGAGTAGAAACGTACTTCTATTGACCTACCATGATAGTGGACATACAAGAGTATGTTTCAGAATGTGTAGTATGCCAAAAGACCAAGTATGATAGAGGGAAGCAACCTAGATTACTCCAACCATTTCCTATCCCAAATTCACCATGGGAGAGTATATCCATAGATTTTAAGTTTGGATTACCCAAGTCTATCCATGGGAATACGAAAATATGGACAATAGTCGACAGGTTTAGCAAGCAAGCACACTTTATTCCTGTCAAAAAGACTTTTAAGGCACACCAAATGGAAACTCTCTTCATATCATAGATTTTCAAACACCATGGATTGCCAACATCCATCGTGTCATATAGAGATCCTAGAATGACCAGTAATTTTTGGAAAGGTTTCTTTGAAAATCTAGAAACAAGATTGAATTTCTCTTCGGCCTATCACCCACAAACGGATAGCCAAAGTGAGATAGCCAATCTTACGATACTCAATCTACTAAAGACTTATGTTACCGAAGTAGATTAACGCTCACAATGGGAAAAGTACTTACCTCTTGTAGAGTATGCCTACAATAATACTGTACATACTTCTATAAGAAAAGCGTCTTTTGAAATAATTGAGGGAAGACCTAAAAGTCCTTTGCTACTCAAAGTACATGGGAAGATCTTCGTTGCCGATGAGTATAGCCGTGACCTACAAGAATCATTTCCAAAAGATTAAAGAGGCTATATCCATCCCTCAACAAAGGCAAAAAGTCGTTGCTGACAAGCACAGAAGGGCCTTAACCTTCAAAGAAAATGATTGGGTCTTACTTAAGTTTCCTAAGGCTCGATTGAGGCAAACGATGGGCAAAAATCCTAAGGACCATCAAAAGTATTATGCTAAGCTAGCAAAAAGATACTATGGGCCTTTCCAAATCTTGAAGCCCATCAATGAGATGGCTTATCAACTCAAGTTGCCCAACCATTGGCTCATACACAATGCTTTTCATGTGAGCCTACTTAAGCCCTACAAAGGAGAGCCACCAAGTGAACCAATTATTGAAGACCCTCCCTAAATCAAAGACCAAGAAGAGGTGCTACAACCTGAAGCTATCCTTGGGCATGGAGACAAGGTACTACGACATGGTAAGATTATCTGACAGTATCTTATTAAGTTCAGAAATTATCCTTTTCAAGATGCTAGATGGATGCAAGAAATACAGCTTAAGGATAGTATGAACCTTGTCAATGCTTACAATGCCACATTAGAGTAAGCAAATATACAAATTTCTTTTAAATGACCAATGTTTTTGTCTTATAAGACTAGTTCTCATTTTATTGTGCACAAATTCAAATAGTATGCATGCTTAGAATCATGTTTGTGATGACGACGTCTCTCAAACACCAAGTAGAATTTGTCACTCTACTTTGGGAGCATGAAATGGACTAAGGAGTAGACATGCTTGCGATAGCTATGTCTCCCAAGCACCAAATGGATTAGTCATCCATATTTGAAAGATATTGTAGGGTAAAAAGGGATCCTCTACCCGTAAGCAGCATTGACTAATGACTAAGGCTTTATCCCTTCTACCTCATAGTCGAGGATGACTATGCTTTCAAGAGAGAGGTAATGTCATAAAATTTAACATCTAACCAACTCAAATTCTTTTCTCATATTAAGCTGATCATTTAATGTGGGAGAATAAATAGGAACAAGGGTTAGAATATAGACACGTGCTTCATATCTATCTCAACACGGGGCCAATGGTAAAGGGGTCCAAATGAGAGATGGTCTGTCAAAGAGCAAGGCTAACCAATGGAGCTTAAAGTACCTTAGGGTTAGCTTCATTAAAGTCCTCCAAAGGTTAGTGTAAAAGCCCTTTGACCTTAGGTAAGCTATGGTTGAGCTTGAGGTGGGAACCCGGCCCAAGCTTAAGCTACTTGAGGTGTCTCTCGTGCTTGATGACTAAGGTGCTTGAGTTGCTTGTCATGCTTGATGACTAAGGTGCTTGACGTGCTTGCCAACTAGGGAGCTTGAGGTGCTTAAGGGAACACTACCCAAGCTTGAGGTGCTTTGTCATGCTTACTGACTAAGGTGCTTGGGGGTAAGGTGGGCAAAAGTCAACAACTATCCCTACAAGCAGGGGGTGAGCCCTACAAGACAGGGTAGAGAGAGAACACACACACCCTCACACAAGGTGATCTTGGTTTAAAGAAAGTATATAGGACACTTGTCAAGTTCCTCTTCATGTTGCCCTCATGGTGTGCCTAAAGCCTATTGGTTGGCCTCCCAAGGGATCCAATGATAAATTAGTTAATTTCATTAATCGTTCTAGCATTCATCAAGTCCTCTCTCTCAAAGGGTAAAGGGGGACACTTGTCCCAAGGCTACCCTTGTTGCTTGATATGCCCCTGCATGTGATTCGCTAGGCCTAGAGAGGTCCAATGATCTTCAATCATGAGCTACAAGGGGGGATCGACCTAGGAAAGCTAGGGGGTTGCTTAAGGGGTATACTCTTCCACACACACCCTCATTGTTGTGGAAGTGCAAAGTGCAAGAGCTCCATCTCCTTCTCCAAGCGCTTACACCAACTCTCTTGGCTATAGAATCCAAATCCAACCAAGAGCCATGCTTCAATGCTTAAGCGTGCCATCTTCTCCATCTTCATTACTATGCTATTATGTAAGCTAGCAAGAAGAGTGATGTGATAAGTGAGGAGCTAATTCTTTCTCCTATGAAATGTTTCTTCTTCCTCTTCCCTACCCTCATTCCCCGCTAGCTCTCTCCACCTTCAAAGGTGTTTGAGACCTTGGGACTGAGGCTTGGGATAGTTAATGCTTTCCACAAAGTTTATGTTATGCTCGTGATGCATGAAGCTTTCCATCTTCATTGCATCACCTAGGTCACAAGGAATACAAAGATTGTATTGTACCAAGTCTCTTTTGATGGGAGAAACTATAATGCAGATGCCTATTGGAGGGGGGACCGGCTCCACATAAATGCGGTCCTCAACTGTTGTCATGTTCTGTCATACAATATAATATCTAACTTTACCAAATGATTTTCTCATATTAAACTAATCATTTGATATGGGAAGATAAAAGGGGAACAAGAGTTAGGATATAGATATGTGCTTCTAGAACTATCTCAACATGGGACCAAAAGAAGAAATGGTTGCATCTCAATAGGGGTCCAAAAGGAGACGGTCTACCAAAGAGCAATGTGCAATAATAAGTGCTTCTAAATTTACCTCAGCAAAGGACCAAGAGGAGAGATGGTTACATCTCAATAGAGGTCCAAAAGGAGGTAGTCTATCAAAGAGCAACATGCATCTAATGGAGCTTAAAAGACCTTAGGGTTAGCTTCATTAAAGACCTCCAGTGTTAAAAAGTCCTTTGACCTTACGCAAGCTAGGGCTAACCTCGAGGTGGGAATACTACCCAAGCATGAAGTTCTAAGATGCTTAAAGTGATTGTGGGAACCTTGCCTAAAGCTAGAGGTGAATTTTATGCTTAAATGACTAAGGTTTTTGAAATGTTAAATTCAAAGATAAATTTTCAAGAGACATGAAAGTTTCCATGCTTGATTAACTAAGGCTTGACATATTCAATTCAAAACAAATGACTTAAGAAGCATAAAAGACATTTGCATGCTTGATTTACTAAGTCCTTGAAGTATTCAATTCAACCAAATGACTTAATAAGCATAAAAGGCACATGTTCAAATGATCCTCCACATGTGCCCTCATGATGTGCTTGAATGCTATTGGATAGGTTTTAAAGGGGTCCAATGAGAAATTAGGTACATAAAAATAAATAATTAAGTTCTTTCTCTCAAAGAGAAAAAAGAGGACACATGTCCAAATGAAATAATAAAATAATACGAGAGAGAGAGAGAGAGAGAGAGAGAGAGAGAGAGAGAGAGAGAGGTGGGGACCAAGCATGAGAGGGGGGTATACTCTCCCACACACACACACACACACATTCTCTCATTATGTGGAGTGCAAAGTGCAAGAGCTCCATCTCCTTCTCCAAGTTTGTTGAGAAGTGGAGAGCCTACACCAACACTCTTGGCTACGGAATGCAAATCCAACCAAGAGCCATGCTTCAATGCTTAAGCTTGCCATCTTCTCCATCTTCATTACTATGCTATTATGTAGGCTAGCAAGAAGAGTGATGTGATAAGTGAGGAGCTAATTCTTTCTCCTATGAAATGTTTCTTCTTCCTCTTCCCTACCCTCATTCCCCGCTAACTCTCTCCACCTTCGAAGGTGTTTGAGGCTTTGGGACTGAGGCTTGGGATAGTTAATGCTTTTTGCAAAGTTTATGTTATGCTCGTGATGCATGAAGCTTTTCATCTTCATAGCATCACCAAGGTCACAAGGAACACAAAGATTGTATTGTAACAAGTCTCTCTTGATGGGAGAATCTATAATACAAACGCCTTTTGGAGGGTGGACCAGCTCCAAGTAAATCGGGTCCTCAACTATTGTCATACTCTCTAATACTGTCTCTCTTGCAAAAGTATTGTTCATGCCAAGTTAATTAAGTACTATGCTCATGTTGCTACCATCAATTAAGTTCACCCTCTATGTTCTCAAAGTGATCTCACAAAAATGCTCACTTTAATTCTCTTAATTTCGCTATTCTCAAAGTTCATAGGCCATTTCCATTACATGTTCTCTAAACTCTCTCTCTTGCAAAAGTATTGTTCATGCCAAGTTAACTAAATGATATGTTTATGTTGCTACCATCAATTAAGTTCAACCTCTATGCTCACAAAGTCATTCCACAAAAGTGCTTCTTCTAGTTTCTGCTACTCTCAAAGTTCATAGGCCGTTTCCATTACATAAACTGAGCTGGTTCGGAGACTATATCCTCAAATCGAACACATCTGTACTCAATGTTTGTAATGGGCTTCTTGTGCATTTTTGATTCATTGAAAATGACATGTGAGCTGCGAATGACTTTTCGGGATTCTGGGTGCCAGAGACGATAGCCCATCTGTCCATTTGCACCGTAGCCAATAAAAATGTATTTGTATGACCTTGGATTTAACTTGGGACGAAGTTCTTTAGGCACATGTGTATAAGCCTCACATCCAAACACACGTAAATGCTCATAGCTTGGCATTTTCCCGGTCCATAACTCCCTAGAATCTTGAAATTCAAAGGAGAGATAGGTGACCTATTGATAATGTGCACTGCTGTCAGAACAGCTTCCCCCCAAAACTCTGGAGTAAGCTTCTCCATAGAAATCATAGAGATAACTCGCTCTTGAATCGTGTGATTCATTCTTTCAGCTATCCCATTTTTGTGCAGGAGTGAGTGTACGAGCAATAAAATGCCTACGAATGTCTCTTCAATTGCAAAAATCCTCGAACTCCGTGGAGGCATATTCTCCACCATTGTTCGTGCGAAAAGCTTCGAGTTTTTTCCCTGATTGGTTTTCAACCATGGCGAGGAATTTCTGGAATGTAGAAAAGACTTCTTCGTTATGCTTAAGGAGATACACCCACACCTTTCTGATAGAATCATCTATGAACGTGAGAAAGTAGTTTGCCTCCCCTAGAGTCTTATGTGGCATTGGAGCACACAAATCACTATGCACTAAGTCTAGGGGTTCGCTTAGTTTCTTGTTTAATGGCGAGGATGTCAACCTAGTCTGTTTGTTGTATAGATAATGCTCACACAATGGAAAATCCATGTAATCTAACACCGACACTCGATACAAACATAGAGTACATGGATCCATTTTTACGACCTTTCATCATGACAAGGTTGTTCTTGCAAACCAACCAAGAACGATTACCAAATATTGTAGTGTAACCAAGGTCGATTAATTGCCCTATAGAAAACAAACTCTTTGTACGTGGGCACGTGTCTGACGTTGTGCAACACAAAAATAGTGCCATTATGCATTTGAAACTTCACATCACCATGCCATTTTGGGGCAGATCTTGTAGTAAGTGGAGTTGAAAGATCCTATTTGGCATATATACTGCCAACATACGGCTTAAGCAACCCATTAGACGTGCAACCGCTTGCTATTGTTCGTTGTAAGTACTGATATTTTTGGCTTTTATTTGCGAGACGTGACATATGACAAATTGCGATGTGGATGCACAAGGAAACGAGAATTGAAATGGGATATGTCCAACAATCAATGGATTCCACAAGACCACATCTCACTCAAGCTCTTCGATAATGTCCCGTATCTGTCCTTGTTAGGCAGAACTTGCAATCAATGCATTTGAAGAGAAGCCATAGAGAGGAAGCTAGCAACGACTTCTTGTGACCTTAGAAGTCCATTGCAATTGTATACATATGTACTGACATGCTCCAAAACATGCATCTTTTGTAGATACCGCACTAGCACGAATGTTAGCATGACCCTTGTTGAATTTTGGGCCGACCCTACAACAAGTGATGTTGAAAAGATCCTATTTGGCATATATACTAACCAACATGCTGCTTGGGTAAACCCACTAGACTCACACATGCTTGCTTTTGTTCGATGTAGGGCATGCTATTTTTGACTTTTTGCAAGACTTGGCCTATGAGAAACCACCACATGGATGCATAGAGGAAGGGAAAATTCTATAATTGGGCCACTACGCTAACGAGGGGCTGCTATTTCCAACTTTTTTGTGAGACCTGGCCTATGACAAGCCGCCACTTGGATGCATTGAGGAAGGGAGAATTCTATAATTGGGCCACCACACTAACGAGGGTACAAACCGCCACGTAAATGCATGAGGAGGGGTCCAGGTAGAATCGCTAAGTTCTAACGAAGTAAATTCAAGTAATATAGCCAAACAGTAACAACTTCTGTGGGCCGGTCGCCTGGATTGTGGAGCATCATTTGAGTGTGATTCTCTATTTGGATTGTATTCCAGGTTTTCAGCTGCCGGCTCGGTCTGCTCGCTCCTTTTCTGGGCAAGCACACACACGAATACCCACATACACTACAACGCAGCACTCTGGAAACAGTGACGGCTTAGGATGGCCTCATTTTCTCTGGAAGAGTTTGTGGGCAATGGTGTCCTGAAGCAGTTGTTGCCTAGCTTGGTAGAAGAAGGCTGGGATGATGTGCCCACTCTCAAAATGATGAGCGCCGAAGACATGGACGCCCACAACCTCTCTCAGCAGCAAAGGGTAGCCTTCCTTTCAGATCCGCCATGCTTTCTAAATGCTCTGTCTGTCTACCGATTTTGGTGCTCTGTTTTTTGTTGATACTGAACTTTAGGAATCAAGTGTTTGCATCATCTCATCCTTGGCATGAATGATCTTAGAAGTTGAGTTTTTGTATAAAATCTATGAATTTTATTCATCTATGCTTCTATTTCTCATCCGTTTTCTTGTTTATTCATTTTTAGTTGTTGTGGTTACTTCTGTTGTTTACAGATATATCTGTGTGGCATGATTGCCTTTTGTAAATGTGTTTTAGCCATTGTAATAGTTCTCAAGTCAGGTGACTGAATGATCTTTTAGAGCATTGATGAATAAAACACCTAAGGTTAATCACTATAGTTAAGGAAATTAGAGTGAGGCAGAGCTACCCGTGCAAAAAGCTGATGGCCTGAACGATGCTTTTTTGGTCTCAAACTTTTCATTATCTGTCACCTAGTAATCTATCAATATAAGCTTCTTTAATCTTGGATGAATTTTAACATATATGAGCCATGCAAGTCATCCATATGTGTATTGTGCAGATAAATAGATGGAGAAACTTCTTTATGCTTGAAAGGACAGAGCTTTAAAGGAGAAATTTTGTACATGTAGCTTTGCAATTGTGAGGGCATCTTTCAACAAAGCTCGGTTTTCAGGATTGTCAAGTGTGGCAATGTGTCGATACATGCCATGCCTTAGTTTCTACAGTTTCACATACTGTATATGCTGCATATTGAACTCTTCATCATGTCACCTCCCTAGCTCGTTCTTACACTTTGAAGTTATGGTTAGACTGGTGTTTCTTGTGTAACTTATCAACTAGATTTTTCTCTATTATCTTCATTCTCTGCAAGTTATTTTGAGCTTAGTGATTGTCTCAGGATGTGCTGGAGATCAGAACATACTTGCATGACCGGTCTTTGATGGAGTATGCAGACAAGCTTGAGGCATCTGGCAAGGGACTACCCGAGCTGCTGAATTTGAGTCCAGCCACATTGAGCACGCAATATGGAATGAGGAGGGGGCATGTGGCACGCTTCATCGATCGCGCAATGGCATGTGGTATAGTGATGCCCCCTTCTCTCACACCTGTGCCTACATCACGCCGCCGAAGCTCCCGAAGCTCTTTCACTCTTTCTAAGGGTTATTACGATGGGGATTCTCTTAAATCAAGTCCAGCCCGGTCCTTCTCTGGAGCAGGTTCTGCAAAGTCTTTCAATTCTGTTAGTGATGTTGGAAGAGAGAAGTCCATGGTGTCTGTTGGATCCTTCAAGGGCATTGTCGCTGCTGCTCCCCCTGAGCCCAGATTTTGCGGCTTCATTGGCCCATCCCCTGTGGCCCAAGATGTTGCTCCCCTTTCTGTGCTCGATAAAATCTCTCTTCAGAAGATCACCCCCGAATACCGGCCAGGGGCTGATCCGTGGAGTCAAGGTGAACTCAAGCTTCCCCCTCCTATGAAAGCATCTGACATTTGGGCGTTGAAGCCCTCTATTATCTTCTGCATTCGGCGGCCCGGGTGAGAGCCCTCACTTGTTCCCTTAGGCTCCCAAGGCAAGAAGCTCTTAGCTATATTCACATACACGACCATGCTGATGGGTTTTCAAAGATCCCTCTTACTTCTGAGCTTTATGATCCATCACATGTATGCATCATGATTTTGATATAGCTGCATCATCCACAATAACAAGTGAGAGATGTGGGTTTTGATGTCAACATAACTGCGTGCGCAATGACATGTGTGAGAGATGTGGGTTTTTATGTTGACATAACTGCTTGCACAAGGACATGTCTGAGAGATGTGGGTTTTTATGTTGACATAACTGCCTGCACAAGGACATGTGTGAGAGATGTGGGGTTTTATGTCAACATAACTGCGTGCGCAATGACATGTGTGAGAGATGTGGGTTTTTATGTTGACATAACTGCCTGCACAAGGACATGTGTGAGAGATGTGGGTTTTTATGTTGACATAACTGCCTGCAAACGGACACGTGTGAGAGATGTGGGGTTTTATGTCAACATAACTGCATGCGCAATTACATTTGTGGGGGGATGTGGGTTTTGATGTTTGCATAGCTGTCTTGTCAATGTGACTTATGCTTTGCACATGTGATGAATATGAGGACGAATCCTTCAAGTGCTCTTAGTGGTGGTCCAGGCTTGAGTAGGTCCGTTGAACTATGCGTTATTGAGTTTTGCAGGTGCGTAATGTGCCGTGCGGAAGCACACCAACTATATTCAAGAAAGCCAATTTTTGATGCTTTAGGTGTGCAGCTTGTCGCAATTGTCAATGAGCTTATTGAGGCAGAGGTTTGATTCTAGAATCATCTTGTTTGGCTAGGCCCATAGATTGGATAAAACCTGTCAATTAATGATACCACTTTTGGAACACAGCTATGATTCATATAGACTCAACATTGGTATTCCTTATGTGCAGGTTAAATCCTTTTGGCCTCGATTTTGGGGCGGCATGATTTTGGTAGATAAGAACCGCGACTTCTTCAGGGCCTTGGGTGGTGGGACCCTGCCCAAGGAGAGTTTTCTCACAGGTTTTTTACTCAATCCTGTGGCACGGTCGAACTACCAGCGAGCAAAGGCCACAGGAATTGAGTTCAATTACAATGGTGAAGGGTCAATTAAAGGGGGCCTTCTCATTCTCAGACCTGGAAAGGGAGGAGTTGCTTATCAGTTCGTGGAGAGGAACTTTGGAGATTGGGCACCCTTGGAAGAGCTTCTGGAGGTTTGTGGGAGGCTTCTTCAGGAATCGGTAAGTACACGCAGCATGCTGGCGAGTGTGCACACATATTTTGATTCTTTACTTATTGATGTACTGTGGAGCAAAAGGTTTTGATACAGTATCTTTCAGCAATTGTAAATGTCCGAGCACTATCTACTGTATGATTGAGAAGTGATGGTAGTATAGAAGTATATACACACGTGCACGCGCGCGCGCACACACACACACACACAGTCAGTATACCATGGTTTTTATTGATAGTATTTGAAGTGTTCACTATATCCATTAACATCTTTGTGTTTATGTAAACCTTGATGCAGAGACCTGAGACAATCAAGGAGGAGTCTGTGGACTATTTCCGGGCCAAGTAATGTGCATATGCCATCCCTCAAAAGAGTTTGCATTTTATAGCCATTGATTCATGTCATAGAAAGCTCATTAGCCTCAACATTGTTTTATTTTTTTGCATTAGTAGCCCCAAACATTGTCTCCTGACCAGAATAAACTTGTATACATATACGAGTGTTGATTGGGCTGGAAAATGCACCTAAAAGCAAGAGCTCTTTCGTGCTGTTGTGAATGGTCTTACCCTTGTTTGTTGAAAGTGAAGCTATGCTTTGGACCTTGAAGATGCCTTGCAAACATTTTTTTGGGCCTACACAAGGGCATATCTAGTGAGGTCTAGGCGCGAGAAGGGTACATCCCTCTTGGCCTTGTCCTTAAATGCATCACTGTGTGGGGCAACTCTCTAGTGATTCCCCGATGTCACCTTTGGGTGGCGTGACTAACAAGGGGACATGAAATAAAAACATGGCATGAAAGACTTTTTACTCCCTTGAGGGGGAAACTTGCTTCCTGCCTGTAACAGCTTGCTGCCGGCTGGAGGCTCTTTTCCCCTTGCCTTCTTGCCGGTTCTGGCCCGAAAAAGTTTAAAGTAATAAGTAAGTCGAAACGAAGTTTTTAATAAAGCATCAAAATCTTGGGTGCAATTGTGGACAATTGGGTGAAGCTAGTTGATTAGCAGCACATGGCAAGTTAACGATGGCAAACCCTTTTTCTCTTCTTATTTTTGTAAGAGGGTATTAAGTATGCATTGTCCTTCTGAGAGAAAGTTGACATTTGTATTCCTATTTCTATAAAGAGAGACAGTGAGTAGTGGGTCACCAACATTCTTTCTAATCCTCTTATTTAGGCCATTGTGACTTCTACCAAAATCATTATTATTTACATATTGGCACACACCCAGAAGCATATATAGGTTCGAGGGGAAACCTGTTGAAGTTTAGGCGTTCTTTCTATGTATCATCTAATTTTACTAGCCATAAAATGCTATCTTGGACATATTGTAGGGCTAAGTGAGAAGTAAATAGGATATCAAGCATGACAGGAATAATTATTGAAAGGGTTTGTTAGTTGTGACTAGCATATTTTGCATGTTGTTTGAAGCCACTTTAGCCATGGTTGTTGAATTTAAGTGATAGTCTCTGATTACTCGCAAACTTCAGTCTCATGTTAAAACAATGAAGAGGGCCAAGTATTTTGCCATGTTTTTGGCTTTCTAAAACAAGCCTTGGTGAGGAGAGAGTTAGGGATGTGATAATGTTGATAGATTTTTTTTTAAAAATTGGGGGATACTTTAGTTTGTAAAAGAGTCCTTTCATGCCTTGATTGGGTCTATTTTATTGAATTGAATTGGATCTGTTTTATTAAGTTGTTTTAGAATGCCGACGCCACTCGTTGCCTTGTGTTTTATAGGTTTATAGAATGACCAAGTGAGGCTTCACCTTGTTCTTTTTGTTGGGGTCGTCCAAACTCTTGTTTTACTTCAGTTGTGTAAGTTTGTTCAGGAGTGTATATATAGATTTAAACGTCCTAGAGGAGTTGAAAAAACCCCTACACATGGATATTTTTATGGTCTTGTTTGATTTCAATGTGAACATGGATAGTCTGTGGGTGAATTTCTGAGGTTGCACACAAGCAGCAGAGGTGAGATGGTAGCTTCTTAATAAGAAGCTTAGTTTTTGCAGAATTAGAAACTCACTTCTTGGTAGGATTACAAAACTCCACAATGTAAGTGCTAGTTTCTTCATTAGCTTAACGCAGTCTATTAGTTGATCTAGGCATCAATGGTATAACTTTATCTAATAGCATGGCTGAAGCAGGAAGGGGATCTCTCTTGAAAGAAAACCATTGCTTGATGTCCTCTAGTAAAAAGAACTATTCTCGTAAATAACGTGCAACGAGTAATTTGCTTTTGTGTAGATGACTTAAGGAAGATCCCAAAAAAAAAACATTTGGAGAAGTAACAGGAAACATATAGCCAAACATCACAATTCACATGGCTTCCTTCACTACAACAAATGGCTATAAAAACTCTGTTTGCTGTCATTCTTGTCGTATGTGTGAAATGTATGCAAGATGAAGTGCGTTTGTAACTCAATCCTTGTTGCTAAATGGCAAGTTCCTCAACAAGAAGCTAGTCACATTGTAAGGCACCATATATCAAGTGAGTACCTATAGACTATGAAGCCATCAAGATTGAGCTTAGAGATACACTTTCACTACTAGTTTCTGAGTTACATGCAAGGCAATGTAAGTTACTTCACAGCCTCCACCTTCCATTGTTAGCTATGTCCAATTTTGTTCAATTGACAAATTTTCCTTCACAAAACTTCAATCTATACTTGAATGTCATTACCACTTAAACCTAGATGTATTCCTGTACTATATACAAACTTAAAGGATATATGCTCCTCTCTCTTCCTCTCCAAATGTGTGTGATGTGATATAATCCTCCATAGGCCTTTTCTTCAACGAGTATCAGAGCATTAGGTCTACAAGAGATGATAGGCATTCATATTGATTCTTGGTCTATATTCTAGAAAGGGGCTTGCCTACTTGGCCATGAATTATCATTGGGCTCTAGTAATGCTCAATGTGAAGGGTTGGATTGCTTTGCTCCACACCCACACACACACACACACAAACCTTTTTCCTAGAAACTTTCAAATTGACCAGATTAACTAAATATGAAGGCCTTCAAAACTACTTTTAGTATTAAAACACACCTTTAAATTCAACGGCAGAGGTAATTTTCTTACTTTGTAGGTGCAATTACACTTTAACGCTAAGTTTTTTTTAACACTCACACGGGACGTTCGATATTCTTTTCACACTATGAAAGTTGGGATGCTTTGTGGAAAATAGGTACAAGTTTTTATATAATGCTTAAAGGTCCATTTTGGCTTATTTCACACACAATCTTCTATGCTTGTCCAAGCATTCACACTCTTACTTTACAAAGCAAGATATTTCATTATAATATATGCAAAAACATCTCATGCATAGTATTTAGCTAGAAGGCAAAAAGTAACGGTTTTTCTATTTTTCTTTTTCAAGTGGAAAGTATGAAAGAGATTGTCATCATGAATTGTCAAAATCTACTACATGCCTCACATGTTTTGTTGTATCAAAATGGAGTCTACCAAGTCTACCAACTCAAGGAGAGGAGAGAAGTCGTGTGTAGAACAATTCAACGCTTGGATGCATGTGGACGTTGGAGAGATAAAAATCGTTATCATGCATTTGTCTAGAAGGTGTCATTTAATCATTGCACAAATTTAGAAACTATCCCAATAAAAGGATTGGTGGCCATACCTACCCTTGAATGTCACTCTTGTTGTTGGGGTTCCCGTGTTGGAAGAAGAACTATTCTATTATCAGCTCATCCTTATGTTGTGTACCCATTATTGTTATCCAACGCTTTGTTGTCTACGAGACATTAATTTTCAGGATAGCCCTGGTTCCTATGAGAGAACTTTGTATGTCAAGCGTGCAGACGATGGACTTGCAATCATTGTTGTCTAGGTTGAGGTCATGGTGCTCATTGGACTAAATGAGAAATATATTATAAGCAGTGTGATGCAGGTGCTGCTTTGTGTCAGACAAAGTATATTAAGACATTGTTGCATAGATTTATCCTTAAAGTTTGGAAGCCTATTGTTACTCCTATTTGGGCATATAGTTTAAGCCCTCTGATGGAGGTATTGCTTTATGTTAGACGAAGTATATTAAGATATTGTTGCATAGATTTAGCCTTAGAAGTTTGCAAGCATATTGTAGCTCCTATGGAGAAAGGTATGAATCTTATTCCTCTTGTTGCTCAAGGTTAGTTTGATGTCACTCTCTATCAAAAGCCTATTGGTTGCCTTATGTAAGAATGTAATACAATTCCAAATGCTCAGCAAAATCAATCAAGAGATTCCATTATTTTGCCATGCTCTTATTTTTTGCCAACTTGTACTTTATTGGGGTTGTCCAAATTGCTATTTTTCTTTGATTGTCTAAATGTCTTTATACAGATTTAAATGTAGCTCAAAAACTTATTGTTCACCAAAGGAACTCCCCCTATAATAAATGTTTCATGTATGTTGATGGTACATACTGGTGGGTTTGCTATTATATTGTACAGAAATCTTCTGAGATCTGAGATTGTAACTCATTTCCTGGCTTGGCGTACACAGAGCAACAAAATTAGCATTCGGTTTTCGGATTTGAACTCTAACGAGCCGAGCCAACAAATTCCGAAGCTAACCAACTCAGCCAACTGTTTTCCGTGCTTTCATATTGCACCTTTCATCTTATACAAAAAATCTTTCAACCTCTTCCCGGGCCCTCGTCCACCTGCGCGCTCTGCTGCTAATGGAAACTGCTTCTGCCGACGCTGTCCTCAACACCAAGCTAGGCGAGCAGTCCTCCTATAGAAGACCACTGTTTACGTTCAGCCTTCGTTGGCGGCATGAAGCTGAGTGCTTTTGATAGTTGGGCATCATCTTAGATTCGCTACAATAACGATTTTTTTAAAATCGTAGGGACATACTAGAGGTGTTAAAAGAACCCCTCTACTCATATATACTTTTACGAAGATGAAATGATCCCTCTTTCTTAAGAAATCACAATTTTTTTTTGGAAAAAATAATATGCAAAAACCCTCTTAACAAGTATTTTGTAACTCCTCTTTATTCAATAGGACCTCTTCTTTGGTCTCATGTGATACACCAGCAGTTTTTGGGTGAGTTTCCAAGGTTGTACTTAGCTTCTTTGTAGGACTAGAAATTCTCACTTCTTGGTATGCTTGCAAAACTCTATGAAGTAAGTGCTAGTGTCTTAATTAGCTCAATGTAGTGAAACCTAAGAGAGTATATTGCATAATGCAATCTATTGACTGATCTAGGCGTCAATGGTGTAACTTTATCAAATAGTATGGCTTAAGGAGGAAGAGGATCTCTCTCACAAAAAAAAATAAAAAAAATGCTTGATGTCGTTTGGTGAAAAGAACATTCCTCATAAAGAGTGTTTGATTGGTAATTCGCCTTTGTGTAGATGACTTAGAAAATATTCAAAAATATTTACATTTGAAGAATTAAGAGAGGAAACTTATAACAAGCTATCATAATTCACATGGCTTCACTCACTATAACAAGTGGTAAGAAAATCTTTGTAAGTGGTCAATGCTATCATCATATATGTGACATGTACTCAAAGATCAAGTGCATCGGTGACTCAATCCTAAGAGAAGAGGACGAGAGATGGAGGAGAAGAGTGGGTGGCTTAGGTGGCCAAGGAAGGTGACACTAGTCATGCACGGGCAACCCAAATTCCTTAAAAAAAGAAATTCACTCCAAAGCTCGTTCCACATCTTAGCTCCTCTTACCTCTTTGTCAATGGCCACATAGTCTATAGAGACTACCTTGATCCATGCAACCTTACAATGTGCTAGCTCTATGTGGAGAAAGTTGCTGATTAGAAACAACTAGCAATGTTATGAGAATTAAAGTATTCGCATATCATTTCAACCTTTACATGTATTACTCCTTTTGTGATTGATCTCAATGAACCCCCTCTTCTCTACCCATTACTAACCACCCCCCACCCCCACCCCCTTCTCTCTCTCTCTCTCTCTCTCTCTCTCTCTCTCTCTCTCACACACACACACACACACACACACACAATGCACCCCCCTCTCGATCTCACTCACTCCCTCACTGCATCCCCCTTGATCTTAGCTCTTTGTCTTCCACCTGCTACATACCTCTCATGTTCTCTCCCTCCCCTTACCTCCACATCTCTTTCTCACTTACTTTTTCCTTGTCACTTGCTCCTTCCGTCCCTCCCTGTGTGTGTGTGTGTGTGTGCGCGTGCGTGCGCGCGCGTGCGCTAAGGACGACCATTTTCAAAAGAAACATACTTTAGTGTCTTTTGAATTAGGTAGAGGGATCAAGAAGAGAAGGGTGGAAGAGAAGGAGAGAGAGGGAGAGAGACGAGGAAGAGGGAGAGCGACAGAGGCAACACACGAATGGATGGAGAGAGAGAGAGAGAGAGAGAGAGAGAGAGAGAGGTCTGGATAGAGAGAGAAGGGATGAGAATCGGGAGGAGGGAGCACTAATATGGAAAGGGAGAAAGGAACGGTCAGAGAGGGAGGGGGAGGGAGGGAGGGAGAAGGCTAAAGAAAGAGAGGTTATCCCCCCCCCCCCCCCCCCCCCCCTCCCAAAAAAAAAAGAAAAAAAAAACAATAAGCTCACACATTGGACATTTTTATTTTTGTTTTGGTTTTTTGTACCGTAACGAGCTTACTAGTGCTTCTTTGGGAAAGGGGGGGTTAACCTCTCTCCCTTGTCCCTTCTCTTTACCCTCTCCTCCTCCTTCTTTCTCTCCTTCTATTTCCCTCTCCCACTACTCTCCCTCCGTCCTTCGTCCTCTATGACCCCTCTCTCGCTCTTCCATCATTCTCTATGTATACTAGCTTGCAAAAGTATTTTGGCATTTTAGTTTCTAATAACAAATTCTTCATCAAAGCTTCTACTTTGTTTGGAGATTTTATGCATTTGACTTTAACTTTTACATGTAGCATTGCCTTTGTGTGTGTGTGTGTGTGTGTGTGAGAGAGAGAGAGAGAGAGAGAGTGAGAGAGAGCCAATGGATAGGGGGAATGTGTAGTTGTGCAGATGCTCTAAGCCATCATGAAATCCTTGTTATAAGTGTCGTTGTGATTCTTTTGGGAAATAATAAAGTACAAAGCTAGTGCGTGCATTAGTAAAGTGAGAGAGAGAGAGGGGGGAGAATTGAGAGAGAGAGAGAGAGGGAAGGGGGGGGGGGGGAGACAAGGGTGCTACCTAAAACTAGTCAGGAGAGAGGTGGAGGGAGATGGATAAAGATATCCCAATAGAGAGAGGGGGGGAGAAGGGAGAGGGATGGAAGAGAGAGGAGGAGCATTTGTAGTTGGTGGCACAAGGTGGTGGAGAAAGAGGGCTTGCAGTGGCTCAAAGGAAAGGGACAATTGTCATTGGTGGGGGAGGTGACAATGGGTGACAACTGGTGGTAGTGGGTGGTAGCGGTGGGAAAAAAATCATCGTTCCATGAAGCTGACTTCACGTCTATCACTAAGCTAAAGCTAGACTTGCAACACTAGTTTTTTAGTTTCAAGTAAGGCAATGTATTCCAAAGCCTCCAACTTGATATAAAATTGGGGATATTGGCACGTTGTTCTCCTCCCATGCAACTCCCTTAAGTAGAGCTCCTTGACTTAACTATCGGGACCCCTTGTTGTTCATGTCATGCATGCCATATATGTGCGTCCTATCTTGTGGCTCTAAGCTAGCCTTGCCCTTATACGGGCCTTGTTCTGACATTACTTCCCCTTGGAAAAGAGTTTTCATCCTAAAAAATAGAAGTAGTTCACATCCAAAACATGAAACTATCACTGCAAAATCGCAAGATACACGCTCAAACAAGCGCCAATGAGATGCAAGCAAAGTCTTGACTCAAGTGAGCTCCCTATGAGGAGTAAAAATTGCTCTCAATACAGCTCAAGTACACAATTAAAGGTGCTAATCACGCATATCCATACGCATAAAGCTCCCAAAAGAAAGCAATCATTGGTCAGAAAAATCCACTAAACTTGGAACCTGTCTCACTGGTGACAAAACCTACCAATTGTAGCTAACTAAGCTAGGCAAAATCAAACCCACAGATTCCATGCCTATGATAACTAGCACCTATATAGTGTAAAAACAACAGACTTGTAGTGGGAACCAGCCAAGAAAACCTATAAACCTATAGTTGTGTAGATCTATGAGTCCGTCAAACTGATGAAAATTTGGTAACGTGTGAACGGTCCACAACTAAGAATTACATAACCGAACCACAATAAACATACATCAAAAATCTGTGCAAACGTTGTACCAAGAAACTAAGTAGTAAAAGGCACTAATGCTCTCTCTTTGGTGATGAAAAAAATGTTGTGTGGTTGTTGATGTTGATGTCAAGACGGTGTGTCGATACTGATTTCTACCACATGATGGAAACAACTTGCCGATGCTATCAAAGGCGATGTTAAAAGTGCCAAGGGAGAGTCAATGTGCTCTCTCTCCCTCTCTCACTCTATGGCACAACTGTCGATGCCAAAGCGCTGCTGCCAAATGAGATCTCAAAAGTGTGTGTGTCGTGAGAGAGTAAACCATCATGAGGAATTGATGCCGCTCTCTGATGCCGAAGAGTTGTGTGTGTGTGTGTGCGCGCGCGCGTGCACGCGCTTGCGTTTTTGAGAGCAATGTCGATGTGTGTTTGTGTTTTTATGGAAAACATAGTGCCTATGTGTGTGTGCATAGAGGAGTGCTACGCACCCTCTCTCTTCTCTGCTTTGCTTATGTTGTCGATTGAATGTGTGTGTGTGTGTGTGTGTGCATGCACACACACTCTTTCTCTCTTCATCTTTATCCAATCTCGGGTCTTCTCTCTCTGTGTAGCGCTTCACGGTACAACTTTCTATTGCGTTGCAATTTTGATTGCGCTACTTCATAAGGCCTCCCATTGTTTTTAAATTTTATGTTCTACTTGCTGCTCAAATTTTTTCACTATTGTATAGTCTAGCACTATAGGTTATTAATGCCTCCTAAAGTCTTTGTGCTCAAAGTTGATGTTAAAAGCTTCAATAGCTCCAAAGGTCTCCCTCCACACATTGCTACAAGCAATTGTTCACTCTCATGCTTCTAATTGATTTTTGATAACTTCCTCTGTGTAAGGCCACCAGGCTTGGGCCTTAGCTCATTGTGTAGCTTGCATGTGCGCACCACCAAAAACAAGAAGGAGAACCAAAGCTTTGATACCACTACTACGTTTAATTAAATCAAAATCAACATCATAGACCATACCCTTTTTTGTGTCCACCATGCAAACATCAAATGTAGGATTTTTGCGGTCTGCAGAGCAAGCAAGCCATGCTCAAAGTTAAAGGGGTGTCTAGAATATCTAAAGCCATAGTGAAATGTGTGTTGTGGAATTGAAAAGAATCATCTAAAATCTATGCTTTGAGGATGTCCCCATTTTGCTAGACAAGGAGGATTCTTACCCAATTTTTACCTTCCCCATAAGAATTTGCTACGGCTATCTCCCTCTCTCTCTCTCTCTTTTTCGTTTGTTGGTTGGTTTTTCAAGCTCACTAATTATGTTTTGCCAATATAAAATACCCAGTTCATGTATTTTGTAGATCGTGGTGCTTTCCTTTTAATACAAAACATCTTTTCCAAAAATCAAGATATCTCTTAATTCCTTGAGTAACTAGTGACTATCCCTCACATAGTTTGTTATTGGTACCACATTTGGGCAACATGTTGGCAATTTTGGTTTCCTTGCTAAACTTTTTTCCATAACTCAATTCCTAACTCCCTTGGCATCTAATCAAGCAATTTGGAGTGAATTTTGTACTGCATTACTGGAATTTCACCTGCATATAGAAACAAAATTGAATTGGTTTAGAGTGTCCAACTTGAGTATCTTGTCCATCACACATGTACCCTTTAACAAGGCATTTTAAATCAAGAACTTGTCTCATAAAAAATGGTGCCGAAACTGAGCTTTCACATTTTTGGAAATGTTCCATCCTATGTGGAAAAGAAAATGTCATTCGTGTTCGCAATCTCTCCAAGAACCTACTAAACATTGCATCTATGTCTTCTTGTGTAGACCCACCAATAAGAATCCCAAATGTACGATTTTATTTCACATACAATCTAGGTATTTTTGTCTGTTTTTGGTCCATTTTATTATGTATAATGCATTCTTAAGTGTTTTATTGACATCATGTAAAATGTCTATTTTCTTGTACATGTTTGGTATTGCAAGCAAGGTTTCCCTAGTTCCATCTTGCATAGTTCTACTCTTATGTGGAATTCTTTGAGTTTTCTTCTACAAAAGAGTGCATCAATGCCCCACATATTTTTGTATGATCTCTTTCTTTTCTTATGACACCATCATTACCGTGCACTAAGCAAAGAACACCATTTTCAGATTGTTCACGATAATGATAAAATGATGTTTTTGTACCAAGCTCTGAAGGAACTGTGCAGGAGAGAAGAGGAAGGACAAGAGGGCACGACACACAGATATGGGTGGGGAGACTCAATCAGTGAGCAGTCCCCTATACACTTATGCTATGTATAAGGTATACAAGTCACTGGGTGCCCAGATTCTGGGCGGCCGGGCAAGGCACAGGCGCCTATACCCCAACAACCTCCCACTTGAAGGCGACTGTGCCTTTAAGCAAGGGAACCTAGTCTAAAGACTACAAAACGTGAGAGAAAATCGCTCTCAACCGATGCCCGCTGGCTGGTTGTGATCGTGTGCATCCGGCTGTCCTACTCCCGTGTAAGTCCATACACCACCACACGTACCGCACACGTACTGTAAGTATGTACGCAATACCTGCATATCTCCCTCGTGCACTATGCCATCATCAGTCAACAAACGACTAACAAACCCAACTGCAAATGCTCCCTCTGCAACTGCGATATCCGGTCTCAAGATCAACATCTCATACATGAGACCACCGAATGCCGATGCAATGCTAGCGGGCCCTGCTAGCTCTACGGAGCATGCATCAACATATATATCCCTGGCAATAGGCATCTCTGACTGACAAGGCGTGTCAGCCACATCCATCTCCTGAATGTCCGCAAAAGACGCATCAACCTGTCGTGCAACCTCAGAGCAAACCAGCTGCTCTAGGTGTCTGCTGGAAGACATATCCTGCACAACTATATCCCCATGCTCACTGTCGATCATAGAAAGGAATGATTGCATAATCACTGACGTCTCAGCCTCCTCTGCAATCATCCACTGCAAACATGACCACTCAATCTGTTGTGACTCACTAGAGCTCTCATGCTCTAACTCCTTTTGCATAGACTCTTACACAACTTCCTCCTGTCGTGACTCACTAGAGCAAGACCGCTCTACCTGTCTATCGTGCATAGAAGTATCTCGCACTACTGACTCTCTACTTTGCTCGGTCACTAGCAAAGCTTGCATGTCTGACTCTGTCACCTCTCTGTGTGACTGCTCAAGTCGTGCCCCAACTGTGTGCACAACGAGCTCACTACTCTGCACTCCATGCAAAGCACCCTGCAACCCATGAGCAAAAGAGACTGTTCGGGTCTCTCGCTCTCTGCATGGCTGTAACAAGATTGAGACTCAACCATCTCGCACCAGTACTACGTGCAATGGGTACCATGTGCCAACTCTAGCACCTCTCGCAATCACCAGCGAACCCAAATGCAACGCAAAATATCGCTCAAGTAGTGATACCCGACATCCACTATCCCTGAGTTGACCAACGGAGATCAAACTCATCGTCAAATCTGGCACATGATGCACATCTCTGAGCACATACGATGCACCACTCAGTAATGACAGTCTCACATCTCCTGAACCAGCAATCTCATGCAGTGACCCATCTGCCGATCGCACACTACCATGCACTCTGCTAGAATAGCTATTGAACCAGTCACGATACGGAGTGACATGAAAAGTAGTGTCCCTGTCTAGCACCCACTGCAAAAGAAGTGCACTATCCTCAGACGTCAAAAAATCAGGAGTAATACAGGAAGAAAATGTGACCTCACTGTCACTAGGGTACACAAACACTGTATCTGATCCTGCAACTGTCAAGTCAACGGAGCCTATAGCATCTACTGCATCCTTGAGACTAGCATGTCTCATGTGTTATCTCATACGATGAAAGCATTGCCGTCTAATGTGCCCTGTGTGACCACAATGCCAACATCTCAAGTGTCGACACGAACGAGAACGCCGTCTCTCATGAGTCATTGTCCTAGACTCGAAAGTCTCACACATGTTGACTACTATAAGTGAATGTCAAAAATAACCAAGAGCTTTAACTCTACTCTAGGTACGGTAGCAATGAAATGCACTCAACTAATCCAAAAGAAGCAACCTACAACGAGAAAATTCTCTCAAAAAAAGAGCTCACCAACACCTACAATGCTCATGCGAATCCACGCATAAAATCTCTCGTAGTAGTGTAACCACACTGTGCTCCACAAATGGCAATGACGCAAATCCAAAATGCCAAATGTACGAGGCTCCTGTAGAGTAAACCAAGATCCTGTATGGCTGTAAAATATGGCTGCAAATCAGCCCCAAAATTCAGCTCTTAAACAGCTGCATAAACAAGTCACAAACATGTCCCAGATCAGCCTACAACTGAGCCATACATGGACACCTGCAAAGAGGAAACAATGGTTGGAAATGCTCCCGGAATGCCGAGTGTGAATTTCCAAGCTTCGGATCGAGAATCTGCCTGAAAAGTGCGCGCGCGCGCGATTACGCAAAAACGCACTGAACTTGGCTCTGATACCAATTGAAGGAACTATGCAGGAGAGAAGAGGAAGGAGAAGAGCACACGACACACAAATATGGGTGGGGAGACTCAATCAGTTAGCAACCCTCTATACACTTATGCTATGTATAAGGTATATAAGTCAGTGGGCGTCGAGACTCTGGGCGGCAGGGCAAGGCACAAGCGCCTATACCCCAACAAGCTCTACTGCAAACCTCATTGCCATTAAAAGAAAAATACATAGCAAGTCTTTGCATTTTCTATGTTTTAACACCAACATAGTATCATAAACATAGTTGGTTCTATTTTGCAAGCTTTGTGCTTAAAAATTTATTGCACATAGCCTTGAACTTATCTCAGTTTTCATACTGAAGATTCACCATTTGGACCGACAATCTATGGTTGAAACAAGATGGACGAATGATAGGAACGTTTGATTGGATTTCTTAGAAGGTTTCATCAAAACTTTTGGCTTCCTATTTATAAAGCGATACTTTTGTTTTCTTGAAATAAGCTTTACCAAAAGACTTGATTCAACGCATGTTTTTTGCAATGATTTTCCATCCATAGTTGTTGCTCGCTTGATGCCAACAAACAAGATTGATGTTGCAAACATCAGATTGTATAGAGATACTAGCCTCACCGCCATAGGATTTTTTGTTGGAATTAGGGTTGCAGGAAAACACACACAGCTTTGAGAAGATGAAGGAAGCTCAAGGCACACAACATAGAGTGTTTCACTTAGTGTGGAAGGGAAAGACAGATAGCCCTAGAATGATAGGCGTATATACAATGTACTAGGGAAAAAACCTCCTAGTGAGGGAAAAAATGCCCCAACGGTCCTAAGTGTGTTCACACACATCACTACCACATGTACATGGTAACAAATCCCCCCTAGAGTGATGCAGTGAATGGGAGCTGACACATAGAGTAAAGGGAAGTGCCATGCCGTGAGGGCATGATCAATCCACAAAGGGGAGTACGCCCAAAGCTTTGCAGAAAGCTTCAAACTTCTATGAAAAGATCTACAAGGTTGTCATGTCTTGGTACATAAGCCAAGCTGATCTCTCCTACTGAGAGTCTCTCCTTGACATAGTGGTAATGCACATCATTGTGCTTTGTGCGAGCATGAAAGATTGGGTTCCTTGCAACAAATGCCAATGCGCTTTGACTGTCAATGAAGATAGTGTTGGCAGTGTCCTATCCAACACCCAAGTCAGTCATAAGGCATCTAAGCCATACACACTCAATCGTAGTTGTGAAGACTACCGTGTACTCAACCTCACAACTAGAAGTGGCCACAGTAGGTTGCTTCTTGCTCAACCATGATATACATGAACTGCCAAGCATGAAATAAAAACCACTTGTGGACACTCGCGTGTCAAAACAATCAACCCAATTTGAGTCTAAAAAATCATGTAAGTCTGGCGGCAATGATCCCCCCTTGGGATAAAACAAGCCAAGATATAAAGTGCCACTCCAGTAGCGGAAAATCCTCTTGACATCCTGTCGATGCTTAAACCATGGGCTATTCATGAATCTACTGACCTTTGAGACTGCAAATTGAATATCTGGCCTCGTGTTTCATACATAAAAGGGGCATCCAATAGCAATTTTGTAAAGAGTGACATCTGCAGGATCACCAACATCATGAAGACTCAATTTCAAACATGTTTCCATGGGAGCGGCAATAGGTTTGCAATCCTCAAGTCCAAACTTACATAGCAATGTCTCTGTAACTTTTCTGACACAAGGCAATACCTCCATGACACTGCTTAAACTATGTACCCAAGCAATGATGCAACAACCCCAAATCTTTCATCTTGAAAGTAGCATTCAAATCAGCCTTAAATTCAGCAATATGTCTCTCATTTGGTCCAGTGATCAGCAAACCATCCACATAAAGAACCACTGCTTTCTGTTGGACTATTATGAAAGGCTCGTTTGACCAAATGAGTGTCAACCTTCTCATACCAAGCACGAGGAGATTGCTTCAACCCATACAAAGCTTTGTTAAATTTGCACGCTTTATCCTCTTGTCCTTTCTTGACAAAACCGTGAAGCTGCGTTACATAAACTTCCTCAAATATGTCACCATTCAAGAAAGCAGTAACAATGTCTGATTGATGTACATCCCAACCAAAATGAGCTACCATTACACATAGAAAACGCACATTAGTCATACGAAAAGTGGGAGCAAAAGTCTCTTAATAATCTATGCCTTTTTGCTGTGCATAACCCTATGCAACAAGTCGATCCTTATGGTGATCAATCTCACTATCCGGCTTGCATTTCAACTTGAAAACCCACTTCATACCAATGGCCTTTTTGCCAGGAGGCAAATACCATAAAGTCCATGTGTTGTTTTCTATAAGTGCATCATATTCTGATTGCATGGCAACCATCCAATTTTCAAAATTTTGTGCTTCATCAAAAGAGAGTGGTTCATTAACATCATGTAAGCTAGACACAACCAAAGCATAACAATTTGATGCATAAGATGCATGGAAAGAACCTGAACAAGTATGCCTAGACAAAGGTGCATCCACTTTACTGTGATGCAAAATATGCACCATCCATTTTGGCATACCTCTAGCCTACTCATTCTCAGCCCTTTCCTCATCAAGTACATCATGTACATCTACATCAGTAATAGGCTGATCTACAGCATTTTCAAAAACCCCCATAGGCAGTACATTTGCCTCATTGTAATTTACATTTGAACTTCCACCACTGAAAAGAGGCAACAAAGTGTCATAAATGTCATGTGAGCTAACATTACTGTCTCTAGTACATGACAGCAACTGTTGGAATTAGGGTTGCAAGAAACACACACAGCTTGGAGAAGACGAAGAAAGCTCTGGGCACACAATAGAGAGTCTATAACTTAGTGTGCAATGGAAAGATAGATAGCCCTAGAGTGATGGGCGTATATACAATGCACGGGGGGAAAAACCTCCTAAAGAGGGAAAAAATGCCACGGCGGTCCTAGTGTGTTCACACACATCACTACCACATGTATATGGCAACAAATCCCCCCTGGAGTGATGCGATGAACGAGAGCTAGCACATGAGTAAAGGGAAGTGCCATGCCCTAAGGACAGGATTAGTCCACAAAGGGGAGTAAGCCCAAAGCTTTGCGGAAAGCTTCAAGCTTCTCATGAGACAATGCCTTTGTGAAAAGATCTGCAAGGTTGTCCTGTGTTGGCATATAAGCCAAGCTGATCTCTCCTGCTGAGAGCCTCTCACTGACATAGTGGTAATGCACCTCAATGTGCTTTGTGCGAGCATGAAACACTGGGTTCCTCGCAATTGCCAAGGCGCTCTGACTGTTAGTGTAGATAGTGTTGGCAGTGTCCTGTCCAACACCCAAATCAGCCATAAGGCGTCTGAGCCATACACACTCAACCGTAGCTGTGAAGACTGCCTTGTACTCAGCCTCACAACTCGAAGTGGCCACAGTAGGTTGCTTCTTGCTCAACCATGATATACATGAACTGCCAAGCAAGAAACAAAAACCACTTGTGGACACTCGCATGTCAAAGCAACCAGCCCAATAGTCCGAAAAAGCATGTAAGTCTAGCGGCAATGATCCCCCCTTGGGATAAAACAAGCCAAGATGTAAAGTGCCACTAACGTAGCGGAAAATCCTCTTGACAGCTTGCCAATGCTTAGACCCTGGGCTATGCATAAATCTGTTGACCTATGAGACTGCAAACTGAATATCTGGCCTCGTGTTGCATACATAAATGAGGCAACCAACAGCAGTTTGGTAAAGAGTGACATCAACAGGATCGCCAGCATCATGTAGACTCAACTTCAAACCTGTTTCCATTAGAGTGGCAATAGGTTTGCAATCCTCAAGTCCAAACTTACATAGCAACGTCTCTATGTAAGTTTTCTGACACAAGGCAATACCACCATCACACTGCTTAAACTGTATACCCAAGTAATGATGCAATAGCCCCAAATCTTTCATCTTGAAATTAGCATTCAAATCAGCCTTAAATTCAGCAATATGTCTCTCATTTGGTCCAGTGATCAGCAAATCATCGACATAAAGAACCACAATGAGAAATACATCACCCTTACGCTTTACATACAATGTGCTTTCTGTTGGATTGTTACGAAAGCCTCGTTTACCAAATGAGTGTCAGTTTTCTCATAACAAGCACGAGGAGATTGCCTCAACCCATACAAAGCCTTCTTACATCTGCACGCTTTGTCCTCTTGTCCTTTTATGACAAAACCGCGAGGCTACGTTACATAAACTTCCTCAAATATGTCACCATTCAAGAAAGCAGTAACAATGTCTGATTGATGTACATCCCAACCAAAATGAGCTGCCAATGCACATAGAAAACGCACAGTAGTCATACGACAACTAGGAGCAAAAGTCTTTTCATAATCAATGCCTTTTTGCTGTGCATAACCCTTTGCAACAAGTCGAGCCTCATGGCGATCGATCTCACCATCCGGCTTGTGTTTCAACTTGTAAACCCACTTCGTACCAATGGCCTTTTTTCCAGGAGGCAAATCACATAAAGTCCATGTGTCATTTTATATAAGTGCATCATATTCTGATAGCACGGCAACCATCCAATTTTTTGAATTCTATGCTTCATCAAAAGATAGAGGCTCCTCAACATCATGTAAGCTAGACACAGCCAAAGCATAACAATCTGATGCATAAGATGCATGGCGAGAGCCTGAATGAGTACGACTCGACAAAGGTGCATCCAATTTACTGTCACGCAAAGTGTGCACCAGCCATTTTGGATACCTCTAGCCTGCTCATTTTCACCCCTTTCGTCATCAAGTACATCATGTACATATGCATCAGTAATAGGCGGATCTAAAACATTTTTAGAAACCCCCATAGGCTGCACATTTGCCTCATTGGAACTTACATTCATATTTCCACCACTTAAAAGAGGCAACAAAGTGTCATAAATGTCCTGTGAGCTTACATTACTGTCTCTAGTACATGACAGCAAGGGCTGAACAGAATCTTCCACAAACACTACATCCCATGAAACCAAAATACGTTTTGTTTGTGGATGATACAACCTGTAACCTTTGCTTTCAGCACTATAACCAACAAAAATACATTTGACAGCCTTATCATCCAATTTTCTGCGCTGCACTTGTGGCACCAAAGCATATGCCAAACAACCAAAAACACGCATGTGCTCAATAGAAGGCTTTCTATCATACCATGCTTCGTATGGAGTAATAGACCGCAAAGCTTTCGTAGGACACCTGTTAAGTACATAAGTGGCACACATGATGGCCTCAAGCCAAAAGAATGCGCAAAGCTTGACTTTTGACCATACATCGTGCCATTTCCGTAAGTGACCTGTTTTTCCTCTCAGCAACACCATTTTGCTGAGGTGTATAAGGCACTGTACATTGGTGTTTTATCCCATGACTAGCCAAAAATGCATTAGATTCATGAGACATATACTTCCCCCCTCGATCGGAACAGAGGGTGCCCATAGTACATTTCGAGACATTTTCAGCCATAGCCAGAAATTGTTTGAAGCACATAAAAACTTCGGAGTTCGCTTTAAGCGGAAATACCCATGCATGCCTGGAGTAATCATCAATGAAAGTCACGAAGTACAGGTAATTGCCCAAGGACGGAGTTTGCATGGGCCCACAAACATCACTATGCACAAGCTGCAACCTGCATGTGGCCCGAACTGAACCATCCTTTGGAAATTTAGAACGTTGCATCTTACCCAAAACACAGCCTTCACAAACATGTTTGACAAGTGCTTCAAGAGGCGGCAAAGAAGCAACCATATCAGATTTCTGCAAACGCAGCAAACTGGCAAAATTCAGATGACCAAAACGTGCATGCCAAAGTTTTGCATATGAAATAGGCCTTGAATCTGCAACAGCATTTGCGAAAAAATTTCCACACTTGTCATACAAAGTAAGCTTATACAGCCCACTGCACAAAAGGCCAGATGCAACAATTTCATCACCAAAACTGAGATCATGAACTGTACATATGTCATCCACAAATTTGACTACAATTCCAAGTCTAGCAAGTGCGGATACAGACAAGAGATTCTTCTTGATCCCAGGTACATAAAGTGCATCAACAAGTGTGAAGGAACTGCGATTAGCAGCAGTGGGCACAATCTTTCCAACTCCCTAAACTGGATAAGAGGCGTTGTTGGCACAAGTGACTGAATTCCCATGAGGGACAGACTCGAGAGAGGTAAACAATTCACGATGTGAGGTAATGTGCTTTGTAGCACCACTGTCGAAATACCACACATGTGAATCTGCAGCAACTGACAAGCATGCATCATGGACAGCAGGATTGTAAGTGCACTCTACACTAAAATCCCATTCTGCATCAACATCAGCATTACAGTCTCCTTTCACAGAAGACTCAACAATGGCTGCATTTGTAGTGGACCCAGCATTTGCAGTGGAACCACCCTCTTTCTTCTTAGCCTCTTTTGCTTTCAACTTAGGACACGACTTGATCAAGTGATCATTAGCTTTACAATAATGGAAACGCATCTTCTTTTTGCCCTTATCACCAAAATTGCCAGATGAAGTGCTACCAGCAGAAGCATTAGGAACAGAAGTTTTGCCACTCGTAGCAGAACCATAAGAAGTGGCTTGCATTACTGTTACCACCCTTTCTTTGAGAAGCTCTGGGCACACAATAGAGAGTGTATAACTTAGTGTGCAATGGAAAGATAGATAGCCCTAGAGTGATGGGCGTATATACAATGCACGGGGGAAAAAACCTCCTAAAGAGGGAAAAAATGCCCCAGCGGTCCTAGTGTGTTCACACACATCACTACCACATGTATATGGTAACAGCAACGGCTAAACAAAATCTTCCACAAAAACAACATCCTGTGAGACCAAGATACACTTTGTTTGCAGATGATACAACCTCTAACCTTTGATGCCAGCACTATAACCAACAAAAATCTATTTTGCAGCCTTTTAATCCAATTTTTTGCGTTGTGTTTGTGGCACCAAAGCATATGCCAAACAACCAAAAACATGCTTGTGATCAATAGAAGTCTTTCTATCACGCCATGCTTTATATGGAGTAATAGACTGCAAAGCTTTAGACTCAACAATAGTTGCATTTGTAGTGGAACCAACCTCTTTCCTCTTAGACTCTTTGGCCTTCAACTTAGGACACTGCTTGATCAAATGATCATTAGCTTTACAATAATGGCAACGCATCTTCTTTTGGCCCTTATCACCATAATTTCTAGACGAATTGATGCCAGCACAAGCATTAGGAACATTGGATTTTCCACTCGCAAAAGAACCATAAGAAGTGGTTGCATTGATGTTACCACCTTTTCTTTGAGCAGCAATAAAGGCATGTTCAATTGCACGCTGTCTAGTCCTATTTTTCTAGAAAGTGACTCTTACAACAAAAATGTGCATAGTCCATCAAACTTGACAACTTCAGGATTTCCTTGGGTCATAAGTCTCCAAGGACTAGCAAAAGTCTCGTAAGAATCTGGCAAGGCATCAAGAACAGTCTGCACGAGGGAGCTGTCTAAAATGACTTCACCTACAAAATAAGTTGCTCATTGATATCCTTGACACCAACAAGGAGAGTGTCCATGTCATCTTCCTCATGCATAATCTTCGACTCCAGCTCTTTACGCAGCAACGCAATTTTTTCCTCATTGTGACTTGCATAAAGACCAACTAGAATGTCCCAAGCCTGTTTTGCAGATTTCGTTGGACAAATGTGAGGAGTATTAGTGCGCTTCACAAAAAAAACAATCAATGCATGAGCCTGCACATCTTTTACATCCCAACGAGCTTGCTCAGCCATATGCAAAAAGAGGCCAACAGCAGCAATCCTTGCACCAGTAAGACATGCAACATCCTCAAAATCGCCCGTGTCCTCAAAACCAGGACGTACATCAATGCCCTGCACAATGTTCCAAACGCCCTTTGACACAAGAACATGTTGTGTCATGTAAGCCCACACAGGGTAATTGTCCCCATTCAATCTGTCCTCACTAGCAAACATCTTGAACAGATCTGTGTTGTTTTGTCAGCCATGGTAAATGCTGCACCTGATGTGAAAACTGCCTAAAAGAGGAGAAGGAAAGCAGGAACAACACGTGCTATGTAGCACAAACCGTAGAAGACTATAAGGGACCTGTTATGTAGAAATAGCACTGACAAAAATTTTGCACAAAATGACAAAATCACCTTCGTAGTACTGCATGTAGTGGAAACGTATGCCAAAATGAGCCCGAATCAAAATTTTGAGCAGACTAAGCTCTTTGAACTTATCCAAAATATTAGTCGACATGTGAATGCTTACCAAAGCTCACGAAAATTGGAGAAAGTGAGCAGGTGTGTGTTGGAGCTTGATGGTGACTGAGGCGTCTATCACATACAGGCGGACGGACATGTTAATCACTAAGCTAGAACCAATGAGAAGGCTTGCCTACACTTTTAGCTGTCACACAGAGCCGGTGGTCATTAGCTTCTTGTCTGAGGTGGCTGCCAGGTCACGTCAAGCAACATGGAGAATGCATCCACCCCCCCAGCTCGCCCAAGCTCTACCTTTAACAAATTCAGCCAATCTTTTGCTTCGCTAGCACTCTTGCAGTGCCAAAACTATGCACGAAAGATGCACATTGTGTGACAATATTGCTTCCATATGCAAAACTTCAAGAGGCAGATGCCTGCCCAACCACAATTGCGTCACGTATGGGAAGCGCCTTTGTGTGACAGAGGCCTAAGCTCGAGAGCACGCAACCTAGACTGATACCAATTGCTAGAATTAGGTTGCAGAAAAACACACACAGCTTGGAGAAGATGAAGGGAGCTCAAGGCACACAATAGAGAGTGTTTTACTTAGTGTGAAATGGAAAGATAGATAGCCCTAGAATGATGGGCGTATATACAATGCACGGGGGAAAAAACCTCCTCGTGATGGAAAAAATGCCCCGGTGGTCCTAAGTGTGTTCACACACATCACTACCACATGTATATGGTAACATTTTTCAATACCAATACAAATGTTCACCTAGCTTCCCTCAAAGTTTACAAAATCAAATGGGCACACGTACATGACAACTCCTTCGGCATCTACATGTGTTTTGGTTTCATCCCATAGTTGAAATTTTGTATCCTTCCAAACCTCCCTATAGCTTGTTCCATCATATTGTGCCTCCAATGCTCCAATTGATTTGTCAGCCTCAAGCATAGAAAATCCCTTTGAAGGAGTACGAACGGAAGTGCGACGCGAGAGAGAGTGCGAGAAGAAGAGCACGACGATATGGTGAACTCGCTCTACTGTAATGTGTAGAGCATAGTGAGTTCTTATTAGGTTTTTACAAAAGAATATGTGTACATACCTGGCGGCCCGCCCACTTACTTGGGCGACCACATTGGGCTTTATACCCCAACAACCTCCCACTTAAAGTCCAATGTGGTACTTTAAGTGTGAGAGAAGCTACTATACAAGCTAATATACAAGAGATGTAGAGAAGTGATGTACTACCCTACACCTAATTGCTTGCGAAAATGCGCAAAGCTCTCTGAGGGAAGTCCTTTTGTAAGTAGATCAGCAGGATTTTCTGTGGTGTGAACTTTGACAAGCTGAAGTTGCTTATCCTCGAGCATTTCCCTGATGAAATGATACTTCACATCCACATGCTTTGTCTTTGAGTGATAAACTGGATTGCGAGCCAATTGTATAGCACTTTGACTATCACAATATAACACAGGCATCTCTTCTTTGATTCCCAAATCTATTACTAGTCGATTAAGCCAAATTGATTCTTTGCATGCCTCTGATGCTGCAACATATTCAGCCTCTGTAGTAGACTGAGTAACACAATCTTGTAATCTAAAACGCCATGATACTGCTCCACCAGCTAATGTAAAGACATACCCTGACGTAGACCTTCGGTTGTCTAAGTCACCTGCATAATCTGAGTCTGTAAAACCCTTTACACTTAGCTCCTGACTCCCATAGCATATACGCATACTCTTTGTAGCTTTCAGGTATCTCAATATTCTTTTCACTGCCTCCCAATGTTTCTTGCCTGGGTTTGACATGTATCGACTTACTACTCCCACTGCAAATGCAATGTCTGGGAGAGTAGCAATCATTGCATACATCAAACTACCCACTGCAGACGCATATGGAATCTTATCCATTTCAGCCTGTTCTTCCTCAGACACAGGACAATCTTGTTTGCTAAGTTTCACATATGGTGGCAATGGAACACTCAGTGCCTTTCCCTTCTCCATATTGAAACGTTGCAAAACCTTGTCAATATACTCTGTTTGAGATAACCAAATCAACTTCTTTGATCTGTCTCTCTCAATGCGCATACCAAGTATATGACTTGCCTCACCCATGTCTTTCATGTCAAACAATTTTGCCATCTTTGACTTCAAAGCTGAAATTTCTTCCAAGTGCTTGCCAGCGATCAACATGTCATCCACATACAAAATAAGGATCAGCCAACTACCATCCTTAGCCTTCTTTGTATATAGACAGTGATCGAACTCACTACGTTTGTAGCCTTCAGAAAGCATAAACTTGTGGAATTTATGGTACCATGCCCTCGGTGATTGTTTTAAGCCATAAAGACTCTTTAACAACTGGCATACCCAATCTTCCTTGCCTTTCTCAACAAACCCTTCTTGCTGCTGCATGTAGATTTCCACATCTAAATCACCATGCAAGAACGTTGTCTTGACATCCATTTGGTGCAACACCAAATCTAATATGGCAACCAATGCAAGAAAGCATCTCAATGTAGTCATCTTGACCACCGGAGAGAAGACTTCATCAAAGTCAATGCCTTGTTCTTGCTTAAAGCCCTTGGCAACAAGCCTTGCTTTGTACTTTGGCTGACTATCATGAGCGGTGATCTTATACCTGTAAACCCATTTACAAGGTAGAGCCTTTTTGCCCTGTGGTAATTTAACTAGCTTCCATGTCTTGTTTTTATGCAGAGCTGTCATCTCTGACTGCATGGCCAATTGCCAATTCCCGGAGTCCTTCATTTGCACTGCTTCCTTGTAACATGAAGGCTCATTGCAATCAGTCAACATGACATAGTTCATAGATGGAACAAACCTATCAGGAGGTCGTGTGACACGTCCAGATCTACGCAGAATAGGTGGCTCAGGCTCAGCCACAACCTGTGGTTCCACTCTATCCTGTCCTTGCTCCTTTTGAGCCCTGACATTTTGTCTTGCACGTGCAAGTCCATCTTCTTGGAAGACAACTCTTCTAATCTCCTCAACCCTCTCTGGTTTAGAATGATATTTGGATTCATTAAAGTGAACATCATTGTTGCGGACAACCTTTCTAGATTCGGGATCCCAAAGTATGTACCCCATCTCACCAGAATTACCATAGCCTAGAAAGATGCACTTTCTACTCTTTGGCTCAAGTTTGTTCCTAAATTCCTTTGGAACGTGAGTATATGCCTCACAGCCAAAGACTCTGAGATGCTTGTATGAGGGCATTTTGCCTGACCATACCATCTCTGGCACTGAATCCTTCTGCAAAACCTTGCTAGGAGATCTATTTACAAGATGAACAGCTGTTGATACAGCTTCAGCCCAAAACACATTTGGCAGTTGTGCATTAGACAACATACTTCTGACCTTCTCTTGTATGGTCCTATTCATCCTCTCAGCAACACCATTTTGAGGAGGATTGTAAGGAGCAGTAAGTTCACGTTTTATACCTTTTGACTCACAAAAGTCCTGAAAGGCCTTTGAAACATACTCTCCACCATTGTCAGTGCGTAAGCATTTAAGCTTCTTGCCACTCTGATTCTCCACAAGTGTCACAAACGTTTTGAAAACACTAAACGCTTCATCCTTGTGCTTGAGAAAGTAAACCCATACTTTCCTCGAGTAATCATCTATAAATGTCATAAAGTAAGAAGCTCCCCCTAGAGATAGGTTAGGCATAGGTCCACACAAATCACTATGAACAAGTGCCAATTGTGTATCTCTTCTACTGCTTCTATGCTTATGTGGCTGCTGTGTTTGCTTACCATACAGACAATGTTCACAGAATTCAAAATCATTAAATGAAAAGCCAGGCAAATAACCAGAACGAGACAAGATTTCCATTCCCTTCTTGGACATATGTCCTAACCGGCTATGCCACAAAGAAACGTTCGGCTGCTCGGTTACATTGATTACATTTTTAGAGACATTTGATACATAAATCATGTAAATTCCTCCAAACTTTACTCCATGTGCTACTGTCATAGAACCCTTGGATATCTTCCACATGTTCTGTCCAAAAGTGGTGACGTAGCCAGCATCATCAAGTAAACCTGTGCTGATCAAGCTCTTTGTAATTGCGGGAACATGTCTCACATTCTTCAACGTGAAAGAAGAGCCATTCTGAAACTTCAATTGAACATCTCCAACACCTAAGATCTCACATGTCTGCCCATTGCCTAGCCGAACATGATCTTTAGTGGTCACATAAGAGGTAAACCACTCCTTGTTTGGAGACACATGAAGTGATGCCCCTGAGTCTACAATCCAGTCACTCAGTGCATTTCCATCAGATGCTGTAAGAAGAGCTAAGTCCATTGTATTCTTCAAGAAGTAGATGTCTCCTGACACTAGACTGTCATCCTCTGCAACAGTGTTTGTCACATTTATTTCTTGAATCTTCACTGAGGACTTGTTCTTCTCACCATGGTCTTCAGCTTTCTCTTTGCCTTTTTCTGCTTTCCATTCTCTGCAGTCTCTTTTCATGTGACCCTTCTTGCCGCAATGGTAGCATTCTATGTCACTCTTGCCTTTAGCACTGCGGGACGAGACTGATTCCTCTTTCCACCTTTGTACTTTTCTTTGGTCCTTCCCCTGACAACTAAGGATGTTCCTTTGCCTTTGTCCATTGTCTTTCTATTGGTTTCTTCAGTAAGCAGACTTCCTTCTACACCTGCTATGTTCAAACCATCTAGAGGTGCAGAATTACTCAAAGCTGTGCGAAAAGTGTCCCAACTTTCCGGCAATGTGATCAACAGGAACATAGCTTTAACAGGTTCATCAAACTTGACACCTTGAGCTGACAACTGACTATAGATTGTGTTGAATTCATTCAGATGATTGGACATAGGTGTCCCTTCTTTCATCTTCAAGTCAACAAGCTTCTTAAGCCAGTATACCTGTGAAGCTGCACTCTGCTTCTCATAAAGATCACTCAGCTTTAACCATGCTTGATAAGTCGACATCTCGTCTGCTACATTGAAGTAAACGCTTTCTGCCAAAGTCAGCATAATGGTAGAAAGTGCCAATTCATCCATTTCGCTCCATTCATCTTCGTCCATATCTTTTGGTTTTATCCCCTTGAGCTTTATAGGTTTTATCTGCTTCTTTTGTACCAACACGTGCCAGCTTCTTCCACAATGGGAAATTGGTTCCATCCAGCTTCTTGATATTGTAAAGAGCAGTGTCCTGTGATCCAGCCATAGCTACGCTTCACAGTAGTTTACTTTCCTGGGAAAAATTCGGCAAAGTTTCCCCTGTAAACTGACCTCTGAACCAATATCAACCTGTCAAATGAACCAAGAAAGCTTCAGATTCTGCATAAATTTCAGCAGAGTCTCCTTTGTAAAATGGCTCTGGTGTACTCAAAAACAGACCAAAAACAGCTCAAAAACACTGTCTCTCTGACACTGTAAACCTGTCCTACACCTGTACTGTCTCTGACTGTCCTGTCACTGTCCTGTAAGCATAGACTGCGACAATGCCTCAACGGCAGTAAAGCAAAGATGCAATCCCAACTGTCTAACTCACAGTCAATACATCCTAGCTGCCTATCTCAGGGTGCTCGAGGGATCGCTCCAAGACCTGTATCACCGAAAGGATCTCAACATTCGAGAATCCCCCAGCTCAATAAAACCTCACTCGACCCTCAACAAAGGCTGCAGTAAATCTGACAGTACACAGACTTCCCACAAAGTCATACATCCACAAGTTTCCCACTGTATGTTGTAACCGCTGCGGCGGTTGTTTGCTGTGTGACTCACAGCCAGCAAACCCTCAACAGACATACATCATCTCTAACAATACATCCCATGTGGAAGTACCTGCAATGTCAGGATGAAATCTGGAATATCAAGCAGCAAAAACAAGCTACCTGATGAACTAGTGGATGTCGCCTACAGTCTGTGTGTAGATGTGCCCGTATCGTATGTGACACGCCTCCAAGAACTGTGAGCCGTCCTTCGATGTGTAGACAGCCACAAATCAACACTTTGGGAGTGTCGATATCCTCAACACCTGCAGTCGTAGGCCGAAAACCCCAAATTTACAGAGTCGGATCTGCACCCGCTGAGACCACGTAGTCGAAAATGGCCTGCGCAGAACTTTGTCGAAGCCGAACGGTGACCGAGATGACCTCAGAATGAAATTCTGAGCACACCAAGCCCTACGGGCTTGCCCACAAGATTTGGGGCCGTGTCTTTGCCGTTCGAATTTCACTCCAATCTGAGCTGGTGACTCTAGCCTCCTGCAGTGCTGCCCCGAGCCTCAATCTGAGCTCTGATACCAGTTGAAGGAGTATGAACGGAAGTGCGACGTGAGAGAGAGTGCGAGAAGAAGAGCACGACGATATGGTGAACTCGCTCTACTGTAATGTGTAGAGCATATTGAGTTCTTATTAGGTTTTTACAAAAGAATATGTGTACATACCTGGCGGCCCGCCCACTTACCTGGGCAACCACATTGGGCTTTATACCCCAACACCCTTTGTGCTACATCTCATTCATATGTTGTAGCAACCCAATACTCCATTTCACAATATTGTTTAAAGCATATCCCATTGTCAATACATCCATTGTTGGAAATGAAATGAATGCTTTCTTTTCAAAATACAAATCAATTGATATTGATAGATTGTCTTCCCCAATAAGCACACTAGAACAATAAGCATTTGGGTCTATTTCACATACTCTCCCAATGGAAACCTTTTTTGTAGCTACAAACATACATACTCTATCACCATGATTAAAACCCATACCTGCAAGAAGGTTTCAAAAAATAATTTTTGAACAAACCATCACTCAGTATTTGGAAGATTACATGGAAAGTGTGTCAATACACAACTTTGTACTTAGGCCATCTTATGGCCGTAGGGTGCCTTGTTGTAGGTGTCATAAAGGGCACCACATATCACAAGAAACACAAAAAATGGACATAATATGACCCTTGTCATTAAATATAATATCTAACCAATCCAAATAATTTTCTCATATTAAATTGATCATTTAATGTGGGATAATAAACGGGAACAAGGGTTAGAATATAGACATGTGCTTACGGATCCTCAACACGGGGCCAATGGTAAAGGGGCCCAAATGAGAGATGGTCTATCAAAGAGCAAGGTTAACTAATGGAGCTTAAAAAGACCTTAGGGTTAGCTTCATTAAAGACCTCCAATGGTTAGTGTTAAAAGTCCTTTGACCTTAGGCAAGCTAGGGTTGAGCTTGAGGTAGGAACCCTACCTAGACTTACCTTTGACCTTAGGCAAGCTAGGGCTGAGCTTGAGATGGGAACCCGACCTAAACTTACCTTTGACCTTAGGCAAGCTAGGGTTGAGTTTGACGTGGGAACTCCACCTAAGGTGCTTGTCATGCTTGATGACTAAGGTACTTGAGGAACTTAATGAGGAAGTTGCTTCAGAAGCTTCCTATGCATGGGGTAAGGTGCTTGAGTCAAAAAGAGATCCTACAAACTTAATGAGGAAGTTGCTTGAGAAGCTTCCTATACATGGGGGGTAAGGTGCTTGAGTCAAAAAGAGACCCTACAAACTTAATGAGGAAGTTGCTTAAGAAGCTTCCTATACATGGGGGGTAAGGTGCGGAGAAAGAAATAGTTCCTCACTTATCATTACTCTTCTTGCTAGCATACATAATAGCATAGTAATGAAGATGGAGAAGATGGCAAGCTTAAGCATTGAAGCATGGCTCTTGGTTGGATTTGCATTCCATAGCCAAGAGTGTTGGTGTAGGCTCTCACTTCTCACAAGCTTGGAGAAGGAGGTGGAGTTCCTCAACTTTCACCAAGTGAGAATGGATCCCCAAAATGAGTGTGTGTGTGTGGTGTATATCCCCCTAGCACCCCCCTTGCTTGCTTGGGGCGAGTTGCAACTTTTCCACATGCCGCAAGCTCATTGGACACTTCTCCCCCTAGCCAATCATACGCAGCATGCAGTCAAGTACATGGGTAGTCTTTTGACAAGTATCCTCCTTACCCCTTAAAGAGAGAGAGCTTGAAAATATCTAGATATTTGTTGGATGGAACTAGAAGCTCATTGGACCCCTCTTTAGCCCAACCAATAGCATTCAAGCACACCATGTGGTTAAGCTTAGTGAGAGTCTGACATGTGTCCCATGTGCCCTTTGAAAAAAGGGGTGCCCTTTGGGTTAGTGGAAGGTTAGGTCAAAGATTTCCCTAACTTTGGGACTTTCATGCATAGGAAGCTTCTCAATCAACTTCCTCATTAATTTTGTAGGGTCTCATTTTGTCTCAAGCACCTTATCCCCCATGTATAGGAAGCTTCTCAAGCAACTTTCTCATTAAGTTTGTAGCATGCCTTTGTGAAAAGATCTGCAAGGTTGTCGTGTGTTGGCACATAAGCCAAGCTGATCTCTCCTACTGAGAGCCTCTCACTGACATAGTGGTAATGCACCTCAATGTGCTTTGTGCGAGCATGAAAAACTGGGTTCCTCACAACTGCCAATGCGCTCCTGTCCAACACCCAAATCAGCCATAAGGCGTCTGAGCCATACACGCTCAACTATAGCTGTGAAGACTGCCCTGTACTCAGCCTCACAACTCGAAGTGGCCACAGTAGGTTGCTTCTTGCTCAACCATGATATACATGAACTGCGAAGCAAGAAACAAAAACCACTTGTGGACACTCGCATGTCAAAGCAACCAGCCCAATAGTCCGAAAAAGCATGTAAATCTGGCGGCAATGATCCCCCCTTGGGATAAAACAAGCCAAGATATAAAGTGCCACTAACGTAGTGGAAAATCCTCTTCACAGCCTGCCAATGCTTAGACCCTGGGCTATGCATAAATCTGTTGACCTGTGAGACTGCAAACGGAATATTTGGCCTCGTGTTGCATACATAAATGAGGCAACCAACAGCAGTTTGGTAAAGAGTGACATCAAAAGGATCGCCAGCATCATGTAGACTCAACTTCAAACCTGTTTCCATCGAAGTGGCAATAGGTTTCCAATCCTCAAGTCCAAACTTACATAGCAACATCTCTATGTAACTTTTCTGACACAAGGCAATACCACCATGACACTGCTTAAACTGTATACCCAAGTAATGATGCAATAGCCCCAAATCTTTCATCTTGAAAGTAGCATTAAAATCAGCCTTAAATTCAGCAATATGTCTCTCATTTGGTCCAGTGATCAGCAAATCATCGACATAAAGAACCACAATGAGAAATACATCACCCTCACGCTTTACATACAATGTGCTTTCTGTTGGATTAATACGAAAGCCTCGTTTAACCAAATGAGTGTCAGCTTTCTCATACCAAGCACGAGGAGATTGCTTCAACCCATACAAAGCCTTCTTACATCTGCACGCTTTGTCCTCTTGTCCTTTTATGACAAAACCGCGAGGCTGCGTTACATAAACTTCCTCAAATATGTCACCATTCAAGAAAGCAGTAACAATGTCTGATTGATGTACATCCCAACCAAAATGCGCTGCCAATGCACATAGAAAACGCACAGTAGTCATACGACAACTAGGAGCAAAATTCTTTTCATAATCAATGTCTTTTTGCTGTGCATAACCCTTTGCAACAAGTCGAGCCTTATGGCGATCGATCTCACCATCCGGCTTGCGTTTCAACTTGTAAACCCACTTCGTACCAATGGCCTTTTTGCCATGAGGCAAATCACATAAAGTCCATGTGTCATTTTCTATAAGTGCATCATATTCTGATAGCATGGCAGCCATCCAATTTTCTGAATTATGTGCTTCATCAAAAGACAGAGGCTCCTCAACATCATGTAAGCTAGACACAGCCAAAGCATAACAATCTGATGCATAAGATGCATGGCAAGAGCCTGAATAGGTACGACTCAACAAAGGTGCATCCAATTTACTGTCATGCAAAGTGTGCACCAGCCATTTTGGCATACCTCTAGCCTGCTCATTTTCACCCCTTTCCTCATCAAGTACTTCATGTACATCTACATCAGTAATAGGCTGATCTGTAACATTTTCAGAAACCCCCATAGGCTGCACATTTGCCTCATTGGAACTTACATTCGTATTTCCACCACTTAAAAGAGGCAACAAAGTGTCATAAATGTCCTGTGAGCTTACATTACTGTCTCTAGTACATGACAGCAAGGGCTGAACAGAATCTTCCACAAACTCTACATCCCATGAAACCAACATATGTTTTGTTTGTGGATGATACAACCTGTAACCTTTGCTTTCAGCACTATAACCAACAAAAATACATTTGACAGCCTTATCATCCAATTTTATGCGCTGCACTTGTGGCACCAAAGCATATGCCAAACAGCCAAAAACACGTATGTGCTCAATAGAAGGCTTTCTATCATACCATGCTTCGTATGGAGTAATAGACTGCAAAGCTTTCGTAGGATACCTGTAAAGTACATAAGTGGCACACATGATGGCCTCAAGCCAAAAAGAATGCGGCAAAGCTTGACTTTTGACCATACATCGTGCCATTTCCGTAAGTGACCTGTTTTTCCTCTCAGCAACACCATATTGCTGAGGTGTATAAGGCACTGTACATTGGTGTTTTATCCCACGACTAGCCAAAAATGCATTAAATTCATGAGACATATACTCCCCCCCTCGATCGGAACAGAGGGTGCCCATAGTACATTTCGAGACATTTTCAGCCATAGCCAGAAATTGTTTGAAGCACATAAAAACTTCGGAGTTCGCTTTAAGCGGAAATACCCATGCATGCCTGGAGTAATCATCAATGAAAGTCACGAAGTACAGGTAATTGCCCAAGGACGGAGTTTGCATGGGCCCACAAACATCACTATGCACAAGCTGCAACCTGCATGTGGCCCAAATTGAACCATCCTTTGGAAACTTAGAACGTTGCATCTTACCCAAAATACAGCCTTCACAAACATGTTTGACAGGTGCTTCAAGAGGCGGCAAAGAAGCAACCATATCAGATTTTTGCAAACGCAGCAAACTGGCAAAATTCAGATGAGCAAAACGTGCATGCCAAAGTTTTGCATATGAAATAGCCCTTGAATCTGCAACAGCATTTGCAAAATTTTGTCCACACTTGTCATACAAAGTAAGCTTATACAGCCCACGGCACAAAGGGCCAGATGCAACAATTTCATCACCAAAACTGAGATCATGAACTATACATTTGTCATCCACAAATTTGACTACAATTCCAAGTCTAGCAAGTGCGGATACAGACAAGAGATTCTTCTTGATCCCAGGTACATAAAGTGCATCAACAAGTGTAAAGGAACTGCCATTTGCAGCAGTGAGCACAATCTTTCCAACTCCCTGAACCGGATAAGAGGCATTGTTGGCACAAGTGACTGAATTCCCATGAGGGACAAACTCGAGAGAGGTAAACAATTCACAATGTGAGGTAATGTGCTTTGTAGCACCACTGTCGAAATACCACACATGTGAATCTGCAGCAACTGACAAGCATGCATCATGGACAGCAGGATTGTAAGTGCACTTTGCGCTAAAAGCCCATTCTGCATCAACATCAGCATTACAGTCTCCTTTCACAGAAGACTCAACAATTGCTACATTTGTAGTGGAACCACCCTCTTTCTTCTTAGCCTCTTTGGCCTTCAACTTAGGAAACGACTTGATCAAGTGATCATTAGCTTTACAATAATGGCAACGCATCTTCTTTTTGCCCTTATCACCAGAATTTCTAGAAGAATTGCTGCCAGCAGAAGCATTAGGAACAGAATTTTTGCCACTCGTAGCAGAACCATAAGAAGTGGTTGCATTATTGTTACCACCCTTTCTTTGAGAAGCAATAAAAGCCTATTCAACTGCACGCTGCCTAGTCCTGTTTTTTTCTAGAAAGTGACTCTTGCAACAGCAATGTGCATAATGCATCAAACTTGACAACTTCAATATTTCCTTGGGTCATAAGTCTCCAAGTACTAGCAAAAGTCTGGTAGGAATTTGGTAAGGCATCAAGAACAGTCTGCACGAGGGAACTGTCTGAAATGACTTCTCCTGCAGAAATAAGTTGCTCATTGATATCCTTGACACTAGCAAGGAAAGTTTCCATATCATCTTCCTCATGCATAATCTTTGACTCCAGCTCTTTACGTAGCAAAGCAATTTTAGCCTCATTACGGCTTGCATAAAGACCTACTAGAATATCCCAAGTCTGTTTTGTAGATTTTGTTGAATGGATATGAGGAACAATGGTGCGCTTCACAGACAACGCAATCAATGCATGAGCGTGCGCATCCTTTACATCCCAACGAGCTTGTTCTGCCGTGGGCGAAACAACTTTAACAGCAACAATCCTTGCAGCAAGACCTGCAACATCCTCAACATCGCCTACATCCTTAGAACCAGGACGTACATCAATGCCCTGCACAATGTTCCAGACGCCCTTTGACACAAGAACATGTTGCATCATATAAGCCCACGTAGGGTAGTTGTCCCCATCCAACCTGTCCTCAGCAGCAAACATCTTGAACACATCTGTGTTGTTGTTGTCAGCCATGGTAAATGCTGCACCTGATGTGAAAACTGCCCGAAAATAGGAGAAACGGAGCGGGAACAACACGTGCTATATAGCACAAATTGTAGAAGACTATAAGGCACCTGTTATGCAAAAAAAGGCACTGACAGAAATTTTACACAAAATGACGAAATAGCCTATGCAGTACTGCCTGTAGTGGAAACGGAGGCCGAAATGAGCCCAAATAAAAAATCTGAGCAGACCGAGCTCTACGAGTTCACCTGAAATATTTGTCGACTTGCGAATGCTCGCCAAAGCTCACTGAAATCGCAGAAAGTGAGCAGGCGTGTACAGGAGCAGCTAGCGACTAAGCCCGGGAGGACGCAACCTGCTCTGATACCAATTGTTGGAATTAGGGTTGCAGAGAAACACACACAGCTTGGAGAAGACAAAGGAAGCTCAAGGCACACAATAGAGAGTGTGTTACTTAGTGTGCAATGTAAAGATAGATAGCCCTAGAGTGATGGGCGTATATACAATGCACGGGGGAAAAAACCTCCTAAAGAGGGAAAAAATGCCCCGATGGTCCTAGTGTGTTCACACACATCACTACCACATGTGTATGGTACAAAGGCTTGGGACTATGTCTTTTGTAGGCTTCTTGAGTTTTCTGGGTTTTGTGCAAAAAGGCCAAATTTAAAGTCCAACCTGAAAACCTCCTAACTGTTCTTGAAAAAGACCCACTCCTTTACTCTTATCAGGAGTCAGGAAACGGTGGGCTCTTTAAAGATAGCATGCCTTTTTTTATTATTTTATTTGGGGACTAACACCAAGTATAGAACCCATTCACCTGCTCTTCACCTAGTTCTGTCTGTTAGCATCTCAACACTTTCTTTGAGGCTGTCTCACTGTATCACTGTGTATGGACAAACTTGTGCATGTAGGCTTGTGTCTCTTGCGATATCACATCTTACATAGGATTTCGGCTCTAGCCCCTCTTTTTAAGGTTACCTTTCTCACCATCCTTTGTTCTCTGCTACTCATCCACATTCTTTCCTCTCTTGGGGATTGATAGATACCACATACAAAAGCTCCTTTTGCGCTCTCACTTCTCACAACCCTCTGTTCTCTACAAACTTGCCATTAAAAGGATTACTTTTTTTCTTGATACTTTCTACAATGTGCAAATAATGGTGTCCTAAATTGTTGTCTTGGAATGTGTTCAGGATACAAGTGTTCTTGGTTGGAATCTTGCCCTCATAAGCTTAGGGTACGGACAATCTTGTCCCCCGTTGCCGTTTGTGGTACAAGGACTTCCCCTTTGCATATCGTCCTCTAGTTTTCACAAAGTCCTTATTGAAGTAGATGCGGCTACAATGGCGAAAGAAGATAACCAACTCCTCATTATCTCAACACTGGATATCACGGCTTGGTTTTGACTCTATGCGTTAGCCCGACAGAACCCTATGGCTGCAATCTTATGGATACAGGAGCTCGATGCTAATCTCCATAATATTTGTGAAGGGGATACCAAGGATCACAAGGATTGGTTGGAAAGTGCACCCAATTTAATGTGTAGGTTTATGGAACAACATGGAAGGAAGCTTGGAAATGACCCCATGGTCAGACAAAGAAGGAAAATGTTGCTAAATGGTTTCTCTGAGACCATCATGTTTCCTTCTACTGCTACAAATAGCCCACTATTACCGATTGAGATGGATGAAGAAGAACAGCTCATCTCAAGCAAGGAGTTCTCCTTTACAAGTCCTTGACGAAGCCTCACAAAGAAGCCTTTTGACACATATTTAGACCCCTTCATTCTGAGTCGGTTTCTCGAGGTATATTTGGGACAACGAAACCACACACCATGGGCTTTTGGTAACTTTACTCTCTTGTCCCATATTACTGAAATTTTGCTTCTTACTCTTCTTAATGAAGGGGATAAAACAACTCTTAAAATAGGCCTCAACCAAATTCTTGAAGCTAATTCATCAAATATTGTGGAGAATACTCTTGTTGCCACACCCTTCTCCATGGCTTATTTTGACACAAAACTTTGTAATGCCCTCTTTGGTTGTGTTATTGGAGTGAAAGGGGTCATCTCTACAAGCAATGGAGACACCAATTATACTACTCAAATTTGGAATGTTCACCGCCCTTTAATAAAATGCAGCTGTGAACACATTGGGAAAGCAAAGCATTGTCGTGATAACAATGTTTTATGGTTAGATCATGCACTTTGATTGATCTTTAATCAAATCCCGCTTTGCTTCCCAAGCCCCTTTCTCCAAAAATCAACCATTGCCTTTATGTTTTGGGTAGCAAAAGAGGTTCAAGAAGCCATTAAGGCTATGTTAATCCACTTCTACTAGAGACAAAAGCTAAAAGAAGCAATTACTCACTTAGTTCTTTTTAATGAACCATCTCCTTCTTTTAATCCCAACTCAGAGGTTGATAACTTCATCAAAATGGCTATTGCATCTAACAAGGAAGTACATGACATGCAGCATCACAAGAAAGCTATGGGTGATGGAAATCGTGGAGGAAGAGGCGGAAACTTCTAGCTCTACCTCACTCATGTGATGGAATCATGCTTCACTGGTGGACTCCTCTGGAAGTAGCCGTACTCCTCAACCTACCCAAACTTATCCTATGCACTTTACTCAACGCACGGTGCCACCTCAAAAACCTAAATCTTCTTTTAACACTCGATGTCTCACTAGTGTTGAATCACTTCTCTATGACTAAAACATGTTATAAGGGATGCACATGGAAGGCGTCACCTCTCCGAGGGACAAAATGAAAGGCCTCTTTGTACCCATTCATTTTGTCAACCTTGTAATGCACATAAAAAATCTATCATCTTTTTTCAAGCATTGTTACAACCCCACTTTGGGATGAATGTTGTTTCAGTTGGTCTTTTGATCCCCCTCTCAAAGTATGATTATGTAATGCAAGAGAGGTATTCACCTCTACGGATAAACAAAACAGTTTCTGTGCGGAATTACTTGGTCATGAAAATTAGCATATGACCTCTACTTCTAGCTCGTCTCGCAATCACAAGTGATCTGTACTGCATTAGAAAGACTGCACTTGAAGCAGTATATGATAACCATAATCAGCTATCTATTTCACCAAAATTAAACTTTGTGCAATCTCAAGAACATGCCATAGCATAAAAGATGCACCACTAGGTAATGACGCATACATCTCCTGCTCTTGTGTTGTCAAATGCCAAACCATTGGCCAAATATACTCGACCAAGACTTCTACTAGAGAAAGTATTAAACCACTCACGACATAGTGTGATGTGGAGCACTACATCCTCATCTAGTAACCAACGAGAAGAAATGTCACATGTGCAAGACATATAAGCATGAGGAATGCTAGAGATAAATGTGATATCACCATCACTAACATATTGATCCTCCATTGTAGCATGTGTCAAAACCATCTCTACATCTCGCATGCATTGCTATCGTTGCCTCATATGTCAGAAGCAATGATGTCTAATGTGCCCTATTTGACCACAATGCCAACAATGCATGTATCTACATCTACGAGACTGCCGTCTCTCACGAGTCATCACTATCGACTCTAAACCGCCACACATATTTACTAGATGGGTATCAAGAAACCAAAATTTGCATATGTATCAAAAGGTGAATGGCAAGAAATCCTTGGAGAAATCTATCGGCAGAGTCTCCCTTGTAAACCAAGCAAAATCTCAACCATAAAGCGCATCAAAGAGGCCAAAGTAGAAGATCACCTCCACCACCACACACAATCATAACTATGATAAACGCATATGAAACTTGTAGCTCAACATGCTCTACCAAAAAAACCTATAGAACCTCTAAGTTGTGACTATCTAAAACATGTAAGTAGTAGACTCACGATCAAAATATCCATCAAGATTGAAAAGAGTCCATAACCTATAATCTATAGGCACAACATGCATACACATATCTCACTTCTACTAGAGTGGATAAAAGAACACTAATGTGTGTTCAAAAGTGACAAAAACCTCAAGTGAGAGCCAAACTCAATCACTATCAATGTGGGAGTAAATCTCAACCACTAGAGCATCAAAGAGTAAGCTGCAAAGACATAGAAAGCATGGCAAGAATCTAGGGAAAATGGATAGAGTTCTCCTGGTCAATGAGTAACTTAAAAAAATCACACCAAAACCCGCATGCACAAAACCTTTGAATCCAACTAGGCTATCTCTTGAGACAACTCCACATATCCATAACCTCTATAAATGTGAATAATCTGAAATACTCCAAGATAATGAACTTTGAAACACATCCTATCCATAATCCACCAAGCAACAATGGATTGGTGCACTCATCTATAGTGTTTTAGATACGTCTAATTAGTTACCTGCTAGATGCATGTGCCTTGAACTCCGATCCACGGGTTCAAACACCGATAACTTGAACTTCAACACAAGGGTCCAAATTAATTAAATGGAGCACACTTTGCCCTCTCTGCCACTCAAAAGCATCTCTCTGGCTAAAGCTAGTGGCGACAACTACCCTCTGACTAGAAATCTGGTGCAACGACCAGTGTGGTCACCACCACCTGTGCCATGCCAATCTCCTCTGTTGGGGTAAAGGCGTTGCACCTTTGCTTGGGCAAGATGTCCGGTGTCCGGCCACCCGCCCACCGTGTGTACATACCCTTATTCTTTCTATATGAAGAATAAGGAGCTCCTCACTCACACTTACTGAGGTTGCTCCACCCACATACTCTTGTGCTCCTCTCCTTCCCCGCACGCATCGCACTGCACACGCATGCATCCGTGCACACGCGCACTCACAAGTGGTATTAGAGCTACGGCTTGGCGATAGCGACGGTTACTCGACGGCAACGGAGCTTGGTGCTTCACGACATCGAATCAGAGTGATTAGGGGCTGGTGCGGCACGGATCGAGCGAGATCATCTCAGGACCCCAACGCATGCAGCCCCTCTCGGGCGTGTGAGGAATCTTAAAGGGAATCTTGGAAGTTTTGAGATCTTTGTAGGAATGAGAAAATTTGAAGGCTAGCAAGTCGAGCAAGGGGGAATTTGCAAGCAAATCGGGTGCAAACCAAGCCTTGAAGTCAAGTAGAGAGCTTGCAATCGGGCTACAACGATTAGCACTGTGGAAAGCAAAGCCAAGACATTGATTATTATTTTTTTGAGAGCTAGCACCAAGGCATTTCAAGCAGCAATTGTAATGGAGTCAAATTCAAGCCAAGAGGTGAGCAAAGGCTTGAGAAGTAACAAAGAGAAATGTCTAATAGTCTGGTGACAGCGAGAAGCAATCTAGCAGGGAGCTCATGATGTAGCAGATCCGGGCAACCAGTCAAGAGGCAGTAGAAGCTTTGCCAAGTCGACCAAAGTAAGGAGGAAATGGACAGCAGAGGAAACATTTGGGAGTGTGTGTGGTCACACACACTCACACACCCAGAGAATCTTGGAATCGGGCGTGAAAGCATAGTGCTAACAACGCTTGGAGAATTGAGCAGGAGCGCACACACTGAACCTTGGCACAAATCGCTCATCGATTTGTCAGAAACTGCAAGCTCGTAAGCGAGAGCCAATTTTGACAGAAAATTAATGTTTTTTTAAAAACCTTGACTTACACTTTTAGTGTGCAATCTCTTGTTCCAAGCCCCTCGAGCCCCCCCCCCCCCCCCCCCCCCCCCCGACTCCCCGCCCCGCTCACTCACACACATACCCGGCTTGCAATTGATGTTGGCAATAGGCCACCAAAAATTTGGACGAGCAAGAGAGCCAAGAGAGAGTGAGAGAGACAGATAGCTCTTCTCACAGCAAGGGAATGAGAGAGAGAGAGAGAGAGAGAGCAGGGTTTCGCGAGCTTCGATGAGTAATCTCGGGCATCCCTCTCATCATCAGTTTGATTTCGACGTTCTCCTTGGCATCAGAGACTCCCGTGCGGTAAGAGGCATTGACATACTCTCCGCAGTGTTTCACCTTCGACGATTCTCCAATTTTCGGCTTTGATACACACATACAACACATTCAACTCCGACGGACCATTTGGGAGCGGGTTCTCCCTTGAGCGCACTCAGCTCTTGGTAGGTGTTTCCGATCGACAAGTTTACCGATGGATGAGGTAGTGTGTGCCAGTTTCCTATAAATTTTGCTCATAGGTTGCACAATCTTTGCAGCACAGCTTATGCGGCATATGTAGTGCTCATGTATGATTGTGTGGAGCATTTTAGAGAACTTTTTGGCATGGTTTGATGCAGTTTCATGCTTTGTATGCATTATGTGGATACGGTTTGAGCTAGCCATAGCTCGTAGGTAGCACGTTCACACATGTTTTTGGACATGTATACGTCCATAGAGCCACTCAATGAACAGTGAGTTGTTTTGCCAGGCTTTTGGCAATGCTATGTATGCCATTTGTGGATCTGTTTATCGAGGCACTGAGTGTTTGTCTTGGTGCAGTTTTTTGTGAGATTTTAGAGTTTTTACTCAGTTGTCAGGGGAAACTCTACCGGATTTTTCCGAGATTCTTGCCACGGTTTATGCGTATTGTGACTCTGATGGTTTAGTGGTCAAGTTTACTCCCACTCTGGCAGTTATCAATAGTTTTGTGGCTTGCAGTTTGCGTTGAGTTTTGTCTCATTTTGCAAAGGAACTTATGTCCGCCTTCTCGCCATAAAAGTTTGTAGTGTTATGCCATCATTTAGAGTGGTCAATATATTCCCACTTTGACAATAATCGAGTGTTTACTCTCACTTTGACAGGTTTTGTCAACTTGGACACAGCTTGGTGTTCTTGTACCCACTCTCGCAGGAGTGAGGATTGCATATGCTTATGTGGCTACAGATAGACAGTCACAAGTTTCACAGGTTTTTACAATTTTTTGTAGGCAATTTCTCTTGTGGGATGCGTTTTGAGCTAGTTTACTCTCTACTTGCGTATATGGTTATGCGCTTAATGCTCGATTGAGCAAATTGTCCCAATTTATGCTTGCAGATAGCAGATTGTGGAGCTATTTTATGCATATGCGAGCATCGGTTTTGATGCGACTGGTCATGATTTTCATGATTGTGTAGTGGTCGTTATCTCCCACTTTGTTGCCAATTTGGCATGGTTCATGGTTGAGATTGTACTTGAGGTTTTGCTCAGTTTACAGGGGAGACTCTACCAGATTTCTCCCACGTTTTCTCGCCATATTTTTTGCCATTCACTTATGGCAATAGACATGGGTGACAGTGAGAGACAGCGGTCTCATTCTTGCCGATACATACGATGTTAGCATTGTGGTCACACATGACACACTAGACGTCGTTGTTTCAAACGTATGAGACAATAGCAAAGATGTATGCATGATGTAGGTACGGCTTTGATACATGTTACAGAGGCAATTCCAGTGGGAGTCTATGCTAGTGACGGTGATGTCATGCTTACCTCGAGTGTATCTCTTGTAGATATGTATATAGATAGCACACTTTCTCTACATTGGTTACTAGATAGCGATGTTGCTTTCCATGTCACACCATGATGTGAGTGGTTCATCACATTTTCTAGTGGGAGACTTGGATGTGTGCGCTTAGCCGATGATTCAATGTTTGCCATAGAGGGTGCAGGAGATGTTTGTTTGTCTTTGCCCAGGGGTGCATCATACACACTACGGCATGTGTGCTATGTTCCTTGGCTGAGAGAGAGCTTGATATCAGTGAGACAATTAGTAGACTTTGGTTGTCCAGGTACTGCTTAGAGAGAAGTCTTTCCAAATGCATTGTGGTTCATTAGTGATTGCCATAGGAGCCTGCAACGGCCTGGTATATCCTATGCATGTGTCTGAGGTTTGAGACGATATAGTCTTGATTTTGTTGCTGGCATGCTTTGAGCGAGAGACGAGGCGTGTCTTCTTCGTGGGTGAGCTCCACCATGCTTACGAGACAGAGCATTTAGTTGTGCAAGATGTGCCAGTAGACTCTGTAGAGACAAAGGTAGAGCAGCACTGCCCTAGCGAGACACATCAGGTGTTGTCAGAGTTTGTGCATGCAGAGGTAGAGCATGGATGCTCCCTAGAGACACAGATAGAGATGACATACATGAAGTTCTTTGATATGCTCATACTAGAGGCTAATGAGTTGGTGCTAGGATGCACATTTTTGCCTATGGGTGAGAGGGACATAGCTATCCCAGTGTCGACATTGACACATCCATACATGATGAGTAGTCTTGATGATGCAGTGATTGCAGATACCGCAGGGGAGGCGAGTACAGCCAGGTTTGCACATACTTCGTTAGCGTTCGGGCGTCTCATGTTTGACTTACTAGTGTCGAGGCCCGACCTAGCAGCTGCAGTGGGAGAATTTGTAGTAGGGGTTGTCAATCGTGCAATGACTGACATTAGCATGATGCATAGTGGAGTTTTGAAGACCATATAGAGTAGTCTACGAGATTTACATGTAGGCTCTAGCGTGGGTACGATACTCGCCTACCACCAGAGCCGATACGATTGCATGTAAATCAATTGAGTGAGCCACTGGGCATAGCTTGAGAGAGTCTCTCACCTAGTTTCTTGTACATACTAGTAGTTTAGCTAGTAGGTCTCACTTATCGATACATTGCCTTTAAGTGGGAGTTTGTTGGGTAAAGGCGCTGCACCTTTGCTCGAGGTCGAACGTTGAGCACCTCACTCGCACTTCTTGAGGCTGCTCCACCCACATACTCTCGTGCTCCTCCCCTTCCTCGCACGCACCACGCACGCATGCATCCGCGCACAGGCGCACTCACATCCTATGTGAAATACTTATCAGTGTTATCTCTGTCCAGCTTGCCGTTGCTTTTTCTTTTTGTGAGTTCCTGCTTTTGTATTTGGCTTCAAATTCCCGAGCCAAACAAAGCGTCGTGTCACATGTATAAGATTGGTTTTTGAATCTCATGGGTATCGAGGCAGCTAATTGAGTACTAGTATTGCCGCCCTTATTAAGCTTGTCTTTGCCTTTGTCCTCTAGAAACCTCATACATTTTCTTTTGGCTTCACAATCTTGAACCAAAAAATTGTTGGTTTCCTTAAGAACTTTGCATGTGCATAGGCCGCTAACTGGATGGTTGATATGCTTTCCATAGCAGATAGTTTGTTTGGTCGATGTGGCTGGCACTCAAGCGAGGGGGGGGGGGGGGGGGGACATGTTGACGTACAAAATCTGGAAATCCTTCTACTTCGTTCTTGTACTCCAAATGATGGCCACACATAACTCCACCAAGCCGCACCAAAAAATCCTTCAAGGCCTCTTTCAAGTTTCCTTCTAACTTCCCCAAGCGAATGAAAGAAACCCACAGTTGATACCCCTCTTTTGGGCTCCAAATCACTAAGGGAAATTGCCCACAATGTTTTAAAATACTATGGCAAGAATGGAACTTAGATCGCCGACAAGTGGTGGGGGGTGTTGTTGTTGACATGCTACATGAGAGCGTAACGCCATCGCCCAGGGGGGTCATTGTCGTCGCTATGGGAGAGCCACTATCAACACATGTTTCAACATGCACGCAGTGTGTCATAGGGATTTACAAAACTAGCAATCTGCAAGCGTTTCAAAATGATGTGTCCAGTTACTACCGATAGAAAAGGCTTCAACTTTACAACCTCACAGAGAAACGCTAGCAATGTAGCTGCACATGGTGAGTCGGCGTTTTGCCTTCATTTTCAAACGTTGCCGCTGCTGTCACTTTGTGCTTGCATTTTTAAGCATTGCAAGGGTGAAGTTCAATGGTCCACATGGCCACCCTCTTTGTCAACAGCTTCAAGACAACAACACAAATTCCTCTTTTCAACTTATGAGTGCCTTTCCTCGCCTAAGGTCATGGAGCAGAAAGTTGTGATACTATGTCAAAGTCGACGATGCGGAAGCGTATAGCAAAAGCATAGAGACCAAGGGGGGAGAGAGAGAGAGAGAGAGAGAGAGAGAGAGAGAGAGAGAGAGAGAGAGTCTCCTAAACCAATCAACCTTGGCAATGAATAAATAATTCAATGTACAATGGGGGCAAGGGGTCACATATATACCCACCTCAGTAAATTGCTCTACCCAGACTTTCATAAAGAAGTAAAATAAATACCTAAAAGCCAAAACAAATAATGGGATCACATTCGGCAGCTCACTTGAGATGCCAAAAATCTAACATTTAGGCCGCACAACGGCATCTACATGGGCACCATCGCTGCCCTATGGCCCTAGGTTCATACGATTTCTCAAAATTAGAGAGCACCCTATGGATCTAGGGCCATAGGGTGCCAATGTAGAAGCTCTAGAGGGGCATTTAGACCACTCAAGAGTACCTACATGGGCACCATGGCCGCCCTATGGTCATAGGGCCATAGGATCTCTCACTAGATTAGAGGGCACCCTATAGCCATAGGATCTCACGCTATAATAAATGGCACCCTATGGTCCTAGTGCCATAGGGTGCCAATGTAGAAGCTCTATAAGGGCATTTAGGCCACTCAAGGGAACCTACATGGGCATCATGGCCACCCTATGGCTATAGGGCCATAGGTTCTCTCACCATAAGGCCCTAGGCCATATGGTGTGAATGTAAAAGGCCTAGAGTGACATTTACCCATAAGGTAGAGGGCGCCTTATTGTAGAGCACGAAGCAAAAGCGAATTATGTCTCTCGCAAACATATCAAGGAGAGCGAGCAGATGAGAGAGAGAGAGAGAGAGAGAGAGAGAGAGAGAGAGAGAGAGAGAGAGAGAGAGAGAGAGAGGATAAGGGAGATAAGGTGCACAACAGTAGCAAAAAGTAAAGAGGATTAATTTATCATTAAGTTTTCTTAGGCCTTTATAGGCTTTACATATGTTCACATACTCTTAGCCGTCCAAGTATGGGTTGACCCTAACAATCGCCCCCTTCAGCCAAACTTGGCATCATCATCATCATACGCCCCCTTGATTTAAGTCTTACACTCCCATGACACCATGAGTTTTTGGTATGCTCGCCAACCGTGAGTTTTAGGTTTTGTCACAAGCTGGCACTACTTCTGAGCTACCATCATGCGGGGGTTTTGGTTTACGCCCAAATCTCGGGTTTAGGTTTACCCATTAACCTCATGAGAGTGGGTTACAATACAAGTTGGGGCATTTCATAATCCATGAGGGAAGGTCTTACCACCGACGTTATTGTACTCGCCAAGGTAGTGTCTACTCCTTTTACAATGGAATCTCATTGAGAGACATCTAGACAAAAATAAATAAAAATTCATCATAATCGTGGGGACAACTGCTAGGGTGTTATCCAAACCATTTGGCAAACAATGTATACATCATTCTCAAATGTGCATAAAAGTGTGAACCTCCTCTTAACATAAAATAAGGCTATTAAGATTTTGATAATAATAAATAAAGTTCAATAAAACCAAAAACCAATTCTGTTGTTGTCGTCAGCCATGACATCATTGCGCTCGTTACTATGTCTACCATTGGCCTCAATGCGGCTCGACCCCCACCACAAGCTCCATCTCTACCACGCACAGCTTCCAGCCACTGGACCTTACTCTTATCTGCACATATGCCTCTAGCTTGGGCACCACCCATACTGCCAAAGCCAAACAGATCAGCACCAAGACAAATTTTCCAACTAAACCAACTTCCAAGTTGACAGCAAGGATATCACGCAATGGAGCTGTCGAATTCTTTGTAGAGGTGGCACTTGCGACTGCCACTGCTGGTGCTGCAAATGAGGGTGCTGCCCTTAGTAGATGGATCGTACAATCATGTTGCACTGCATAACTTTCAAGGGTGCTCTCGATCCTCTATAAGGACAACACTTTTGTAGATAAGGCGCTACGGATCAGTGGCAACACTCGATCCTTCCTCAAGAAAGGGACCAACTGAGGGCTTTGCACCCCTCTTTGCTCGCACTTTCTGTTCGTAGTTGAGCCTGTTAGTTTGCACTACTGTTGTCCAGCTCTTAGAAGCAGAAGAAACAACTAACACTCCTGTTAGTTTGCACTATTGTTGTCCAGCTCTTAGAAGCAGAAGAAACAACTAATACTCTTGCTCTCAACATTAATACTAGCTAGCTCTGATACCACCTGTAGAGCACGAAGCGGGAGAAAATTGCTTCTCTCACACACATATCAAGGAGAGCGAACATATGAGAGAGAGAGAGAGAGAGAGAGAGAGAGAGAGAGAGAGAGAGAGAGAGAGAGAGAGAGAGAGAGAGAGAGAGGATAAGGGAGATAAGGTGCACAACAGTAGCAAAAAGTAAAGAGGGTGATCATTTTTTTTTGTCCTTTATAGGCCTTACAATATGTTCACACACGCTTGGTCGTCCAAGTATGAGATGACCCTAACACGTATGGCCCTAGGGACATAGGGTGACAACGTAGAAGCTCTAGAGGGGCGTTTAGGCCACTCAAGGGCACCTACATGGGCTCCATGGCCTCCATATGGCTCTAGGACTATAGGATCTCTCACTAGATTAAAGAGCATCCTATGGCTGTAGTGCCAATGTAGAAGTTCTATAGGGGCATTCCACTCAAGGGCACCGACCTAGGCACCATGGCCGCCCCATGGCCCTAAGGCCATAGGATCCCTTAATAGATTATAGGTCACCTTGTGGCCCTAGGGCCATAGGGTGCCAATATAGAAGCTCTACGAGGGCATGTAGGCAATGGCCTTGGGACTATTAAAATATTTTTGCAAAGGTTCCTGCATAAAGGTCCTAGAGGGCACCTTTGTTGCCCTATGGCCCTCAAGCCATAGGGTTCTTCGTTAACATAGAGGAACCCTATGGATCTCGGGTCATAGGGTTCCTCAATAACTTAGAGGGCACTCTTTGGCCCTAGGTCCATAGGGTGCCAACATGAAGGTTCTACAAGGGCACATAGGCCACCTAATGTCCTTGGGACTATTAGGTTCTCTTTGCACCCTATGGCCATAGGGTGCCAATGTAGAAGCTCTAGAGAGGCAGTTTTTGGCCACTCAAGGGCATGTATATGGGGACCATGGCCACCCTATGGTCCTATGGCCCTAAGGCCATAGGATCTCTCTTTAGATTAGAGGACACCTTGTGGCCCTAGAGCCATAGGGTGCCAGTGTAAAAGCGCTAGAGGGGCATTTTGGCCACTCAAGGGCACCTACATGAGCACCATGGCCACCCTATGCTAGAACCATAGGATCCCTTAATAGATTAGAGGGAACCATGTGGCCATAGGGTGCCAATTCAGAATCTCTATGAGGGCACCTAGACCACCCAATTGCCTTAGGACTATTAGGTTCTTGTTGCGAAAGTTTCTACATAAAGGTCCTAGTGGGCACCTTGGTTGCCCTATAGCCCTAGGGAAACCAAGGTCCTAGGGTAAAGGGGCCAATAAAAAACCACCCCCCAAAGAAAGGACAATGACACCCCCAATAATAAGACAAAGTTGAACCAACTTTGTGCAATTCAAAAGAATGCTCAACGTTCATTTTATTTGAAATGCAAACTTTTCATTGGGCAATGGATGACTTTAATCCTTGTTGGCACCCATGTCTTTCTTTTGGGGTTGGTGTGTCTTCTTTTTCACACCCATTTTTGTTACACAGGAATGCATAATGGATTAATAACTTTTGGCTCCGATCGTCAAAAAAGTTGAGATCAATTTTTTCGTAAAGCTCTCGACGAAGCGAATCAAATGAGCTATTGATTGGTTATAATTGGGCTCGGAGATCGGAGATCTAGGCTCCCTCTCTTAGGTGGCCTTAAGTTGGGGGTTTTACCCTAGAGTGCACCTTGGTTTCCCTATGGCCCTAGGGATGAAGGGTTCCTCAATAACATAGAGGGTACACTTTGGCCCCATAGGGAACCAGCATAAAGCTTATACAAGGGCACATAGGCCACCCAATGGCCTTGGGACTATTAGGTTCTCTTTGCACCCTACATTGACACTCTATCAAGAAACCCTTTTCTTATGGCCGCAAGTCCATTGAAAGGCATATTTTAGAATCTCATAGAGTCTTAAAGATACCTACAAACAACACCTATGACCCTTAGGTCATAGGGTAAAATGTGGGTTTCTTCTACAAACCTATTTTAACACCCTTGCCTAAAAAAATATAGAGGAAACCTTATGGCCCTTAGGCCTTAGGGTGCCAATATATAGGTACATAAGAACAAGCCTACAATCTCTTGGGGTCAAAACAAAGCATGTTATGGTTATAAAAATTATATAGAAGGCACCCTATGGTTTCATGGCAAAAGGGTGTCAATATGGAGGTTCTAGAAGGCCACCTAGTCCACCCATTACCCTTTTGAGGCCATTAAATACTCTTCATATGTAGTACAATATTCTCTTAAAGGGCACCTTGGCCACCCTATGGCCTTACGACTCTAACTAACATAGAAGGCACTCTTTGGCCTTAGGATCTACGTAGTGTTAAGTAAACAGGCAAAAGAGTTGTTGTGAAATCAGTAAAATATAACATATGGCCCAAAGGCTACAAATTAATTCTTTTTATGTATAATATACTCCATGCATGCCCTATGGATTTAGATCCATAGGGTGGCACATGCAAAAAGTATCCTACAATCTTGAGCGTATAGAGTTCTCGCCTACAAAAAACCCTATCCCTATGGTCCTAAGGCCAAAGAGAGGCATATTTTAGGTTCCCATAGAGTCTTAAAGATACCTACAGAAAGCACCATATGGCCCTTAGGGCATAGGATAAGAAGTGGTTTTCTTAGACCTATTATCAACACCCTTTGTCCTAACAAGCATGGAGGGAGTTATATGGCCCTACGACCATAGGGTACCAGTTTAGAGATGCATAAAAATGACCTTACATTACCTTGGGCTCAAAACAGACCACATTATGGTCATAGGATCATGTATAGGGCACACTATTGTTGCACAACCAAAGGGTGTCAATATAGAGGTTTTGCAATAGGACCTAAGGCACCAAATGCCCTTGGGCTCAAAACAAAGCACATATTTTTCATATGGTCATATTGAGGATACGCTATGGTTCTATGATAAAATTGTGCCAATATAGAGGCTCTACATGGGTACGTTGGTCACCCTATAGCCCTAGGGCCATAGGATTCCTAACTAACATAGAGGGCACCCTTTGGCCTGAGGACGTACGTAATGTTAATTAAATGGGCCAAGGAGTTAGTGTCAATCCATCTGAATGCATCTTGCTACTACCCAAAGGCTATATGTTGCTTCTAGATTTTCTATAAGTTACTCCATGCATACCCATACGGCCTTATGGAAATAGGGTGGCACATGTATAAAGTACCCTATGGTCCTTATGCTATAGAGTTCTCTTTGTTTTGATACCTATATAAACCCTATTTTAATAGCCCTAAGTCCATAGAGAGGCATATTTCACGCTCTCACAGATTCTTAAAGATAACAAACTTATTATCAATATCTCAACCATGAGATGTTGAGTGCCTCTTATTTTGACGGAAATAACATATTGTGAATTCCTAGACGAGAAGTATACGCAAAACATTTGTGAAAGAAGAAGGTTAAACGCTCTTTTTTCTTCTAGTCAACAAGTAGAGCAAAAAGAAAGCTGGCACATGAGATGTTGAGTGACTCTTACTTTGAAGAGAAGATAATGGAAAAGTGAATTTCTAGATGAGAAGTACATGCAAAATAATTGTGAAAGAAGAAGGTTAAACATTAAAGAAAATCCAAGTGGCAACATGAGGTGGAAGTAAAAGAGATAAAAAGGGCACCACTTGGTCAAAGCCTACAAAAACCCGATAAGAGATAGAGACAGAGGAGACTATGATGTAGGAAGCTTCACATAGGTCTCACAAATGGAACAAATCCCATGTGCTACTTCTATCTCAAATGAAAATTTTGTATTGATGTCTTTAACAGAAATTAGAATGGCAAACCTATGCTATGTTGATACAAGTGGAGTGGAACCCACATACTTAAGATGAGATAGCCAAGATAAACTTTATTCTAAAGAAACATAAGGGGATTGAGGAGTTACCGTGGTAAAGATGCTTGAGGAGTTGGCCAATAAATGCATATTTGCACCCACACAAGTAGGGAAAACCTCTTTAGGACTTCATGCACATCTAGTTGCAGCTAATAGTTGCAGCTAAAGATGAAGTTGAAACACTTAGAGCCAAGGTAAATGAGATAGGTGCACCTTTCTCTCTCTCGGGGGATACAATTCCAACTAAATAAGGGGTGTTGTTCAAAATTTTTAAAGAATTTTGAGGATTACACTTATTAACATGGTTTTTTATTGCATCTTGGGAAAAACTTGAAAGTTTCTTAGGATAGAGTAATTAATTACCCCATAGCATGTAAGTATAGGGGTTTTCTAATACCTTTTCAATGCACATGATATAGATGATTTCCTATAGTTGGATTGCATGAGCTGTCTCTGTTAAAACTAACCTAATTGCCTAGATCTACAAGAAGAAAATTGGGCAAGAATATTACCTTAGGTGGAGGCCAAACTTGCAATGGTTGAGTAGAAAATGCACAAAACTATTGACATGAGTGTTGACTAGCACCACTAAAGGTAGGAAAGAAGATGTTGAGAATGCAATTGAGGAATAGCTATGGTCTGAAGAAAATGATGAATTTTAAAAAATGACCTAGAAGCATCAATGGAAATAGAGACCAAGTTTTCTCCTTAGCACAATCGATGGTAGCTTGACTGCTACAAGTAGATCTAGAGCTCATCAATGAGCTCCATGTCAATCCAAAAGTTGCAGATGTAAGCGGCATAAGATAGTGTAGATCTTATAGTGCAAACAATAAAAACCCCCAACAAAAATCCATCACACTTTTTGGAAGTAGCTAGATACAAAGGTGCAAGACATAGATTAGGTAATGCTTCTGTAAGCATGAAAGAGCCCAAAGAATCAAACACAACAACTAAATGAAGACTTAAAGAAGGAATTGGAGGCACATCAAACAAAAGTAGATGATCTAGGAAATAACACAAGGGACAACTGCGGTTTAGGGTGACCTATGTTCCCCCATGGGATTGAGATTGATCTTAAAGGAGAAACTATGGGGGGGAAAATGGCTACTCACAATCCTGTGAAGACCTTCTAACTCTCAAATTGAACCTAGTAGACAAAGCCCCCATAAATATCCCTTATAAGGTCCTACAGTTTCTAGATAAAGCCTTCACGTGGGACTCTAAGAGAAGTTATCCACTTGCCTAAATTGAAGAGGTGCTATGCTACATTGGTGATCTTCCTCAACAATAACTGGATTCTAAACTGGAACCCTAACATTGGAGATACAGATTCTTAACGTGTTGAACCTAATCAAACCTATGTATTTGCATGCACAAGGTTGTTTGACCAATGCAAGGTCACTCCAGATAGGTTTGGAGATGGTGTACTAGAGCACTATTGACACATTGGTGCACTATTGACTCTTTTGAGGCATGGAGTGCTTGAAAGCACACACTGCTAGAAGAAGACACAAAGAGCAGTGGCTAGTTCATAAGAGGATATGACTAAAAGAGTGCAAATTCCAACAATACTTATTAAGGACATGTAGGAGAAATGTAGAAAGTACAAGAATGACAATCTATAACCCATTGCATGGATCATGAGGCCACCTTGAACACCTTACATGCCATACAAATATAGGGGGTATCCAAGAGAGTGAGGTGGGCCAACATATTAACAACAACCCCTTGACCATATTACATGCCATGTACAAGTGTAGGGGATAGCCAAGAGGGTAAGGTGGGCTAATAGCTCGACAATGGCCCCCTTAGCCACCTAAAGTCAAGGAAGATGAACCTCCTATAGAGACCTTAGCAATGGCCCCCTTAGGAGCCCCTTAGCCACCTAAAGAGAAAGAAAATAAGCTTCCTAAGCAGACTTCTAGATGTTGAATGCTATGCAATGATGGAACACAATACAATAGGGGGGAGTTCTTTGGTGACAAGATGTACATAAGCCATTGAGGTCCTTGAAGCTATGCGACAGCAAGTGGAGACCTCAATTTTTGCCATGTAATATTTAATCAACAATTAATCTATGTGAAGGAAATTTCCCATTATATTGTAACATTTTTGCACTAGAAGCCTAGTTATGTGGTGCAGGATGGTCACCACCTCAAAATTACATAATGTAACTCGTTATTTGGAGATTGGTCACTTTTCTATGCATGTATAAAAACAAAAAACACAATAGGTTAAATGTTCTGTCTTGTCATTTCAAGGTGCTAGCTTTGAGAGAGGAGATGTGTGCACGTGAGGTGGAGCTTCCCACCATTCACTCTCATACCAAGAAAGCTTTTGTATACATGCCTCCTTCAAGCCATTCATGCTTAAGAGATGGTGATTTCAATAAAAGAGTTCACATTTCTCTTTTTGGCTATCCTCCATCCTCTACTTTCTTCAAACTACAAGAATGCATACTTAATTTGCTTGGTCTTGTGCTGAAAATTATTAATCCTTTGTGCTTATTACTTAACTCATTTTTAATTTTTTGCTCTTGGTGTAGAATCTAAAGAGGTTCATTCTCTGTGGAACACTTATTCTTTGAGTGCAAGATCCTAGATACTATGAACTAGCTTTGTTAGGGACAAAAGGTAGGCTTAACCTTGAAGTGTACACAATAAAAAACTCCATCAAAGCTAGGCCAAGAGAGATGCAAGAGAGAGGCAATTTGACAATTCAAGAGTCTCAGTTAAGGTGTTGACAATGGAGGCTTGGATACTAGCTGATGATGATTGTAAAAGTTGGACCTCATTGCCAATCTTCTTTGGAAAAAATCACACAATCTAAATCCATAATCCTTGGGTATTTTATCTTGAACAATATCATCTTATAATTATTTTTGAATATTTAAAAAATTATAGCCATCTCGGTTGGAAATATAAAAATTTACGTAATTTTAGGTTTCCAAAAATGAAGTTCTAAATTTGGGGATTGAAGTTACTCTGTGAAGATTTCTTTCTTTGTTAAAAATTCCATTTGAATGTCACCTTAGGCCCAAGAATTGCTAACGTATATTTTATGCTCACATAAATTTAAATTTCACACATTCATCAATGAAAATGAACATTTTATCTACAAAATTGTGAAAATAAATTGTTATTGAAAAGAAATTAAAGTTACTCTCTCTCTCTCTCTCCTGACCACCTACCCCCCCCCCCCCCCCCCCCCGGCCTAAAGAGTCTTCCCTTGTCCTTCTCTTTTGATCTCATTATTTTATGATTGGATACCCCAAAGCAAAGAGCACCTTTGAATATGTGGAATTTCATTTAAAAACTTATGCAAATGCCTCGTGCTCTATTTACGAAGGTTCCTCTTTGAGTGGATTTTCATGTTGTATACAACATAAAGAAGTGAAAGACGATAACCGATGGTGTTTAGGAACCAGAAGCACTTCATTCTTGATCTCCATATTTTATGTGGGTGGAAGGTGTACACTAATAAATAGTGTAGTTTATTTTAGTTCTCAAAGGGACTATTGAAGGTTCCTCTTTGAGTGGCTTTTCATGTTGTATACAACATAGAGAAGTGAAAGGAAGAAGATAATTGATGGTGTTTAGGAACTAGAAACACTTCATGCTTGATCTCCATATTTTATGTGGGTGTAAGGTGTACACTAATAAATAGTATAGTTTATTGGGAAAATCATGAAACCAAAAGATTAGTGAAGAACATGTTAATGAACCTGGGGTATCAAGGGCATGGGGGCAAGTCGTTAGGAGTGGCTCCCTAGATAGTTGATGTAAGTTTGGTCTCTGGATGGTGCCATAGCTCGGCACAAGCATGGCAAGTTCTTGTAATTTTTTGAGATGATGAATATAATTCACTCACAATTGTAAGTTTTGCAAAAATAAAATAAAATAGTGTAGTTTATTTAAGTTCTCAAAGGGACTTTTCCTTTTGCCGAAATGCACTTACACTCTTGGTCTATGGTCTAGAGAGTTTGAACTAAATCAAACACACCCCAAATAGTGTGGTTTATGAGAACTAAGGATCCAAACTCCAATGTAAAGTGGATGACTTCATGTCCATTGACCCCTCGATTTCATAAGGGCACGCTCACAATTGTGGAGACAAGATACTTGGCAAGAGGGTTTTAGAAGTGTGAGAGGATCACCATAATCCCCAAGAAAGATGAAGCTCTCAATAGTGCATGGTGGATCTTGGGTTACTTTTGAGATTCTTTGCATGTTGTCTTTTGTGTCAACAACAACTTTGTAGAGCAAAAAAGATAATGACTTCTAGCTTCGAAGTCAAAACTTTCGTACCCTTTCCTTTATAAATATAAATATATATATATATATGTGAGTCATGTAAAGGATTGCTAAAAAGGCAAGAGCTCTTTCTCTTTCTCTCTCTCTCTCTCTCTCTCTCTCTCCCCTTTTTCTCCTTTTATGTTAACAAAAAGCTTGCATTTTTTTTTATTGAGAAAGCTTTGATTTTTTCAATCCCATAGAAGGACAAGGGATGCTATTCCAACGGAATGGGTTCTCTTGAGGCCTGAAGTGACTTGTGGATGCATATGCGAGTCTCACACATTGTCTCACAAATAGTTTCCCATATGCCTTCCAAAGCACTCACTGGTGAATAAGCATTTCTTTGACAAGTTCCAAACTAAAAGAGGACTTTTATTATATCTTGTAAGAAATGGGTGCTCTTATGTAAGGAACCAACTTGTACACATTAGCCTACCACATTGAATTCCCAAACCTTTTGTGGTAGTTTTTTGTAATTGCGCTCTTTTTATAATATAAATCTGCTCTCGCTCTTTATGAAAAAAAAAAAGCCCAAAAAATTTACCATAGTGCATTTAGTTCACAACAAATTCATTAAATTGGTTCAAGACAAACATGATGAAGGGGCAATTGAATGGTATTAATTAAGCATGGTAGTGGTTAAAATGAGGAAAATGAATGGTATAAAGCCAACAAGTCAAGAAGCCAACAATGTAACCACAATATATCAAAGAGAGTTTTAAGTAGGAAGAAGCCTTGCCTTTTGTATTTTTTCAAGAGATGCAAAAGTCATTCAAGTCCTTGTCTAGCAAAGTGTGATGTGACCTTTCTTGGCATGCTTGCAACAACAAAATACTAAAATAGTGCTATTTGTAATGGTACTTTTGCATAGTGGGAAGAAAAAAATCTTGAGTTTGAAGCTTTATGGTAGCATATAGAAAAAGTGTTTTACAAAGGATATGATGGTTGTTGCAGGATTGAAAGTGAATAGTGGCAACTGATTAAGAGAAAATGTATAAGAATATTTGCAGTCCTATCTCCACACTTGAGAACATGAAAGGAGACCAAGTCAAATTTTGATAAGATGGGTGTCAGACAAATGAGGACTCTTAAAGTAGTGTTTTGCTAGTTCTCTTTCTTTCCATTAAAAAAAAGTATAAAATTACAACACACACACCCAACCCCCACCCCCACTCTTAAGGTGAGGTGAGTCTTCCCGCTCCGATAATTCTTAAGAAAAAAAAACTATTAAAGTTAGTTTTATATCTAGTGTTTGCAAAAAATTGGTGTCTTTTGTATTTTGAACTGGTTAGAATTGCAAAGTCTTGGCTAGATTTTGAGCTTACTAGTTGCAAACCAGCAAAATTTCACAAGTTTTAGTGTAAATATCAAATTTTTAAAATGAGTTTTAGTGTAAATATTGACAAATGCTTCAAATTTTGACTTTTTTTTGTGTGCAATTCTCACTCAATTGAGTGAGTTGAAATAAAAGTGGAAAGGGTTTTAAAAGTTCTCTTATTCTCTTTGTTAAAAAAAAAAAGGTTTTTGGCAAGTGCTATTTATATCGAATCAAGTCCATGGTTGATGAGAGGTAACTTGGTACGACGCGTCCAAAATTTCTTATTATTCACTCTTCAAAGGACATCGATGTGATTTTGGTGAACGATTATAGACTCGTCAAAGGTGCCAATGAATATCTAAGAATCACATGCTCTTCATTAAAGCAATAAGAAAATATGGTGAAAAGTTTATTTGAAACTGAGTGGGGTGCAAGGAAAGGAAGAAGAGCTTAGTGAAGGAAGTAGTGGGGAGTCTCAAAAAGCCTAATGCCTCATCACCAAGCTGGCAAGCTCCCATATCTCCATGCCTAAATGAAGTGGAAACACCAAAAGAGTGTCATAAGAATATGCACCTTTGTCCTTTTCCTTGTAGTGACAAGAAGAAAGTTGGGCTTTTACAAGGGATATACTTATCAATCTACTCCATTAAAAAAATAGCTTTTTATGTACTTGGGTTAAAGTTTGGGAAATTGGCATGAATGAACAATGCAAGGTGGTACAAAACTTTAGCGTGAGGGTCAAAAGGGTCCTTTTTTTTGGGGAGCTTATCATGGGTGAAAAAGGAACACACACTTTCTTGTAACAACAAGATTGCTCGAACAATGGATTCCCAAGGCCCTTTTTCACCACAAATCTTGACATCACCCTTTCAAGCCCATAAGCCCACATTTAGAAGCAATAAGGTGACAAAAATCAATCTTATAGCTCTCAAGAAGCCTTTGTCAACCTGACTTGGCATATGCTCCCTTTGGAGTTGTTTGTGGAAAAATCTTCTCGCATAGCTATTTTGGCGATTCTATTTTTTTTTAATCGACTAAGAGTAACTAGTGCAACAAGCATAACTAGAAAGAGTGCTTTGTTCAAAGATGGGAATTAGAGTAGACTAGTTACTCTACCTGTATGGTCCAAAGCTTTCATTGGTGATTTCTCTTTCTTCTATGTTTTCGCATCACACTCACAGTCTAGCAAACAAAATGTTTTGTTTGACTCAAATAACTCTTATTGATATCGCAAAAAACAAGCTATACAACACTTGGAGGTCAACACCTTGCTATCTCAGGTTTTTGATGACCTGTTTGGTAACAAAGAAGTTGAAACTTCAATAGACAACAATGACCTTTTTTTGATGACGTGCTTGGCAACAAATGAGATGAAACTTCAATAGACAACGACGGCAAGCTACGAGCATAAAGTATCTTTTCTTTTAGTTTTGGTGAAAGAGTCCATTTTATTAGCTAAGATTCCTTCATGGCTAGTCCGATCTTTCTTTGCCAGATCACATAGTCTACCAAACGAAGCTGTAATTGCATTTTTACTTTTGAAATTGCTTGTTTTCAAATCACCTTATGCATAAATCCTTCTTGAACCATTCAACTGTTGTTGCCACTTCAACCAATCCAACGCTACACTATGACAAGGTGAGCAAGAGCATTTCCTCGCTTATGCTAGTATATGGTATGCCATCCTTCTGTTTGGGTGAGAATTCTTGTACCACTACCCATCCCAACACCTCACGACCCATCCCAACACCTTGTCATACCAAAAATTGTAGAAAGACTACTTTTTCCAACTTTTGTGATTCATATCACTTTTCAAAACCTTGAAATCATAAACATGTACATAAATGACACACATCCTTGATGACATATTAACATATGGTAGTGTTTTCCACTTGAACGAAGGAAATTGCACTTAGATCCAACCAAACAATGGCCACCCTCATTCCTTCAGAAATAATGAACGTCCACACACTTTATGAACATGAAACACAACCTATCCTTGGAGCTCTAGATCTTGCAAGAGGAAGCGAATGTGCAACCATGTCGCCAAATTTCATTTGCTATACAAGATGTGTCAAGCGTTTCATATGTTGTTTTTCCTTACAGGTGTGAACGAGAAGGCTGTGGAAAGATGGGAGAGTGCTTAGTGACTCTACCTAGTCTAAATGGAGCCTACCTGAATCCAAGATGGAGACGTTTAAGTTTACAATTTCGTCATACAACATTGTGAAAGACTAGCATTTGTAATGTTTCGAACATTTCAAACTTTACATAAGATCGAAAGCTTCTATCGAAGTAAAATAAGACATTTCAACGCATATGAAGAACAAATCAAACAAATTTTTAATCAAACTCGAGTATATCACAAAAGGGTAACACAATTGATGAAGAATTTTTCACGAGTTACAAATTTTCCAATGGGATTTTTGTCTTGTTTTGTTCAGAAATCTAGAAGTTTTCAAATTTACTAGAGAAAATTTTGACCATGGCACTTCTACAATACAAATTTTTGATACACATATGAAACAAAGCTTCAAAGGTTTTTATCAAAACACAAAAAGTTATCACAACTAGTATGCAGGCGTTGTCTCTGGTGATGATCCCTCTCTCTCTCTCTCTCTCTCTCTCTCACAATCTCATTGTTCCACACAAGGCACATTGAGCTAAAGAGTCGGATGCAAGAGAGAGAGACACACGTGACAAGAGAAAACCAAAATTCCTTGCCCCTTTGTATATAGATTGCCAAAGATAAAGTGATCGCATTGATTTCTTCATTAAAATTAAGGGGACCCCCCCCCCCCCCCCCCCCCCCCCCCCCCCAAAAAAAAAAAAACCCCCAAAATCTTCTTTCCCTTTACCATGTGGTTGGAAAAGGGTCAAGGGATAAGGAAAAAGACTCACCTAAAAGCTTGACTTTATGACTTTGGTTGTTATTACCGGAGGGCATTAAAACAACCAAAACCCATTTGAGTCTCGAAAGTCTTGTGCAAACTTTGAAGTTGGGAAAAATCAAAGGAGGGGTTGAGAAGTTGAGAGAGCCTTGAATTGGGGTATGTTGACCTTCTAATGTGAAAAGGTTGCTAATAATAAGGAAGGGGTAGATAGGGAGGCAAGCCTCCTTTAAGTCTAAAAGTCACACCTCTCTCTCACAATCACCCCCCTCAAAACTCCTTCATGATAAGAGTGGATTCACATGCAAGAAGGTAGGGTAGCTCAACAATGTTGGAGACAAGTTCCAACCTATAGAAAATGAGTGCCAAGATTAGGAAAAAAAAAAGTGTAGAGATGGGAGTTCCCTAACTTTTTTTCTTTCGGCAAAGTTTAAAATTGAAGCGAGGGTTAGGCTCGTGTCACAAAAGGGCGATGGACATATCCTACGTGGTGCAGAGTGATCGGCGACCATTTTGAGCAGAAAAATTTGTGTCCTCCATTGAAATCACACAAGGCGGCCACACTTCCAAAAAATTATGACGAAAAGCTTGATGCTGATTGGCTCCTCTGCAAGATGGGCGAGGGTGGGCAACTCAGACCCCTCGGACACCAAACCCATCAGCGCGATCGTCGCCCTGGCTTCCACCTTACCAAGCAAGAGGATTGTCCACCGTCCTATGTGACAGGCGACGTGCAAGGCGAAAGAGGAGATTAGTCCAACTCAATAGCGTATATGGGTGTTCGGATGTATCTGATAGAGGCCTTAGCTATCGTTAGGTAGCATAGTCAACTCCATTTAGCCCTAATGCCTCCTCCTCCAAGAACAAAACTTACTCGATGTGTGCATATACGCAAACACACGTCTCTCTCCGGGTACACTTCCTTGAAGTATCTTCTCAAGTTCTCACGAGAGATGATAGCATTTCAATCTCTCTCTCTCTCTTCAAATGCATTTTGAGGGAGAAGGCCAGTCTGTGCAGTGTGAGGTCTGTTCAAGTTGACAAACTCGCCCTTCTTTTTCTCTCGCTCCCGTCACGCCTTTCAAGTTTGCTACGACTTTGGTCGCCCTCGGGTGGGCTCCAGCGTCCGCTTAAACGAGCACACGCGCACAACGCGGTCTCCCACTCCGCTCCCCCCCCCCCCCCCCCCCCCCCCCCCCCCCCCCCCACACACACAACACATCACATACTGCGTCCCGCTGCGTCTCTCCTCGCGGCGCGATCAAGGAGAAGCTCTTGGGGAGAGACTCCCGCGCAAAGAAACACGCCCACGCTCGAGGTATTTTCCTGCTTTCCTCCTTGCGCGACACACTCTCTCTCTCTCTCTCTCTCTCTCTCTCTCTCTCTCTCTCACACACACACACACACACACACACACACACACACACACACACACTCTCCGACGCGCGCGCACACCAGCACGATATCAGAAAGCTGATGGTAGATGATGACGATTCCACTCTTCCACTTACTTCTTGAGTGCCGATCCCGCACAGTTTCTGCTTTGTGCCCAAGTATCACACGCAAGGCGTACCGTTTCTTGCCTCTGCTCTCTCGCTCGATGCAGTAGCCCTCCCTCTCTTTGCAGCTAGCAGGGAAGGCTTCTGTCTCCACGATGTGCAATGGGGAATGTGGTGGGCTGCTTTGTCCCGGCTGCACATGATCGTGACCAAGGACCTGCCCCCTTTGTGAATTCAGCGCTTGATGAAGGCCTTGGGCACTCTTTCTGCTATGTGCGACCTTCTTCAGAGGCAATTAACCTTTCCCCTTCTCACTCGGACAGGTATGCTTCTGAGCTCCACAGCTCCTCTTTTCGATCTCACAGAACGGCAAGCGAATCAGTAGCTTTCAGGACAATATCTGGTGCATCTGTAAGTGCCAATACCTCCACCCCCCACACAATACTCAGTCACGAACAACTTCACTCCTTTGCAAATGTTCCGGATGATCGGCATGCTGCGTTTGAAAGCTCTGGCTCCTTTGTGTCGATACCTCTCCAACCTGTTCCAAGAGGGGTCACTTTCTCAGGCCCCATTTCCTCTACCTTCTCGGGGCCTATGTCTGCCCCACTTGAGCGTGTTTTCAGGTCGGGCCCACTCGAGCTCAGCCACATGTCAGGTCCCATTGATCTGGACCATACCCATTTCTCAGCTCCTTTGGCAGGGCCATACAATTCCAAGCGCTTACAAAGAAGACGGAATCTCTCTCGCCTTTTTAATGCATTTGGAAAGCCTGTAAAAGGGGCTCTTTCTAAGACTATCACTTCAACACTAGCTCGGACCCACAGATCCCTTGTTGTCCCTGTTCGACAATTTGTGTGGCGACGTGTTCGAAATGGAGGCAAAGAAGCTGCTATTATATATGACTCTGGCTCTGAGCTTAGGTATGCTTCCTCAGAAGCTGATCCTTTAGACAATCACAACCTTCAGTGGGCGCAAGGCAAGGCGGGGGAGGACAGAGTCCACGTTGTTGTGTCAGAAGATCATGGTTGGCTGTTTGTTGGCATTTATGACGGTTTTAATGGGCCGGATGCCCCTGACTTTCTCATGAGGAATCTTTATACAGCAGTGTATAGAGAGCTACAAGGGCTCTTGTGGGATGCAAAAGGTGATTCTGAGCAAGGTAAGCTATCAGATGATCATGATGAGGATGGGCATCATGTGATCCAGAGATTGGAGAATGGTGGCTTGAATACACATTCAGTTAAGAATGTCTCTCCTAGTAGGGATACCAGTATCTGCTCTAATCAGGGCAATCTTACGCGCTCGCGTACCTTGAAGGAGTATTTAGAGAGTACAGATTCAGATGTTGAAGATTCGACATGTGATTCTGGTATGAAGCATGAAGGCCGTTCCTTGTCTATGCCACTTCTGAGTAGAGAAGTTGTATCCTGTTCTCGCAACCCTGACAATGGAGAACAGAGCCAAGCTGTTAATATTACCAATGAAAGGGCAAATGATTCTGCAGGTGATGCAGAGGATGGCCCTGGAAATGGGGCGGTGAAATTCAGTGACAATGTAGGAGCCTCAAATTATCATGTCTTGGAGACAACTCCCAGTACTTTGACTGGCAGGAGATTTCCATTGCCCAGCTTGGGACATAAACAGATGAAAAAGAAAGAAAGTCACAGGAAGTTTCTTCCTCAAAGAGACGACTTATCATGTGACTTCGTTAAATCAGGGACGGAACATTGTACAAAAGATGGGGCTAACCTTTGGAAGCAGGGTGCAGATGATCATGATAATGTACTGAAAGCTTTGTCTCGAGCTCTTCAAGAGACAGAAGAAGCATATCTAAATATGGCAGATCTTGCCTTGGAGGACAACCCGGAGCTACTGCTGATGGGTTCTTGCATTTTAGTTGCTCTGGTGAAAGAGAAGGATGTGTATATACTGAATGTAGGTGATAGCCGAGCCATTGTTGCACAAGAACTAGATCCAGAGTGCTCTTTTCATCCTCACGGTAACACTGGTGTTACAAAGATAAATGGATTCAAAGATGCTGCTATACGAAATGACCTGGAATGCATATCAGAAGACAGTGAATTTTTGAGACTTACAACAGATTTGGGTCCTCCCACCTCAAGTGCTTCGTTGTTTGCGCTGCAGCTTTCTCAGGACCATAGCACAAGCATTGAAGAGGTACAAGTTGTGTTATTTGGATGTTCTTTTATCTGAAGGTTGATATAGAACTCTCTCTTTTCTGTCACTTGAAAGTCAATGTAGAACAAGTTTTAAGCATAGATATATTGATTGCTGTCTTAAATTTTGTGTTGATATTGACTATTTATGGTTGGCCCTTTTTCTCAGGAAGTTCAGCGAATAAAGCTAGAGCACCCCAATGACAACATGTGCATTTTTAATGACCGTGTGAAGGGGAGACTGAAAGTGACACGGGCTTTTGGTGCTGGTTTTTTGAAGAAGGTATCTATGCCAGACACTGGCACTTACCATTTTGGTCTTGATCATTTAAAAGAAATGAATATGTCATGGCTGTGATGTGAACTTTTGCATTCATTGGGAGCGGGTTTCACTCCCTTATATACAAATATCTATGCTTTTTTGCATTAGGTTTCTTGTCCCTGTCAAGTATTTTAGGCCTGATATGTTTGGGAACTTGCTGGACACCCATATTTAAGTTTCAGTTGACTTGACACTCCTCTTTTTAAATGCAGCCCAGGTGGAATAATGCTGTGCTGAAAATGTTCCAGATCGATTATGTTGGTTCTGATCCATATGTCACCTGTGCACCTGCCTTGCGTCATCACAGGCTTGGTCCCAATGATCGCTTTCTTGTATTGTCCTCTGATGGTTTATATCAATATTTCAGCAATAAAGAAGTAGTTTGTCACGTAGAATGGTTCATGCAAAAGTTTCCTGAGGGTGATCCTGCGCAACATTTGATAGAAGAGCTATTGTTTCGAGCTGCTAAAAAAGCTGGTAAATGACCTTTTCTACTGCTCTCCATCTATCCCACTGATCTTATAAGTATCATATCTGCTGTAAATTGCTTTAGAGTATCCATGCGTAATGGTGTGCCATCTTGGTTTCCAGTCATCAGGTACAAGCTATTTTGAATGTCTGGTTGCAAGGTCTGCATAGACTTGTGTTCCTCTGCCCCGCTGAGGGTCTCTAGCATTTGCATGATTCATAGTTGAAGCTGTATGTGTAGGTTCTTTGCGAGAGAGTTCAATCAGTTTTTGATATGTAGGTGAGTCAGCTGGCTTTTTATGTTTATTGACTCCCAAGTCTAATGCCCTTTTAGACAAAAAGAGGGGTTTGCCTACCCTCACAGTGCCTCAGCTATTGGTTCTCTCTCTCTCTCTCTCTCTCTCTCTCTCTCTCTCTCTCTCTCTCTCTCTCTCACACACACACACACACACACACACACACACACACACACTTTTTATGTAAATCTGCTTTTGATTAATTTTACAAGTGGGAAACCTCAAAGCGAGGAAAACACTCGAAAAAGATCAAATACAAAGGGAGGAACACAGAAGTGTTTTGTGATATGAAAGTGCTAAAAGCAAACAGAGAAGAGTTGCAAGATTTCCAGGGATATGTCCCTAGTGTCAACGGCAAAATGTAACGATTGCCTTAGCGAAATCTTGAACGAGGGAAAAGGATCCGCCTCATACTGATGAAACATGTGCAAATTGCGTTGGCGCCACAAAGACCATAGCGACCAGAATCTGACCCATGTCAAGAAGATCGCAAATCGTTGAAGGGAAGGCGAAAGAATGCCAAAAACCCAAAATCGTTTGTGGAAAACTGCTGAGGGAAAACGAGGTGCATACAAGGAGAGACGCGGTTCAGGAAAGCCCTGGCAAAGCGACAATCCCAAAGCAGATGCTTGACAATCTCATCAGCAGCCGAGCAACTGACACAACGAGAATAGCTGATGTGACGCGTCGCAAGGAGGGTGCCAACAGGAAGAACTCCCAGCAAACAGCGCCAAAGAAAGAGACGCTCCTTAAGAGGCAAGCGGGACTTCCAAATTGCAGTAAGAACCTTTCTCCACCATTGATCAGATTTGTGTAAAGACCAAAGCGCATTACAGTGATGAGCAAGCCAAGAGTCTTGCATAAGGGAAGTATAGAGAACGTCTCATAAATTTCAATCCTGCATACAACATCCACTGGCCAACGGCGGAATGGGGAGGAAAAGGGCATATGCTCCAGCACACTCCAAATCTGACGATAATGCAGGCCCAACCCAAAGCGTGTTGCTGCCTCTGAGAGAAAGTGAGCAAATTCCCAGTTGAATTCACCATATCATCCACCGTACGTATGCCTCGACCTGAGAGGAAGTAAGCTTGGCGAGGCGAGCGATCAACTAGAGTAAGATTGAACACCCTACTCCAGTGAATGCTTTCCAAACGCAATGAATTTCCATCTGTTTGCTGCCTGCCATGAAAAGAGAGATATCCGTAACAACTTTCCAAGCAGAAAGCAAACTAGAGGTGATCGAGCAACCAGGAATATGACTGCCAAACACAATCTTCCAAAGGGAAGTCTGCCAATGACCAAAGGTGGGAGTGATAACATGCTGACATAGATCTGCAATCGTAATTGTCCACGGTTGAGACTGTTGTGCCAAAGTAGGCATAACATAGCCTTCCTTGCCAATGCGTGGCGGCGGAGGTCCAAAATATTCAGCTCCCCAAAACGCTTGGGAGTGCAAAGTTTCTCCATTGCTAATAACAGATGGAGGCCTTTCTTATGCGAACTAGTGCACCATGTAACAAACTTGGACATGCCAAGTCAAGATTCTACCGCGACACAACAGAGATTCACTTCAAAACAATTCACAAAGATGACACGGCCCGGCGTAGTTCCGTGCCCAGAGGTATTGGCCCCAAAGATTGGCGCCCCTTTCGGTATTTCTTTTTATCTTAATCTGTGTTCAAAGTACAAAGAGGGCCCACGGGTGCTCACTCTCAGACTCTGCACTAAGTAATGAGCCCCAAAGGCCACATATAAAGATTACATAGGGTTGCTAAAAGCAGAGCCCCCAAAAGCTTCAAACTCCAAAAGGAATAAGTTTCCAAAAGCAACTGGTCGTCCGAAACTGCCAAAAGCTGTCAGCGTAATTTCCAGCCAGTCCATATTGCAGTCATCGCGAATTGCTGAGATACGTATAGTCAGTGTTATTTGCGGAATTCCGTACGTTAGCCACGTCAGTAGCCGCTTGCTTTATTTATTTTGTGTCCTCGGGGTCCCCTCGTCACTTGGCCATAAGTTGGAACAACTTTTAGGGTTGCCACGTCACTAGTTTGTGGCATACCCCCTTCTTGAAAGAATTTTAATCGCCCTCAATTACACCTGCATTACAGACAGAGGCCATGAACTGTCTTAGTAGACACTGACTGTTAGTACCGACGCACTAGACACAACACATCTAGCACTTGTACAAATCGACAGTCACATCACCGGACATCACATGACATCACATGACAAATCACATTCAAATTCATTCCATGATTAATCGGCAACATATTTAGTAATCGCATTTAGATCCATTCGGAACCTCACAGTTGCCCGATTAACTAATCCTTATTGCAATCATGTCGATAGAGATTTATGAGACCGAAATGCTACAGTCATTTCGTCTTTAGTTCTTGCACTTAAACAAGTCAAGTACAAATCAATCAGTTTCATTATCATTTTTGGGAATTCTAGTTCTGAAAGTCATACAGCAGAATACTGTCAGCCCAGGAGTATCCCTGAAACCCAAAGGGACATCAGCGACCCTATTTCAAAAATTAGGGTAATCTGTTGACAAAGGAGCGGAGTGACTTCCCTCTTGTGCATGCCCGCTGCATTAGATTCACCCATGTTGAAATCGGGGTTCTATCGGAGTAGACTATGCTAAACCGAATGCTTGAAGGTAAAGTTCCAAAATATCTGCTAGGTCCTCCTCCTCCATCCATTTCGCATCCAATGCAGGATAGTTTTTGAATTTAACCAAGAACTGCCTGATCACTCTACCTTTAATCTTTCTATCCTTGTGTAACCGGCCCGAAGGGCGGTAGGCGTTGGCTTTCACCCGAAATTCTTTACTTTATACACACACACAGAGCACTTTGCAAAGAGAACCTGCGATGGGAGTTAACACTTGAATACACACACGGCTCGGAAGCTAGAATGCTCCGAGCAGACGCCGACAACCTGTAGGCCCCAAAATTGGCGCCCCTTTCGGTATTTCTTTATTCTTTAGAAGGGTAAATTACAAGGTAAGGTCCTGGGAATCCTTTGACTGTATCCCACTAGATACCATTTGATTTGGCCAAATTTCGGCAGCATAACAGCCCCAAAACTTGCGCGAAACCAATTCCCCCGATGGAACTCGTTTGCATTGTCGTATACCCTCTGATTCCTGTCCAAAAACAGTAAATTCAGCACGCTGTATTTACTGGTTTTTGCCCTGTTTTCAGCCCCAAACAGTCCCCTAACTGTCCTCTGCCAGTGGGGCACGATTCCCAATGGTCCTGGCGTCCGTACGGCTGAAAAACAGTGAATTTACAGCGCATACACAGCGCTGATTTTGCACCTGTACGGTGAGGTTATGACCCTCACCAGTGCCTGCTTTGGAGCAGCAGTTAGCTACCCCTGTTCCTGCTCAAGGAGGCTCTTGCCTCAGCACAAAAGCATGAACCCACACAACTGTACATCAGTCAAATGAGTAGCCCTCTTGTGGGGCATCACATAACTGCACGTAGGGGAGAGAGAGAGCAGTGTGTAGTGTGCAGGGCATCACTCCTAGCACCACACTGTACATGAGAGGGAAAGGAAGCACTCCATAGCTCTTAACCTGTGACAAAAGCTGAAATGAGGCCTCTCCCAGCATAAAAATCAGCGCCCATTTTTCTGCAAGAGGAAAGTTCACGAAAATGTGACACTTGGCGCATTTTCAAGCATTTTCCCGTTTCGGGTTCGCCGCTTAAAAATATCCCAACCGACGCATCAGTTGACTTCGCGGCAGAGTTATAAAATGTTCCCCTAGTCATACCGGAGGTAATGACGTGAACACATTTCATGGCCCGAAATAGCAGTTCCCTAAATTTTAGGAGATGCTTCCGTTGGGCTCCCACTGGTCTTCTGACCATCTATCCTCATTGGGACCGCATCCAAAAGTGCAATGTGCCCAACTGTCGGATACTTTTTGTTGGTAGTCCCACCTTGACTTTACGCCTTAATTGAGTTTACTTCCTAGTATCCACCAACTTGCTAAGTGCGACGGGGGGACCTATATGATCTTGCTCTGAGCCTAGACATCCTCTTACCATACGAATTCCAGTGCCGACCACTTCCCGTCTGCGGGTGAATCTACCGTTCACATTGGCCATACAATGTCCGACCGTTTGCTACTTCAAAAAGAGGGTCTTAAACAAATAAAATAAACCCCATTGGAAAGAAACCAACAACCAAGGTTAGCAGCTGCCACATCTCTGTGACATGGTTAATAATTGCCACGTCCTCGTGACATACCCCCCTCTTGAAATCGCAAACGTCCTCGATTGCATTCCATAAATACACGCCACTGATGATCTTGTGCTATCAACACTCTTTTATCATCGCATGTATCCGCAAGAAAGGTCGTAACATACATAGATACAAATGACTTAATGAGGCCTTCATACTTTTGCCATTTCTATCTATGGCACTGAATTCATATGTACATTTGATGTACTAGCTCTATCATTACCCCTCCTTTGCACACGTTGGGTTGGGGCATAAGTAGGCTGTAACCCAAAGGCTTCAAGGTAAAGCTGCAATACATTTGGTGACTCTGACAATTCATGCTCTTCCATCCACTTTGCATCCATAGGTGGATAGTTCTTGAACTTCACCAAATAACGTCTTGCAACTTGTCCTTTAACTTTTCTGTCCTTATGTGCCAAAACTTGCTCAGGTACCAGGATCTCATCAAGTTCCTCAACTTCTGGCTGATCCTCAACTGGCATATCTTCTGGCACATCACCCACGAAGGGTCTTAGAAGACTCACGTGAAACGCATTATGAATCTTCCACGCATCAGGCAATTTCAGCCTGTAAGCCACATCGTTGATCTTGTCAAGCACTTGAAAAGGCCCATAGTAACGCATGCTGAGCTTAGGAAACAGCCGTTCCTTGCCCTTCATCTTCTTTAACCTTGCCTTTTCGAACCTTAAGAGAACCCAATCACGAGGTGATAGTAGCAATTCACGACGGTGACGATCAGCAGCCTTTTTCTGTTTTGCCTGAGTCTTCTCCAAGGCAACTTTAATCTTCTTATACATCTCATCCATGTTCTCAACATATTGATCTGCCTCAAAGATCTTGTCCTTTGTGTGCAAAATGGGAGGAACCTTTTTGCCGCCTTCAACAATTTCAAAAGGTGCTTTGCCAGTAGACGAATGCACCGTATTATTGTACGCATACTCAAGCATAGGCAAATACTGTTCCCACTTGCCCTTATTATCTGACACATAGCATTTCAGCAGATCTAAGACAGTAGAATTGGCCTCTTCTGACTGTCCATCAGTTTGTGGATGAAACGAAGACGAGAACTTGAGTGTAGTACCCATGTTCTCAAACAATCCTCTCCAGAACAAACTGGTCATGCGAGGATCACGATCACTGATAATCGATTGTGGCATACCATGGTACTTAAACACATTGTACATGAACAAGCGTGCCATCTGATCAGATTTTATCTTCTTCCTGACAGGGATAAAATGGGCTTGCTTGCTGAACCTGCAGATAATGGTCCATATACCATCATTCCCTGTTGGCGTCCTTGGAAGATCAAAGATAAAGTCCATAGCAATGCTTTCCCATGGCTTATCCGGAATCGGCAATGGTTGTAACAACCCTGGTGCCTTTTGCCTGTCAAACTTGACCTTTTGGCAAACTATGCATGCTCGCACAAAGGCATCCACATCTCTCCTCAAGGTAGGCCAATAGAAGAACGTCTCTACCGCTTTAACTGTTGCATCAATGCCACGATGCCTTGCATACGGTGGGACATGACTCTCTTCCATGACCTTATGTCGCAATGGCCTAGTGACACAAAGTCTGCCATGCATCATCATAAAACCATCTCTGAGGAGGTAGTGCTCATGATGTTACCCCTCTTGTAACTGTTCAAAGATCCTTGCAAAATCTTCATCGGCAGTATACCGTTCCTTCATGTCATCTAACTCATGATGATAAGGAATTGACATAGCTGAAATTTGTGGCTTTCGTGATAACGCATCAGCCACAACATTCTTCTTGCCTTCCACATGCATAATCTGGAAGTGGAACATGGAAAGAATGTTTGCCCATCGCATATGCTTTTCGGATAACTTTGACTGTGTCAAGAAGTATCGCAAGGTCTGATGATCTGTTTGGACAACAAAATCAGCACCTAAGAGGTAGTGCTTCCAGCTAGAAAGCGCATGAATCACGGCCAAGAGCTCTTTCTCATAGACTTGCATAGTCCTCTCTGGCCCTTGCAAAATTCGGCTTTCATAGGCTACTACCCACCCATCTTGCATTAGCACTGCTCCGATGCTACTGCCACACGCGTCACACTGGACCACAAATGACTTCCTAAGATCTGGCAAAACAATAACTGGATCTGAAGTCAACTTTTCCTTTAAGAGACTAAAAGCTGAAATCTCTTTTTGGGTCCATCTGAAAGTGACCTCTTTCTTTTGCAATGCGTGAAGAGGCGATGCTATCTCTGCAAAATTTCTGATAAACCTTCTATAGTAGGAACACAATCCCAAGAAGCTTCTGACATCGTGCACAGTCTTCAAGTCTGGCCATGTCTTGATAGCTTCGACCTTTGCGGGATCCATTCCAACACCATCCTTTGAGACTATGTGGCCGAGAAAGTGGATCTCTTCGAGGAAGAATTCACTTTTCTTAGGATTGACAAGTAACCTGTGATTGCGCAGCTCTTCGAACACAATGGTCAAGTGACGCCTATGCTCCTCTTCATTCTTCGAATACACAATCATGTCATCGAAGAATGTTCCAACAAACTGTTGATGCGAGCGGAAAATCCGGTCCATCATTCTGTTGAACGTGGCAGGAGCATTTGTTAGCCCAAACGGCATCACTAGAAACTCATAAAGACCAAATGTCGTTCTAAACGCAGTCTTGTGCACATCCTCTGGGCTTATACGAATCTGATGGTACCCACTCTTAAGGTCTATCCTGCTGAAAATTGCAGCACCCTCTAAACGATCGAGAATATCATCAATACGAGGAATAGGAAACCTATTCTTGATGGTATTCTTATTCAACGCACGGTAATCAATACACATGCGCCATGAGCCATCCTTCTTCTGCACTAGGAGCACTGGGGAGCAAAAGGGTGAAGAACTAGGCTGAATCAGCCCCTTCTCTAATAACTCCTCAACGTGGCCCATAATCTCTTTCTGCTGTGCCGCACTAACCTTGTAGGGAGGTCTATTTGGTGGGCTACACCCTGGCACCAAATCTATCCGATGGTCCTCAGGTCTCTCTGGCGGCAATTGCGACGGTAATGAATCAGAAAAACAGTCACTAAACTTTTGCAAAAATGTTGACCTTTCTTTATCTAACACAGATAAATTTGACTGATCATTATCTGAGACATCACGTGCAAAAATCAGGTACACAGAAAGATGATTCTTTATTGCAGAAGTGATAGCAGAAGCAGATACAATAGGGACTGACTCTCCTCTAAGCTTTACATCCAAGATGTGAGTTTTGCCCCTATGTTGTACAGTGATCTTTTTGTTGTAGGTATCCAAGACTCCATGCACTCGGAACATCCACGGGATCCCCAACAAGGCGTCACAACCTTCCAGCGGCATGATGTAAAACTCTTCAGTGTCCACATACGACTGAATATGCAGACGCAGTTTTCCAATGATGGGAGTAACACACTCTGAGTGGCCAGGACATGCCAACCCTGCCTTTGCGGTGTACCCCATCTCTTCAGCTCTGATGCCCAGCTTCATAGCTAACTCTGGTGAGATAAAGTTGGCTTTGGCACCTGGATCAAAGAAAATGAGTGCCGTCTGATCCCTAACTTTACCCCATGCCCTGCATAACTCACTGGCATCTGTGCTGGGCCTGTCACCCACCATGTCTGGCACTAAACCTGCCGTGGGTTTAGGCTTCTTGCCTTTCTGGTCTTCTTTATCCTCTGAGTCAGCTGGCCTTTTCCTTTGTGGACAATTGATAGAAATATGACAGGCTGCTCGCATATAAAGCATTTGTTCTCAGCCATTAGGACCTTCTTTTCCTCGAGCGACTTGCGCACAAAAGGCTTCCTTTCTGTTTCTTTGCCTGCGCTCCAGAAGTCCCAGCTGAATCCTTGTCTTTGGTGGCCTGTTCTGACCCCTGTGACGCATCAGGAGCCGTTTTCACAAAGGGCTTCTTCGCTGAATTTTTCTTTTGCTGCCCTCCTTTATCACTGCTCGGAAATCCACTGTCCTCTCCTTTCAACAGGGCAAGACCGGTGTTCGCAACTTCCATAAGCTGAGTAAGGGTAGCCACTCTGTTCTTTGTACAGTAATCACGAAGCCCTTTAGGCAGCCCACAACAATACTTCTCTATCTGCTCTGTCAGTGGCACAAATCTGTAGGAGGTCACTGAGAGTAACGCTTTACAAAACCTCCTATTGTACTCTAGCAAGCTCTTGCACGAAGCTGAAGTAAGCTGGTGCCAATCTGTCAGGACATCGGCTTCAAATTCATTTGATAGCCAAGCAGATGCAAACATTTGCTTGAAGTAAACCCAAGTGGCGGGTGCGTGTCCTTGCATTAACAACGTCGTCCACCATGTAAGCGCATTGTCCTTTAAGAAAGTGGCAGCTTTCTTGACCTTCGAGGCCTCTGTAAAATTCCCTCCCGCATAAGCTGTATCAAACTGCTGGAGGAAAGTGAGTGCCTTGGTCTTGTCCTCGAAACCACTGAAGGTACTGAACTTTACTGCTTCACCACCTTCTTTGTAAGCCTTCGGCTTCTCTAGTGCCCCCAAGTTGTCATACGGAATGGTCTGCAACATGGGCACTGTACTAGGCATGATCGGCACGCCTTGGCCATTCACATTTTGCGTAAGAGGTGCGATATCTGGCTGCTTGTGGCACCCCAAACTGGCCGTGGTTGCGGTGGAAACCTTGCTGCATGCCGATAGTACCATACATGGGGTTTGGCATGATGCATACCCTCGAACACTGTTCCTGGCATGTACGGCTGACTTCCAGACGCATAACCAGCCATACTTTGGAACACTGATCCACCCCCGAAATACCCAGGATGTACCGTGGGTGGTGGAAAAATTGAGTGCATAGCCTGGTATCCAACTCATTGTCCATTCAAGACAGCATGCTGGCTCTGAAAGGTGGCGGGCTGAACTGGCATAACCTGTGGAATAGGCGTTCTAGCCACCTGTTCAAGCACGGGAAGAACCTGCTTTGGAGCCCTCGACTCCGCAACATGCGAGCGTTCCCTTTCCTCCTGCGCCTCATGAAGTACCTGGGCTAGAGCTTCAACAAGCTCCGTACGCGGCGTAGGTTGCCTATTTTGCTGTTGCAGTGGTGGCGCTTGCAAGAATTCCATAAACCAGCTGCGAAAAGACATTCACCGCGGCAACTAACTGAGTCTTAAACGCATCATCCTCAAGTTGCCCTGTCATAAAGCCCTGTACTACTGGAGGGACATTCACGTTGACAGGAAGTACAGACTGACGTGGCCGTGAGCTCTCGCCAATCTCAAAAACCATAGGAATCTCCTGCCTGTCCTTTGAAGAGGAACCCCCTTCCATAATTCCCTTCCCCTTGTCGGCCATAGTGTAATCCCCGCGTTCTTGCACTGTGTGTCTTTACCCTGAACAATCCAGGCTCACTCTTTGAGGAAAAAGTGATTGATGTCCCGGCAACGGAACCATGTAACCGGCCCGAAGGGCGGTAGGCGTTGGCTTTCACCCGAAATTCTTTACTTTATACACACACACAGAGCACTTTGCAAAGAGAACCTGCGACGGGAGTTAACACTTGAATACACACACGGCTCGGAAGCTAGAATGCTCCGAGCAGACGCCGACAACCTATAGGCCCCAAAATTGGCGCCCCTTTCGGTATTTCTTTATTCTTTAGAAGGGTAAATTACAAGGTAAGGTCCTGGGAATCCTTTGACTGTATCCCACTAGATACCATTTGATTTGGCCAAATTTCGGCAGCATAACAGCCCCAAAACTTGCGCGAAACCAATTCCCCTGATGGAACTCGCTTGCACTGTCGTATACCCTCTGATTCCTGTCCAAAAACAGTAAATTCAGCACGCTGTTTTTACTGGTTTTTGCCCTGTTTTCAGCCCCAAACAGTCCCCTAACTGTCCTCTGCCAGTGGGGCACGATTCCCAATGGTCCTGGCGTCCGTACGGCTGAAAAACAGTGAATTTACAGCGCATACACAGCGCTGATTTTGCACCTGTACGGTGAGGTTATGACCCTCACCAGTGCCTGCTTTGGAGCAGCAGTTAGCTACCCCTGTTCCTGCTCAAGGAGGCTCTTGCCTCAGCACAAAAGCATGAACCTACACAACTGTACATCAGTCAAATGAGTAGCCCTCTTGTGGGGCATCACATAACTGCACGTAGGGGAGAGAGAGAGCAGTGTGTAGTGTGCAGGGTATCACTCCTAGCACCACACTGTACATGAGAGGGAAAGGAAGCACTCCATAGCTCTTAACCTATGACAAAAGCTGAAATGAGGCCTCTCCCAGCATAAAAATCAGCGCCCATTTTTCTGCAAGAGGAAAGTTCACGAAAATGTGACACTTGGCGCATTTTCAAGCATTTTCCCGTTTCGGGTTCGCCGCTTAAAAATATCCCAACCGACGCGTCAGTTGACTTCGCGGCAGAGTTATAAAATGTTCCCCTAGTCATACCAGAGGTAATGACGCGAACACATTTCACGGCCCGAAATAGCAGCTCCCTAAATTTTAGGAGATGCTTCCGTTGGGCTCCCACTGGTCTTCTGACCATCTATCCTCATTGGGACCGCATCCAAAAGTGCAATGTGGCCCAACTGTCGGATACTTTTTGTTGGTAGTCCCACCTTGACTTTACGCCTTAATTGAGTTCACTTCCTAGTATCCACCAACTTGCTAAGTGCGACGGGGGGACCTATATGATCTTGCTCTGAGCCTAGACATCCTCTTACCATACGAATTCCAGTGCCGACCACTTCCCGTCTGCGGGTGAATCTACCGTTCACATTGGCCATTTAATGTCCGACCGTTTGCTACTTCAAAAAGAGGGTCTTAAACAAATAAAATAAACCCCATTGGAAAGAAACCAACAACCAAGGTTAGCAGTTGCCACATCTCTGTGACATGGTTAATAACTGCCACATCCTCGTGACACCTTGTGTGCCCATATCTATTCTGGAACGAGTATCTCCTCGCTTTCCTCCACTATGGGTTGCTCATCTGGCTCCCCATCATCACACATCGCCTTTAAAAGGCTTCAAGAGACTCACATGAAAAGCATTGTGAATCTTCCAAGTATCGGGCAGCTTCAGTGCTAGGTGCAGCGGAATGAAAGTTGTACTTTGCTCAAGATGAGTGCTCCGAGCTGTGCTCAAGGTTCCTTTTACTTATGGTAGGGAGAGCCTTCCGTTCTTAATGAGAGAGTGCAGTGAATACGAACAAAGTGAATGGACAGTGTGCGTGAAGGTGCATGAGACTGAGAGATAGAGAGAGAAGAGAATACGACACCAGAGACGTAAAACCCTCCTCCGAAGGCCCCACTCTCGTTGGCGAGAGTGGTCTACTATTGATTGCACAATCTGGTACAAAAGTGGTTGGATGCAAAACTGTTGCAAGTCTAATGGCTATGTCGATGTCGACAGTTGACGACGGACCGAGTGTGGCTGAAAACTGAGTGTTCCAACAACCTGTGTATTGCTGTCCAAAAACGCCAAGGAGGCTGAAATCTGCTGATGCAAAAACGTAGCCCGCTATAGCATGAAAATGCTGCTTTATTGCTGTAATTCAGTGCTTTTCTGCTGCCTTGAAACCGCTGATTTACCGGTCTTTTGAGACTTCCAAAAACGCTTATGTTGCTGGTCTAAAACGCTGATTTGCTGAGGCTATGGCGATGAGGCTAATGGCTGAAAATGCTAGGGGGAGTGTGGTGTAGGTCGCGGGTCTTGCTCGGGGAAATCGCCACCAAGAAGGGGGAGTCTTGCTTGAGAGAAAGAGGGGGAACCTGCTGCGCTTGGCCTGTGTTCTCCTTGCTCTTCTGCCAAATAGTGCTAGCCTAGGTTTGCTTATATATTATCTTACCCAATTTGCCCTACTCAGTTCCCAACGAAAGTCACTTAAAATAATAAGTGAAAAATGTCAAAAATAGGAAAAATAGGTTTAATGCACTGGAAAATGCTCCTGATGGATTCTGATGGTAATGCTGTGTGCAACCAGAGTATATGCATCTACTCTAAGTGCCTGGGCATGCATGGTTTGCGAACAGACTCACAAAAGTGCCAGAACACTTCCTAAGCTAGACTGACTGGATTGACTGAACCCTTGTCATGCTGTAGCTTGTCTAGGGACACAAAGGGTTGGATGTGTCACATGACATCCCCTCCTTTTTAAAGTGAGGTACTTGTACCGAGCTGCACGGCTTCCTTGTAGTCTGCCAACAACTCTGGATAATCTTTGAAAAACTCTTCGTCGACCCACATCGCTTCGTGGGTTCCTCGATGCTTGAACTTCAAGAAATATTGTCTCACTTGCTTCTTCGAACCATGTCAAAACCGATGCAACAACACTTGCTCCGGCTCCATGACTTTAGCTTCATCTATGATCACCGGTTCTTCTTCTTCCGAAATGTCCTTTGGAGGCGTTCCCTGAAACACTTTCAACCAAGAAACATGGAAAACGTTGTGCATTGACCATGAGTTAGGCAACTGCAATTTCATTGAAACCTCATTTATCTTTTTAATGACTGGAAATGGACCATACATTCGAAAAGACAACTTGGGACACTTCTTTCCAACTTGCTTAAGACGTTGCTTCAACCCAAATACCCTTGTCAATGCAACCGAAGTTTGCCAATGACAAATGTAATGGCTATGTCCTGTGCGGGTGCCGCTAGAACTGCCTCTGTTGGTTGTTCCATCCTATCAGGTGTAATCTTGAGCCGCGCCGCCAATTCAGGGGAAATGAAGTTTGCCTTGGCTCCTCCATCAAAGAAAATCAAGGCTTCTTGATCTTTCACTTTGCTCCAAGCTTGCCAAAGTTCTGCACTTTCATCAATCATGCTTGGGTCAGTACCCATGCAATCTGAACCAGTCCTGCTTTCATCTTGCCTTTTCTGTCACGTTCCTCTGTTGCTATGGAACTCTCTAGCCTGTCTTCATGTTGTTCTTGTTGTGTCTTTTTGGGGCACTTCACGGAGACATGCCCAAGTTCCCCGCATCCAAAACACTTCCCTTCTTTGATATAATTGGCTCTCTCTCGAAGAGTGAGCCGGTGTCGTGTATTCTTGTCTTTCTTTTCTTGGAAACTCTTTCTCTTTCTACTTTCATTCTGAGAGGTCTTTTGGGTTTTTTGAATCAAGATCTCATCAGCGGGGTAGGTCAAATTTCCCGAATGTATTGCAAAACGCCGTTTCACATGACACATCAATTCTTGAATAGAACACGACTTTTGTTCCAGGCAGTAGTCTTGGATCTCTGTAGGGAGTTCGCAGCAAAACCGCTCAATTTGTTCCTTAAAAGAGACCTTCTTAAATGAAGAGGTTGGTAGAAAAGAGTTCCAAAATTTCTCGCAATATTTGTCCAAAGAATCTCTCTCGGTCATCCGAAGATTGTTCCAAGCGGTTCGTATATCTCGTTCGTACTCCTGAGTCAGCCAAGAAGAAACAAGGTCGTCTATAGTAGACGAGGGCACTGCCTCCAATTAAAAATTGGAATTGGTGGTCAAAAATGTTATTAAACTTGAGGCGCGAGAAATTATATAGATGTAATCTATGCTTGACAGCAGTTTGGAGAAACACTAAACTTTAATCAGTCAAGGTGATTGGATTAGAGAATGCTTGCAGTTGTGAATTATAAGTAAGTATGTAATATTTTTTATGATTTTCCCAAAAAACAAGCAGTAATGAACCACATAAAATTTGGTATAGAAAAACAATAAATTGTGACCATGAAAAATAACCGAATATGATGTAGTGCGTATTGTTGTAGGCTTGTAATTCTGGTATGTATTAGGGTCTTGCTCTCAAGAACTTTGTATCACTCTGTTTTTTTTAAATTATCTTTTATTAACTTTCGACTGCAACTTATTTCCTCGAAATTTGTTTGGAACAGTAAGAGGATTTGTTTTTTCTTGCTATAATTTCTTCATTCAAATAAGGAAATGAGAGGGCAACGAATTGATTCTTCAAAGTCTGACATCAATATAGACAAGAGACAAAAGCACAATTCCTTAATTCCTAAAATAAGCTATTAAATGAAATGGGACCCCAAGCAATGTCAAAACATAGTCAAAGATACGGTATACAAACTTATGACTAAAATAACAGTCTTTTATATATGTGTATGTGTACCCATCTATGTGTGTGTGTCTATTTGAATGTTGTACATAGTGTATTGGATAGAGTACATAATAAGCACCAAAAGAAATCAAAGAGATGGCACCTTAAAGTGAATGACTGTACCCGGTCTATCAGACATCGTCAGACAACAAGCAACATACAATCTGTTGCATACCCTCGTTCAGGAAAATTCATCTGGAAGGGCTAGCCGTGGTTGAAACTTTGCATCAAAGATAGCCGCCAACTCATAATATTTGACATAGTCACAGTTCATAACAGACTTCAAATATTTTGTCCCCATGTAAAACCAGCTTAGGAATTCCAAAGGATATTATGTAGGTTGTAAAACTACCTGATATGAAACACATAGAATCACAACGGTAATTTACAACTCAAATCGAAGTAGAAGTTTTTTCCCGCTTTGCTACTTTTGAGTATTGACCCAATGATCGCCAAAACCTCCTCACATGTAGCAATACTAAGTCTGTCTTTTCACCTACAAAAGCCCACCCCCACCCTTACAACCATCCACGATAGTGAAATTCATGGTATAAGCCATTTGAAAGGAGCAAATAACAAACAAAGGACAATAGCTTAAGCCACGAGGTATAGGCTCAAGGTTGAATCTTTGGCATTGTTTGTATTTGACCCAAAACCGATTTATCTAGCCACAATTAGGTTGAATGTAGCTCTCCAGAGAGCCTAGTCAAAGCTTGAGAGCAAGTCATGACTATTATGAGCTATTGACTTTGATGGACAATTCTAATCAAGAGGCAATAGGGGTCCCTACTCGCAATGCACAATATCAATGATTTATATGCTATGAAAGAATTCCACACTATTTGAAAACATAAGCAACAAGCTATTGAGCTCTTATATGCATAATCTGTAGAAAAGCTTCGAAGCAAGCAACGTTGCTAAGCTAAGGTAGTCATCTCTTTGAGTAAAGTGCACTACTTGCAGCACGCTATGAGAATGCATGCCATGTTAGGATTTGTGTGTAATATACCACACTACACATTTTTTTAAATCGAAAAGAGCCATTTGCACATAACATGAGGGAATATAGTAGGCCAAGAAGGGAAGATCTGCCTCTTTTGAGGGCATTGAAATGACTTCTCCTTGACAATGGCTCCTTTTGCACCAGCATCCCTTGTGTATGTTCCGAGGTTTTTACGTTAGTAGATATCTGTTAATAGAGCAGGTGGGGAGAAAAGTGAGGGTTATGTTGATATTTGTGTATGAGAGAGGCATATTAAATTGCCACAGTCACGAGCAACAAGTTGTTGACCAACAATTTCAATGCTTAATTGGAGGCAGTGCCCTCATCTACTGTAGACGACCTTGTTTAAAATTGAAGTCGCCTAATTATTAGAAAAGGATAAGAGAACACAAGGTGCCAAGGATCATGTGCCGGCACCAAGGGAGGTCATAAAAGATGGCATAACCGAAGATGACAGTAGTGCCGTTTTCAAAGCTGTCCAAAGTTAAGAAGAAGCTAGAAGAAGAGACGAAGAAGAGAATTTTAACGTCGTAGGAAACTATCCCAAGAGACTTAAAGATCTATCCGCAGACGAGGGGAGTTGAACTCAAGACCTAAGAATTGGGCTGAGTCCAAGCTAGTCTAACCGAAAGTGGGTGACAGCAGCTAAGCCACAGCCTGTCATAGCAGAGGAAAAAGAAGATCTCTCGAGTATCTTAGTAGCAAAGATACCAGAGTGGGATCAGATACTTGATGAAGAGAAAACCTTTTTCAGGAAAAGGAAGTTCCCTAAGCTAGCAAAGGAGAAGAGTTAGTGGATTTGAACCTTGGCACCACCGAGATTCTATACCAGTTAAGTTAAACACTTCGAAGGGGAATTTAGAACACAATTGGAGAATTGCTACAGATTTCAAAAGTGTTTTTGCTTGGTCATATACGGACATTAAGGGTTTGAAGCCTTCATTTTCTTTGTACCAAATTGTGCTGACCATGGATGCTAAGCCTATTTGGCAGCAGCGTTAAAGATGATGAGGATGATGAAGACGAAGACAAACAGCAGTAACCAGAGACAAGAACGGTAGGCCAGGCTTCTTATGTGCAGATTGCTGAAACCAAACAACCAGAAAAGAACGAACATCATTGAACCTGGCAACAATGAAACATGGTCAATTATTATCAAAGACACCCTGGCCGTATGCGTGAAACCAGAGTCATCTGCATTGAGAAGAAAAACATAGACAACGAAATTCATGTTTTGCCAACGATGACTGCTTCAAGTTGTTCCAAGGCATTCAAAAATGTGCGGTTGTTGGTTGCAATTGGAATGCACCGAGAGACTCTTACTTCAATTCCTATAGGTTGTCAAATTCATGTTCTGTGTTACCCATGCCTGTGCCGCATTTTTGTTCATTGTTGTAGCGAGTCATCGCTTCATATGTAGTTGCTCGGACGTCACTGATGCGGTTGGATTAGCCATCAGGTTATTGAGATCTCAAAGAGTATGCAATGATCATTAAGATCCTGTTGAGGTGTTGTTGAGAACTTCGTGTACTCCAGGCTCGACATCTTGACAATAGTTCAAGCAGGAGAATTAGGCGACGGGCTGTCCGGCAAGGTTGTCTTCGGTGACTCGGTGAACAACGGATTTGAGAGATGCATCACCGACGGGTTGGCGAGGGTGGGGTGGAGAAGGGTGACGACATGCGAGTGAGGTTAAGACGTGGCAATGCTTGCCCGAACTCTTGGTAAATGAACTGTAGATCCGAGTCCTGTTTGTGCAGCCTCAGGGGTTGGCCTCACCCTTAAAGGTGCGCGCACTAGGGGCTTCATCCTACGCCATATGAGAGCATAATCATCAACGATAGTCAGCAGAGCAGATACGCCATAGAGATGGCACAATATGTACTTGAACATGATGGGCAGGTGAGGGTATCAACAGTAGCTGGTGGTTATGCCGTTGAGTGTTGTGGCATTTGCAGGAGCAACGCAGTCAACATCCGAATCCCGATAGGGCTTGTCATGTAACGGGCCTCAACACCAGTCATCGGCATGTAGAAACATCATCTATTCAGCAAGCAACAAAGATGAGCTGGCTATATAGTCAATGGAAGCCTCGACGTGCCTTGATTTTGCGAGAACAACACAACAGATTGTTGAGAGGATTTGGTGAACAGATGGTTGTGGGTATGAACTCCAGACGGTGCACCCACTGAGCAAGCGAAGCACGATGCATGTTGACCCCATGCTGGAGTGGTTGAAGTAGGATTGCACGAGGAGTTTCCCAACCAAGGGGAAACTTGAAATTCTCCCGGTTTTTTGGTCAAAATTTATAGCTTTTGCCGATAATTACAACAAAAAATAGCAATTTCTCTGCATGCTGTTGCTAATTGGACTATTTTCTTATTTTTAATGATTAATCTCTTTTTTAGGATATTTTATTATGTGCACTAAGAACTGTTAAAAGATTGTAGCTACAGGAACTGCCATCAAGAACGGACAACTCTGATGTGTCATTTGATGGGTGACGGTAAACATCGCGAAGGAGTTTCCGTAAGTTCGGTGGAAAGGGCCGGGTTACGAGTGCCCCTGATGCGTCACGAGTGCATCAGTAAGGGGGCATCCCGTAGGCTAAGGAGGAAATCCGAACTGAGTAAGAAAATACGCGTAAGAACGCAAGCACAAGAATAAAGATGGGTTCAATGAAGCTTTTTATGAAAAGCAGGAACAGTCGCGGGAGGGCAGATGTTTTCCCGCGAGGAGTCTGTGTCTGCATTGCATCTGTGTCGTGTCCTGCACCCGGGGACGCCTGGAATGTGTCCGTGTAGCATTGTTTTCACTAACTGAGTGAGTTTTTAAAGTTTGAACAGGTTCACACTTTATTTTATTAAAGTGGCCGGTCACTTTTAAGTGACCAGGCTTTTATTAATAAAATAAAGCAAGCAAGGCTCTTAAAAAAAAGCCAGCGCTAAAACCTACGCAGGGGGGGCTGATTTGTGATCTCTCTCTCTCTCTCTAGAAAGCGCCAGCTTCAGCGATTTTCTCTCTCCTCTCTCTAGGAGCGCCCAGTTCTGCTTTTGGCTACTTTTCCCGCCAGGTGCCAGACCCTATAAAAGGGTAGCCAGCGTTTCAGTTTCGGAGAGCCGGAAGCAGCAGAAAAACACTAGCGCTGGGATTCTGGAGTAGAGGCTGGCGACGGAACTTGCAAGTGTTCGCGTGACGACTGAGTACGGAGGTCGATCCTCCGAGCAAGGAGCGACAGGTATAAGGTATTGATACGCATTGAAAATTGTGGCTTCATGTGGTTTGTTTTGCAGGAATCTCCCGTCTTACGGGAAGGCCCTTCACGAGAAGTACGGCTTCACGCCTAAGTCCCTTACGGGAAAGTACGGCTTCGCGCCTAAGTCCCTTACGGGAAGGACGGCCTTGTGCCCAAGCCCTTTACGGGAAAGCACGACCCTCGGGTCTAAGATTATAGAACAGAGGGGTTTCCTCGGGTTCTCGTGCTTGTATAAGAATTCTCCCTGAATAAAAGAATACTCTTAACGGGGGGGACCAGCCCATCTTCTGGTCCCCAATACTGTGTCGATCTTCTCCCTTCTCTCCCTTTTGCAAAGTATATCATTTTTCAGATTTCTAAGTGCTCGTGTACTCTCCCGTTTTGTGACAGTGGTATCAGAGCTCGGATTCCTCTCTTTCTCTGCAAAGGAGGACGATTCCGGGAAGAATGGGAAGAACCATGTCGAGCCAAGGGAGAAGCGTTGAAGAGGAGCTTCAACAAGTGCAAGCTCAGCTAGCGGATTTGCAACAAATCTTACTGTTGCCAGACGTCCAAAAGCTTTTGGGCGGAATGAAGAAAATGAATGGAACTGATGCAGCCAAGCATCCAGACAACACTGTTGGCGTGAGACCACAGAAGGCAAGAGAAGAAGAACGTGCCGAGGTGCACAAAGGATCTTCGGATCGGAATGAATGGCCTACTTCAAGGAAAGGCCAGGAAAAAGCGCGCTCTCTGCTAGATGAGAGCAAGGACATCTCTATCTCATCTCCATCTTACTCTCCTGATTATACTTCTACTTCTCAATCTTCTCGCAAGAAGAAGGAAGCCGCTACTACCACTACCCTACATCAATCTAAAGATAAGCCTCGATTCAAGAAGCATGGTCGCAAGTCTCATCATCGCATGAGAGTCTTCAAATCGGGCGACAAGGACATCAAGTTCGAAACCTACAACGGACGGAGAGATATCTCCAAAGCATTGTCCTTCATCAGGCAGTTTGAAGTCGCCTTTACCAATGGGCACTTCATAGAAAGATCCAAATTGCGCCATGTGGGGATGCACCTCAAGGAAACGGCAAGTAATTGGTGGTTAGCCAAGATTTTGGAAGGTTTTCAGGCCAGAACTTGGGAGAGATTCAAATCTGAATTTTATGAACAGTTTCCCGCCTGACTTCGAGCAGGACATACGGAAGGAATGGGACTGGCTCGCCCAGAAGGAACATGAGAGAGTAACGACCTATGTGGACAAGTATTGGTCGGTTCTTTTGAAGGTCACTCCATGAAGATTGCCGACGAGGAAAAGAAACGAAAGTTCGAAGCGGGTCTCCAACCGCAGCTTCGAAAGAGTATGAAAGTGTATCTGCATGACACTCTTCAGATGATGATGGAGTCAGCAATCATTGCTGAGGATTTGCACTCAACTGGGACGCCCAGAAAAATGGAGCATAGCACTTACCATGCGAGACAAAGAGGGGTCTACGATGACCAAGGGGGCCAAGGAAGAAAACGTCCTCCATCTAGGGACTATGATCATTCTAAGAAGCCAGAGGGCAATGGCAAGCGAACTAAGTATCTCTCTCCTACTCAACTTCAAACCTTCAGAGAGGAAGGAAGATGCTTCTACTGTGGCGAGAAAGGACATATGAAACCGGATTGCCCGTTAAAGCAGCAACGGCAAGAACACGCCCCTACGAGGCAAGATAAAACAAGGAAGGAACCCGCTCCACCAAGCTCGAAATCTATTCCAGATGTTCAAGGAAACACAGAAACGGAGAAAGGGAAGCGTCAGCTTCTGAAGGGCTGGGGGTCTTTGAACAACCAGCGAGTACTGATTCTTTATGATCCAAGATCCACGGATAACTTCATCTCCCTGGATACTGCAGAACGTTTGTGCCTCACACCGGCTCAGCTTGGCACACCGGTTATATCCGGATCGGCATTCGAGGGGTTGACAACCAATGCAACTCCCGTGTAAGGACAGCTCAATCTTCGGATTGGCGAGTACAAGGACCGCGAATCATTTTTGATGGCACCCATCGAGGGATGTGATATCATCTTGGGTATGCCATGGCACTTCCATGTGACACCTGTCCCCGATTATGTGGAAAAGACCCTCACTTTTGATCACGGGGGTAAGAAAATAAAGATTCATGCTGATGCAGGAGATTGGCAGTTCCCAATTGTAAGCTATTTCTCCATTAAGAAAGAAATGAAGAAGTGTGTTTCGGCTTACTTGATTTTTGCACGTGAGAAGGATAAAACTAGTGGGGATTCACTCTCTAGTTTGGAAATTAAGCGTTTTCAATTTATTGAAAAGTACAAAGATTGTTTCACGGAAACACTCCCTGATGAACTACCTCTGGTACGCCCGGAAGATCACCGCATAGATCTCATACCGGGTAGCTCGCCTCCCAATCAACCCCCTTATCGGGTGAGTCTTGCTCAGCAAGAGGAAATTTTGAAGCAAGTCAACGAGCTTCTAGAGAAAGGGTTAGTACGGCCAAGTACTTCACCCTACTGCTCTCCAATTCTATTGGTGCAGAAGAAAGATGGCACGTTTCGAATGTGCATAGACTATAGGTCTTTAAACAAGATCACGGTCAAGAATCGCTTTCCGATCCCTCGGATTGATGATATACTTGATAAGTTGCAGGGTGCAAGTGTCTTTAGTCGCATAGACTTAAAGAGTGGGTATCATCAGATATGGATCGCCCCTGAGGATGTCCATAAGACTGCTTTCCGCACAACCTTTGGACTACATGAACTTTTGGTAATGCCTTTCGGCTTGACCAATGCTCCTGCGACGTTCAATCGCATGATGGACCGCATTTTCAGCCCGTATCGAGCTTTTAGAGGAGTACTCTTTGACCACATACTCATCTTCTCTAAGTCAGAAGAGGAACATCGGAAGCACTTGGATTTAGTGTTTCAAGAGTTGCGAAAGCATGAGTTGCATGTGAATGCAAAGAAGAGCGAGTTCTTTCTCTCAGAGATACACTATCTCGGCCATATAGTCTCTCACAATCAAGTGAGTATGGATCCTGCCAAGATCCGAGTGGTAGAAGATTGGCCTATTCCCACTACGGTACATGATGTACGTAGCTTTCTGGGATTATGTTCATATTATCGAAGGTTTGTCCGAGGATTTGCTCATGTAGCAGGACCACTTCATGATTTGACAAAGAAGAAGATTCCTTTCAGATGGGGATCGAGACAACAAGGAGCTTTTGATCGGCTCAAGTACTTGCTAAGCCATGGACCTATTTTGATAGTGCCTGACTCAAGGAAACCATTTGAGGTTCACTGCGATGCTTCAGGCGATTGCATCGGAGCAGTGTTAAACCAAGAAGGCCATGCAATGGCATACGAAAGCATACGGCTTAAGGATGCAGAGTTGCATGCATCAATCTATGAAAAGGAACTCACGGCTGTGATTCACGTCTTATCCAACTGGAAGCACTATCTTCTAGGAGCGGATTTTGTGATCAAGACTGATCACCAGAGTTTGCGGTATTTTCTTACGCAAAGGAAACTATCTGAGAAGCAGATGAGATGGGCAAACTTTTTGTCTATATTTCACTTCCAGATCCTTCACACGGCTGGGAGTAAGAATGTGGTCGCAGACGCATTGTCTAGGCGGCCAAGGGTGAACGCTATCACTTCGGTGTATCACCAAGAATTAGAAGCACTACCGGATTTGTATCCAAATGACCCAGATTTTTCCACCAGTTGGAGAAAGCTACATCGTGGAGAGAATGAGTTTCCCTATTCCATTCGGGACGGGTATCTATACCACCATCGGGCCATATGTGTGGCGGAACCATTAAGAAAGAAGATCATGGATGAAGCACATGCTTCGCCTTATGCGGGACATCGGGGTATTCTCCCTACGACCTTAGCAATGGAAAGATATTTCTTTTGGCCTAACCTTAAAGCTGACATTGATAAGTATGTCAGGGAATGTTTGGTTTGCCAAAAAGTGAAGTATGATCGGCATAAGACGTCTGGGTTGCTACAACCATTGCCTGTGCCTAATGAACCTTGGGAAAGTATTGCCATGGACTTCATCATGGACCTCCCTAGAACTCAGACTGGAAATGACGCGATCTGGACCATTGTGGACAGGTTTAGCAAGCAAGCACACTTTATGCCAGTCAAGAAAACGATCAAAGCAGATCATATGGCATGGTCTTTCTAGCACAGATCTTTAAGCATCATGGAATGCCTAAGTCTATTGTGAGCGATCGAGATCCTCGCATGACAGGAAATTTTTGGCGTGCCTTGATGGATAATCTTGGTACAAAGCTGAATTTTTCATCTGCCTACCATCCTCAAACGGACGGGCAAAGTGAGATAGCCAATTCCACAGTATTGGATATGTTAAAAGCTTATGTGTCAGACCGGCAATTTGACTGGGAGAAATATTTGCCTCTTGTCGAGTATTCGTATAACAATACCATACACTCGTCGACGGGGAAAGCACCTTTTGAGATTCTCTATGGTAAGCCTTTGCTTCCACCCATCCTTTTAACTAAGGATAAGATCTTTGCAGCGGATGAATTTGTCCGAGATTTGGACACAGCCTACGGGCAAGTTAGGAGAGCTATTCTACGCTCTCAGGAAAAGCATAAGAAAGCTGCGGACAAGCACAGAAGGAATCTAGACTTAACAGTTGGACAATTAGTCTTACTCAAGTTTGAGAAGGCAAGACTTAAGAAACAAGCGTCTCATAAGGGGAAGGTGGTAAAACTTTCTACCCGCTACTATGGGCCGTTTAAGATCACTGAGCAAGTGAATGATGTCACTTTCCGATTAGAGCTACCGCCTAATTGGAAGATCCATAATGCTTTCCATGTCAGTTTACTCCGGCCGTATGTGGGACCGCCTTCGAGCCAGCCTAGTGCTGAGGAATCTCCTGAGGTTGAGGAAACAGAAGAAATACTCCAACCGGAGCAGATAGTAAGTCATCAGGAGCGGCCTCTCAAATCCGGAAAGATAACACGGAAGTATTTGGTTAAGTTTAAGAACTATTCGAATCTAGATGCTCAGTGGATGACGCAGGAGGAATTAGCAGCTTATCCCGAGATACTGGAGGTATATGTCCAAGCACTACAGTTGAGGTCAACTGTTTAGAAGCCAGAGGGATGTTGCTAATTGGACTATTTTCTTATTTTTAATGATTAATCTCTTTTTTAGGATATTTTATTATGTGCACTAAGAACTGTTAAAAGATTGTAGCTACAAGAACAACCATCAAGAACGGACAACTCTGATGTGTCATTTGATGGGTGACGGTAAACATCGTGAAGGAGTTTCCGTAAGTTCGGTGGAAAGGGCCGGGTTACGAGTGCCCCTGATGCGTCACATGATGGGTGACGGGTGCATCAGTAAGAAGGCATCCCGTAGGCTAAGGAGGAAATCCGAACTGAGTAAGAAAATACGCGTAAGAACGCAAGCACAAGAATAAAGATGGGTTCAATGAAGCTTTTTACGAAAAGCAGGAACAGTCGCGGGAGGACAGATGTTTTCCCGCGAGGAGTCTGTGTCTGCATTGCATCTGTGTCGTGTCCTGCACCCGGGGACGCCTTGAATGTGTCCGTGTAGCATTGTTTTCACTAACTGAGTGAGTTTTTAAAGTTTGAATAGGTTCACACTTTATTTTATTAAAGTGGCCGGTCACTTTTAAGTGACCAGGCTTTTATTAATAAAATAAAACAAGCAAGGCTCTTAAAAAAAAGCCAGCACTAAAACCTACGCAGGGGGGGCTGATTTGCGATCTCTCTCTCTCTCTCTCTCTCTCTCTCTCCTCTCTCTAGAAAGTGCCAACTTCAGCGATTTTCTCTCTCCTCTCTCTAGGAGCGCCCAGTTCTGCTTTTGGCTGCTATTCTCGCCGGGTGCCAGACCCTATAAAAGGGTAGCTAGCGTTTCAGTTTCGGAGAGCCGGAAGCAGTAGAAAAACACTAGCGCTGGGATTTTGGAGTAGAGGCTGGCGACGGAACTTGCAAGTGTTCGCGTGACGACTGAGTACGGAGGTCGATCCTCCGAGCAAGGAGCGACAGGTATAAGGTATTGATACGCATTGAGAATTGTTGCTTCATGTGGTTTGTTTTGCAGGAATCTCCCGTCTTACGGGAAGGCCCTTCACAAGAAGTACAGCTTCACGCCTAAGTCCCTTACGGGAAAGTACGGCTTCGCGCCTAAGTCCCTTATGGGAAGGACGGCCTTGTGCCCAAGCCCTTTACGGGAAAGCACGACCCTCGGGTCTAAGATCACAGAACGGAGGGGTTTCCTCGGGTTCTTGTGCTTGTATAAGAATTCTCCCTGAATAAAAGAATACTCTTAACGGGGGGGGGGGACCAGCCCATCTTCTGGTCCCCAATACTGTGTCGATCTTCTCCCTTCTCTCCCTTTTGCAAAGTATATCATTTTTCAGATTTCTAAGTGCTCGTGTACGCTCCCGTTTTGTGACACATGCCGTCCACCTCAAAAAATAAACCCCTCATGCCATATTTTGATTGGCCAAAGCCGCTATGGTCATGGGGACAAATTTTCTCCCCTTGGACCCTGCCTTAACGACAGTGCCAATAAAGAGCTTTTTGAATTTCAACCATTTAACTGGAGCTTCCTTCCTCAGAAGAAGAGTGGACCACCATGTTTGAGCATTTCCTTTGAAAAAAGATGTAGCCCTTCTAATCTTGGAGTGCTCTGAGTAATGCCCTCTAGAGAAAGCTATGTCAAACTGTTGAATGAAGGGCAAAGCATCTCGGAAACGAGAAAAGGATTGAAATTTAATTGACTGTCCACCTTCTTTGAATTCTTTTACTTTCTTGATTTTGTCTTCGAGAAAGTCATATTGGTTGGCTTTGTAAAAATGCTTCCTCTTTGCATAAAACATGTGGTCGTCGGAGTCTGAACTGTTTGAGGATGACTCCTCTGTAGAACTCTTAGAAACTGGGTGAAATCTGGGCTTCTTTCCCTGATCTTACCCTTTCCGAACTTTTGCTTTTTGCTTCGCTTTTTGCCTTTTCTGTCTTCGTCGCTCGAGTTAGAAGAGCTAGAAGAATTGTCAGAAGAAAAGAAGAAGAAGAAGAACTGGGTAGTCCTTCAAATTGTACACGCTTCTTTTGCTTTCTTGCCGATGCAAAAGAAGAATGACGACCAAAATAACCCGTGAAGTCAGTCCCTTTCTTGTGCTTTTTCTCTTGCTTTTTGCATTTGTTGTATGCGACCAAAAGTCGGTTGATCTGTGTCTGAACCACCTCTTGTAATTCTTGCTCTGTAAACATCCTCGGAGAAGAAGGTTTCTTGATTGCCTTTTAGATGGGTGGTTCTGTGGCTTTCTGCCACTGGGTGTGCACTTCTGCGATGGATTGCTGAGACAAAAAAATTGCAAATTTCGGATCCTCCACAATTTTAATCATCTGTTTTGTGCACTTTTCAACTTGCTGTCGACGTTCCATCTCTTCAAGTTCGTACTGAGTAGGCCGAGGTGGCCCGTACTCTTCCTCTGTTTGATCATTAAAATCTTCTTCGTGACTCCTCCCGCATTGGCAGATGCAGAAGAAGTCGACTGAGTCTTGTTGGAATCCATAAGTGTCGCGAGAAAAGGATCGGATTTCCCGGTAGCAGAGAAATCGACTGCGCTCTAATACCACTATAACAAACTTGGACACCCCAAGTCAAGATTCTACCGTGACACAACAAAGATTTACTTCAAAACAGTTCACAAAGACGACATGGCCCGACGTAGTTCCATGCCTAGAGGTATTGGGCCCAAAGACTGGTGCCCCTTTCAGTATTTCTTTTTATATTAATCTGTGTTCAAAGTACAAAGAGGGCCCACGGGTGCTCATTCTCAGACTCTGCGTCTAGATGCTTTGAGTAATGAGCCCCAAAGGCCACTTATAAAGATTACACAGGGTTGCTAAAAGCAGAGCCCCCAAAAGCTTCAAACTCCAAAAGCAATAAGTTTCCAAAAGCAATTGGTTGTCCAAAACTATCAAAAGCTATCAGTGTAATTTCCAGCCAGTCAGTACAGCAATTAGCGCGAATTGCGGAGATCCGTACAATTAGCGTTATCTGCAGAATTTCGCACGCCAACCACGTCAGCAGCCGCTTGCTTTATTTATTTTGTGTCGCCGAGGTCTCCTCATCACTTGGCTATAAGTTGGAACAACTTTTAGGGTTGCCGAGTCACCAGTTTGTGAGACGCCACAAGTGAGATACAATATCTGACATAAGCAACGAGAGGCGAGAGCGAGGCCAGTGCAACAGCGGCAAGTAAAACTGAACATATGCCATCATGATACTTTGGACACTACGAAGTTGAACATGTAACGGCCATGTGGACAGTTACCAGTAGTGCAATTTTACATTCAATCGTTGCATGACCCAGTCGACTTGTTGGGTATTAGTTACCTACCAGCCAATAGGATATCCCAAGTGTTTGACCACCGCATGCGGTTCAAGAATTTCGCCAGGCCACAAAAGGCTTTCAAACAGTTTCATGCTTTTGTTACCACACAAAGGGAGCTTAAATTGAAAGCAATTAGAACGGATAATGGGGGAGAGTATGTCTCTAATGAGTTCAACAAGTTCTGTGAGATGCATGGCATTAAGAGGGAGTTGACGGCTCCTTATAACCTTGCATCAATTGGCGTGGTTGAACGATATAATCGCACACTTTGTGAGAGAGCTATTGATTTCTCGCTTGGAGTGTCCAAGCCTGTAACAGACTCTCTGCTTGAGAGTAGCCGTGGATTCAAAAAGTTGAATTGAGAAGTAGCATAAGAGGTTTAATTTATAATATTAGAAGGGATAGAATTATGAGAAGGGGTGTCGAAGTCGACGATGTGGGAGCGTAGAGCAATGGGGAGAATACATGAGAGAGAGAGAGAGAGAGAGAGAGAGAGAGAGAGAGAGAGAGAGAGAGAGAGAGAGAGAGAGAGAGAGAGAGAGAGAGAATTTGCTGAATCAAACAATTGGGTAATGAATTAGTTATTATACAATGGGGGCTAGGGGTTGCTTATATACTAGCCTGGGGGCCCTTAAGTACCCTCCTCAGTAAATTGCGCTACCCAAGACTTTGACAAACAAGTAAATTAAATACCTAAAGCCAAAATAAACATTGGGATCGCATTGGGCTGTTCACTTGAGATGCTATAACCTTAACACCCTATTTGCAGCTTATAGTGAACATATGTAGGAAAATCAAGTTGATGTAGAAGCTACCATGGACACATCAACATGTGTACACTCCACTTGATACACCTTAGCTATTCTTCCACCAACTTTTTACATGAGTGAATTGTGAACACATCACATTCTATCTTTCGTAGACAATGAACTTTTGGAACCCATCCTGTTTATAATCCGGCCAACAACAATGGATTGGTGCACACATCCATAGTGTTTTGTATACATCGCGTTGGTTCCTTGCCAGATGCCTTGATTCCTGACCCACGGTTCAAACAACGATAACTTGGAACTCCAACACATGGGTTGTAATATTCTAGCTACAGCTACATATAATATGAAAATGATTGTTGTGCGCACTCAATGAGTTTATGAACTTATGAATTTATTGGTACCAATTAATTATTTAAAATGAAATGGGTAAATTTTTCAAGTGTAATCCGGGAATCTATCTGTGTCTGGATAGTATGATAAGTAGAGGAGTAGCCGGATGCAGTGCAGAACAGATCATAACAAGCGCATGAATAAGATGGTGTCCCTAGCAGGCTCAAAGCAGTCATAATAAAATATTTTCACTGTGGTCACCCATGCAAGTGGCCAACCGGACACAGTGTAAATACGTCCCGGTGGGAGTAGTCAGGCTTAGTCGATAGAAGCACGAAAACGGCCGAGCTAATTATGATCCAGTTCGGTCAAGAAACCGGGTTTTTATGCTTGTTTTTAAGTGAAAGGTTTAAAACCTTTAAAAATTAGTGGCCAAGCAGTTTGAATGCGGCCAAAGTTATTAAAGTATTAGAAAAAGAACTCCCAATGTGAGATTTAGAACTCCAGCACTGACAATTCTACGAGAAAATTTTCTCTCTGGCACCATTTGGTAGACAAAAACTGTTGCTAAATTGGCTTTATCTGACAGAAAAATAATTCTAAATGAATTATTGGATTTATAAGTGAGAGGGTTTTCTCGCTTGGAACAACATGAGAAATAATTCTAAATGAATTATTGGAATTTTAAGTGAGGGTTTTTCTCACTGGAGACATCCGAGTACAGAGTATTCCTAGTGCGTCATTCAAAGTAATGACGGGAGTACTGAGAACGGGAATATCTGTAAGGCCACCAGGAACGGGTACTTCTGAAGCGTCACATCGGATGGGTGACAGGGAGCATCGGAAAGAAGTATCCGACCATCCGGGAACGGACATCTCTGATGCGTCATAGGATGGGTGACATAGAGCATCGTGAAGGAGATTGTACCCTAAGTTCGGTTGGAAAGGACTAGGTGATGGGTATTCTTGATGCGTCACAAGGTGGGTGACAGGTGTATTGGAAAGGGAATATCCATAGTCAGGAGGAAATTCCGAATTGTGTTGGTATTGTGCACAAGGAAAAGCAAGCACTTGAATGAAGATGGGTTCAGAGGAAACTTTGAGGAAAAACAGATGCTTTCTGAGAAAGCGGGATAAGCAGATGCTTTCCCGCGAGGAAGTCTATGTCTGTATTGCAATTGTGCGTGTGATTGTATCCAGGGACTCCTGGGAAGTGCAGTGAAAGCATTGTTTTTAACTTATAAGGTTTTATTGAGTTTTTGGGCAGATTCAGACTATTTTTAAAACACGCCAGCCGCCCATTTAATAAGTGGGCAGCCATCTGATGAATAAGGCAACAGATCAGCCAACGTTTTCTCTCTCTCTTTTTCTGGCAGAACAACGGAAAAAAAATTGAAAATTTTTTATTTTGAAAAAAAAAAAAAAAAACGGCCGCGATCTCTACGCGAGCAGCTATTCGTGCCCGTTGTTGGGAGCTATAAAAGCATCACATGCCCTCACTCAGAGGGGAGGATTAGTTTTTGCAAGAAGGAGATGCTGCTGCAGAGTTCACCCACAAAGAAGACGTTTGCCGGTGATACCCATGGCTGCCCCAAGTGTACCCAATTTCGCCAAGACCCAGTGCGCGAGTTCCCTTGCGAAGAAGTGCCTACGGAGCGTGTTTCCATCGCGACATGCTGCTGTTTTTCTCTGTTTTCAGCCCATAAATGTCGTAGACGGGGCTGATTTATGAGAAGGAACCCGAGAACACACCTCTTTTGTGTGTAGGATTTGAAGAGAGGATTTTCTATGTAGAGGTCTCTTCCGAGGAATTGCTTTTCGAGAACAGAGTTGCGTTTTGAGCGTCGAGACTTTGAAGGTAACGATTTTCATGTTATGATCTCTGAGTATTTGATTGCAGGTGTACTTCCTCTTCGTGAGGGAGTAGGAGTGGAGGAAGGCATGAGCCTCTGCAGAAGAAAAGCGCTCTGAGGAACTAGAGCCAGATCAGCCCAAGGGTTTTGTACCCGAGTTTGGGAAGTAGATCCACGGATCAGAGAGAGGTAGTCTCTCAAGTTTGTGATCCGGAAGTTGGGATTCCCAAGTAAGGACTTCGTGTCTGGGAAAGTAGAGTTGTTCTACGGGACGAGGACTCTGGAAACAGAGTTGGAAAAGAGAGTTGCAGGGATGTCATGCCCTGAGTCTGGAAGGTGAGATCCAGAGGCGAGAACCTTGGTTTCAAGGATTTGGAATAAGGAACGGAAGTTCCTTGGAATAGGGTTTTGTCCTAGGAATCGGAAGCCGAGGCTTCCGGGAACCATCAAGTCTTATTCTAGAACGAACGTGGTAATACTTTCTGTTCAAGTGCTTGTATAGACTTCTCCTCAGTAATAAAGATACTATTACGGGGGGGACCAGCCCATCTTTTGGTCCCCAGTACTGTGTCGATCTTCTCACTCTCTATCTACTTCTCTCTATATCCTTTGGCTTCAGTAATGAGTGATAAAGTCTCTTTATCTGAATGTATTTTATATTGTTATGCGCTCCCGTTTGTGACAAAAACCCGGTGCTAGGTATAAAAGGACGTAGCGCTACAAATTGGACACTCTCTGCAGCAGTTTTCACCCACGCAGATGCTCTCCTCTTTCCGCTCTCAGTTCAGCCCTCTCTCTCTCTCTCTCTCTGTGTGTGTGTGTGTGTGTGTGTGTGTGTGTGTGTGCTGCGGGTCCAGGAAGAGAGCGTAGAGGCCACGAAGCGCGCAGGAGCAGTGTAGGGCATCCCACTGAGCTTGTGTGCGTCCGTGCGGGGGAATAGACGCACTCAAACAACCCAGAACCGGTTGTCCACACAAATTTCAGCACTCCGACTACCTCCAGTAGTAGAATTCAGCCAAGAAGAACTCATGCGGGTACTCCCTACGCTAGCAGATACCAACAGAATCATTTCCCGCATAGGAAATCTCAGTATGAACCCGAATTAGCCATTCACAACTGTAGGTATAAAAATTTCAGCCAATAGGCTTATGAATTTATGAATAGTATCTGGGATACGAGCAGCGTATGCTGTTTCTATTTATGTGCTTGTAATTGTTCAAAATAAATAAGAAATCTCCTTAAAGGGGGGTGACCAACCCCTTCTGGTCCCAGTGCTGTGTCCGTCTTCTGCATCATACCCTCTTTATCTTCATGTGTGTAATCTCATATGAAGAAGGTTGATTAATTTGAAAGTATTAAGTGCACGCTTCCGTTTCTGTGACAGCGGTATCAGATCAAGGTCCTCTCGATTTCTTTTTTAAGGAGAGACGGTCCTTGGCAGAACAATACCCGTCATGATTGCGCCATGTTAGCATGTATCTGAAAGACACAGCTAGTAATTGGTGGCTTACCACAATTATAGAAAAACGCAAACCCAAAGACTGGGAGGAGTTCAAAAGGGAGTTTTATTATGCTCAGTTCCTTCCTCCCGACTTTGCCGATGATGTGAAGAGAATGGGATTGGCTCTCCCAAAGAGAGCATGAAGCTGTGTCTGACTACGTCGACAAATTTTGGCGGTCCTCCTTAAAGTTACTCCGTTCATGAAAGTTTCTGATGAAGAGAAGATGTGCAAGTTTGAAGTTGGACTCTAGCCAGTACTTCAGAAAAGTATGAAACTTTATCCCTTAAACACTCTTCAAATTATCATGCAATCCGCCCTGATAGTTGGTAACTTGTATTCGAAAGGAACTTCTCGTAAACATGAGTTTAGTACCTTTCATGGAAAGCAGAAGGTTCTCACTACTGAGGCAGAAATCTCCACTCGAAAGCGGCCTTCAGATCAGCCCAAAGGCCGAGAAAGAAGCGAGAGGGAGCAAAGAAAAGTAAATTCTTCACTCCCTCTCGATTGAAGGCGTATATGGAAGAGGACAAATGTTTCTATTGTGGCGAGAAAGGCACAAGAAACCAGATTGCCCACAACTTAAGAAAGATTATCCTCTTCATGCATCAAATTTTGTACTTGACGTACAAGCCAACACCAAGAAGGAGAAAGGAAAAAGACAGCTACTCAAAGGGTGGGGCAGCTTGAATGGGCAAAGAGTATTGATCCTGTTTGATCCAGGGTTAACCGACAACTTCATCTCATTGGATACCTCAGAGTCTCTTGGTCTCACTCCGGAGAGATTGGGAACTCCAATTAGTTCAGGATCAACCTTTGAAGACTTGACTACGAATTCCACTCCTAGCCAAGGATAGTTGAATCTGAAAATCAAAAAGTACTATGATCAAGAGTCTTTCCTAGTTGCCCCTATACAAGGATGAGATGTCATCTTGAGTATGCCCTTGCATTACAAAATCCATCCTATCCACCAAGAAGGAGAAAGGAAAAAGACAGCTACTCAAAGGGTGGGGCAGCTTGAATGGGCAAAGAGTATTGATCCTGTTTGATCCAGGGTTAACCGACAACTTCATCTCATTGGATACCTCAGAGTCTCTTGGTCTCACTCCGGAGAGATTGGGAACTCCAATTAGTTCAGGATCAACCTTTGAAGACTTGACTACGAATTCCACTCCTAGCCAAGGATAGTTGAATCTGAAAATCAAAAAGTACTATGATCAAGAGTCTTTCCTAGTTGCCCCTATACAAGGATGAGATGTCATCTTGAGTATGCCCTTGCATTACAAAATCCATCCTATCCGAGACTATATAAGCAAGAAACTGTTCTTTTCTTTAAAGGGCAACAATATGATGATGCAAGTGCTAGTAATTGGCCTATTCCTTTGGTCAGTCACATCACTGTTAAAAGAGAAATAAAGAAGTGTCTTTTTGCTTACTTGGCAGTATAAAGATTGTTTTACTGACACCCTTTCAGATGACTTACCTTTTGAGAGACGAGAAGATCATCGTATCGATATAATTCTGGGTACCTCACCTCCAAATCAGCCACCCTACCGGGTTAGTCTATTGCAACAAGAAGCAATCCTTAAATAAGTAAATGAACTTCTCGAGAAGGGTCTTGTTCGACCTAGCACTTCTCCCTATTGTTCACCAGTTTTGCTTGTGCAAAAGAAAGACCACACATTTTGCACGTGCATCGATTATCGTTCTCTAAAGAAGATTACGATTAAGAATAGATTTCCGATTCTCGGAATCAATGATATCTTAGACAAGCTACAAGGGGCACAAATTTTCAGCCGCATAGATCTTAAAAACGGTATCACCATATTTGTATTGCCTTGAAGACATACATAAGACTGCATTCCGAACAACTTTCGGATTGTATGAGTTTCTAGTAATGCCTTACTAACGCTCCAACAACTTTCAATCGAATGATGGACCGAATTTTTCGTCCTCATCGACAGTTCATAGGAATCTTCTTTGACGACATTCTAGTCTTCTCTCACTCAGAGGAGGAACACAAATGATATCTACAGACTGTGATCAAAGAATTGCAACAACATAAACTCCAAGTTAATGCTAAGAAGAGTGAATTTTTTTTGACAGAGACTCACTATCTGGGACACATTGTCTCCCATAATCAAGTACGTATGGACCCAACAAAGATTTAAGCTATTTCAAACTAGTCATAGCCTGCTTCGTTTCATGATGTCCGAAGTTTCCTTGGCCTCTATTCCTACAATAGACGCTTTATACGCCATTTTGCTCATATAGCTGTACCTCTCCATGATGTCACAAAGAAAAATATATCTTTTATATGGGGGGCTAAACAAAAGGAAGCTTTTGAAAAGCTCAAGTACCTTCTCACCCATGGAGCCATCCTCATTGTATGTGATCTTCGGACAATCATTTGAAGTACATTGTAATGCTTTAGGCGATTGCATTGGCTCAGTTCTCAATCAAGAAGGCCACACAATAGCTTATGAAAGTAGACGACTTCGTGATGCAGAGCTTCATGCTTCCATCTATGAGAAGGACCTCATGGTAGTCATCCATGCTCTCTCAGTCTGGAAACACTACCTTTTGGGAGTATATTTTACGATCAAGATAGATCATCAAAGTTTTTGATACTTTCTCTCTCAAAAAAAGTTGTGTGAGAAACAAATACGATGGGCCAATTTTCTTTCAATGTTTCACTACCAAATTCTGCACACTTCTGGAAGTAAGAATGTGGTTGCAGATGCTCTTTTCTTGAGGGACCGAAGGTAATGTCATCACAAGTATACATCGCCAAGAATTGGAATCTCTACCCGAGATGTACCCTGACGACCCCGATTTCGGTGAAATTTGACAACTACCAACTGGCAGTGAAATTTTTTCCTACTCTATTAAAGATAGTTACCTTTATTTTCATCAAGCTCTTTGTGTGGCACGTCCACTTAGAACAAAGGTAATGGATGAAGCACATGCTTCTCCTTACGCAAGACATTGAGGTATAATGTCCACGACACATACCTTGGCCAACACTACGAGTTGACATAGATAAATATGTCAGAGAATGTGTACCATGCCAAAAAGCTAAGTATGTTCGCCATAAAACTCCTGGCTTACTTTAGCCCCTACCAGTACCTTAAGTACCAATTGCCATGGAGTTTATTATGGATTTGACACGAACCCCGAATGGAAATGATGCATTCTGGACTATCATAGACAGATTCAGTAAGCAAGCCCATTTCATTTCAGTAAGAAAAACCACAAAGCTGATCACATGGCCAAGATATCTTTGACCCATCTGGCAAGCCCACAGTTCTAGAGCACTACGTCTCAGATAACCAATGAGAATGGGAGAAATATCTACCTCTCGCAAAATTTGCCTATAATAACACTGCACATTCCTCTACAGGACAAGCTCCTTGAGGTAATTAATGGCAAACGACATCTTCCCCCAATCCTTCTTGCCAAGGATAAGATATTCGCAGTCGATGAATTTGTTCAGGATCTAGATACCGCTTATACTCAAGTGAAGCGTTCTATCCTTAGATCTCAAGAAAAGCATAAGAAAGCAATAGATAAACACGTCGTGATCTCAAGCTAATTGAAGGACAATTTGTTCTTCTCAAATTTGATAAAGCGTGACTTAAGAAATAGGCCAATCAGAAAGGGAAAGTTGTTAAACTTTCTAACAGATATAATGGCCCGGTTAACACTACAAAATAGATAAATGACGTAGCATTTAGATTGGATCTTCCAGAGAATTGGTAATGCTTTTCACATGAGCCTTCTATGACATTTCGTTGGCGAGCCTCTTGTAGCACCAGTTACAAAAGATCAAGGTGGAATCCGTACGTACGTACCTTACGATTCCGTACGGTACAATCGTACGGTACGATACAGTACGACATTTTTTTTTTTTGGGGGTGTTTTTTTTGTTTTTGTTTTTGTTTTTTTTTGGGGCCATTTTCTCCACGGACCACTTGCGCTAGAGGCGCTTTGAGATTGGGATAATAGGGTGAAAGGGAGAGAGCCTTGGGCTTTTTTAATCGACCAGGATTACAAAAGACTCTCTTTTGAAAGGTCTGTGAACTTAAATTTAGTGTAATTTTCTTTTTTTACAAATGGTACGTACCTATCACGTACCTAAAGGTTGGTTCAGTACGGAAGTACGTTCCCTACGTACCTAAATCTTACCGTACACTACGTACCTTTCCACCTTGCAAAAGATCCTCCTGAGGTAGATGAAACTGAAGAAATACTTCTTCTCGAATAGACCACACACCATCAAGAGCGCCAACTAAAGTTTGGATAATTCATCATAAGTACTTAGTAAAGTTTAAGAATTACTTTCCTCTAGATGCTCAGTGGATGACGGAATCAGAGTTGCAATCTTTCTCCGGCATCCTGCAGAAGCATCATGAAGCCTTACAGTTGAGGACAATTGTTTAGAAGCCAGAGGGATGTAATATTTTAGCTACGGCTACATATAATATGAAAATGATTTTTGTGCACAAAATGAATTTATGAACTCATGAATTTATTGGTACCAATTAATTAATTAAATTAGAACGCTTAAATTTTTCCAGTGTAATCCGGGAATTTATCCGTGTTTGGATAGTATGATAAGTAGAGGAGTAGCCAGACGCAGTGCAGAACAGATGAAAACAAGCGCATGAATAAGATGGTGTCCCTAGTGGACTTAGAAAAGTCATAATCAAATATTTTCACTGTGGTGTGGGTGCCCACACAAGTGGCCGGCCGGACTTAAATACGTCCCGGTGGGAGCTGACAGTCTGAGTCGGCAGAGGCATGAAAACGGTTGAGCTAATTATGCTCCAGTTGGGCCCGAATAGGAAGAAAATGCAAAAGGTTGTCCATTAGGGTTTCAAAACGCTGGTGTTGGAGGCTACAAAAAAGCTAGGCTTTTGAGGGCTTATCTTAACGCCATCCCACACCGCAGCAGGAGCAGTCCTTCGTCTGTTCCTCTTCTTCGTGGCTTCTCTTCACTGCTAGCACTTCTCCCCTTGTGACCAATGAGTACATAGCTCTGATACCATGTGAAAGTCGACGATGCGGAAGCGTAGAGCAATGGGGAGAATACATGAGAGAGAGAGAGAGAGAGAGAGAGAGAGAGAGAGAGAGAGAGAGAGAGAGAGAGAGAGTTTATTGAACCAACCAAGTGGGCAATGAATTAGTAATCCTACAATGGGGGCTAGGTGTTGCTTACATACTAGTGTGGGGGCCCTTAAGTACCCCCCCTCAGTAAATTGCCCTACCCAAGACTTTGACAAATAAGTAAAATAAATACCTAAAGCCAAAATAAACATTGAAATGCATTGGGCTATTCACTTGAGATGCTATGACTTTAGTAGGGGGGACATGAGAATTTTGTTGATGGATAGCATGAGTAATAGGAGGATATATACTGAGTAGATAATGGGAAATTGACTCCATTTGAATTGAGTCGTTGTTACAACCAATCGTAGCAGTCGTTGAACTACATATTAAGCATGTGTTAACCTCCGGTTGTTGAGTAGGGAGGTGACATGTCATAAGTGTGGTGAACCAGGACACACCTAGTGGAATTGCCCGAAGAAGTCAGTATTGTTACACATCATGCGGTTTTCACACACTTTGTTCCCCTACCTTCATCTACATGAGATACACTCCAATTTTCAAAGACTTGTCAAAGGAAAGCACTCTTGCCGTATTTTTTCTCAGCACGAGGCTCATGCATTTGCTGCTACTTCCTGGACAGAGCCTAGAGGACCTATCCAGGATGGTGTGACAGACAAGCAAAAGGTTGTACATCGTTGTGATACTTGATCACAAGACACATGTATGTTGGTTTCTTGCATTGAGAGCATACTATGGGGCAGGTTGGCTCGACTCGTTCCAAGAGGAGGAGTGGCTGATCTTCCTATAAACTACAGCTATTGATGACATTCCCACACGACATGGTGTATAGGCAGTGGAGCTCTAGGTCTGTACGGATGACATTGGATTCCAGGACTTGGCGGTTGTGAGCTCTGATTTGTCCATCGGTGGACATGATTGTCTATCAGATATCTTGGTGCCCAATGAAATTCTCTTGAGAGGTGGTGTACTTGGAGTGCTTAATTGGACTTCTCATGTTTCTTCTTCACTCTTGGGGCCCTCTAGATTCTTGGTCTTGTTGCGAACCAGGATAGATCTAGTGAGTGAGGGCTTCTTTGTGGCTGTGCTTGGCCTCATGAGGCTCTGCTAGACTCTAGGGTTATTGGGGAGTCACCAGATTTTGCATAGAAACATGGGAATGTGGAACGACCCCCTAGGGCCAGGGGACGGCCGTATTGGAACAGTGAACAGGGATGGTTGGGGACGGGCGGGTAGTGGCCGGTTTTGGCAGGATCGCAGCCAAGCATCCCGGGGACGCCGTTCTGAATGGCTTGGCTGTCAGGAATGGGCAGGGAACGGCCAAGTCACATGACCATTTGAAATGGTCCACTTTTGGAATTAGCCATTTGGGGGACTATTTTCACCATGCTGTTAGGGAGAGTTTTGGCCCTTAGGGCACATTGGGGCCTCCACCTCATTGCTCAAACCTCAAGATTCAAGCCTTGAACTGTCAAGACTCTTTAAGTGAAAATGCCCAAGAGCCTCTACACTCTCAATCCTCAAGTGCTTGGTTCCCTCTCTACTCTCGTCTCTCTCATTGTTCAAGGCTCTCCACTCTTTCATTGCTCAAGCACTTCCGGAGCTTGATGTGCAATTGTGGCAAAGTGCCCCCCCCCCCCCCCCCCCCCCCTCCCTCCCTAGTTAGGCTTTAGCCTTTTCTGCCTCTTTGTCATTTTGATTCCTTCAGGCATGTACTCATTTACTTGTATTCACCATCATACATCAATGTTTTTTTGGCGTATTTTGCTAGTATGATTTTGTTTCTTGTCTATTTTGGTGCAATTCTTAGCTCTATGTGACATACGTGCAGCTCAAAAAAAATTAAAATATTCCCTAACTTTCGCTGTCGTGACCCGACCCCGACCCGACCCGTTCTCCGTTCCCATTCCCTGACCCATCTTTCTATGAGATTTTGTTTTGTATGGCCACTCTTTTTATGCCTTTGACCCTTCATGTTCCACTTTGTTGGGTCATGGGGTGGTTTTGCTGGGTCGGTTAAATTTGTAGCTCCGCAACGTGGAGGAGGGGGGCGCCCCAACTTTGGCAGATTGTGTAGAGCACTTGTGTCTCTCTCGTCACCATAGACTGCCCTGTAGGGCTTGTCCACATTCTCACCCCCCCCCCCCCCCCCCCCCAAAAAAAAAGAAAAACCCGGTGCTCTCACGTCACTACACCTTCCATTGCAAGTGTTGCCAATTTGCTTTGACTAGGACCAACACCTTCTCTTGCAAGACCACCTTTTCATCAAGCATTGTGGTGCGCATCTTGTCATAGTCCAGCAGTGACATATATATATATATATATATATATATATATATATATATATATATATATATATATATATATATATATGCAAATATATGTATGTGTGTGTGTGTGTGTGTGTGTATGTCTGTGTACTTTGCGCTGCCTGCACCCCGTTACATATTATGCGGATGTGTTGCAAGGTTTCCTTGTCTCCATGCAGTATCGGCTTGGGAGCCTGCCACCACTCCTCAAATCACTTTGCAACAAGAGCTGGACTTAGAATTTGCTGCCTATCCACCCTTGACAGCATAGACTCCGGAGTTTGAAGTGGGCCCAGAGTCTATGATGTGCGCGCGTGCGCGCGCACACACACACACACACACACACACACACACACACACACACACCCCTACCCACACGCCATCAATATTTTCAATTTCCTTCCTTTTTATGCTGAGTTGAACTCTTAGTTTGAATTAGGCAGTGGCTGAAAATTGTTCCTTCTGTGTAGCAGTAAGAGTAATGTGTACTGCCCATTATCCTCGCCGAAGTGTTGGGATTAACTTAAGCTTTGTGTTGGGCTATTGCTTGCTCAATAAGCATTTGGTATGGGTCTCTCTAAATCAGCAGGTACTCATAGTTTATGTGTTGTTTTCTTGTGAAGGCATGGATTTTCATGAGCTTTTGGACATCCCTCAAGGGGACAGGCGAAAGTATCACGATGATGTGTCAGTGATGGTGATATCGTTAGAAGGCAAAGTGTGGAAATCTTCAAGCTGAAGCGTAGATGATGAGATCAGATCTCTTATTTCATTCAAAGGGGCATGTTTTGCATGCTTTGCCCACTGCAATTCATTTTTGAAGTAAAATAAAGAGTTTTTATTGTTGAGAGAACCTTGCCCAAGTTCTTTGCTGGACATGGAACGCTCCCCAAAATCTTGGCAAGTGTAATGATTTATGGGAACTTGAGCCACTCGTATAACATACAAGCAATGCAAGGAGTCTCTATTACATGCTTTCTCAAAATGGTGCAATTATAAATCGCAGGGTGCACTTTTGAGTGTGTTGAGTGGTGATGTTGTACACTTGCATCATATACTCTCTCTCTCTCTCTCTCCTCCCAATTCCCTCTTGAGAATAGCAGGACTAGAGTTCAAGACTCGTTGAATAGATCTTTGAGGTCTCTACGACAATTCTCTCTCTCTCTCTCTCTCTCTCTCTCATGGGCGTATTGATGGATGGCGAGGCATGGACAGGCCACTTATCTCCATGATATCTAGGACGATCAGCCACAGTTCCGCATGAGTTTATTAGAGCAGAGGCAGCCGCACCCCCACTAGTAGTAGAGGCGCTCACGAGATCAATATGTTTCTTACATAGCCTATGGGAGCTACCTCGGGAGCGTTAGGCACGGCTTGCGCTACAGTTCTCTCAAAAGCTCACAACTCAGGGCAGGGACACACATCATGTTGGTATGCGGGTGGAAGCATGTTAATATGTCATGCTTTTTCATGTCCCGGACAATGTTAACTAGCACAATTTTGACATATGCTAACTAGTACAATAACTTGAGCTACATTTCCAAGATCTATGACGTATGATATATCAATAGAAAGCACTTGAAACAAGGAATCCAAATGTACAACCTCCGACAAATTTTGATATTATTTGTAAAAAATTTACAAGACGTCCAACTTTTCGAAGATGTGAAATTGCTAACTAGCACAAAAAGCGCGACAGGTTAATATGGTTCAGGAAACGTTGTTCGGCTCACAAGCGAACCACTTGAAAATTAAATAATGTCAGTTAGTAGTAAGAGAAAAATGAACTACTTGGTTTAAAAAGATCTAAGTATGTCTTTTAAATTTTCAAAAATGAGGGAAAGGGAGAATCTACTTAAGTTGCCGGTTTCTTAATAAAAGAAGGCAAAAAGAGAGGTTCGTGTAGACCACCAAATGGCCGTGCAGGCCGCTATGGGGGAGAGAATTCCACAATGTTAATTGGCTCTCTCTCTCTCTCTCTCTCTCTCTCTGTGTGTGTGTGTGTGTGTGTGTGTGTGTGTGTGCACGCGCGCGCTCCATCAAACCAACTTGAGGTGTTTTCAAAGTGGATGGAGTCGTTCATGCATGCAGGTCTTGAGGGGGTATTTTTGAGCCCACAAGAGCAAAGAGAAAGGGGGTCTTCTCTCTCTCTCTCTCTCTCTCTCTCTTTGTGTGTGCCTTGTTCTCTGCCATCAACCTAGGTAGGTATGTGCAATGCTCACTTGTCTCTTTGTCATGTGCAGGAGGTACGAGCCCCTTCATTCTTTCTATCACGTGGATCTAGCAGCAGCTTGAAGCTCATATGTGTGTGTGTGTGTGTGTGTGTGTGTGTGTGTGTATACACACACACACACACACATATATACACACACACATACACACACACACATATATATATACACATTATATGTGTATATACATATCTCTCTCTCTCTGTCTCTCTCTCTCTCTCTCTCTCTCTCTCTCTCTCTCTCTATATATATATATATATATATATATATATATATATATATATATATATATATATATATATATATATATATATATATATATATGTGTGTGTGTGTGTGTGTGTGTGTGTGTGGGGGGGGGGGGGGGGGGGGGTGTGTGTGTGTGTGTGTGTGTGTGTGTGTGTGTGTGTGTGTGTGCGTGCGCACAAGGCTACATGGAACGGGAAAGGGGGCCTTAAGAATGTTTTTGACACACTGAGGGGGGTAAGGACGGCATAACAAAGGACGGCATAACAGGAATAGGGGTCTATATTGTAAACCTAAAATATTCTTAATTTATATTGGATTCAATCTATATGTTAGTTGAGAGCCACACCCATTAGTCCAAGTAGAATCCTATTTAGATATACTCCTTAAACATTATACATGATTGTCTCGCACAATAGCCGTTGGAGAGGGGGAATGGGGGAACACGCTCGGCACAAAAACAAGGGCCTCTCTATAGCTCAGGGTATCCACAACACCCCTATCCTCTCGAAAAACACCTTCAAAAACACACTTTACACTAGCAGACCACCGCCTGCTCAATTTTCACTGCTCACACACTCCACAAATCCACCACACAAAGCACAACTACTGCTACGATTTGTCTCCACCCTTACACACACCCACAACCGCTCAATCTCACTCTCTCACACAAAACACCGTTGGTCCGGGGGGGGCACACACTTCCACACAACCGGCACCGAAGGGATACATGAAAGTAGGAGAAAGAGAAGGGAGGAAGGGGAAGCAACAACAAGACAGGGTTACAGTGGCTTGATTGCATTTCAAAAGGCATGTACACAGCATTGCATTGCCATCACTACGGCCATTTTCATGAAAAAATTACAAAGTGGTTAGCTTGTCAGAGAACTCCACTTTGCAGGCTTCAAACGACACTAAAAAAACCCCTAATTTGATTAAAATTTGACTTTTTTTTTTTTTTTTTGGGGGGGGGGGGGGGGGGGGGCTTCAACTTTGGAAATTATCTCTTCATTGGTCCATCTGGTACCTTGATTTGGCATCTTTAGGAAGGAGGAAACCGCTTTACTTTTTTTCTCTGCTCTCTTTGCACTTGGGGGGGGGGGGGGGGGGGGGGGGGCATTAGCGATGTCGCTAATGCCCCCTATGCCTTTTTATCTTTATATCTTTTTTCTCATTTTTTACCCCTTCTGGGGAGCTTAGCTTACACTGCCTCTTTGGCCTAGCTTTGACCCTCTTATTGTCCGATTCCCTCCAGCCTTCTCTCTCTCTATTTCTCTCTCCTCCTCCTTCCTCTTGGTGCCGGCCTCTCTCCTTTGCTTTTTGCCCTTGCTCTCTCCTTTTTATCCCTTTGATTGGGCACCCGGTTAGCTCCTCCTTGCTTTCACCTCTGTTTGACCGGCCTTGAAATGGCCCCCTTGCACTTGGTCCACATGGCTGCCCTCAGGCTCTCTCTCTCTCTCTCTCTCTCTCTCTCTCTCTCTCTCTCTCTCTCTCTCTCTCTCTCTCTGTGGCTCACTCTACTTCTACGGGACACCCCCCTTGGCATTAGACCAGTCTACTCTGGCCCTCTCTTTACCCGTTCGGAATGCGCCCCTTACCCTACCATTAGCGATATCGCTAATGGGGGGGGGCTTTCTTTTAAAAGACAGGGCGAGGCTACCGCCCGTGTGAACTCGGCCCACATTGGGAGCACCATGCCACGTCACCTGAATGCACCGCTAGCAAGCAGCCCACCACCACTAGCTATCCCCACCTCACGGGGGGCGCGCCACCGACGCCGCCCCTCCTGGCCAAAACCAGCACGCAGCGCCCAACAGGGCCGCCCTCGCATTCCGCCATAGCCAGCGGGTGGGGAGCTCCCCACTCCTTCATACACTCTCCAAAGCCTCCACGCTGTGGCCTTTATACCATGAGGCTGGGGGCCCTGTCGTTGCATGTGGGATAATCCCGTCCACGTGGCAATCAGTGGTCCCATGTCCCCCCAAGCTCACAAAAACCCCCAAAAGGGTATAAAAAAACCTCCATCTCGGGCCTTCTTTCCCCATGCACCCATGTACTGCTCCAATGTCAGACTGCCAAGCCGCAAAGCCCAGCCGACGGAACCTGTCATTGATTTTGAAATCCCCTGTGCTCACTACACTCCGAATTCCTCGGGCCCACAATTCGAGGCTGCAAAAAAGGTAAAAAAAACCTGCCAACTCCTTCCTCGACATTAGCTCCCGACTTCGTCCTGCTGTATCTTGCTGACCAAGAACCCGATTGACGAGCTATCGATGTGTACTAGCTCCACATGATGCATACTATCTTCGGGAACCTTGGCGAGGCCAAAAAGATGCCAGATGGCATATTCTTCAATGTGAGCAAGTGGGTCCAGACCTAGCCCCTGGAAAATCTTCAACTGATCATAACTTGCTATCCCGAGCTCTGATTCGCACTCCGAGAAGATAGGCATGCTCCATAATTTGAGCTCTATGCATCTACCTGTTGACATCTACCTAGGCTACCTGTCCTCAGCTACTCTGCCTGTCGGGGATCTGCAACACCTTCTAACTTTGTACTTCAGTATCTTGCACACCGGGGCTCCGTTTGACAAGCCGTCTAGACCAACTTCATAGCACATCAAGCACTACATTTCAGAGCACTGACTCAGAATTTTGGGCACCTTCATCTGTCATCCCGATTAGACCATCCTTCAGCTCTTTCGGCCTAAAAAATTGCTTCAGGCATACATTCTCGCTACCCTTTGGCTACCCAGGACCTTGGCACATGCCCTAGCCTTCTGCACTGCACTTGCCTGCAACCCTTGCTTGGCATAGACCACTTTCAACCTTGGGCCATCTTTGGTTGCACCATCATTGCCCAGCCCCCTTGTTGAGCATTTATTTTCGACCAAAAGCATATGTACAAAACTTTAAAACTGGTACACCAAACTGAGAATTGGAAGCACTCGTAAAACCATAACTCTATGTACAGGGTAGGTAAAAAAGTTCTATTTTTTCTCTCTCGCACTCCGCATGCTTTAGGTGGGTTGCCCACCCCCCTTGACTACAATTTGATGCACCTCGGGCACTAAATCCCTCTCAAAATACAGCTTGAGCAGTATCGTTCACTCTGTTTCTAAGAAGCTTGCCATTTGCTCTTACCAAATGATAGGTCCCATTTGGAAAGGCCTTTTGCACTTTATACGGACCTGTCCACTTCTTCTTGAACTTCTTGTGGAATGTGAAATCCAGGTAGCTTTCGTACTTCATGACCAAGTCTCCTTCCTCTATCCTCTTGTCTAGCAGGTTCTGATTGACCTTGGCAATCCGCCTCTCTCTCTGCTTCACATAGTACTCTGTTGTTTCCTCTCTATCCATCTACAAAGCCTCCAAACTGGCTATCCGATCCTTTAGAATTCCTCATTGAGTGGCATTGACACGCCACATACCCTTCAAATCACCTAATTGTGCATGCATCGGCAACGCAGTCTCCTTACCATAGACTAGCTCGAATGGAGTGAAATTTCCAACTACCTTATAGGATGTCCTATACGCCCACAGACACTTCTCTAGATTTGTTTCCCACTCAGCTTCCTGCTTATACAAGTATTTTGTTAACATTTTGATGATTTGCCCATTAGCACTCTCGACTAGACCATTGCATTGGGGGTGATAGGGTGAGGAAAACTGATGCTGAATCTTTAGTTTTCCACTAATGCACTCATGAGCTTGCTTCTAAACCCCTGACCCCTATCAGAAACTAACACCCATGGCAACAAATGTTATCGAACACAAACTGAGCCAGCACATTAGCATTTACTTCCTTCACAGCCTTGGCCTCGACCCACCTTGTAAGCCTTAGTCAATGGCTACCACCACGTACTTCTTACCGCTCGTAGACTTTGGGAGAAGACCTATGGCATCCAGACCCCACTTCTAGAAAGAACTTTGTGCGATGATGGCACCTTGTGACTCTGCTATCAGTTGTCTATCACCTATAGTCAGACATTTGTGGCACGTCTTGCACTAATAATGCACGTCCTTCACGATGGAAGGCCACTAAAATCCTGCTCTAAGCACTCAAAATAGAACCTGGTCTTTGCCCTGATGTCCACTTTCTTCGTGGCATTGCTCAAGGACCATTCCTATCTCTTCTTTGTACAGCACCCTTCTAAGCACTCCATCATGTCTATAGTTCATGAGATCTTCACTTGTGAGTGTAAATTTGTGGGCCTTCTGTACCACTCTTCTCTTTTTCAACTTGGACAAACCCTCTTAATACTACCATGTACCCAAAAACCCTTCAATCTCTTAGAGTCTCTCTACTTGCATAAGTGGTTGGGGCCACATATAAACCTGCAACATGCACCTACACTTTGCTACTTGCTAATTGATCTGCCTCTTGGTTCGGCTCTCTTCTCACATGCTTGAATTGAACCTCCTCAAAAGACTTCAGCATTCTTTTGATGGAAAAAAACAATGCTTCAAAGAATCCCATTTTACCTGCCATTGGCCTAACAATTTCTTGATGACTAGCAATGCATCTCCTTTCACCTCCGATCTCGAAATGCCCAACTATATACATTGCTTTAAACCCAGATGTAGAGTGAGATACTCCACCTCATTATTGGTGTGGACATCCTCCAAATCATACGCCTTCAAAAATATAGCTTTGTCGTGTATCACCACACCTCCTTCTGCCTTCTGTACAACCCTTCGATACGCTCCATTGAACCACATTGTAAAAGCATTCTCCAAATCAGGCTCCTCCTTAGCTTCATCTCGCACGACCCTTGGATAGGCTGGTAAATCTTCGGCCTTGCTGACAAGAATGTTTGCCAAGTGAGATCGACTCGTGTGATCTACTTTGAACTCGAATTCGAACTCTTGTAGCTCCAACACCCACTTCATAATCCTCCTTCTTGGCTTCAAATGTAACACTACCTCTGGCAATAGAGTATTAGGTGTCAACACAAAAAACTTACGCGCAATTAAATGCACCTTGAATTTCTTGCAAGCGAAGACCAAAGCCATCACCCATTGCTGTGCCTCGGTGTAGGTAGCCTCTCCTGGGCTAATCACCGTGCTTTCGAAGTATATCGGCTTGTAGCTTCTCCCTACCTTTTACAGTAGAACCGCTCCAATAGCAATTGTGTCCACCATCATAGACACATAGAAGTCGTCCTCTCGATTGGGAGGACACACCGCTAGTAACTGACACAAAATTTCCTTGACCCTATCAAAAGCTTCATGAGCTTTCTCATGCCACTCGTAATCATGCACTTGCTGAGCTCTCTTTTGAAGAGGATGTACATATTGCGATAACATCCAAAAGAAACATGATAGATACTTCATCTTATGAACAAATGAAGCCGAACCTTGAGCATCTGATGGTGGCTCCATCAACACCAACGCATGTACCTTGTCAGGATCATCCTCTATACCTTTTTGCGACACCACATGACCCAACAGTTGTGCTCGAGGTTGTGCTAGCTTGCACTTCTTGGGGTTCAGCTGACCTCCTTCTTCATCAAGCCTTTGAAAGAATAACTCCAGCTTCAATAGGTGCTCCAATCTTGAACTGTAGCAGCCTATGTCATCCATGAAGACCCTGATAAATCGACCCAAATATGGACCAAATACCCTATTCATTCAATCTTGGAAGGTGGCATATGCATTTACCAATCCGAACGGCATCCTGCAGAAGCAAAACAACCCCATGGAGATATGAAATGTGGTCTTCAACTGGTCTTCGAGTGCAATCCCTATCTAAAAATACCCTGAGAAACCATCCATAATCGAGTATCTCTCGTGCCCGGCCACCTGGTTTAAGATTTCGCCTTGAAATGGCAATGGATAGTGATTCCTCTTGGTCGCTGCATTCAATGGCTTGTAGTCGACACACACTCTCCATCTCCCATTATTTTTAGGGGTTATAACCACTAGTGAGACCCACTCTAACTCTTTCACGGGGTATATAATGCCTGCATCTAGCAACTTATTGATCTCCTGCCAAAGGGCCTCCTTTTGGATTTCCCCTAGTCTTCTCAGCATTTGTGCCTTAGGCCTATGTATCTCTTTGAGAACAATCTTGTGCTCTACCCTTTTGCACCGCGTAAATTCTTGTATTCCATTGCAAATACGTTTGGATAAGACTCACACAGTTGAACATAACCCTCCTTTTCACTTTTGGTCAAATCTTCACTTAACATACTCAAAACCTCCTCTATGCTTAAACCATGAGCTTGAGGCTACATACCTTCTTCTTTAGGTGGGGAGTCATCTATGGTGACCCCGAATAAGCCTGCATCTATCTTCATCATGTCGCCCTCACTCTTCTCTTCCTCTGTGCTAGTGTAGCCTTCATCATAACCCGTCTCTGTCTCGTACTCGTAGCTCGTCATGTCACCCTCATCTTTAACTGCCATAGGACAAGAACTGCTCTCCCTGGTCTTCAAATCAAGCACAATCTGCCTTCCCCTCTCTTTTTCAGGCAAGGTGAACACTTTGCTCTCCCAATCTTGCTTAGCACCTATCGCCAAAAGCCATGGCCTACCCAAAATGATGGATAAGCATTATCTCCTGCCTTCATCACAAAAAAGTCTATCAAGCACTCTATGCCCATCACCTTGACCTTCACATCCTAAGCCACACCAAGACACTTAGCTTTAGTATGATTAGCCATCCTCATACGCACATTTGACTTGACTACTGCCTTGACTCCCGTCTCTCTCATTGCTGCTTCCTTCATGACACAAACCTGCACTCCACCGTCTATGTAGGCCTATACCTACATCCTCTTTTCTATAACAGCATCCACTAGCGGAAGAACATCAGTGGGGTTACCTACCCTCAAGCCATGTTTTGCACCGCTTGCACATTTCCCTTAGCTCTCGGTAGCCTGGTGCTAACACTGGTGGACCACTGCCTCCTTAACTTTGGATTTAAAGCTAACAGCTGACCAAAAGTAATGTTTGCTTTTTTATTTTGAACATCACTTACCAGATTGTACTCGGGATGGCCATGCCCTAATTGGAAATCCGCTTGTTTGATTTTGCGACGCCTCCTACTTTTGCTAGGCTCGGGCTACTCTCTACCTTCATACACCTTCTCTTTGCCTTTGCGTGAAAGAGCATAGGGAGATAGACATGCCAATACCCACCCAACCATACCTATATATAGCGCCTATACCGCATGTGTATCCATTGGCCCTTGGCCACGGGCGTGCCCTCCTATAGGCTTACCCTTGGCATGACATTACTCCCCCCTTGGAGAAGCATTTTTGTCCGCGAAAAAAAAAGTGGTAGGATCTTTTCATAAGAATACTGATGTTTTCCAAAGTGGTATCCGTCATGGATCTAGTTGTTTGTTTGATCAAAACACGGTATAGTAGGAGGTTCAATGAAATCAAGAATAACATCATGATTTTGCACATTGTTGTCCTTTTGGAACCATCTAGTGTGTAGACTCCATTTAGAATGCACATGCTTAAACGCGTTATCACGACAAAGATGTACCTGAAAGAGTACCGCTTTTCACTTTCCGTGAAAGTAACTTCCAAGTGTAAGTCCTTGACTTGTTCTCAAATTAACAACCCCACCATAACTAGTGTTCAAGGTTGAGAATCTGACCTCTCATCGAGAGAGGGAACAGAAAACACAAGCCATAGCTTGACCCACTTACCATGTATGGGGTCGTGACTTTACAAAAATGACTTAATATGGCACTTTGCTTGTGGTATTGTGCGTTGATAGCAACCAAAAATTTAAACAATCTAGAACTTAATTTGTCCGTGATAGAGTGTTTGGTGTGATAGCGGAAGCGTAATCTCTGAAGCGGCGGAATTCATGCCACCTGGTTATCCCCTGGTTAGCATGCCGTGCATACAGATTGTTAATCCCTTGGCGAGAGTAATGGCCTCAAATGTGAGAGCCAAAAGCATTAGTGCCTTGCACAGTCTAAACTGGTGATATTCCGTATTTTGCCAGTTTTTCAAACTTGTGTGCCACTGCCCGTGATTCCAAGTCATTGGGCAGTACCTTGGCATAAGGGAGAATCCTTGCTTCATGTAAAATTGTCAACAAAGAACTTTGCTTTGCACAAAAGCATTAGTTTCCAATGTAAATAGATAAACATGGAAAAATAAACAATATTGAACATGGTCTAACCTGGTCATCTTGTTGTAACCAGTTGTCTGGAGATGCTGGAAGAAAAACTCGCTCAAATGTAGATCATGAGTGCTAAAAAATCACTCAAATGTAGATCATAACCATCTCTGTTGTATGAGAGAAATTGGCCTGAAATATCCTGCAGGCATATGGAGAAATTCCCCAAAGGCGTGTGCTCATAGCATACCCCAAACGGGAAAAATCTCAATGTAACAGTCGTAGATTGAAGCCTTGCTTCACATAAATATGTTTGTGTTGAAAGCTTGTGGTGGTAGATACCATGAAAAAAAGAATCGATCGTGTCGAGCAATTTCAATTGAAATTTACCAGTACTATGTGGTAAGCATCCTCCGTCAGCGGTAGAAATTGTGACAAGGAGTCGGCCATGCCGAGGAACTTGCTTCCTTCAACAAGTCCAGTAAGAGGCCATGCATGTTTCCTTGAGATATTAAAAAATAATCCCTTGCCATTAATGTATGCAACAAAATTTGAGTGCTTATGTGAACTGTCAGAGTCCGTGCCTATGCTTGGAGTGGGGAAACTGCATCACCTTTGATGCATGTTAGAGATATGCAATAGAGGTGATACATGCTCCATCGAGGTCAAATGCTTCATAAGCAATTGATAGCCCTATTGTTATTACATCAATTCATGGTCGATGATCAAAATATGTATGCTAAGTGCCGGTCTCGTACATTACCTTATGTAGAGATATGGCCAGAATTGTGTAACTAGTTATGAAGATGACAATAAACAAAAAATCAACTGCGTACCTCATTAAGCACACCTGCCGGCGAATCTTGCCGTCGTAAGAACCGAATGAGTTGCAATCAAGAAGAAAATCAAAAATTTATGTTCCAAACATTATTGTTTGGTTCAAGGGATGCTCTACTTGTTGCTGCCAAGGGCCTTGCCCGATGCGCAAACAAACTGGAAACTTGTGAGCAATTCAAAGCTCAAAGTTGGGTTATACAACTCATGGCCATGAGCAGCTGTCGATGAGCCTTGCTCCTTTTAATAAATAAAAACAGTCTTTAAAGATTGAAGAAAAATAGGCTTACTATCTTTCTCAAATCCTTAGAATGTGTGATTGTTGATTGCCGGCTTCTGAGAATTGTCTTTAGGATCGGCCTTGCGAATCATCAATCCGACCATGCCGAACAGCTTGGGATCTATTAGCCAAACTAACAGCAGGCCTTGCCGTTGCATTAAAAAGTAACTTTCGGAAACCTATCCGTAGAATTCTGCAAAATATCTTCACATAGGGATTAAAGAAAACCTTTGGAATTCTGAAATGGCAAACCTGATGACCATGGCGTTTGTCCGTGTATGCGGCAATCATATCTTCATATTGTTGATACCCTTGCGAGAAAAATCTGGCATGCCGCATAACCGACTCGGCCAAGTTCCCCTGTCAAAAACCACTTTGGTAAAATTGTGCCAACAAAAATTTAGAAATTTGGATACCTCCTTGACAGGAAATTCGAAATCTACATGCTGCCTTGAGTAGTCTTGGGCAGCCGTTGCCCATGTCCTTGATTGCATCCTTGTTCTATCCCGTATAGTACCACTACAACTGTTGGGTGTGTGCCTGGTAGGGACCCTCCCTTAATTGGTTTAAAACCCTAAGGCCTTTGGCCTTGGGGTGCCCATCGTGTGGAGAGGGGAAAATTAACGAAAAGAAGCAGCAGCTATGGCAGCCCAGTGGCACAGCGAGAGCAGGTCTTGATGGAGCGCCACCTATCATGGCTCTCGGGCTTCGGCCTGTGTCGAAAACTGATGTGTTGGTGAGGGTGCCACCGAAGAGCCTCTCGTTGCCTGATTTGGTGGAGGTCGAGCCCTTGCTCCCTCTCGGCTTAGCGGCCCTGCCCACAGTCATCTTTGACCTTTCAAGGGTTGTTTCCCACGCATGATAGGGTTCTCCAAGCATGATAGGGTTCCTTCCCGCGTGACCTCCTCTTTGGTTCTGTAGGGGCAGTTTCCCACATCCATGCACATAGCCTTGCAACTCGTGTCCTCCATAGACAAGACAAAAGTCATGCTTCGCCATGCGAATCATCCTGAACGAGAGAGAGAGAGAGAGAGAGAGAGAGAGAGAGAGAGAGAGAGAGAGAGAGAGAGAGAGAGAGAGAGAGAGAGAGAGAGAGAGAGAGAGAGAGAGAGAGAGAGAGAGAGAGAGAGAGAGAGAGAGAGAAACTTCATGCGAGACCTCCATCTCCCCTCTTCCATAGCTCCCTTCTTTCTTCTCCCACCTTGCTCTGATACCAGTGAAACAGCATAGGGAGATAGACATGCAAATAACCACCCAACCATTCCTATATATAGGCCCTTGCCCCTCCTATATATAGCCCCTGTACCGCATGTGTATCCATCAGCCCTTGGCCAGGGCCGTGCCCTCCTATAGTCTTACCCTTGGAATGACACTGCGAGCTCTAGTTTCCCTCTCTGTCTCTGTCTCTCTCTCAACTCTTGCTCTCTTATTAACCAAAACTTTGACATCCTGCTTATCCACCCCGATGATGTTCACTCTTGGGACCTTGCCTCCGTTCGGTGGGGCTGGCTTCACAGGATTCTCCACCGCTTGCTCTCTTGGACCATTGAATTTCCCTTGACCTCGACCTCTACCAAAAAGTGGGTAGATGCCTCCTCTCTCCCTTTGTGGTTGAGGACAATTGGGTGCATAGTGCCCCTCCTCTCCACAATTGTAGCATCTACCTAGCAACGGCCTTACCTTGCCCTTTGCTACTCTTGGTTGTCCTCTATCCATGACACTGAGCCGCAACTCCTGCATTTGCTCGGACAAATCTTGCACAGTGCGTACCCAATTTTGTGGCACAACAGCTACACCTCGTTTTCCATGATTTTCTTCATGCATAGCCTCCCTCAGACTCTACGGTTGAACATGGGCCATCGTCTCGTAGCCTGACACACCCTCCTCTATCTTCTTCTTTATCTTTTTGCTCCTTGATTGTGCAATTGCTACCGCACCATTGTAATTCTTGGGGCTCTCAAAATTGACCTTTTCTCTCACCTTAGGATGCAGACACGCCATGAATTTGTCCAGCTTAAAGTAGTCTCCATTAGCCAATTGCATGGCTGTCGCTACTTCTGCCCAACACTCTTCAAAATGACCCAAAAACAGATTGAATTCTTCACTTACATCTTGCTTAAGCGCCTTCAGCTTCGCATCCATCTCAACTAGGGACACCTCCTTGTGGAAGTCGTGAAGAAACCTTGCCCGTAGAGCCGGCCATGCCTGCCTTGGCTTGCCTTCCAACGCTTCACACCATACTTTAGCTTCACCATGCATCACCAAAGGAAAGGTCTGCATCTTGTTATCCTCGTGCGGCATACGCAACAATAGCATATATAGCTCAAAATCCGACATCCACTCGTCGGGACTCTCCTCGCCTGTGAAAATCGGTCCATAGCTTCTTGCCACCATGACTTCCAACGCAAAAAAATTGCTTCGTTTCGATAAACTAGGAGCAATGAGTGTGATCCTCTGTGGGGGCACCAGAAGATGGAGAGGTGGAATGGGGGAACACACCCGCCACAAACACAAGGGCCTCTCTATAGCTCAGGGTATCCACAACACCCCTATCCTCTCAGAAAACACCTTCAAGAAAACACTTTACACTAGCACACCACCACCTGCTCAATTTTCACTGCTCACACACTCCACAATCCACCACACAAAGCACAACTACTGCCACAGTTTGTCTCCACCCTTACACATGCACACAGCCGCTCAATTTCACTCTCACACAAAACACCGTCGGTCTGGGGGGCAAACACTTCCACACAGCCGGCACCGAAGGGAAACATGAAAGTAGGAGAAAGAGAAGGGGGGAAGGGGAAGCAACAAGAAGACAGGGCAACAATGGGTTGATTGCATTTCAAAAGGCATGTACACAGGCATGCCCTGCCATCACTATGGCCATTTTCAAGAAAAAATTATGAAGGGTTTAGCTTGTCAGAAAACTCCACTTTGCAGGCTTCAAACGGCACCAAAAAACCCCTAATTTGATTAAAATTTGACTTTTTTTTGGGGGGGGGCCTTTAACTTTGGAAATTATCTCTTCATTGGTCCATCTCGTACCCTGATTTGGCATCTTTAGGAAGGAGGAAACCGCTTTACTTTTTTTCTCTGCTCTCTTTCCGGGGGGGGGGCATTAGCGATGTCCCTATTGCCCCCTATGCCTTTTTATCTTCTTATTGTTTCCTCATTTTTTACCCCTTCTGGGGAGCTTAGCTTACACTGCCTCTTTGGCCTAGCTTTGACCCTCTTATTGTCCGATTCCCTCCAGCCTTCTCTCTCTCTATTTCTCTCTCCTCCTCCTTCCTCTTGGTGCCGGACTCTCTCCTTTGCTTTTTGCCCTTGCTCTCTCCTTTGTATCCCTTTGATTGGCCGCCCGGTTAGCTCCTCCTTGCTTTCACCTATGTTTGGCCGGCCTTGAAATGGCCCCCTTGCACTTGGTCCACATGTCTGCCCTCGGGCTTTCTCTCTCTCTCTCTGGCTCACTCTACTGCCGTGGGACACCCCCCTTGGCATTAGACCCGTCTGCTCTGGCCCTCTCTTTACCCCTTTGGGATGCGCCCCTTACCCTACCATTAGCGATATCGCTAATTGTGGGGGAGGGCTTTCTTTTAAAAGACGGGGCGGGACTGTCACCCGTGTGAACTCGGCCCCCATTGGGAGCGTCATGCCACGTCACCTGAATGCACCACTAGCAAGCAGCTCACCACCACTGGCTATCCCCTCCTCACGCGGCGCGCGCCATCGGTGCTGCCCCTCCTGGCCAAAACCAGCGGGCAGCGCCCAACAGGGCCGCCCACGCCTTCCGCCATAGCCAACAGGTGGGGAGCTCCCCACTCCTTCATACACTCTCCAAGGCCTCCACGCTATGGCCTGTATACCATGAGGCCGGGGGCCATGTCGTCGCATGTGGGACAATCCCGTCCACATGGCAATCAGTGGTCCCATGTCCCCTCAAGCTCACAAAAACCCCCCAAAAGGGTATAAAAAAAACTCCATCTCGGGCCTTCCTTCCCCATGCACCCATGTACTGCTCCAATGTCAGACTGCCAAGCCACAAAGCCCGGCCGACGGAACCTGTCATTGACTTTAAAATCCCCTGCGCTCACTGCACTTTGAATTCCCCGGGCCATTGATTGGAGGCTACAAAAAAGGTAAAAAAATTTGCCAAGTCCTTCCTCGACATTAGCTCCCGACTTCGTCCTACTGTATCTTGCTGGGACCAAGAACCTGATTGACGAGTTGTCCATTTGTGCTAGCTCCACATGATGCATACTATCTTCGAGAACCTTGGCAAGATCAAAAAGATGCTAGATGGCATATTCTTCAATGTGGGCAAGTGGATACAGACCTGGCCCCTGGAAAATCTTCAACTGATCATAACTTGTTATCCCGAGCTCCGATTCGCATCCGAGAAGACAAGCATGCTCCATAATTCAAGCTCTATGCATCTATTTGCTGACATCTACCTGGGCTACTTGTCCTCACCTACCCTGCCTGTCAGGGATCTACAACACCTTCTAAGTTTGTACTTCAATATCTTGCACACTGGGGCTCCGTTTGACAATCTGTCTAGACCAACTTCTAGAGCACATCAAGCACTACATTTCGTATCACTGACTCGGCATTTTGGGCACCTTCATTTGTCATCCCGATTAGACCATCCTTCAGCTCTTTCAGCCTAAAGAACCACTTCAGACATACATTCTCGCTACCCTTTGGCTGCCCAGGACCTTGGCACAACCTTCCCTAGCCTTCTGCACTGCACCTGCCTGCAACCCTCGCTTGGCATAGACCACTTTCTAGCTCGAACCACTTTGGTTGCACCACCTTTGCAAATGCACTACACACAACACAAGTCGTGAATCATAATTTACAAATGCATCTTGATTCTTCATAGAAAGAATATTAACTTAAATTTGAATAGAGTCCAAAGTACACACAAAGGCTTGGAGCAAAAAGATGATAGATCATGATGATGGCTCACAAGTCCAGATAACGCTACACCTTGCTACAAAACGATACGTGGAGGCAATACAAAAGTGGGAGGGTCTAAGGAAACAAAATACAATGACCAATGATTCATGACCCACACCTCATGTTCACCCTCGCGTAAGATTCAAAGAGCCTCCTGCTTCCCCCAATCCATAGTGGTGTCCTAGATGTCATGAATATCCTCCCCATCTTCATACATAGGTTCATCCTCATGCGTAGATCTTTATGCCTCTCCATGCACCTTTGCCTTTGCCTCCATCTCCCACTGTAGAAAAGGGTTTGTCATGTTGGATGCTGACTTGTAAAGAATTCATAAGTTTCCACTGACAAAAACAACGTCATTTGGTTTTTCCACTCCAAGTTGATTCCTCTTTCTCGATGCAATGAGGCTATAAGCACTCACAATTGCTCCACTTTAACCTTTTCCTTTCCACCACAAGAAGGAGAAAATATTGGTGCTATCAATTTGGATATCAAAAATCCCAAATGATCCTTGCAAATCCGCAAGTTGATCCTTGATTTTTCATTGCATGTCATGATCATGGTGAAGCTTCTTCAAGATAGTGTTCCAATGTGTATTTACCTCTCCATGATGCTCATGTCATGCACCTTCAAACTCTAGATCCAACACAAATGCGATATGTTGCTTCATAAACATTGACAATGCATGGCCGCATACCATCCATCACTCTAAGCAAGTGGATCATTGATTTTACCATTTTGTCAAGAGTCTTAAGAGACTCCCAGAACTCAAGAACCTTTACCTTCCGTGTCCACATGATCTTTGTGGCTATACTTGCATGGGAAGTCTCTGCAAACTCCATTACTGATAAAGAGTTGTCACAATGCACTCTGACACTCTACAAAACGTCTTACCAAAAGATAGTTTTAGGCAAAGTGGGTTCATGATACTTCATAAGAACTTTACCATCGGACCACTTCAAGAACTCAGCACAAAGGACATTGTGGTTGTTGACAAAAAAGATTACTTTGGACATAGATGCAATGAGAGGCTCTATTCAATGCAGTTTGCCAAAATCTTTCTAGGCAATTGTTAAGGCAATGTGACATAAAAAACTACATCGGGATGTGAGGGTACATGCCTTCAAAAATAGCTCCCGATGAGCTCTCGATGTCGCGTTTGACGTCTCTCCATTAGTGACTAGCCCTATCACAAGCTCTCGCCCAATCATCTCTACGATAGAGGCCCACTCTCCCGCAATGATATCAGTTGATTTTCTATTTTTGTAGCCTCATTGGAGTGGTAAAAATATATGCCCCTTTGGAATAGGCAACAATGCCATGAATATATCTTCTCCTAGTGTCGGTCCATCTATCCAAAATGAGGGTCACTTTATACTTTGTCAACTATCTCTTCATACTTTGTCAACTATCTCTTCATGTTAAAGGTAGTCATCTCCACAACAATCTTCTCTCTATCAAGTATAGTAGTGTGCAGGGCCTCCAAGTACTCTGACTTACACATGAGAGGTAACACATAGGTGAGACAAAGGTATTAGAATCTAGAATTAAACCGGTCATTATTTATAACTCCTAAAATATTATGTAGATGACTCATGAGAGGATTGAACATTGAGCAATGAAAAGATGGAATTACATCTTATTGAGCCTTTATGAAGGGAATGTGATCATGATAAAATAAGCTGCAATGCTTGCATCCACATCCTCCTTCCTTTTTGGATCCCAAGTGGCATGCAGAATGGGTTGGTGAGGTTTGGGGGTGAAGACCATGTAGTATTAGGAATTGTGAATGTTGATCAAAATGATGTTGCCATCGCTGCATTACTATCACCACAAATGGATGAATAAGGTGTAGAAGGTGAGGTTTGGGGGTGAAGACCATGTAGTACTAGTAATTGTGAATGTTGATCAAAATGATGTTGCCATCGCTGCATTACTATCACCACAAATGGATGAATAAGGTGTAGAAGGGAGGAAAAACAAGTTGTTGGGATTGATTGCAGGGCACTTTGGCTTGTCCACTTCCTTCTCTAGTTTGTTGGCTTTGATGAAGGCATCCTTCACCTCAAATACCTTCAACAAATTATCCATCACCTCCTTGCATATTGATACTTGTTGTCCCTCCAGCTTAAGGAGTTGAGCGTGGACTTTGGTTGTGCCGGATTGCCTTTCAAGTGGCATAGTTTACACTTCCATTTACTTGCATTGCCAACCTTTCCCAACACTCAAGAATACAGTAGTCCCACCATGATGATTCATCATTCTACTTGTTGGGACCCAAGGGCCCACATTCACGTAATAAAAAATCTTATGATGAGATGAGAGAGAGAGAGAGAGAGAGGGTGAGGTTGAGACTTTGAGAGCAAGGGAGAGATGGAACTTGAGCCTTGACCCTTGAGGCTTGAAGCCTTGAGGCTAAGAGCTTGAGAGAAAGGGTCCAAGGCCCTAGTTTATATAGAAGAGGTTGGACAGGGACCCCTCCTTCCCCCACCAAAGCTCAAAAAGAAATGCCCCAAACCAACTATTTCTTTCAAAAAAACAATCACAATTTTAAATTGATTGTTTCATACCATTTGGTTCCCCATTCTGCTATTCTTCCGTCCCATCAGGACCCCATTCTTCTTGGCGTTTTGATTAAGCCTAGGAAGACGGAACAACTCCCAAGATGTACAAGGCTTGGGAATGCATTTTGGGAATGAGAGGGCCCTATTTCGCCCGTTTTGTTCATAGAAAACCGACCTTTAGTGTATTTTTAAGAGCTAAAATTGAAAATTCCCCGCCGTTGGCTTTTTTTGAAAAAACAACAAAATTTGGAGGTAAAAACTGATAAATTCCTCAAATATTGCTAAAAATTTGCATAGATTTCCAATCTAGCTCTTTTTTCCATTGGTTTGCAAAGAGATTTTTATAAACAATATTGTGTGTGTGTGTGTGTGTGTGTGTGTGAGAGAGAGAGAGAGAGAGAGAGAGAGAGGGAGAGACGGAAAGAGAAGCTTGTGAGAATTGATACTAAGCAAGCTTTTGGAGCAAGCTTTGGAGTGAGCTTTTCCCCTCCCTTTTCTTACATTTTATAGCTTTCTCCATAACCTTCTGGGATTGATATGGACTGATCTTTTGGAGCGAGTTTTTTTTTTCCATTCTCTCCATCCTCCCTCCCTCTCTCACTCTCTTGCTCTCCTTCAACCTCCCTCTCTCTCTCTCTCTCTCTCTCTCTCTCTCTCTCTGTCTATCTATATATATATATATATATATATATATATATATATTCAATCTCTCTCTCCCTTCTCTCTCTATCTCTTTATCTCTCTCTCTCTCCTTCCTTCTCTATATACAGATCTCTCTCTATCTATCTATCTATACATCTCTCTCTTCTCTCTCTCTCTCTCCAATATCCCTCCCTCTCCCTCTCTCTCTCTCTCTCTCTCTCTCTCTCTCTCTCTCTCTCTCTCTCTCTCTCTCTCTCTCTCTCTCTCTCTCTCTCTCTCTCTGAGAGGTCCCCAACCCATAGACGCTAAAGTCATGATGGAGTTCCTTGACAGGTCTCTAAGCCTAATAAAAATTAGAGTCTCTAAGTAAGAAACATTTAGGCAACAGACCCTTAACATTGGCAATGGCTTGAGATTTTAGCCCTAGAAAAAGACCCATTCCAATCTTGCAAGCAAAAACGGGATAAAACCTCAAAGACCTAAAACTTTGGCCCTATATATTTTGCAAATGGGCTAAGGAATCCACTTACAACACTTTTTTTCCTTTACGCAAGTGAGGGCACATCCATTGGTAGACTCCTCTTCCACTTAAGAAGTTTATTCAACATTAACATGTGAGGATGGATAGTTACCCGAACAATCGGATCCACCTGCCCATGATCGTCAATCTTAGTCAATCCTTACTTACTATTCCGCACTCACACATGATTCTTTATTTCTAATTACTACCACACTCTTTTGACACTTAAAATAATGGCTCCTTTCAATTTTAAGTAATAGTGATTCCTTAAAACAAAGTATTGAAAGGAGCATTGAAAACATTCTTTATCATAAGACAAGTTACTATCAAGAAAACAATGACCCTAATAACCATGACCAGCACTCCTCTTGTCTCAAGTACACCTGTACATGGGTGAAAATGGCACCCTTTCCTTTATTCATAATTGAGGGCAAAAAAGGCCATCACCCAAAAGTTTGTGTGCCCATACACCCTAACTAACCGCCCATACAACCGGGTGGATCCCCTAGGATAAAAAACGATATCCTAAGATATGTAAAGACATATATATGCAGGGAGTAAAGAATTTTTGTCCACGGGGGTAGCCGACTTAATATTGGCTAAAACGCCTTCATTGCTCATCACTTGAAGTGAAAATATATCAAGAAATTAGAGACGGTCTTTAAACAAACTATCTTAAGGATGATCAATCAGTTCTTTTCTAGTTCTAAACTAACCAAAACATTTAATTCCTAACTTAACAAACAAGTGCATGATGTTTCTTGGAAGGTGTCCTTTCATTCTCAGCCAATTTAATATTTTCTAAGTACTTATCTATTTCCTAACATATGCAAAATTGTAACTTAAAGACATACTAATTTATAGGAGTTTTAATAATCAAAGGTCCACCTTGGATTGATCAAACATTAGGATTTGATGTGGGTCAGGGACCCAAATGCTCTCATATGTTAGCAAATTACTTAGACCAGCCTCATTGTCATGAGTGGCCCTAGCCCTCTTCGCGATGACCTCCTCCTTTGTCTGATGATTTGCACATGTTCTTTTGGGAACCATTGTCTTTATCCTTATAAAAGGATTCTTAACCATTACATAAAGTAATGAAACTCAAAAGCTTACCCTAAGATTTTCCAAGACATCTTTTTTCTAACCTAATTAATTTAATTTTTCTTGAATCTAGGCTTTTTTATTGGATTATAGTACTATAAGTAATCCTCTTAGGTATGATATATATTATCATTGGTGAATTAATACCTCGCCCTAAAATTTATCGTGTGAATTTTTGGGTTAGGTTGCTAATTTTTCTTTCAATCTATAACCAAATTTATACAAATTTTGGCATAATAATTATCTATATTAGACATTCAATCAAAGTATTTTTTTCGTCTTTTGGATAGTGGTTTGCATCTCTAGAAATTACCCCTTAATTTCTATAGTCAATTTATCAAATTTTTTCTTTTAATTTAGGCTAAAAATAGACAATTTTACATGTAGTAAATATCTAAACTAAATATCTCGCTGATATATTTTTATCATAGGTTCCTAACATTGTATTTTACCTTTAAAAGTTATCCCATAATTTCTTAAGTTAATGTACTAATTATCCCTTTTTTTTAACATAGAGTTTTGGATATAGTAATTAGTAGAAGTAAAAATATAATTAAAATAATTTTGCACTACTTTCTAATGATATAGTCTAAATTTAAATTTTTCCCATAAATTTTTAGGTTTATTTACTAATCATCTTCTTTAATTTTTGTAAAAATAGAGAATTTTGAACATAATAATTAGTAAAACTAAATATCTAATTGAAATATTTTCATCAAGGCTTCTTTAATAGTGTAATCTAACTCCAAAAATTATTCCATAAGTTCTACATTGATTTACTAAATATCCTCTTTAATTTTTAGCTAAAATAAGAGAATTTTAAACTTAGTAATAAGTAGAATTGAATATCTAATTATAATATTTTTATCATCGCTTTCTAGCAATGTGATATAACTCTAGAAATTATCTTATAAGTTTTTAAGTTGATTTATCCCCTTTGATTTTTTACTAAAAATAAAAAATTGGCCATAATAATTAGTAAAACTAAATATCTAATTGAGACATTTTTATCATGGCTTTCTAACCATGTAATCTAACTTAAACATTATCCCATAAGTTTTTAAATTGATTTACTAATTATTCTCTTTAATTTTTTTCTAAAATTAGAGAATTTTAAATCTAGTAACTAGTCAAACTAAATATCTAATTATGATATTTTTATCATAGCTTCCTAACTTTGTAGTCTAACTTCAAAAATTATCCCATAAGTTTCTTAGGTTGATTTACTTATAATCAATACTTTAAATAGATATAATGAAGTTAATTATTATCAAAGAAAATCCATATCTTTTCTAATTAATAAGATAATTATATAAATAAACCTAATTTTATTTGTCTTTCACTAATCTACAAGGATTAAACTAATAAACTCGATTAATCACTTAGAGTATTGCTCTCTTGGTGACCTTTCAGATGATTCTCTCTACGCTAAAGAGATTTTGTCGAGGTCTCCGAGTCTAAGAAAAATTGTGAAGAGTAAGGGCCTATTCATAGTTTTCTGGCAATTAGGAGGCAATGCTTAAGCACATCTCTTCCACACACCCCCCCCCCCCCCCCCCCGAAACAGCTTTTCTAGGTTCCTTGTATTGCTAAAGAAATCTCGAGCATGTCCTAAATATCTTCCCTAGCACTTGCCTAGCTTGATTTTCCAACCTGCCAACTTTAGTCTCATTTTACTACTTTGTTGGAAAATATATGGTGCATGTAATAAAATAGGCCATGTGATTTAATATCTTCTAACACATGCAATTTAATATCTACAAAGGCTTTCAATTATTTAATTTATTTAGGGGATTGTGAAAACTTTCAAAGTGTTTCGGGGGTCAATTTTAATCCTAATTCAAGTCCGAAAAAAAAAAGGCTGAACTAAAGTTGTGCTTAAGATTCTAAAATAACAAATGCAATGATTTTCATTGTAGTTTTTACTAGTTTGTGGATTCTAAATTCTTAATTAGTTTTGTACACCTTTTCTTTATTGCGAAAAAATGGAAACCTTACACTCGCTCTCTCTCTCTCTCTCTACATATATATATATATATATATATATATATATATATATATAGTGTGTGTGTGTGTGCATGTGTGTGTGTGTGTGTCCACCCTTACTTAGCACCATACTCAATGTTAAGACAGTAGGCCCATTGAGTATGGGCCTACTACCTCATCAAGTTGATGAGAGTAAAACAATCAATTTTGAAACTTACAAGAGATGTACCACATCAAGAAGTCCATAGTGAAGCAAATCTCAACATCATAATATCCCATAATGTCTTCAGAGAAGACCAAGTTAGGTACGTAGTGTTTGATACAAATTTGATACATAAGGTACGTAGTACAGAATGGATTGAGTTTTTAGCTACATAAAAAGTTGTACTTTTTTTCTCAAAGCATGAAATTGGGAGTACTTCATACATTTATATATGCATTCACCAAGACTTCAAATAAAGACTAGAAAATCAATAGTACACCATTACAAATGCCAGAAACTGGAGTCCACGACTAATAAAAAGAACCAATGTGTACAACCAAATAGTATCAGATGTCTATTGCCATGGTCACATAAAACTAAGAGCATCAAAATAAATACATAATGAATCATGAAAATCTAAGATTGAAGTCTGAAGTCCTGACTCTAATAACTAGTAAGTACTACAAACCGCACACTCAGCACTGCACTCAAAGGTCATCATCATCATCAGAGGACGATGAAGATGATGATGAGGACATCTCTCCCTTTATGAAGACATTGCCATCATCATCATACTCTAGCCCTATAAATCCTGGGTCCCCTGGTGTGTCTACATCATCCACATGTGGATCACCCTACCATTGAAGTATGGATGAGACAAACAACCGATTTCTCTCAAACGCGAGACCTGCGTATTAGAAGATTTCGCTGTGCCCTGTCACGATCTGCAGCCTCCTGCAAGAGAGGGATGCTCAAGGACCGAGCGCATGACCTGGTGACTCGCCTATCCACACTCTCCAACTCTCTATGAAGCTCTCACGGTATCTCTTCCTGCTTGTCTCTAATATGAGTATCTATCTCCTCTACTATAGGGTCAGGAACCATCTTCACCTCCATAGGATCCACCTGCACCAACATTGACAAAAATCCATAAATATTTAAAGTCTATCTACGAGCCTTAAGTGGATTGTAGCCTATGGAACAAAGTTCAAACCTGCTTGGGATTTTCCAAAGCATGGAAAGAGCGCACTAGCCTCATGTTTGCTTGGTAGTACAACAACTTCTCTAGCTGGGTCGTGCTCAATTTGTTCCTGATCTTAGTGTGCATCAAGGAATATGCACTCCAATTGCACAAGCACCATCTGAAAAATCCTAAGAGGTGCAATGTACAAGAAGTGAAAATCTTTAGAGAAAAAAGTGCACAAGGTCAACATTTTAGGCACTACTCACAAACATGTTACAACTTGAGTACCTGAGAGAGAATACCTAGAGCTAGCCTGTAGAGCTATTGAAGACCTTGTCTTCCATAGTTTTACCACCAACATAGGGGAAGCTTGGTAGCCTCTGGTCTCACTACAACACTCCTCATGAAAGTAGGACCTAAGTTCCCATCTATGTCCAACTGCTCATCCTCGTTGAGCATGAGATTAAGGTACTCCGAACGAAGGGTCGGCAAGGACATGTCTCCAAAAAGCTCAAGCTTCTTGTAGAAGGGATGGAGTATAGCCACCATCCCTTGAATGGGACAACGCATATACTGCCATCGACTATCTACAATAACCAAAATGTCGTTCTGCTTGCAAGTTCAAAAAGAACAACATTGAATCTAACATTGGCATATTGCCTATCATTCTTAAAAAATCTGCAAGTTAATCAAACTAATGATTCTTACCGCTCTAGAGGTAGTGTCATGCACGTCTCAATGTGTCCCCTCATCTGCATGAAAAGGTGAAATACTAGACCAATGGTAGATCCCTCCATATTTTTCATGCATAAGAGAACAAAGAGTGGCTTAAGAGCCACAAAAAATCTATGCACCTCTATCTAGAAGGCTTCATCTAGAACCTTCCTTTGCATGGCCTTGGTAGGCTCCTGTCCTACATGGCACATTAGACGCCACTTTGGATCCACAAGAGCCTGCAAAAGTGGGTTCCTAAAATTGTGCAGTCTGTGAAGAACAAGGTACATGTATGCAAACCTAGGTTTCGAGGGCCGCACCATATCCAATGTATTGTGGCTCGTGAAGATGGCCAGTGCTTGGTGGTTTGTGCGGAGAAAAGTGGTAATTTTTGTTGCCTCAAACACAATAGGCTGAACCCAGGGCAAGGCAATTTTCCTATATTCTCCATGAGTAAGTCCAGGCAATGGGCGGCACATGCAATCCACACAATGGAAATCCCTCTCTACCATCTCACCCATGACCTTGAAATTGCTACCATTATCTATAACAACCTGCAAGTAGCCAAACAATGTACATTGTAATTAATGTAGAATGGTAGATATACAAGTCTCAAGAGGTGGTCCTCTTGAAATAGTAGAGATTGAACAAAAAACACAAGGAGAAGAGATGGGGAGATTGACTTTTCCTGCACCACATTCTCCTTTCCCACCTCAAGAATGGCCTGACAAATATGTTTGTAGATGAACTCTGCAGTGATCTTCTCACCTGCCATTTTGGCATTCATGGCTCTCAAAAAGTATGTACCAAGGCAAGATGAGACTAGAATATTGATGATGTGGCATCTACGTACATCACTCCATCCATCAAAAATGATAGAACACCCAAAATTCTACCACCCAACTTTTATTGGGGTGACTGCTCTATCAATGACTGCTTTCTGCTCATCTAGAATACTTGTATGCATCTTGTTGTAATCCAAGCCAATCCACAACTCCGCGGGGCCAACCTTAGAAATAGCTTCAACCATCCTCTTCCATTAATCTATTTGAAGAATATTGAACGCAATATTGCACTCTACAAGAGTACGAGCAATCTCCATCTCTGTTATTGTCTGCCTCTCTCTCACCCAGGGCTGAGAGTTCATGTTGTGTGAAGGCAACGTGGTCTACCTCGGTGCACTGGTGGGAGCTGTAGACTAGTCATCCCCACTCTCCTCCTCATCAAGACCTGCTACATGAGCTCTTTTTGTACTAGTGCTGGAAGTGGAGGGCACAGTAGTCTAAGAGCAAGAACCCATCCCTCCATCTCTTGGAATGTCACCAAGGTCCCCAAGTAATGCATCTTGCAAGAAATCCTGTGAAATTGACGACCCCCTTGAAGGTGCACTGGATGCTGCAAAAAAATGCTCTTGAATTAGGTTTTCCCTTATTTGAGGTGAGATCTTCTCATAGCCATTGCAATTATTTGTAGTACCTATCCCTGTAAGATGCTTGTTGGGAACAAGAGTAATAGTGCTTGTCTTGCTTTCCCCATAGAGGGTTGGATTTGCGAGGAATTTTACCTAGCACTTGCAAGAGAGGAGCACACACTGATGTAGAGAGAGAGAGAGAGAGAGAGAGAGAGAGAGAGAGAGAGAGAGAGAGAGAGAGAGAGAGAGAGATTGATGGGTAATAATCTACCTCTCTCTATGAACCCCTCTGTGTCTCTCAGGGTGGTCAATAGAATCAAAATTGTCTACTATCACATGGGTTTAATATTAAGAATTATTATTTTCTATAATTTTTCACATTTTCACATACAAAAGGGTTTTAAGAAAATGGTTTGGAATTTTTTTTCACTGATTGAACAGGAAAAGGGTCCTTTTGATTGGTGAAAAATTCACGCTAATAAGGGGTTTTATAAATATTCTTTGAACATGTGATATATAGGTTCTACATATAGTGAAACCCTTCAACCTACCTCTCCCTCTCTTTGACCTCTCTATCTACCTTGGTAGATATATTGATAATAATGTATATACCTCTCTCTCTCCATAATCTATAGAGGTGTGTGCATTAGGTATACATTAGGTGTAGAGAGGGTAGAAATATAGAGGTGTTTAGATTAGGTGTAGAGAGAGTAGATAGAGAGATTATGTGTATATTGATAGTAGATATTTAGGGAGAGGTACATCTCTCTCTCTCTCTCTCTCTATCTATCTATCTATCTATCTACCTATGCTCTCTATATAAAGGGTACAAATTAGGTGTGGAGAGGATAGATAGATAGAGGTGTGTAGATTAGGTGATCGAGAGAGAGGTGGATAGAGATATTAGGTGTATATTAAGTGTAGATAGATAGAGAGAGAGCTACCTCTCACTATACACCCCCCTCATCTACCTACCCTCTCTATATAGAGGGTGTAGGGTAGATTTGATGTTAGATAGGGCTAAGAGATGTAGAGGGTTGAGAGATGTAGAGGGGGTAGAGACTAGGTTTAGGAAGATTAGAGAGCGATTAGGTCAGTACTTACAAAATTTATAATAAGCTAACATCCTACCATTAAAAAAACCCAAAAAAAAGAAACAGTAATTAGCGTAATTAGCAAAAAAATCTTTAAGCCCATCAATAATTATCTCCATTTTCATTAGAAAGACCGGATCTCCCCGGCCAAATGTTTCACCATCCCTCGCATAAACTATTAGTTTATGCACAGTATGTAGTTATGGCAGAGTTCCCAACAAGAAAATCAGGTTAAGCTGGGCAATATTCTATGAGAGAATAATAAAGAAGTATTCATGCACTATGTTCAACACCATTAATCAAGGTACCCTTGACAAGGTGAATACCAACCTGTGATGGTAGCTCGACGACTTCCATAGCTGCTCAATGTTAAATCCCCCACTCCTTGCTTTGAATACACACACAAAGAAAGAAACACTCACAGACTAAGTGAGGGGCTAAAGCACCCTCACCTTATATAGCGCATCTTGCTAGCTGAATAGTGAGAAGATGCCTCACGATCGATTTACTCAGTGGCTACGATCTCCCAAGCCGCCCCTATGCCCACTCTTGCTTGCATACGGGGAGTTGAGAGAGAGAGAGAGAGAGAGAGAGAGAGAGAGAGAGAGAGAGAGAGAGAGAGAGAGAGAGAGAGAGAGAGAGAGAGAGAGAGAGAGAGAGAGCAAGTGTATAGGTTACTGCACGTTGTAGTATAGCCAAGGGGGACAGAGAGAGCCAGCAGGCGTGAGGTTTAGGGTAATGAAGGCCACAATCCTTATAAAATCTCCTAAGGGGTGGGCACCCATGAGGTATTGGAGGATATCCCTTATTTATAAAAATAACACCCACTAGTTTGATATTTTAGGTTTTCAAATTAGGAATAATACACAAGGTAAATACTTTTTAAAGAAACTATTTTTTTATAATCAGCCAACTGTAAAGGTATACATGTTTGTGTGTGTGTGTGTGTGTGTGTGTGTGTGTGTGTTCTAATAACAATGTAACATATACACCAAAGAATTTTTTCGAATTACAAAAGACACTAGAAACTATGTCAATGAAAAGATGGTATAATTATGATTCATAGTACATAATATTCTTATACACAAGTGCTAAAATCAAGGACCAGAGGATATATTAGTCCTTCATCTTCAAGCCAAGGAACTTTGAAAACATAGTTGAGAAGGTAACCCTCACCTACACCCATGGAAACAACACAACTTTCAGTTAGCATTGGTACCATATGCAGGTGATGCATGGGTATACCACATGTTATAGATGTCACCCAACTAAATTTTTTTCAAAGATAAATGATAAAAAGTGAAGCTACTCATATATTCAGAGATGTTTTCATATACAGGGGAAGAAAACCATTAGGAGCCCCTTTAGCTTTGCAAGCTCTCATGAGATAAGCCCAGACCATACACGCTACTGTTTATACCCCACAAGTGTGTCAACCCCACTATATAGGGTCATACACTAGATGTTTAGGCAAAACCTCTATCAATACACCCCTTCTTAAAGAACCGCCTTTCAAGGTCACATTTAGGAAGATACAACCTATCAATGTTTCTTTACACATGTATAACAAACCATAGAAATGCATTGACAAATATCCCTAAACTCAAAAGTAAATTTTAAACCAAAGTCATAGACACTGAAAGGGTGTTCATGCATATGATAGGAAAAAGCAATTCCTAACCCACAAGGTGAGATAAAAACCAGTGCTGTAAATACAAAAACATCTCATCAAAAGTTTCCATTAAAGTACCTCTACCATTATATGCATGAGAGTTTTCCCATACCAACACGTGAAACACAATCCATCAATTGGTTCAGATAGCATTCCATTTCAATGCCAAAACGTCACTTGAGATTGAGTCGGAGCAGCCAGCTCCACAAAAGCTTGCCTATCCTTGCCCATTGCCATAGATCTGACACTTAGCATTACCTCTTGCAGGTAAAACATTTTTATAGGGTTTGGAGCAAATAGCCACCGTCCTTCACAGTCGTACGGTGGGCCCGGTTTCAAGAGGGGATGGTGCAGTTGTGCCGCCTTGTACAAAGAGAGAGAGAGAGAGAGAGAGAGAGAGAGAGAGAGAGAGAGAGAGAGAGAGAGAGAGAGAGAGAGAGAGAGAGAGAGAGAGAGAGAGAGAGAGAGAGAGCGCTAAGGGTGCATTATTGCAGACCTTCCAGGAGGGAGCCACTTCACTATTAAGCAAAAGACGACATCATTTACTGAGCCGGGCCACCCATAAACCCTTTAATAACTAAGGGTTAGGTACCATTAAGGTACCTACCACCTTAAAAAATATTTTCTAGTGAATCTAAGCCAATTATTCACCAAAGGTACCCCAAGCAAACAGTTCTAGCAAATTATACCAGGGTAAAAACCAGCCATATGAGTGTGTGTGTGTGTGTGTGTGTGTGTGTGTGTGAGTACCAGTATAGTCCAGTAGTACCAATAAGTAATAGTACCAGTATAGTCCAGTAGTACCAATAAGTACCGATACCAGTACCAGTACAACCAATACTATCGGTACAAGTATAGCAATATAGCAGTATCAGTAGTGTATAGTGCCATGACCAGTACCAGTACAGTCCAGTAGTACCAGTCAGTACCAAAGGTACCCCAGGCCAACAGTTCTAGTGGATTATATGAAGGAAATGGAAACACACAATAACCAGTCATCTGTGTGTGTGTACCAGATCCAATATATACAGTACTGGTACAGCCAGTCAGTACCAGTACTAGTATAGTAGTATAGCAGTATCAGTAGCAATAGTGTATAATGCAATTACCAATACCAGTATAGTCTAGTAGTACCAGTCAGTACCAAAGGTACCCCATGCCAATAGTTCCAGCGAATTATACCAAGAAAATGGCAACATGCAATAACCAGCCACGTGTGTGTATGTATGTACCAGTACTAGTATAGTCCAGTGGTATTAGTAAGTATCATTATCATTATCAGTACTAGTATATACAGTACCAATACACCAAAACTAGTAATACTAGTGCAACAGTATCAGTATCAGTAGTGTATAGTTCCAATACCATTACCAATATAATCAAGTAGTACCAGTCAGTACTAGTACTAGTACCAATATATACATTTCCTAGTGAATTTAAGCAAGTTGTTCACTAAAGGTACACCAAGCCAACAGTTCTAGCAAAATAATACCAAGGAAATAGCAACAGGCTATAATCAGCCAATATGTGTGTGTGTGTGTGTACTCGCCCTGTCCCAGGCACCATACACAATGGGTCGATAGTAGGCCCATTGTGAATTGGCCTACTACCTAATCACAGAAAAGAGGTTAATCCGGTTGAAATGTACGCCAAGCCAGTCATTATGAGAAAGGGATTGTATGATTATGTTAATGATGTCCTTTCTTTTGAAACAATCAAGGCAAAATTTATGTATAAGAATCTTAATATCTTCCCAAGAGTCAATTCGTGTAGTGAACCTATGTTTAAAGGTTGGTTCAATTTTTAAGCAATTGGGATAAATAAGATTAATCTCATCCAATAATAGATTAATCTCATCCAAGAATAATCTATTGTTGAGGCTTAATAAGTCATCCATATATCTGTAAGTATGATTAAAAAGTGAAAGTTTATGATAATTACTCTTGTCACTCGCGGTTTTGAGAAACCATTTGTATTCAAAAAAGGCTAAGTATAGATTACACATTACAGGTGAGCAGGAAAATCACATGGGAATGCCTTGGCTTTTATTAACACTAGGTTGGTAATGGGACACTTTTACGTCCTAGGACACTTTTATGTCCTGTTAAGTGACCATTTTCATTGAATTATGTCAAGAGTTTCAAAATGGATTTTGAGGTGCTATCTATCTAGAAAGTTGTCTCGTGAGCTGAAAAAAACTCGACATTTTTTTGGAATATCAATTCCATCTTTAACCTTGTCCTTGCACAACATTTTACAACCTAAATTGTGTGGAAAAACGGGTCCTGTTTTTGGCTTTTTTCAACTTTTTGCAACTATACCACTCTAGAATTCATTTTTGTGAGGTCTATAATGCTAGAGAACTATCTTTAGTAGTCCTCAACATGTCCTGATGCTTCTAGGAAGAAATAAATATTAAAGTTGTAAGCTATGACCAAATTACAAAAATGTCAAATCCTGTTTTTTAGCCAATTTTAGCTCTTCTATGATTTTTTTGGTTGATTTCATGATATCCAAATGCATTTTTGATTTTCTATGTCGCATATTGTAACATAAAGCTAATATTCCTTGAGTTTTGGGGCACCTAATACCCTATTTTGCATAGAACACAACGATGGTTGATTTTTTCAATTATAGAAGAAAATGTAACATTCTAGTATATAAAGTATAGCTTTTTCAATATTGTTAGTTTCTTGTGACAACTACATGCATTTTGTAGGTAGTAACCATATCTAGTCATAAGGATCAAATTTGGCTAGATATTGAATAGTTTCTATGGGATTCTACAACTCATAATGTTGAACCCAGTTTTTTCATGTTTGCTGTATTTAGCACTTCATCTTTGTCCCCAAGATTCCCCTTGGTAAGAGATGTATTATTCTTTTGACATGCTCCATGGCTCCTTATGAACATAAAGGACAATAGGGAACTAAGAAAACATGCATATATTACTTGTATTGAGAGTGGCTATAGAAACTTTGATGATAGGTTTGCAGAATGGTAAAATTCCAACTTTTTTGTACCTATTTATTTTGGCAAAACAAAAAATAGTGAGTGAGAAGCAATCATATGTTCTGATTACCAACCCATTGAAGTTAACTATGGAATTTATCTCAAGTCCTACAAAAATCCCTAATCTTAGTTTTATGCAACAAAACGTAAGAAATGACTGTTTTGATGAAAATGCACTGGTCCATCAACTTTGGAGGCTTGGTGTGACCAAAAGATGAGAAATTTTACAAGTTTCTTATTTTTTCCATGTGTAGTAGGCCTTGAACTATAACCTCATGAAAGGATTTTACAAAATGAGTGGATCTACTATGGTTTTGGAGGTTTTTTTCAAAACCCTGAAAGGACACTTTTATGTCCTGTTATGTTACCAACCTAGTGTTAAAGTACTATCCTCCGAAGAGGATGGTACAGTTATCAAGTACATAAGATATGTTATTGAATAGTTTTACATCATCAAAGTGAAGGGGATGAGAAGATTGTGGTTTTTAAATCCATCTAGGTTTTCTAGAGAGCGATATGTAAAAGAAGCCATTAGTCCTAGCATTCTTGAAGGCTGGTTTAATCATCTGAGATAGAACATATTTCAGTCCTAATTCACCTTCCAAAGGTATATTCTCATAGTACTGAGTAATATAAGCTGTCAAGAGATGGAAAACTTGTTTAGGGAGGTTTATTTGTAACCGCAGTGGCATTTTTTACCAACTAAAATGGGTTATAGTGAATTTTAAGAAAGTTAGAGCAGATTTTCTGTTTAGATGCACAGACATTTTCAAATTTTGAAATAATTTGGTCAAGGCAAAGGGTAATATCTTTGGTAATGTGAGAAAAATACTATTCAAGGCATCAAATATCCATCTAAACTTATTCTTGTGTAACTTATAGGTGGGAAAAGTACAGGAAGTTTGGTATTTTGAATAAAATACCCTATACTTTCAAGATTTTTTGAAATATCATAGGTGACCTCATAGGGGAAGTGTTAAGTGGTGTGAATTCCTTCCCAAAAATCCTAGAGTGAGGTGCATTCCAAGCCAGGTTTTTGCATATAAGAGTGGGACAATTTGAGCTTTTATCTAGTCCAACAATAAACCATGTATGTGAAAGTTTTCAAAAATCGTCTGCTAGTTGTGATGTGATCCAAGTGTTGTTAGTAGACAGCCCACTGAAAAGGTATATGTGAGATCTTTTGAAAGAAGCATTTTTCAACCAATTTAACTAAGTCCAGTAGGACTGTCTTCTCCGATCGGAGAGTACTGACAAGGTCAGTTAAACAGCTAAGTAAAGTTGTTAAAGCAAGATATGGGTTTTTAGGAAAAGTGGGTATGTGATTATGTCCCTTAGCAAGGATTTTTTTATTGTGGTATTTTCAATGAGATTCAGATTACAAGTGGAGACATGTAAGCCATAAGTATCAAAACCTTTGCAATATGGGATAAATTTATCACAAACAAACAGGCATAGTGTTGTGTCATAAGAAATCATTACAGTAGACCACATTCTTAATAGGTTGTTGATAAACCAACCGATAAGAACATTATCAAGTATCTCATGGGTTTCCAAACAATAAGTCAAAACATTCACAAAAAAGTGTTTTAGGGTGTACCCAATCTAGAAATACATTTTGAAACAAATAATGTTTGTAAATATACTTTTTGCCATATGTCTTTTTTTGTGAGAGACAATCTTCCACAAGGGCCAACAGCAACCTGCACAATCATAAGTGATCATAAGTCAAGAAGGTGCCTGATAGGGGTGTTCCTACCTCTTCCCCTAGTGAAGCTATGAGATTTTCCTCTAGTAAAATTAGAGGAAGAGCTGGGTGTCAGGAATGAAGTGAAAGAGTTGGGGTGTCAAGAGAGTTGGGTCTTTTCAGTGAGGGGGAATCATCATCATCAACACAAGGCTTGAGAAGTCTGATGATAATCTTAACACCCCTGTAATTTTCATAGGTAGTTAAATAAGTCCCTAGTTCATCAGCCTTCAATTCTTTGACGATATCTAGCATAACCCCATGAAAAATGTTGAAAGCAATTTGAGCAATAACTAATTGTTTGGCCTGGCCACCTAGCCAAGAGCAAATGAGAGACAAGTGAAAGTCCACCGATTTTTCAGGAAAGATTTGGTCCAAATGATTGGGGATAAACCAGATAGCATGGTCAAACCACATAATGATGGATTTGCATGAAGCTTTAGGATCAAGAAATTTACAAGCACATATAACATAAGATCGAAAAACATTCCAAATGGATTTTGTTTAGAAATCAAGATTACTTTTAGCAAACTCCATGTTCCCTTTTGTCTGTATGTATAGACCTGTACTAGAGGAGCACTTGGAGTGGTCTATCAGGTTGAGGTTAAAGGGGGATTTAATGAGTTCTCCTTTGTCCAAGAACTGGCCACCTTCCAAAATTTTGAGTCTACAATCCTCAATAGTGGCAGCCAGGAGGTTAGCCAGATATACCCAAGTTTCGCTAAGAATAGGTGCCAGAAAAGCCTTGTTAGGTAGAACCCAAAGTTGATGGTCCACACCAAATGATTCAATTTCAATCTATCTAACAAGAAGGAAAGGAAAAACCTTGGATACCTGGGGTACCATTTCTAAAAGGTTAGAGCCACTTAGGAAGCAAAGATTGTTTTGGAATTCCTTGACAGCCTCAAGTGTTGCACTATCTCTGCAAAATATTCCACCAATTTGAGGAATAGATGGGGTAGTAGGGGCACTAATAAAAGATGGATTGAGCCCACACAATTTTTTCAAACAGTTAGATAATTCTGTTTTAGAAGAAGAAAATAAGGCAAGCTCTTGCTGATATTGTTTAGAAAGTATAGGTAATTGGGCTATGTACTGGGAAATCATATTCAGCCCATCTTTGGAGTCCTTGTCCAAGGTAGCCAAAATATTGACCCAATCATTAAAGGACAACATGTGTAAGATAGATAGCTTTTTGTCAGAAGATAGAGTTGAGTCATAAATTGATTGAGAAGCATCCAAACTGCCAATACATTTGAGGACAAGAGAGGTAGCCACAGAGAGGGGCTCAAACGATAGTTCCATGCCTTCTTGCGAGAGAGCAAGGGTCTACAATAGACAAAATTAGTTAGTAAGTCATGGATTATTTGTGGTAGTAAGTAACACAAAGTTTGGCCCGTAGCCCAAAAAGGTCTAGTTCTAACAACTAGGGAATTTTTAGGAGACTAGTCCTTTAGGTAAAATCTAATTTGTTCTAAAATCCTTGAATGTTTCTCCAAGTCGTGGTTTACCCTCATGCGAGTTGTCAACTTAAAATGTTTATGATCCTGAAAGAAAGTAAATATAAGATTAGTCCAGTAGTTTGGGCCTGCAATCCTTAAACCAGTAGGATCAGAGACCATGAAAGTCGTGAGCAGGAAACCAGAATCTTAGCCTATGTATGACCACCTAACACCATCCAACCAATCAAGGATTTAAAGGCAATGGGTCAAACATAGAACCAAGATTCGAGAAAGTTTCTAAAGCTAGCGTCCCGGTTTTCTCAAAAACGCAATGAAAAAAACTTATGTATAGGACGTGTGTGTAGCTTTTTTAACTTATATAATAAGACATAAATAAACTTTTACATTCAAAAGACAGTTGGCTTTACAGAAAAGGAAAAAATTAGTACAAAAACAACTCAGTCTTAGAATTATCTTTGTACATGGCATATGAGAATGAAGCCACATTCTACAATACAATGATAGTGATCCAATAAATAATTACTTCCCAAGTGGTAGGAGCAAGTGTACTATCTGACAGACAATAGCTTTAAGACAAAAAAATTCCAAGAAAGGATAGAGTCCTCACCTGCATCCATCCAAACAAGACAACAGATACTTTAGTCTTGGATGTGGTTTACAGGTGTCAATGGGTTGTATCAGTTGTTATCCATGTCCATCTTATAAGTTTTTTTGAAACTTAAAACCCCTGTCCAAAGTGTTCATGTATTTTATTCTTTTGGTTTTAGTTACCCCAAAGGTTTTAGTTACCCGAAAGATTTTTAATATCATAAATAATTTGCCAGTTTTTCAAGGCTCCAAATCTTTTTGGCATTTTTAAGTACCTTGAAGCCATAAAGTATCAAAAACAACAGGTACAGATATTTCTCAACGAGAAAATATTCCATTTTTGAAGGTGACAAAACTCTGCATTGTTATCCTACTAATTTAGAATTCTCATGCCCATTCGGGATTCAACTTACCTCAGTTTGCATGCCAAATGAGAAAAGAACCCATTAAATGAGCCAAAGCCAAGAACCTATTTATAGCTTTTCTAAAAAAGGAAAAACCCATATTCGATTTACCATTCTTTCAGTGTCATGCTATATAAGACAATTCGCGAGACTATTAGCAAGTATAACAATCCCAAAAGATGGCATAAGGGAAGAGGAAACCCCATTTACACTATGCAGTAATATGCAAATTTTTACACGCGTCAGATACAGAGTAAAAAAGCCACATCTTTAGGCTGCGTATGGCCGACCAGACAAACGTCAGTACAAGTTACCAAAAGATCCCAAAAAAAATTTTAATGTCCGATTACTGCAAATGAAGCACCACTACTCTAGTTATGCATGGGTTCAACCATAATGAATTTAGTGCACCATACAAGTTATCAAAAACCCCTTTGTTTATAATAAGCCAACATCCTACCATTAAAAAACCCCAAAAAAACCAAACAATAATCAGCATGATTAGCAAAAAGACCTTTAAGCCCATCAATAATTATCTCCACTTTCATTATAAAGACAGCATCCCTCCCATAAACTATTAGTTTATACACAGTATGCAGTTACGGCAGAGTTCCCAACAAGAAAACCAAGTTACGCCAGGCAATATCTGTGCGATAGTAATAAAGAAGTATCCATTCATTGTATTCAACACCATTAATCAAGGTACCCTTGCCAAGGAGAACACCAACCTGTTGATGGCAGCTCAACGACTTCCATAGCTGCACAATGGTAAAGCCCTCACTCCTTGCTTTGATATACACACACAAAGAAAGAAACACCCACAAACTAAGTGAGGGGCCAAAGCACCCTCACCTGATATAGGGCATCTGGCTAGCTGAATAGTGAGAAGACGCCCCATGATCGGTTTACTAAGTGGCTATGATATCCCAAGCCTCCTCTATGGCCACTCTTGCTTGCATATGAGGAGTTGAGAGGGAGAGAGAGCAAGTGTATAGGCTACTACACGTTGTAGTATAGCCAAGGGGGACAGAAAGAGCCAGCGGGCATGAGGTTTAGGGTAATGAAGGCCACAATCCTTACAAAATCTCCTAGGGGGTGGGTACCCATGAGGTATTAGGAGGAGGGTTACCCCCTATTTAAAAGAAGAATACCGACTAGTTCAATATTTTAGGTTTTCAAATTAGGCATAATACGCAAGGTAAATAGTTTTTTAAAAAATTGTTTTTTTATAATCAACCGACTGTAAAGGTGTGTGTGTGTAGCTGTTTTTACTTAAATAATAAGACATAATTGAACTTTAACATTCAAAAGACAGCTAGCTTTAGATAAAAGGCAATTATAATTACAAAAACAACTCAGTCTTAGAATTATCTTTGTACATGGCTTATGAGAACGAAACCTCATTCAGTATAAATTGACAGTAGAAGTACTTCCCAAGCTGTAGGAGCAAGTGTAATCATGGACAGACATTTGATTTAAGCCAAAAAAAAATCCAAGAAAGGATAGAGTCCGCACGTACATCCATCCAAACAAGACAACACATACGTTAGCCTTGGATATGTTTTACAGGTGTCAATGGACTATATTAGTTATTATCCATGTCCAACTTACAACTTTTTTAACTTAAAACCAATGTCTAGAGTTTTCAAGGTATCACAGATTGTTTGTAAAAAAAAATTATTTAACCCATTATATTATAAGTATGGTCCCTATCTTTTATTTGTACCTTAAATCAAACATAATATCAAAAGGCCACCAACCCTTCCAATCCAAGTGTCTTATTTTCTATAGCAACTCACTATTCAATACTAGATTTTGCCAGATTTGTCAGGCACTAACTCCTTTAGTTTTTTAAGTACTCTGAAGCTATAAAGTAACCAAAAAATAACCTTTAAATATCTCTTATTAACCCAAACTTCTAATTGCCAGTAAAAGGTAACCGACCCGGCCATGTTTATCAAACTCAACCAAAATATGTAAGTCCACTTGGGCTAACTGAATCACTCTTCTTTAGTTTGTATGTCCCAAGTTATTAGTTGTATATTTATACCAATCCTTCCACCAAGTATATTGCATCAAACTATTGAACGAGGTGTCAAACACTCCAAAAAAACAAAAAATTTAATGTATCAAAAAATTTATTTTGCAGCTTGTTTAGCAAAAAAATTTAAACAAATACCCTCAGCGCATATTTTAGATGTCATGCCACATAAGACAGTAAGCGATATTTTCAGCAAGTGCAACTTTCCTAGAATGGCACCATGGAAGAAAAACCCCATTAGATTACGCAGTAGTACGCAGAGTTTTCTACACGTGAGATACAAAGTTCGGAAAACAAACACAGAGCACATCACTAGTGTTTTTTAGTCCCAAAAGGCAAGAGGGCCTACTAGTTACCAAGTACCATAGTTCTGTACAGTACTGTACCATAGTTCTGTACAGTACTGTCAGAGTCCAAAGAAATATGAAGAGGTCCTATCTATAGTACGGGCAGAACATAACAGTCAAGAGTAGTGAAACACTCCCCCTCCATGTGTGGTTCCTTCATTAGGGTAAGAAGGGTGCCAAATCAAACTAAGAATATGCAATAAGCCTCATTTATGCAAGGTTCAGTAACAAGCTATAGTGAGTTTCATTTATGCATGGCTCAGACCAAAGTGCATAGCAATGTCAAAAAGCGGGTTTGGAACAGAACAACCCTTCACAGTTTTTCCTTCAACCTAGGCCTTTTAAGGCAAGGAACCATCCCATGCGCTATTAAATCAGCCTATACATCTTAATAATCAAGTACTCCAAGTGTTATATCCATCTGAATTTATGCTCATTAATTTTAAAGGTGGAAAAAAGTACTTGAAGTTTGGTATCCTGAAGAAAATATCCCATATTTCCTAATTGTCCTGAGATATTATTAGAAGTGACCTCACATAGAGATGTCTTAAGTGGTGTGAATTCCTTCCCAGAAACCCGAGAGTGAGCTGCTTTCCAAGCCAGGTTTTTACATGTAAGAGTGGGACAATTGGAGATTTTATCCAGCCCTACTATAAACCAATTCTTTGAAAGCTTTGGAAAATCAAGAGCCGGTTGTGGTGTGATCGAAGAGCTTTCCGTAGACAACCATTTACTGAAGGGGATCGGGGAGCACCACAGACGGAGAGTGCGAGAGAGAGAAGGAGACACACACACGATGTGGGTGGGGAGACTGTGAAGTGGCAGCTCCCCCTATACAGTATACTCACTATAAGTATAGGGTAACAGTGGGCGGGCGCCCATGACGTGGGCAACCGGTCAAGGCACATAGGCCTTAACCCCAACAACCTCCCACTTAAAGGCCAATGTGCCTTTAAGCAAGATCTACTAGTGTACAACTAATAGAAGGTGAGAGATTCTCTCAACCTATGCCCACTGACTCTCGATGAGCTAGTGCATCCGGCTCTACTGATAGACAAACATCCCGCTGCGGAAGCCACACAGAGCTAGCTCCAAGCTCTGCAAATAGTCTACAAGAGCTCATGCACTCCTGCAAGTATCGGTCCAATACCTACAAACCTCCCCTATGCTCTATGTCGAGATCAGTCATCGAACAACTAATCAACCCTGCTGCAAATGCTCCCACTGCAGCTGCTATGTCGGGCCTCGAGATCAGCATCTCGTACATGAGGACACCGAACGTTGATGCAACCCTGGAAATCTCTGCCACCTCCAACTCAAAACTCAACTCATGGCAATCCTGTCCCCTATCATAGAGACCATGGCACTCTGACTCCGAGCTCTGGAGTGACTCCGAGCTGCCCACCACATATCACACGTGTACCAAGAGTATCCATATGTCCTGAATCTGTATCAAGCTCTGGCATAAGCATATCAAGAAATGACTCCACAATAGTCGACATCTCAGCATCCATGCGAGTCATCTCTGTCATCACCTCTGATGACTCTTCCTGCTGTGACTCACTAGAGCTGTCCCGCTCTACCTGTGCATCCGTAGACGCAACCTGCACAACAAGGTCACTGCTCTGCACTCCATGCAAAGCATCTTGCAACCCACAAGCAAAAGAGACTCGCCTGCTCTCTCGCTGTCTACCTGGCTGCATGATCACAGAGACAACACCGTCTCTCACGTGATCCACATGCAATGGGTAACGTGTACCACTCCTGGCACCTCTCGCAATCACTAGCGAACCCAAATGCATCACAAAATCTCGCTCTCGTAGCGAAATCTGACATCCACAATCTCTAAGCTGACCAATCAAGATCAAAATCTCTGTCAAATCTGGTACATAGCGCACATGTCGTAACAAGTAAGATGCACCACTCGGTAATGACAGTCTCACATCTCCTGCACCTGCTATCGGATGCACCGATCCATCGGTCAAACGTACACTGCCAAGCATCCCACTAGAATAGCTACAAAACCATTCACGATGCGGCATGACATGAAACATAGCATCTGCGTCTAGCAACCACTGCGAAGCGAGTGCACTATCCACATGTATAGCATCTCGTGCATAGCTCGAGGTAAAAGTGACATCCCCGTCACTAGTATACTCCGACACTACATGTGCCTCAACTGAGCCGTCTAACGTGTCCAGAATGACCGCAATACCAACATGCACCTGTCGGCGTGCTCGTGAATGTACATGTCTCACACGAGTCCTTGATGACTCAGATCTATCATACATATCATGTAATCTGCGCCAAAGTACTCTCGAAGTAGCCTCATACATAACAAGAGCATATACAGATTCCACAAGGTGCAAAGAGAGTGTAGATAGTGCCATCTCCTCTAGCTCCTGCCACTGATCGTCAGACATGTTTGAAGGTCTACCTGCATCACCACTCAATGGTCGATGCAACCCTCGCTGTGTCAATGCATCAAGCATACACTCTCTCCATGCCGCAAAGTCTGACCCATCAAACACGCGCATCTGTGAGAGGTCACAATCTGATCGATCACCTGTCTCTGCCATGAGCACAAGTAGCAAGCTAGATAGCAAAACCACCTCACCAAAAACACCTTGAAACTGTCTACAAATATGGCCAGAAACACAATGTAAAACCTGTGAGACACACTCCAAAATAGAGCTCCCGCAATGTCAACCAAATCAGCCCTAAACTGGCTCGAATCGCATCAACAAAAGTCTGCAAATATGGCTGTAAAATATGGCTGCAAATCAGCCCCAAAACAGCCCCAAAATTCAGCTCTTAAACAGCTGCATAAACAAATCACAAACGTGTCCCAGATCAGCCTACAACTGAGCCAAACATGGACACCTGCAAAGAGGAAACAATGCCTGAAAATTCAGCGCCCAATTAAGCCCTCAAACCTGCCTGTAAACTTGTAAACCTTTAGCTGAAACCTGCTGAAAAACCTCAAGCCATTAGTGCTTGAATCCGGCTACCTAGCTCGTAGCCACACAAGCATACATCACAATACTCACTCCTGTGAGTGTGCCAAGATAACTGTACGCCTGTCAAACTGTGAGCTAATCACCAAGCCCACACTGTGCGGTAATGATACATACACACGCACAAATCTCCCACCTGCAGAGAACACCGCACGCAAATGCTGAGTGCAACTGGCAATCTCTACCTAGATCGCATAAATGATGCGCATAAAACTCCTGGGAAAATTTCGTCAGAGTTTCGTCAGTAAAACGGCCACAAAACCAGTAACCAAACTGACTGCACGCTCAAAACCATGAGCAACCAAAGTGCATCAAACCGCACTCCAAATGCATGCACCAATCTCCACACTTTGCATACATCATTGCAAACACCTGCATATCTAGTACACAAATATCTGCTCTACCTGTGACTGCCAAAAAACATGCTCGAGGCATACATTGCCGAGCTCAAAATGGAATCACATAAGTCTCCCTGAGCATCAAACCACATAAGACATACATTGTATCCTCACACCTGTGAGGAAACTTGCAGCAAATATTACTCTCACATCTGAGAGCAAACCATGTGTGGAATCCTCAACACACAATAAACAACTGCTGCTGCTGCAGAAAATTCAGCGTTTAGAATTTTAAAATTTTGATATGACGAGCGCGTCCGGAGCGTGCCAAAACCCCAAGGTAGACTCCTGGATCACATGTATCCGAGTCCGGGTGTGAAAGCTATGCCAAAAAAACTCCGTTTCGACCCAAAAACGCAACATAAACTGCCAAAAGAGGGCTGAAAAATGCAGCTCCTCAACCGTAGCTCGAAGGAAGTTTTTGATGGCTCGAATGGCTTCGAAAGGGGGGTAAAACGGCAGGATACCTACACTCTTGAAAATGGGCGCGCGTGCGGACGCGATTTCGGGAATGAAACTGGCTCTCCGCTGTCGTCGTGACTGTGCACACACACGCTCCCTCCGCACCTACGCTCTGATACCAATTGAAGGGGATCGGGGAGCACCACAGATGGAGAGTGTGAGAGAGAGAAGGAGACACACACATGATGTGGGTGGGGAGACTGTGAAGTGGCAGCTCCCCCTATACAGTATACTCACTATAAGTATAGGGTAACAGTGGGCGGGCGCCCATGACCTGGGCGACCGGTCAAGGCACATAGGCCTTAACCCCAACATTTACATGGTATGAGTGAGATTTTTTGGAAAAAACATTGCTTCACCAATTTTGCTAAGTCCAGTAAAGCTCTCTTCTCCAGTCGGAGAGTACTGGCAAGGTCAGTTAAACAACTAAGTAAAGCTGATAAAGCAAGATATGGGTTTTTGGAAAAGTTAGGTATATGATTAAATCCTTTAGCAAGGACTTTCCTAACTGTGGTATCTTCAGTAATACTAAAATCTCAAGTGCATACATGCATGCCATAAGTAACAAAATCTTTACAAAACGTGATAAATTTATCACAAGCACATTTAGGAATGGGGTTATGTCGTAAAAAATCATTATTGTAAACCAAATTCTTCATAGGTTGTTGATACTTCCAACCAATAAGTACATTATCAAGTAATTCATGGTTTCCAAACAGTAAGTCAAAACACTCACAAAAAAGTGTCTTAGCGTGTATCCAATCTAGAAGCTCATTCTGAAAAGAATATGTTCGTAAATATAATTTATGCAAGAAGTTTTTTTGTTGAGATGCCTCCTTCCACATGGGCCCACAGCAACCTGCATATTCATAAGTGTTTATAAGTCAAGAAGGTGCCAAATAGAGTGTTTCTACCTCTTCCTCTAATGTAGCTACGAGATTTTCCTCTATTAAAGTAGAAGAAGAGCTAGGTGTCATAAATGAAGTGAACGAATTGTAGGTGGCAAGAGAATTAGGTCTTTTAAGTGAGGGAGAGTCGTCATCCTTAATACATGGCTTGAGTAGACTAGTGATAATCTTAACACCTTTGTAGTTAGAATAAGTAGTCAAATATATCCTAGGTTCATGAGATTTCAGTTCCTTTAGGATATCCAGCATTAGCCCACAAAAGATGTTGAAAGCAATTTAAGCAATCACTATTTGTTTAGCTTGGCCACCTAGCCAAGAACAAATAAGGGATAGATGGAAGTCCACCGGATTTTCGGGGAAGAGTAGGTCCAGATGGTTGAGGATTGCTAAGAGACAAACCGAATGGACACCCACCTGGCCGAACACGTAGCTAGACACCACATTTGTACTCTATTAGTTTTCCGAGCTAGTGTAGTGATACTCTGTGTAAATCCTGATTCCAGAGTAGCAGGTCAATTCCCTAAGTTATAATGTTGTCATGGACATTTGTAAAAGTCCATGTGAACTGGCCAATGGCCATTTAGAAATCCCTAGGTATAAAGATCAATAACCTTAATGTGAAAAGAAGCTTATCTTTAGAAGAAGAAAAAGCTCTGATGTACGTACGCTTGGGCTACAAAGCTGCTCCAACTTGTAATCATCGCAACTCATCATTGGGTAATCAGTTTTCAATCCCGAAATGTGCATTGTGTTCCCCTCTCTTTGCTTTTTCATTCAAGTGTAAGCATTGTCAGTTTTGTTGAGATTCGCGACTACGCGTCAATGAGTCTAATCTTTATATTTAAGTACTTAAATCAATGTTTTTAGTCGTTTTGACCATAAGAGAGTGTTCCTAGACCATAGGGTGACCTTTTTGGATAGTTCTGTTGCAATTTTCAAGACCTTTTTCATGATGGAAAATGATTTTGATACCTTGTCGAATTGCGACCAGACTTGGTAGGATAGTGCCCCTAAGTGTCGTAGACCTCCTCCTACAGTTTTGTTGCATTTCGAGTCCGTTCGAGTGCCAGAATGGCGTGATGACCTAGAGCTGTGAGAAAGGACATAGACATATTTCCCTGATCATAGAGTGTTGGTTTGCTTGTCGAGTTGTTACATTAACTTGTTAAGGTTCACTTCTTAAGATTGACGATCTCAAAGAGTCTTCGTGCCCCATTCGAGTCACTTTCTTTAGTATTGACATTATGTTAGCACCAAAAATATATGTTGCAGATGTCCGGCTACCCGCTAACATTGGCGCCGTTGCGTCGGGGATATGATCCCTAGATGGTGATTGACCTAGTGAATATTTAGAGCGTTCTTTTTCGAAGATTTGTCTTCCATTTCATTTACACATTATCAGTGAAGAAGCTAGATACGGGGTTTAGTGCTTGATAGAGTCTAGAAATCAAGGACTTGCTAGATCTATTCTTGATAGGAAAAAAGAGTTGTGAATGAGATAGTTAGAAGTATCTCATTCTTTGATTTTCTCATTACTTTCAGAGTGTTGTTCTATTTTTTGTTTTGACTTTATTTTGCACCGTTCTATTTATTTTTTGTTTCATGTTTCATTTCAGTACTTAGGACTAGGGTAAGTAGAAACTATCACCATCAAATTTGGGCTATTACCATCCGAGTCACTTCCTTGAGTATTGACATTATGTTAGTACCAAAAAGCTATGTTAGTCATCACGTTAATTCGGCACTCGAACGAACTCAAAATGCAACGAAACTTTAGGAGGAGGTCTACGACACCTAGGGGCACTATCCTACCAAATCTGATCGCAATTCGACACGATACCAAAATCACGATCCATCATTAAAAAATGTCCTGAAAACTGCAACATGACTATCCAAAAAGGTCACCCTATGGTCTAAGAACACTCTCCTATGGTCAAAACGATTAAAAACAGTGATTTAAATACTCAAATCTGAAGATTATGCTCACTAACACGTAGTCGCAAACCTCAACAAAACTGACAATGCTTACACTTGAATGAAAGAGCAAAGAGAGAGGAACACAAAGCACATTTCAAAATTTAAAACTGATTACCCAATCATTAGTTGCGATGATTACAAGTTGGAGCAGCTTCGTAGCTTGAGCATACGTACATCAGAGCTCTTTCTTCTTCTAAAGATAAGCCTCCTTTCACATTAAAGTTATTGACCTTTATACCTATGGCGTTCTAAATGGCAAGTGGACTTTTACAAATGTCATGATAGCATTACAACTTAGGGAATTGACCTGCTACTTTGGAATCAGGATTTACACAGAGTATCACTACACTAGGTCGGAAAACTAATAGAGTACAAATGTGGTGTCCGGCTATGTGTTCGATCAAGTGGACATCCGTCGGTTTGTCTCTTAACAAGGATAAACCATATAGCATGGTTACACCACATAATGCTGGATTCGCATGATGCTTTCGGGTCAAGAAATTTGCAAGCATATTTAACATATGGTCGAAAAACATTCCAAATGGATTATATGTAGAAATCCGGATTACTTTTGGCAAACTCCATGTTCCCTTTTGTTTGAATGTATAGATTTGTATTGAAAGAGCATTTGGAGTGGTCAATAAGGTTGAGGTTGAAGGGGGCTTTAATGAGATCCCCTTTGTCAAAGAAATGTCCTCCTTTTAGAATTTTGAGTCTACAATCCTCAATAGTGGAGGCAGGAAGATTAGCCAAATACACCCAGGTTTCACTAAGAATTGGTGCCAAAAAAGCTTTCTTAGGTAGAACCCAAAGCTGATGGTCCTCACCAAAGGATTCGATTTAAATTTGTATAACTGGTAGGAAAGGGAAAACCTTGGATATTTTCGGTACCATTTCTAAAAGGTTAGAGTCACTAAGGGAGCAAAGATTACTAAATTCCTTGACACCTTCGAGTACCCCACTATCTCTACAAAAGATACCACCTGTTTGAGGGATAGTTGGAGCAGTAGGGGTACTGATAAAGAAGGATTAAGACAACATAATTTTTTCAAAAATTTAAATAATTCATCCCCAAAATAAGAAAATAGGGCAAGCTCTTGTTGATATTGTACAGAGAGTATAGGTAATTGGCTATGTACTGGGAAATCATATTAAGCCCACCTTTGGAATCCTTGTCCAAGGTAACTAGAATCTTGACCCAATCATTAAAAGACAACATGTGCAAGATAGATAGCTTTTTATCTGTGGTGAGAGCCGAATCATATAATAATTGAGAAGCATCCAAACTGTCAATACATCTGAGGACAAAAGAGGTTTCCACAAAGAGGGGCTCAGAAGATAATTCCACGCCTTGCGAGAGAGCAAGGGTCAGCAATATACAAAATTTCTAGTAAGGCATTGATTACTTATGGTCGTATGTAACACAACATTTCGCCCGTCTAGCCAAAAAATGTCTAGTTCTAATAGCTAAGGCTTTTTTGGAGTATGGTAAAACCTAATCTGCTCTAAAATCCTTGTATGCTTCTCTGGGTCGTAGTTTACTTGCATGTGAGTTGTCATTTTCAAATGTTTGTGATCATGAAAGAATATATATATATACACACAATTAGTCTTGTGGGTTGGGCCTGCAATCCTTAAACCGACAAAGTCAGAGACTATAACAGTCGTGAGCAAGTAACCAGAATATTAGCCTATGAAGGACCACCTAACACCATCCAACCTATCAAGAAATTAGAGTGTGGGTCCAACCTTAGGGGGTTCACCATTTAGTACCCCCCTATATAACATGCATTCGCTGGGTATTGAAAAACTTCTCTTTTAACATGTCTAAATCAATTAAAAGGCCCCTTATTTTAGGATTTTTTTTTCAAAATTGAATATAAAAATCCCTTATTTTAATGTATCTCTGTTAAATTGCCTATTTTTTTTGTATTTTAAAACCTCTCCTTTCTAACTCACGTTATAAATTAACACGATTACATAGTGCACCCCCAAGGGTCCAACTTAGAACTAAGATTCAGACTAGTTTCTAAAGCCAGTGTCCTGGTTTATCCAAAAAGTATGGAAAAAACCTTATGTATAGGACGTATGTGTAGCTATTTTTACTTAAATAATAAGACATAATTGAACTTTAACATTCAAAAGACAGCTAGCTTTAGAGAATAGGCAATGATAAGTACAAAAACAACTCAGTCTCAAAATTATCTTTGTACATGGCTTATGAGAATGAAACCTCATTCCAGTATAAACTGAGAGTAGAAATACTTCCTAAGCAGTAGGAGCAAGTGTAATCATGGACAGACATTTGCTTTAAGCCAAAAAAATTTCTAAGAAATGATAGAGTCCTCACCTCCATCCATCCAAACAAAACAACATTTACGTTAGTATTGGATGTGTTTTACAGGTGTCAATGGACTATATCAATTGTTATCCATGTCCGACTTACAACTTTTTTAACTTAAAACCTGTCCAAAGTTTTCAAGGTATTCCAGATTGTTTGGTAAAAAAATTTATTTAACCCAAAATTATATTATAAGTATTGTCCCTATCTTTTATTTGTACCTTGAATCAAACATATTATCAAAAGGCCACCAACCCTTCCAATCCAAGTGTATTATTTTTTATAGCAACTCACTATTCAATACTAGATTTTGCCAGCTTTGTCACGCACTAATTCCCTTAGTTTTTTAAGTACTGTGAAGCTATAAAGTAACCAAAAAATAACCTTTAAATACCTCTTATCAACCCAAACTTCTAATTGGCAGTAAAAGATAACTGACTCGACCATGTTTATCAAACTCAACCAAAATATGTAAGTCCACTTGGGCTAACTGAATCGCTCTTCTTTAGTTTGTATGTCCCAAGTTATTAGTTGTATATTTATACCAATCTTTCCACCAAATATAATGCATCAAACTATTGAACGAGGTGTCAAACACTCCAAACAAACTATCCTTCTATGTCAAAAATGAGCCAAAACTAAGACGTTTATGTATCAAAAAAATCCTTTTACAGCTTGTTTATCAAAAAAATTAAACAAATATCCATAGTTGTATACAATCATGTCAGCGTATATTTCAGATGTCATGCCACATAAGACAGTAAGCGAGATTTTCAACAAGTGCAACTTTCTTAAAATGGCACCATGGAAGAAAAACCCCATTAGATTACACAGTAGTACGTAGAGTTTTCTACACGTCAGATACAACGTTCGGAAAAAAAACACAAAGCACATCACTAAAGCCATCTTCATACCTAGCTCTTGTGTCGACCGAGAATCCATGTCCTCTAGAGTGTCGAGCTGGAATATATCCATCCGTGTAACTTTACGAATCTCCCTATGTCAAGGAGAGGGAGGAGGGAATTTTGAATTGGAGGATGCTTATCCATAGAGAAACAATGTACCTCAAACCATGATGCCATATGTGCATGGGTGAAAACATATTAACCTGTCGCGCTTTTTGTGCTTTATGTGAAATTTAAAAGACATACTTAGATCTTTTTAAACCAAGTAGTTCATTTTTCTCTTACTACTAACTGACATTATTTAATTTTCAAGTGGTTCGCTTGTGAGCCGAACAACGTTTCCTGAACATTGTTTAGTGGTGGAACTTGCTAGGAAGAAACCAGTGTTAAAAAAAAATGTGTCTCAGCTTAATATCGTGCCGTTTTCAATTTCAAAAATGCCGGTTGAGGGCAAAGGGAAAAGGAGAAATTCCGCCCCAAAATAGAGAAAAATAGTGTAAAAACCCCAAAAATAGACCCAAAAATTTTCAAGTGGTTGGATTGTGAGCCGAACAACGTTTAGTGGTGGAACTTGCTAGGAAGAATTCGGTTGTGTAAGTCTTGTGACATTTTGTAGGCCAATTGATAGATGCACAAAACCTACAATCCAAGCTTTAAAAACTCAACACAGTTGAGGATGCACAATAACATCAAACTATGTGAACTATGAGCATTTGACCTATTTGTTCCCATCCAATTCAAGGATATTTGTCTAAAGGTTGTTAAAGATGCTTGTAGATTGGAAGCATTTGGCATCAGTGAGGTCAATAAAAGCGGACAAGAAACACTTATAGCGATTGTTGCAAAAGTGTTGTCAATAGTGCAGTCACATCATGGAGTAGAGTTTATGTGGAATCTAAGGTAATCTTCAGCTGAGAAATCCGTTTGAGTTTGCAAAATTGAAAGGGGAGAGAAGTTTCTATATTTTTCAAAAATAGAAGGTCGGAGAAAACTTAACCGCCCCCCAAACTGTTTTCCTCTCTCTCTCTCTCTCTCTCTCTCTCTCTCTCTCTCTCTCGTACACAGACGTGCAAAATGTCGACAGCTTGTTGTTTGTCCCGTGTTGACGCGCGCGTGGTGGTGCCATCGACTATTGCTGGACCAAGACGACGAGTGGAAGCATTTAAAAAAGGCCACGACAGTGGCGCTTTTTAAATATATTGAACTTTAATATTAACCTCATGGTCTGCAACTACAAGTAATAAAAAAGAGTGAACCCGCCATTAGACAATACAGACCATGAGGTTAATGTTGTCAGTAGGAGACCTTGTTCTTTGCAATGCAATTTCTCGTGTGTGGTAAATGCAACTTGCTTGTAGAGGCATAACAAGAGTTTGACTAGTCAGAAGTTTGCGGTGTGGCCTCATGGAATACACTAATTGTGTAATTGTGAGATATACAAGAAAAACACTTACAACAATTTAACACTAGTTTTGTAATGGGACATTCAAGTGTCCTATTTATTGATTGTGCAGTAAGGTAAAGACACAAAGAAATTGAAGTTTTTTTTTTCTACATTAAAGTAAATCCTATATTCTTAAAAGGTTACGCTATTAGCAAGGATCATGAAAAGTTTTGAGTTTAGAATTTCACCAAATTTTTAAGCTATTATCTTAAGGCTATGATCTAAAGTCAGCCTAGCCTATGGGTTAAAACCAATCAAATGCATATTTTTTGGGATTCAATCTTGCGTAAACCATATAGCATTTGGAAATTTTGTCTCAAATTTTGTGACTAAACAAGCATGTAAATGAGATTATAAATGCTTCAATTTGGTTTTTCATGAAAATTTGGTATTGACGTTTAAAAAAACAAAGCTTATAGTCATTCTAATGCAAATAAGAATGCGTACTTTTGGAGAGTAGCAAAATCTCATACTTGTAGTTTACACGAACATCAATAACTATCATCTTAAGTATTGCTTAGATAGCATACATGTCTATAGAACATAGTGCGCATGTGAATGCATGCGTGCGCGCATGCACGCGCACGCGCACACACATATGTATATGTATATAGTCAAGGATATTCATACTTGTCTATAGAGGTGCGTGCACACACACACAGACACAGACACAGACACAGACACATGTATATGTATATAGTCAAGGATATTCATCTAAATGTTGTTAAAGATGCTTATAGGTTGGAAGCATTTGGCTTCAGTGAAGTCAATGAAAAAGGACAAGAAACACTATAGCGATTGTTGCAAAAGGGTTGTCAATAGGAGACATTGTTCTTTGCAATGCAATTTTTCATGTGTTTGCAAAAACAATCAATAACTATCATCTTAAGTATTGCTTAGATAGCATACATGTCTATAGAGCATAATACACGTATACTCTATATATATATATAGTCAAGGATATTTTTCTAAATGTTGTTAAAGATGCTTATAGGTTGGAAGCATTTGGCATCACTGAAGTCAATGAAAAAGGACAAGAAACACTTTTAGTGTTTGTTGTGCAAAAGGGTTGTCAGGAGGAGACCTTGTTCTTTGCAATGCAGTTTTTCATGTGTGGTAAATGCAACTTGCTCGTAGAGGCATGCCTCAGAGTTTGACTAGCCAAAAGTTTGCAGTGTGGCTTCATGAAACACACTAATTATGAGATATACAAGAAGAGCAAGGTGAAGGGTCAAGTTGGAAATTTAAAACAATTTAACATTAGTGTTGTAATTGGACATTCAAGTGCCCTGTTCGTTGATTGTGTAGTAAGGTAGTGACATTAAGAAATTAAAGTTTTTTGTCTACATTGAAGTAAATCATATATTAAGAAATGATTTCAAAATATTACGCTATTAGCAAGGATCATGAAAAGTTTTAAGTTTAGAATTTTACCAAAGTTTTAAGTTGTTTTCTGTTAACCCTCACGCACATTCCTATCACCTACGACGGACACTGTATTAATTATTTGGTAGAGTTAGGTATTGGGCTTGTCGGTCCAATAAGAAAAGGATAAGAGTGATCGCCGATGAGAGGCACACTGTACCAGGAACATTCAAGGGATTAGTTGGCTAAGCATGGGCGCCCAAGTGTGAATGGAGCGGGCTCATATAAAAGTCAACTAAACCTAAAATTCACTCATTCTCTCATTTGTACAATTGAAGAGTGCTCTTGCTCCATCTCCATCTTCTTCTTCTTCATCTCCTTGTGTGTGTGTGTGTGTGTGTGTGTGTGTGTGAAAGAGAGAGAGAGAGAGAGAGAGAGAGAGAGAGAGAGAGAGAGAGAGAGATCGAACATTGCAGCGGCACGGCGACGGCAAAGCGGTTGAGCGCGGCGCAGCGATGGCTCTTTCTTCTTTGCGGCGAGGAATCCTCCACGATAGCAAGCGTAGAGTGGTGAGTGACACACCATCGCCATCAGGAAGGTGGGTATGTTAGCACATTCCTATCACCTACGACGGATGCTGTATTAATTATTTGGTAGAGTCAGGTATCGGGCTTGTCGGTCCAATAGGAAAAGGGTAAGAGTGATCGCTGATGAGAGGCGCACTCTAACTGGAACATTCAAGGGATTAGTTGGCTAAGCATGGGTACCCAAGTGTGAATGGGGCGGGCTCATATAGAAGTCAACTAAACCTAAAATTCACTCATTCTCTCATTTGTGCAATTGAAGAGTGCTCTTGCTCCATCTCCATCTTCTTCTTCTTCATCTCCTTGTGTGTGTGTGTGTGTGTGTGTGTGTGTGTGTGTGTGTGTGTGTGTGAGAGAGAGAGAGAGAGAGAGAGAGAGAGAGAGCGATCGAGCATTGCGGCGGCAAAGCGGTTGAGCGAGGCGCAGCGGCGGCTCCTTCTTCTTTGCGACGAGGAATGCTCCACGACAACAAACGTAGAGCGGTGAGTGACACACCATCGCCATCTTTGAGCTTACTAGTTTAGGCTTGTCGTGTGCTTGGAGCCATTTGTGGCTCGCACATAGTGTATCGGCAAGTTCCTTGCATTGAAACGTGTGACAAACGCACACATTTTTGGCGCCGCTGCTGGGGAATGCCATACACTAAGATTGAATAGCACTTTGTGCTTCTTTTGTGGTGCAATTTCAATTGTAGGAAAAGTAGGGAAGGAAGGAGTGTGTGTGAGGATTTTGTGCTACTGTGTATTTCTTTGTTAATGAAGTTTTGAAAGGTTATTGTGTTTTCTCTGTGATAAGGTCTTAGTATTAAGGTTGTTAGTTCTGTGTAATGCAAAGTACAGTAAGTAGGAAGTAGATCTGTTAGAGCTAATGAAGTGTGTTAGTGTGTAACAGTAGGTGTATTAGCTGTAAGTATGTAGGTAGAGTGTGTGTGTGCTTGTCCGCAGGCCGCGGTGACCTTATCCCAAAAAAAATAAAAATAAAATTTTTTATAAAAATTTTAAAGGTAGGATCGGGATCGGGAATATCTCCTTGACCCAAGCCCAAACCCAAGCTCAAGCTCATGCTCAGGCTTAGGCTTCAGAAGCCCTTTAAAATTACGTATTTTACCTTCACACGTAGCTAAAAATCGACTTTTTTTTAGGACCAACAGAGCTTCTGGTGATCGAACGTTGTGCTGTAAAGCACACCGCAACCCTCTGAGTGATACGCTCGTTTTGAGCTATCACATACTTTAATAAAAAAATCGATCATTAAAAAACATAAAAAAATGAGTAAAACCGAACGCCTAAAAAAGTAAGCGGTTAACCTTCGAAGCTATTCGCCGACGCTTGTAGGGTGTCAAAGGCACATGCATTTTCGCTCTAGTTGTGTGCTAGAGACGGAGCAACTAGAGAGAATTTCAACTTACGCGAGTTCTCATTACCCACCTTCCTTAGGTTCCAGGCCCTTGGCGGGGACCCAAGGTAGTACAAACCAAGACCCGAACATAGCGGCTAGTGACTCTTCCTCTGATTACAACGTCATGGAGGGTTTTCCAATGCCTAATCCCGATAGCTCAAGCCAAGACATGCATGCCATGGGCCCACGGTCCGGACCGAGCGTGCTTAGTCGCTTGAAGGAAACCTTTAGTAGAGCCACTCGCTCCGAACATGGAGTTAATGATATAAATGAGGGGGGTGGGGAAGTAGATTCTCCATTCATGACCAACGTAGACCCTATGCCCTTAGAGAATGTGCACGTGAATACTTCATTCACTGCACCTCCTAACTCTTCAGAGCAATTCCCCTCCGAAGTTATATTACCTGATGGTAGAAGCCTTGCTAAAGTGCAAGAGGTTGAGCGGTATATCCTTGCAGCGAGGGAAAAGGAAATTGAGAGATTACGCAAGGCGGAGCAACGAAGAGAGTTGAAATCAAAAGCTCCTATGTCAATATCTTTGCTAGGAGAGTAATCGGGTGCTCTTGACTTAGCAACCGCTAAGGGCCAACCCCTAGAAAGCAACATTGCATCTAGCTCAAAGGACACCCCTAGCACCTCAATTCTAGATGAAGCGTTCTTAAATGAGAACCGGGAGTACGAACTACAAATGAAAACTCTGACCGACCTATACACAAGTCACACCTATCACGTGGGTTGGTTAGATATCCTACAATCCACAATGGGTGCTACTAGTGTGGAGGATCAACAACAAAGAGTTTGTGAGGTCATCCATAGGGTGATTGAGTTAGAGAGACAGAACAAGGGGATCCACATGCCTTCAACGGGTCTCATGAAATTCTTGGATACACGGAAGGCTAAACAACTGACCTTATCGCAAATGAAGACTCCCTCGGTAAGTCAGATGGATCCCCCATATGTTGTTTTTCCAGAGGTCTCAGTGCAATCTGAGCCCACAAGTGATAGCTGTACCTTTCCAAGTCTAGCTCATCTTTCCCTTGATGACACCATGGCTACCATGCCTACCCCAATCATGGACATGCCGAGAAACACGCCATGGACCTCATTTGTTAGTAAAGCACCACTACATGGTAGCTCAATGCCTGCAACAGTACCTACAAGTGTGTACCAATCTTATACACCCATGGGTCCTCGTACTCATGTAGTCCCTACCCTTCCCATTGTTTCAACAACCTATGCTCCACAACCACAACACCCAAGTTCTTATTTCCATGGGACCATACCGGCTAGCATTAGTATGTCACATCCGATGTTTGCTATGCCTAGGGCCACCCATATGAAGTTTGGATCGCCACATGGCACAACACCGTACCAAACGTGGAACCCAAGGGCTTCCTATGCGCCAAGCCCAATGCCAATACCTACTCCACATGTAGTCTCTAGAGCACCTTCACCCATGGTGCCTGCTCACTTAGGTGACTTGGCAACATTTGCTAAAGCTATGGATCGATCTATTGCTGAGAATATGCGTAACACGCCTGATAGAGAGCCTAGAAGTAAGGCAGTACAAATAGCCAAGTTCACACAAAAATTTAGTGGAGACGGGGATGTGAGAAAGCATATCGAAGTGTTTGAACAAATATGCAATTCTCTAGGAGAACACAAAGACGTGCATAAGAGTAATTCTTTAAGCCTAACCTTAAGTTGGAAGACAGGAGATTGATATAGAACCCTAAGGGTGGAAGAAAAAACGATTTACCCTACTCTTAGGAGACTATTCATGAAAGAATACACACAAGAGGGAGTGCTTTGGGGTGTAGCCTCTCAGCTCCAAACAGCCCAACGAGAGGAAGGAGAGTCGGTGAGAGACTTTATTAGTCGCTTAAAGCATTTGAATTCTCATTGTAATCCAAATGAGCACTTCAATAATAATGAATTGCTTGATAGATTCATTAGGGGATTACGACATGAGGATATCTACAATGGCCTAGTCATTAGAGGTATCACCACTTGGGAAGCAGTCACCACCAATGCGATCCAATTGGAGGATAATTTAATGATTCAAGGAGAAAGAGTGTCTGTTGAGCCTAAATCTATTAGCTCGCAAGCATCGGGGCATCAGTCAATGACCCTAAAGCCTATTGCTAAGGAGCCAAAGATATCTGAGATGACTTTAGCAGATCTCACCAAGGCTATTCAAGAGAGTCTTAGAGACAATCGTGCTCCGCAAAACAATCATATGTATCCAAGAAGGGAGCAACAATGGTGCTCAGTATGCTATGGACCTCATAGTACCAGTGAATGCCCTACTTTTAGAGTAAAATTTAATGGAAACTTCAATGCCTGTGGGAGGTATGGTCATCAAGCTAAGGATTGCATAGTATTTAAGCGCGCGATGGCCAATAGACCAACCTTAGCATGGACATACACACCTCGAGTGCCTGCATTGATGCCAGCCCCACCTCTTGAACAAACAGCACAACACATGGTCCCTAGGGCCCAAAATGTTGTTCAAACAAATTTCTTACCACCTCCAGTTCTAGGACCGCAACCACCACATTTGAGAATCACTTCAGTGAATCAAGTGGGTTGTGAGTCATCTATTGCTTGTTTGGAAGGCTGTGAGGAAGATATAGATCCTAGTATTGCCTATGGGATGGATGTGCTTGAAGAAAGTCCACAATACTACATGGAGGACTACTGGGGACAAGTCAAACCTATATATCAGGTAGCTGCTCTTGCGGCAAGAGGCCAAAATATCAATTACACTGCTAAGAGAACACCTCTTCAATGCTATGAGTGTGGAGGTCCACATCCTGTAGCCGAGTGTCCTATTAGGCTACAAACGAATGCCACACTAATGAAAACCAATCAAGCGAGCACGTCTACAATGCCAATACTCATGTGTAATCGATGTGGCATAGATCATTTGATTGCCCAATGTCCACATAATCCAAATGCACCGAAGATCGCGCCATTAAACTTGATTGAAGTTACCAAGGAGCCATCACAAAGTACACCTGTGGTACCAGTAAACGTACTCACACGATCGATGCTCCAAAAACAAAATTATATTCTTGAGGAAAGATACACGGCATCAATTGCGCAATCTCAAAAAAAGAAGAAAACACGAAAGGAAGAGATCGCAAAAAGCAACGAAGTCACCTTAGTTCAAAGACAAACATAGGGACTGGTGACGACCTCGTATATATGAATGACACTGAAGAGGATTATGATTCAGGTGAAACCATGGTGACCAAAACAACCACTAAGATAGAAACCAACAAGGAAGATCTTCATGAGCCACAATGTCCAGGATCCAAGAAGAAGATAGGAACTTATCCAAACCCTATAGAGGAGATTGAGCGAGTCAAGCAATTAAGGAGTTTGGTAGAAGATACCCAAAGGGATCTAGAACCAGCACCTAGGTAGATCCAAATTACAGACACCGTGTTCCCTACGCAACAATAACCTCACCAAGTCCATAGACCCTTAGCCATACCTAGTGTCATCCAAAAAGAAAGTGACTTAAAGTTATGGGAAAGTGGGCGTACTCACTTCTTGATGGAAAGAATGTTTACAGAGGGACTACCTGATCCTATCGAAGAATTAGAGATCCCATCTTCCCCAAGTCAAGGGGATGAAGGCCAAAAGGTGCCGTTAAACATTGCCAAATTGATGGATTTCAGAAGTTAGAACCACCATCATGTTCAAACTATATAAAGATCTTGAGCTAGTCTCAGCTCTTCGAGCCTTCCTCAATGGAGAACCGAAGTTTGGGCTACCACAATCTGCATAGATGGATGGAGCTGGGGAGATGCCAATAGAGGAGGAACACTTAGATCCACAATACAACCTAGATGAGAACCTTGTTATAGAAATACCTGTTATTGTTAACAAGTTGGGACAATACTTTGAGGGTGATGAATCCAATGCGACTATACCAATCACTACTAAGGGATTAACTGTGAAGGGAATCCTTGATGGTGGTGCTGGGGTTATCATTGTGACTAAAAATTTCTAGGAAAGTATGGAAAGACCTCACCTTGCGACCACAACCATAGTAGTGAAGATGGCCAATGGGTCTATTGTTAAACCTATTGGGATGCTGGAAGATCTCAAGATCAAGGTTTGGACATAAAATAAGAATTACCTTCATTGTTATGGATTTCTCCGAACACACTATGGCATCGGAGATGATCTTAGGACGTCCTTTCATGAGGGAAGCAAAAATGGTGCATGACTGGTCTAAAAACCATGTCTACTTGCAGTTCCAAGATTCTGTCATTCGAGTGGATCTTGTGACTGGTCAAGCACATCCTCTAGGAAATAGGTTTATAATTGATCATAGATCTGACACGAGAGTTCACTCGGCCCCATTGCAGTATTGTTACACGTGTAAAGCAGACACTGATGTTGGGGAAGATTCTCCTTATATGGATGTACTACCTGGGATGACCGAGTCGGACAATGTGGATTGGGTCCACCTAGCAGCAACCATAGACACTTGGGGAAATAGGGGGACAACCTAGGTAACACCTGAGGGGGATGAAATGCCACCACTCGTACCCTTAAATATGCTAGAAGCAATGCATATAGCTTTTGATGACCTACAAGAGGAAAGTTTGACTGGCATTGGAACTAGTAGCGCCTCACAAGACTATAGCCCACACGATTTGGGGTCAGAATCATCAATTGAAATTGACTCTTAAAACGAAGAATCCGAGTTAAATCTTAGTACAAATGTGAGAACAAACCATTCAGGGCCCAATGGTACCCCAAATGACAATCTATCCAAGGGAGCAGAAGACACAAGAAGCGATTCATCTAGTGACTCTTCACTAGAGATCAGTTGTAATAAAAAATTAGACAAGAAGAGTAAGAGATATAAGAGGTAACGATATCGAGCAAATGTGCGTGCTAGAATAAATGAAAAGAAATCTACCGAAGAATGGCTTAATTATATAGGGGCATGTGATGCTCATCGAAAGTTGGTAGATAACTGGGGTGATACCTTCAAATCGTTATGTGGTGTAGCCCACAACCCATTGACATCACACAATTAGAGGCTACAGAGAAGCCAAAGTTGAGCCGTACTGTAAGGAGATGACAAAATAGAGAGTTAGCTCAACAACAAAAGGAATCGGAAGTGAAATCATAGTCCACAGAACAATAGGACCCCACAAACTTAACCCTGCACTTGAACATTTCAAATCCTATACCACAAAGGAACGTAAGGTTGTGTATAAAAAGGCTCAAAGAAAACCTATCAATGGGAGCAATGGAGTCTATGACGGTCTAGCGATAGTTAAGGAAATAGAGTAGCAAACCTAAGAGAAGAGTCTAAACCTGTTTTCATTGCCCAAGATCTGACAGAGACTGAGGAGTGTGTACTTAAAGAACTTCTCAAGGAATTCAGGGATATATTTTCCTGGACATATCATGATATGAAATGTGTTCCACCTTCCGTGGTGCAACATACAATCCCCATGAATAGCATGGCTAAACCAGTTCAACAACGACCCTACCCAATGAATCCTAAATATGCAAAAATCGTTCAAGAAGAGATTGGAAAGCTTGTGGAATGCGGATTCATATACCCTATTGAGCACTCAGAATGGGTGTCTCCAATAGTGATTGTGCCAAAAAAGAATGGGAAACTCAGAGTGTGTGTGGATCTCAAGAAGGTCAATGCCGCCACTAGGAGGGACCATTACCCCTTGCCATATTCAGAACATGTGCTTGAAAGACTTGTAGGGAAGGAAGCTTATAGCTTTTTAGATGGGTACTCTGGCTACAATCAAATCACAATTGCGCTGGAGGACCAAGCTAAAACAGCCTTTATAACCGAATTTGGAGTGTTCGCACGTTTACTTGTCCAAATTCAAAAAAGGGAAGAGAATTGGGATCAACTAGAAACAGGAAACCAACAGAACCAAAAATCACGACCAGATGCTTTCCAACATGAATCGCGATCCATGTTCCAGGTAGACATCTGACAGTGAAATCCGCACTGATCTTGCCATTCTGATCTAATAGCACCAAAATTGGCTTGCAATCAGCCATATCATATTTGGACAACATGTCCAACATATACTGTCTCTGTGACAACCAAATTCCCTCAGGTGTGCGAATGACCTCAATGCCCAAAAAGTAGCGTAGATCTCCCAAGTCCTTCATGTCAAACAGCTTCTTCAACAAGTCTTTGTCATGCTCAATCTCATCTAAATTGTCACCCCAACAATGATATCATCTACATAAATCATAATGATCACAATGCCTCTATCACTCTTTGGCACATACAAAAAGTGATACACATCAGCCATATGAAATCCAATGGTGATAAGATACTCAACTATCTTATCATGTCATGCACATGGACTTGTTATGGCTTTTGGCTTAACCAATGCCCTTGCTACCTTTCAAAGATTAATAAACACTGCTTTTAGAGAATATTTGAGGGAGTTTTGTGAAGCTTTCTTAGATGACCATTGTGTTTATTCCTCTTGGAAAGAACATCTATCATGTTTACGAAAAGTGTTTGAGAAGTGTAGATTGTATCGCATCTCCTTAAACCCTTTCAAATGCCAATTTTGGGTTAAACATGGAGTCATTTTAGGGCATATAGTGTCCAAAAATTGGATTTCCACAGATGAGAGAAAAATTAAAGCCATTGCTAAATTGCCACCACCTACAAACTATAAAGGAGTTCAAAGGTTCATGGGCCATGTTGGTTATTACCGACGGTTTATTTTAAACTTTGCTGAGATAGCTTGTCCTTTGTACAAGCTTCTTATTGAGTTCCAATGGACTGCAGAGTGTGACCATGCTTATGAGTCATTGAAAAAGACCTCGACTAGCGCTCCTCTTCTATGAGTGCCCAATTGGAATGTAATTTTCCATGTGCATATTGATGCATCGAACTTTTCTATTGGGTGTGTTCTAGCTCAACCAGGAGAACATAAAGTGGACTACCCCATTAGCTTTACAAGTCGTCAATTGAATGATGCCAAGAGAAACTACACCACTACATCGCGAGAAGGTTTAGGTATGATTTATGCAGTGAAGAAATTTTTCTACTATCTTCTGGCCAACAAGTTTGTGTTCTATGTTGATCATTAAGCCTTGTTGTATCTAGTAAATGAACCTTGTTCCACGGGAAGAATTACACGATGGTTGTTAATTCTCCTTGAGTTTGATTTTACCGTTGTGGTGAGACCTGGTAAAAGACATGTCATGGCGGATCATTTGTCTTGCATACCCAATGGTGAAGCCCCTACTAGAGTCGATGATGTGTTTCCCGATACTTCTCTATTCCTAGTCGAAACCATACCTGAATGGAGTGAGAAGATTGTGAACTTTCTAGTTAATGGTTTGCCACCCAAAGAGCTTCGTAAAGACATAGCTCGAAAACTGTTAAAAGAATGTGAACCTTACTCTCTCATTGCAGGAACTCTCTACAGGCTAGGGAAGGATGATATTCTTAGACGTTGTGCTCGTGAGGACGAGTATTTATACATACTGCAAGAAGCCCACATGGGTATAGCCGGAGGACATTTCTCAGGGGAACTAACAGCTAGAAAGGTGTTGCAATCAGGTTATTGGTGGCCAACCTTATTTAACGATGCATCACTTTTTGCAAAAGGATGTGATGAATTCCAAGTTACAAGATCACACAACGAAAGGATAGGATGCCCTTATATCCGGTTAAAGTGACTCAACCATTTGAAAAATGGGGGTTGGACTTTGTAGGCCCAATTAGTTCGACAGCTCGTAGCACTCAATCTTGATATATTATCGTTTCCACTGACTATGTGACAAAGTGGGCGGAAGCCAAGGTGACACGTAAAGCCGATGCGAGATCAACTGCCAAGTTTCTCTTTGAGAACATTATTACAAGATTTGGTTGTCCCTTTGAGATTGTGAGTGACAATGGTACTCATTTTATAAATGGAGTAATAAAAGAACTCACTACCAACTTTATGATAGCTCACCATAAGTCCACACCTTATTATCCACAAGCAAATGGCCAAGCTGAGAGCACCAACAAGACGTTAATCTCTATCTTGACCAAAACGGTGGAAGCTCATCGCACAGATTGGGATTAAAGCTTTACATCAGCTCTATGGGCTTATCGTACTATGTACAAAGTTGCCATTAACTGCACACCGTTTAAGATGGGTGTATGGCCAAGAAGCGGTTATGCCATGGGAGTTTGTCGTTCCTAGTCTTCGAGTAGCTTCTCAAGAAGGTTGGGATGGTAACCCCTTAGTTGAGCAATTATATATCCTTGAAAGGCTAGATGAAGAGAGGTAATTAGCTGTGAAAAATGCACTTGTGGAGAAATATAGGAGGAAGAAATGGTTTGACCGTCATCTAAAGAACAAAGATATCAATGTTGGTGATAAAGTCCTTATGTATGGAGTGCATAACAAAAAGAAAAAGTTGAAATATGAGGGAAAAGCACCATGTAGAGTATGTGAGATCACCCCACAAGGAACCATTCATGTGGAGACTCTTGATGGAGTTGAAACCATTGGATTCCTCAATGGGAGCAAATTTAAAAGATACTATGATCCTTTAAGCCAAGAGGAGATACGTGCCATCCATACAAAAAAGGCATCCAAGGCACAAATAGAATTGAAGAAAATACAAGCTCAAGATGACGCTAAGGAGCGACAACAACGCATAAGACAAAAACGAGAGGCTAACCTTGGAGTCACACATGCATTCCACGTTGAAACCGACGAGGATTGGTTGGAATCTGATACACCTCTATGATACCCTATTGAGCTAAACAACACCTATGGAAAAGTGCTATATAACGCCTTATTGGACACGGGTGCTAAATATAATCTGCTATCATATGGGATGTGGTGTCAGTTAGGGAAGCCACCTCTATCTGAGAGTATTATCCAAGTCAAGGGTGTCAACAAGAAAAAAACTTTGGTTTTTGGAACCTGTCACACTTCTGTCACTTATGACAATGGGGTTGTAGCTCAAGACTTTTTGGTCATGCCTGTTGGAACTATGGGGGGTAATATAAACCTAGGACGCACATGGATGATAGCCACCAAATGCACTATTGATTGGGGGACAGGGGGTGTCACAACACAGAAACCAACTCTTAGCCCTACCACTCAAGCCATCGTCCCTGAGATATTGCCTCTTAAGGAAATAAAACCCAAAACATTGCATGTCCAAGAGGTTGAACCATATGTCCCCATAGCCTAACTCTCTAGAGCTTCAACTGATGTAGTTGAAATAAAGCTTGAGACACACAATACCCATCCTAATATAACAAAGAAAACATACAAGTGGGTCCCTAAAGCTTCTTTAGCAACCATAGCCAGTGCTAAAAGAGAGGAGCCTGGTAAGAGACGCCCCATTCGCCCCAAGAAATGTAAAGAAACGTTGCGATGGATCCCTAAAAAACTATTGGAAGCCCAAGGCTACTATAAAGGAAATGATCAAATCTGGGTGCCAAAACGTAAATTATGCTCTTACTTATCACCGGGCCTATGTGAGCTCAATCCTGTGGTCCCAAAACAAATTGAAGATTGTGGAAAGGAAAAAATCACGAAATGCTACACACCTGCTCCAGAGCTAGTTTGGGTACCAAAGAAAGAACAATTTGTTCCACCTAGCTCAGGAATAGGGAAATCACATGAAGCTTCTTGCTCTTCATGTAGTTCCTATACAGAAATAGAAGCTTCGACACAACCTCCACGTACCATTGTACATACCCATACAAGCAAGAAAGAGTTTGCACCTCCCGTTGTAAGTTCACCACCTACAACAATGTTGCAAATAAAATCATGGGAGAGTACCTTACCACCCTTGCAACTAGATGAAACACATAGGGCGGTCAAAAACTATTGGTTAAAGCCTTTACCTATAACAACCTGGAACAACTGGTTCCAAAGGGTGACAAAATCATTTCAAAAGGTATGATCTACCCAAGGAAGGGGGGAGTGTTTGCTGACATCCATCATTCACTTGCTTCCCTGTCAACCTTCCTCCCTGACCTCTTAATCTCCAATCTTAGGGAATGTAATTATAAAGCCTTATACTCACAAAAACAAGATAAAAAAGTAAAATAGCAAGAGCCATAACACAAAATCATAAAAACACATTATGCACAAGAACACGACGCTTGTAATATTTGCACTCTAACCATCATCTATTTGCGTGTACAGATATGGCTAGTACGCTAGAGTCATCCACTCCTGCGTTGGGTGAGAGGTACCCTCGTTACTTTTCACAAGTGTTTCACATGGTCTTTCCGGTGCTTGCATGTGAATGGGATTTGGTAGGTATGCTAGCATGTGAGAGGAATTTTGAGGAGTTAGAATGGCTGATACGTCTTTTGACCATGACTGATCCATACTTAGTAGAGAGTGTATCTTCCATTGCACAAGCCTATCCTTTTGACCAAGATGACTATAGGCATCTAGTGACCTTCTTAGTAAACATTGGTGCCTCTGATGATGAAGAAGATTTACATGATTATACGGATGGCACGTATGGTCTCGCGGATAATGACTTTGTTTTTCTCGACGATGAGGATATGGGTTTAGCCTTAGGGTTTTCCCCCAATCTCTACAATATCCTATTCCCTTGACTCTCTAGGGGGAGTGCAAATAATTAGGTTAGAGTTCCTTATGTTTTTTAGTTGTGTTCAATAAGTGTTGGTACCTTTTCCCACTGATGTGCCTCCTAGAGTTATTCTTTGTGTTTCCTAGTGTGTACACAGACGTGTTGTTGTAGTTAGGATTTGGACCTTCATGGAATCTTTATCTCGACTCACTCTTCAAATCAAGTGCAATTATCAATGCAAATAGGTGTTTCTTGTCCATTAGCATTGCCCCTTATCTTCTTGCATCCATGTTTTTCTGCTTTAATTGTGATTGATAGCATAATATCCAACACATTTGCTTAGTATCAAACATTAAATTCAATGTAATTTTTTGTTATAATCACTTGTATAGGTTTAAAAATCAAGCAGTCTGACTAAGCTAGTTTGACCAAGTTAGGTGTTAGAGATCTTCTCTTAATACCATGGGGAATGCCTTCCTAATAATCAATGGTTACTTAGGTTCTTAATCCAATTTAGGCAGCATTGAGTGAAGTGTACAAGGGATTTCTAGTTGACTTAGTCCCTATTGACCTTTAGCTTAAGTATTATAAAGGGAGTTTACTAGTGTAATGAGCCTGGGGAGGGTAATAGTGTTATATGACCCCCCAAAGTTACAAAATTAAAATGTTGAAAACGAACAAACAAAAAATCATAGTGCCACAATGTAAAATCTTAAGCTGGAAGAGAAACCTCAGCTTGATTTGGTACTCCACTCAAATGTATCGCCTATGCTACTTGTCATAATAATCAATATCTAATTCTCCTAAATGATTTTCTCATATTAAATTGATCATTTAATGTGGGGAAGTGCCACGGGAGAAAAGGCTAGAATATTGGTTAAGCTAGCAGACCGGCCACAGTAGGGATCCAAAGGAGGGAAAATAGGGATCCAAAGGGGGGCCATCTGCAAAAGAGCCATGTGCAACAATGGGCTAAAAAGACCCTAAGGTTTAGCCCATTAAGACTTCCAAAATGCTAAGGTTCCAAAATTCAAAGGTTGTGTCCAAAGGGTTAAAGCTTAGGGGGAATTGGATGCTTTGTGTGCTCTCCAAAGTCAACACATATCCCTACATGGAGGGGGGCGAGCTCTTCTTCTAGGGGATGAGAGAGAGCCACACACACACACACACACACACACAGGCTCCCTTTACACAAAGGGAATGAGGGACACATGTCAGCTCCCTAGGCCAGATGCCCACAAGGTGTGCCCAGTTTCTATTGGATGACCCTTGAAGTGGACCAATGAGAATTAAGCTAAAGTAAATCTAGTTTAATTAATTTAAAAACATTTAATAAAAGAAACCAATGAGAATTAAGTCTCCTAGAAGACTATTGGGCAGTCTCACAAGGGGTCCAATGAGCATTCAGGAGCCCAATGGCTTGCCTGATTCCTATTGGCCAGGAGGCAAAGGGGTCCAATGAGAGTTTAGTTTAATTATTTAATTACCTAAAGCTCTCACAAAAGGGGAAAGGGGGACACATGTCAGAAGGCTATCACTTATGCTGCTTAATAGTCATTGGCTTGACTTGCGGAGAGCCAATGAGGGCTCAGCAAGAGCAAATAGCAAGAGGGCTCGCCCAAGAGAGGAGGGGGCTGATTTTTGCAAGGCATTATCACACACACACACACTCACACAATCTCATGTGTGAAGAAAGAGAAGACTATCTCTTCACAAGCTTTAATGGAGAGCTCATCACCTACTCCAAGCTTGTGAGATAGAAGCCTACATCAACACACTCTTGGCATGTGGATGCAAATCCAACCAAGAGCCAAGCTTCAATGCATGCTCATCTCCTTTACCAAGCTAATTACTAAGCTAAGCTATGCTAATATGAGTGATTATGTGAGGAGATGTACATCTTTCTCGTAAGATACTCCTTCTTCCTCTCAATCTACTCTCATACCCTGCTAGCTCTCACCATCTTCGAAGGTGTGTGAGGTCTTGGGTCTGAGAACGGGGATAATTCAAGTTGTGTTTGTTAAGTGTTTTGCTTAGGGCATGAATCTTTCATCTTCATTGCACTAGCTAGTCTTGAAGGAACACAAAGAATTGTATTGTACAATGTCTCTCTTGATGGGAGAAACCATAATACAAAGCCTTTTGGAGGGGGGACCGGCTCCATGCAAATCCGGTCCTCAACTATTGTCATTAGCTTAATTTCTCTCTCTTTTGAAAGTATTGTTGATGCTATCTAACTAGGTGTTATGCTTTTTGTTGCTCTCTCCACCCAAGCACTCTTGTAATTCTCATTAGGAATCTATTCTAATGAAATGCCCACTATGTTCATGCTCATTTCCACTACACACAAGTTATTAGGCCATTAAATGTTACATTGGTATCAGAGCACAAGGTTTCTCTTTTCTTGCTCAAGAAGGGAGGTCCTCAAGCTAGCTCCAAATGGTTGGTATTATTAATTGCCTGTGAGTAAGTAGAATAGGAATTTTTCAGCCTTGCAGTGCGCCTGCCTTTGTGCAGTTAACGGGGCATCACCATCGAGAGCTATGGTTTTAATAGTGGAGTCCTACGGGGCTTGCCTACGGCTTAACCACTATTGAGCTATTAGAAGCTTGACAGGAGCCGGTGCTGTTTTGGTGTCGAAAGACCCTCTCTTCTATTCCTTGCAATTAATGGTATTCGAGCCGCGGGTACAATAGCTTGAGTGCTTTTTCTAAAGGGGTAAAGAGGAGTAGCAACTACGGCTTGAAGTGCCAAAGTACACCTAAAAAGTTTACACCTAAAAGTTGTTAGAATGGCTGACAATAGTAAAGGGAGTGAAATTAATGTTGATAACTTTGATTTTGCTCATGAGCAAGCTACTAATGATGCTTCAATGCTTGTTAACTATCTTGTTTCTAGGCTTCAACAAGCCATGGGCAATCCATCTCTCCAAAGTGAAGTGCAACGGCAGCTCCGTGCTCATGGGATTTTCCAAGATCATCACCATGACGAGAGAACACCTAGGAAGCCTCCTTGTGAGACTACCAAAAGAGGTCTCTCTCCGATTCGGGAAGAAGAAGAGAATCCATATGAAGGGCTCAAGAATTTACTTCTTGATAACGCATCTCCTTCCCAAAGGAGAACTCAAGAGCCTCCACCGAAGGAACGAGAAAGAAGCGAGTCTTCCGCCACCTCGGCGGAGATGGCTCCACGAACACGGCGGGCTAAACGCTCTCCATCACCACCAAAGAGGAGAAGACCATCGTATTCTTCTCCTCACCACAATTCAAAGAGGGATGATAAAAAGCAAGAGAAGAAAAAGGCGAGAAAGAGGACACCCTCTTCTCCATCTTCTTCATCCTCTTCCTCTCATGAAAGTGATGGTGAAGACGACAAAGATCAAGACAAGAAAAAGGCGAGAAAGAGGTCACCCTCTTCTCCACCTTCTTCAAATTCTTCACCTTCTGAAGAAAGTGATGGTGCAACCTTTGAACCATAAAAAAGAAGAGGCCATAGGAAATCCTATGCTGCATGGAAGAGGTCGTCCAAGCTGAAGAAATTCTCCACCTTTGGTGCTACGGACAAAGTCTTGGCCTTTATCCAGCAATTCGATGCGGCGTTTGGAGATGAGGGCTTCACGGAGTCCTCTAAGCTACGCCATGTAGCTATTCACTTTCAAAAGTCCGCCAGACAATGGTGGTCTAGCCTACGAGCCAACCGTGAAGCTCCACGAACATGGAAAGCTTTAAGAGCTTCCATTATGAAGCAGTTTTTGGCCACCGATGCCAGAGACAAAGTACTCACCGAATGGCGAAGCTTAAAGCTCTCTCCCAATGAATCCATCCACAAATATGTAGACAAGTTTTGGGACCTACAACTCAAAGCCACTGTCTTCAAAAAGTTGGATTTTGGAGAGCAAAAGCAACAATTTTGTGCGGGCTTAACCGAAGAAATGGTGGAGTATGTCAACTCCCAAAGGCCACGTACCATATCGGTGGTAATACACCATACTATGGTGGCCTCTAGAATCAATTTCCAAACGGGGGCTAAAAGAAATAATAAGCCCCCGGAAAACAAGGGTTCCAATGAGTCTAAGGGGAAGGACAATGTCCAAAAGTCTCCTAAGGGCAACTCCAACAAAGATAAAGAGAAGGGAGTTTACAAAGGTAAGAATAAAATCTCTCCTGAAGAGCTTGAGCGTTATCGTAAGGATAACCGGTGTTTCAAGTGCGGTGAACAAGGGCATGCGTACTGCGCTTGTCCCCAAAAGAACAACCGCCAAGATCCTCCTAGAGCTTCCTTGGTTGAAATCCAAGAGGAGGAGACTCACCAAACTCACCACAAAGGATCTCCTCTGTGCCATGCTTGGGGAAAGGTAAGAGAACATGATGCTTTTATTCTCTTTGACCCTGGTTCTACTCACAATTTTATATCTATGGAGTTAGCCACCAAGCTAGGCATACAATCCTACGAGATGGGAGATGTCCTACCCGCAGACAGTGCCTTCAAGGGGCAAGAAGCTTCAGTCACTCCCTTGATTGGGAAATTGAGGCTTCATATCCAAGGCTATGTGGACAAAGAGGACTTCTTTATCTCTCCTCTCAAGCATGAGGATGTAATCCTAGGGGCACCATGGTTTGACCGCCTGGCTGCCGATGTTAAATTTCCTGAAAGGAGAATCTCCTTTAAGTTCAGGAAAAAAGACATGTATATAGATGCTAAGGAAATGGGTAACACTATCCCCATTGTACATACACTAGCTTTCAACAAGTCAATAAAGAGCTCTATTTTCGTGTACATGATTTTTGTTAAAGACTCTCAAAATGAACCTAATGCTTTAGCAAAAGAAATTAAAATCAACTAAAAGGAATTAGAGTTATCCAATTTTCTCAAGGGGTTTCAAGATGTTTTTATTGACGACATCCCTTGTGAGCTACCTCCTAAACGAGGTAATGATGACCATGCAATCGAACTTCTTCCAGGAAGTTCACCGCCTAACAAACCTCCTTATAGAGTTTCTCAAGCTCAACAAGAGGAGATCATGCGGCAAGTGCATGAGTTAGTTGAGAAGGGTATGGTTAGGCCAAGCTCATCTCCATTTTGCTCACCTGTGCTATTAGTGCAAAAGAAAGACGGCACATATCGTATGTGTGTCGACTATAGAGCACTAAATAGGATCACTATCAAGAATAGGCTTCCCGTTCCACGGGTAGAAGACCTATTTGATAAGCTACAAGGATCAACCTACTACAGTAGGATTGACCTAAAAAGTGGCTATCATCAAATAAGGATAGTTGATCAAGACATTGTAAAGACCGCATTTCGCACCACATCTGGTCTTTACGAATACATTGTCATGCCTTTGGCTTGACCAATGCACTAGCCACATTCAACCGCTTGATGGAGAAGCTGTTCAGGCCTCATCGAACCTTCACTTGAGTGTTCTTTGATGATATTATCATCTACTCTAATTCATTGGAGGAACACAAGCAACACCTCCAGGTAATATTTCAAGTTTTAAGAGAGAATAAACTTTATGTTAAGCGAAAGAAAAGTGATTTTTTCTTGCAAGAGATTTAGTATTTAGGTCATATTATCTCTCAAGATGGCATCCAAATGGATCCATCTAAGCTAGAGGTAATAAAAGGATGGCCTAAACCAAGGAATCTTCATGAACTAGGAAGCTTTATGGGTATGTGTGCATACTATAGACGTTTCATAGAAAAGTTCTCACAAATTGCGGGACCATTACATGACCTAACAAAGAAAAGCGTTAGGTATACATGGTCTGCTAAGGAGAACAATGCTTTCGAAAAGCTTATCTCTTAACCTGTGCTTACACTACCGGATCTCTCAAAACCATTTGAGGTCCAATGTGATGCTTGTGGTGATTGCCTTGGAGCTGTTTTACTCCAAGAAGGGCATGCCATAGGCTATGAGAGTCGAAGGCTCGACCCTGTTGAGCAAGCTCTAGGCATATACAAAAAGGAACTCCTTGCAGTTCTACATGCCTTAGACTCATGGAAGCACTATTTATTGGGGACTCCTTTCATTCTGCGAACAGATCACCAAAGTCTTAAGTACTTCATGACGCAGACCAAGCTCTCCGACAAACAAATGAGGTGGGCAAATTTCCTTTCGCAATTTCATTTTCATATTGCTCACATTGCTGGCAAGCATAATCAAGTAGCTGATGCACTCTCAAGACGGCCGAGAGTGAATGCGGTTTCCATAACAACTCACAATGAATCTGTCTTCAATGATAGATGAGTACGCTATTGATCCCGATTTTAGAGATGTGATTTCAGCCCTTGCATTAGGGAAGAAAGAAGAACCATTTACCTTACAAGATGGTTATCTTCTCTATGGCAATAGACTATGCGTTACTAACTCACCACGTGAGAGAGTAATGAATGAATCTCATGCTCCACCTTATGCGGGGCATAGAGGGATTCAGTCTACCTTAAAGGGAATTGAAACATATTTCTATTGGCCTACCATGAAAGTGAACATACAAGAGTATGTTTCTAAATGTGTGGTATGCCAAAAGAAAAAATTTGATAGAGGGAAGCAACTTGGATTGCTTCAACCCTTGCCAATCCCTAATTCACCATGGGAGAGCATATCCATGGATTTTATATTTGGATTGCCTAAGTCTATCCATGGGAATACGGAAATATGGACGATAGTAGACAGGTTCAGTAAACAAGCTCATTTTATACCTGTCAAAAAGAATATCAAAGCCCATCAAATGGCAACCCTCTTCATTTCACAAATTTTCAAGTACCATGGCTTGCCAATGTCCATAGTGTCAGATAGAGATCCTAGAATGACCAGTAATTTCTGGAAGGGTCTCTTTGAGAATTTAGGGACAAGGCTAAACTTCTTTTCGGCCTATCATCCACAAACGGATGGCCAAAGTGAAATAGCTAACCTAACCATTCTCGATCTACTAAAAGCCTATGTAACAGAAGTAGATCAAAGATCCCAATGGGAGAAGTACTTACCCTTAGTGGAGTATGCTTACAATAACACTGTACATACTTCCACGGGAAAAGCACCTTTCGAGGTAATTGAGGGAAGATCAAAAAGTCCCTTGCTACTTAAGGTACATGGGAAGATCTTCGCTGCAGATGAGTATAGCCGATACCTATAAGAATCTTTCCAAAAGATTAAGGATGCTATCTCTATCTCACAGCAAAGGCAAAAGGCTGCTGCTGACAAGCACAGAAGAGCCCAAGACTTTAAAGAAAACGATTGGGTCTTGTTAAAGTTTCCCAAGGCTCGATAAAGGCACACGACGGGCAAGAACCTACGGGCCACCAAAAGTACTATGCTAAACTAGCAAAAAGGTACTATGGTCCCTTTCAGATTCTTAGGCCAATCAATGAGATGGCCTATCAACTCAAGTTGCCCAATCATTGGCTCATACACAATGCTTTCCATGTGAGCCTATTAAAGCCTTACAAAGGAGAGCCACCTCAAGAACCAACTATTGAAGACCCGCCGGAGATCGAGGACCAAGAGGAGGTGCTGCAGCCCGAGTCCATTCTCCGACATAAAGACAAGGTGCTAAGAGGCGGTAAGACTATCCGGCGATATCTTATTAAGTTTAAGAATTATCCTTTTGAAGATTCTAGATGGATGCAAGGCATGCAATTAAAGGATAACCTAAACCTTGTCAATGCTTACAATGCTTCCCAATGAGTAAGCAAATGTACAAAATGTTAAAAATGAACATATTTTTTGTCTTATAAGACTTTCTTTTTCTTTATTGTGCACAAAATGAAGTAGTATGCATGCTTAGATCAAGTTTGTGGAGACGACGTCTCCCAAACACCAAGTAGAGCTTGTCACTCTATTATGGAAGACTGATAGGACTAATGTGGAGACATGCTTGCGGCAGCCTAAGGCTCTCAAGCGCCAAATGGACTAGTCATCCATTGTGGAATGATGTCGTAGGGTAACATAGGGATCCTCTACCTGCTAAGAAAAGGACTCATGAATATGCTTTATCTTCTCTACACCATAGTCGAGGACGACTATGATTTCAAGAGAGAGGTAATGTCATAATAATCAATATCTAATTCTCCTAAATGATTTTCTCATATTAAACTGATCATTTAATGTGGGGAAGTGCCAAGGGAGAAAAGGCTAGAATATTGGTTAAGCTAGAAGACCGGCCACAGTAGGGATCCAAAGGAGGGAAACTAGGGATCCAAAGGGGGGGCCATCTGCAAAAGAGCCATGTGCAACAATGGGCTAAAAGGACCCTAAGGTTTAGCCCATTAAGACTTCCAAAATGCTAAGGTTCCAAAATTCAAAGGTTGTGTCCAAAGGGTTAAAGCTTAGGGGGAATTGGATGCTTTGTGTGCTCTCCAAAGTCAACACATATCCCTACATGGAGGGGGGCGAGCTCTTCTTCTAGGGGATGAGAGAGAAAGCCACACACACACACACACACACAGGCTCCCTTTACACAAAGGGAATGAGGGACACATGTCAACTCCCTAGGCCAGATGCCCACAAGGTGTGCCCAGTTTCTATTGGATGACCCTTGAAGTGGACCAATGAGAATTAAGCTAGAGTAAATCTAGTTTAATTAATTTAAAAACATTTAATAAAAGAAACCAATGAGAATTAAGTCTCCTAGAAGACTATTGGGCAGTCTCACAAGGGGTCCAATGAGCATTCAGGAGCCCAATGGCTTGCCTGATTCCTATTGGCAAGGAGGCAAAGGGGTCCAATGAGAGTTTAGTTTAATTATTTAATTACCTAAAGCTCTCACAAAAGGGGAAAGGGGGACACATGTCAGAAGGCTATCACTTATGCTGCTTAATAGTCATTGGCTTGACTTGGGGAGAGCCAATGAGGGCTCAGCAAGAGCAAATAGCAAGAGGGCTCGCCCAAGAGAGAGAGGGGGATGATTTTTGCAAGGAATTATCACACACACACTCACACAATCTCATGTGTGAAGAAAGAGAAGACTATCTCTTCACAAGCTTTAATGGAGAGCTCATCACCTACTCCAAGCTTGTGAGATAGAAGCCTACATCAACACACTCTTGGCATGTGGATGCAAATCCAACCAAGAGCCAAGCTTCAATGCATGCTCATCTCCTCTACCAAGATAATTACTAAGCTAAGCTATGCTAATATGAGTGATTATGTGAGGAGATGTACATCTTTCTCGTAAGATACTCCTTCCTCTCAATCTACTCTCATACCCTGCTAGCTCTCACCATCTTCGAAGGTGTGTGAGGTCTTGGGTCTGAGAACGGGGATAATTCAAGTTGTGTTTGTTAAGTGTTTTGCTTAGTGCATGAAGCTTTCATCTTCATTGCACTAGCTAGTCTTGAAGGAACACAAAGAATTGCATTGTACAATGTCTCTCTTGATGGGAGAAACCATAATACAAAGCCTTTTGGAGGGGGGACCGGCTCCATGCAAATCCGGTCCTCAGTTGTTGTCATTAGCTTAATTTCTCTCTCTTTTGAAAGTATTGTCGATGCTATCTAACTAGGCGTTATGCTTTTTGTTTGTCTCTCCACCCAAGCACTCTTGTAATTCTCATTAGGAATCTATTCTAATGAAATGCCCACTATGTTCATCCTCATTTCCGCTACACACAAGTTATTAGGCCATTAAATGTTACAGTACTAGAGCCCTAGAGGTTCCGAGTGTGGGCGCTTTTCCGTGAAAAGCAAAAAATCCAAGGCATACAAAATAAGCACAAACATCAAAATTGAATCACTGTGAAAAGACTTTGGGGGATCAAAGAAAAGGTAATCAATCAGGCGATGATTTCATGAGAAATTCCTTTTATGGTAGCTTAACTACAAGGTCTTCTAGGTATAGCCTCTAGTTAGTCCTCGGACATGAAATACTTGGCTCTCGCGATTAAACAACTTAATTGACCAGAGAAAATTGAGAAGCTTGGCCATGGTATTAATAGTCGATCTTTAGTGCCTTTCGACCGTTAAATTAGCGACCCCATACTTGTTTAATTTTTTACCTTCCCAACTGTTTATGCGTTTGATTAAATTGCAATCTAATGTTTATTGCTGGCAAATGGTTTAGAATTATGCTACCAATCAAGTTGTCTGCCTAAAACTATATATGCTTTTTAATTGTATATGAGAATGCAATTACTGTGCCAATGTTGTTTGATTTTGCAGTGACTGAAGAAGGCTAAGGACATTCATCTCAAATGCTCGTCCACCACAACGAACGAGCTTCAACTCAATAGATTCCGAGAACGGAATCTACATTAGGATGGGGGGTATGTTAACCCTCACGCACATTCCTATCACCTATGACGGATGCTCTATTAATTATTTGGTAGAGTTAGGTACCGGGCTTGTCGGTCCAATAGGAAAAGGGTAAGAGTGATTGCCGATGAGAGGTGCACTCTAACTGGAACATTCAAGGGATTAGTTGGCTAAGCATGGGTGTCCAAGTGTGAATGGGGCGGGCTCATATAAAAGTCAACTAAACCTAAAATTTACTCATTCTCTCATTTGTGCAATTGAAGAGTGCTCTTGCTCCATCTCCATCTTCTTCTTCTTCATCTCCTTGTGTGTGTGTGTGTGTGTGTGTGTGTGTGTGTGTGAGAGAGAGAGAGAGAGAGAGAGAGAGAGAGAGAGAGAGAGAGAGAGAGAGAGTGATTGAGCATTGCGGCGGCATGGCGGCGGCAAAGCGGTTGAGCGAGGCACAGTGGCAGCTCCTTCTTCTTTGCGGCGAGGAATGCTCCACGACAACAAGCGTAGAGCGGTGAGTGACACACCATCGCCATCTTTGAGCTTACTACTTTAGGCTTGTTGTATGCTTGGAGCCATTTGTGGGTCGCACACAATGTATTGGCAAGTTCCTTGCATTGACACATGCGACAAACGTGCATATTTTCTTAAGACTATGATCGCGATGATTAGTACATAATAATCGCGACGATTTGCTTTGGTCGCTGCCTTAGCAAATAACTTTTTTTTTTTTTTGCTTTGCTTTAGTTGACCTTAGTCTTGAGAACTAATCCTGTTTTGGAACTTAAGCCTACCACTCTCTATTGCTTGTGGAAGGGGAGATTATTGCTCTTTCTTTTTGTGAGCCACTTGGTAATGGAACCCGACGCTTCAGTAGGCGGCGAAGATATTATAAAATTTTCACAGATGTTAGCGCCGGGTAAATTATCCGAAATGGAGTTAGCAGTGCTGATGGATGAAGGCGATGGTTCGGTCTTGAAACCGTTATATGACGCGGAAATGTTGAGCCCCAATTTGCCAAAGGCTTCAACCATGAAAGAGGACAAAACGGTATCGATTGGAAAAGTGCCTTCTAAGGAAACAAGAGAGAAAGTGGGCTCAGCTCAAGGGTTCAAATTCGAGGTTAAAACCCTCAAAGACGGGGTTCCTCAGAGTCCCATATGCACGAACGTAAATAAGGCGTCAAGTGCATCTGCTGTTCGTAGGCCATGCATCTTGTTTGCTAGCATACTCAAGGGGCCTAACTCTAAGGATTGTGGAAAAGGCTCAGCAGAAGGGTTGTCGAGTGAAGAGATATTGAAATATTGCAGAATACAAGAGCTAGACTTCAACAAGAGCTTAAGGAAGTCAAAAAAATGATTTAATCCAGCCCTAACACCAACAAAAGAACTAGCTCCCAAACAGATTGTAGTGGGCTGGTGGAAGACGGGTTGGCAGATCGGGTCTTTTCCGCTTTAAAAAAGTCTCTACCCCAGCAGGTGGAGGTTGCCAAGGCTATTACTGTAGCGATTCCACCAGGAATTATCAAAAAACAGTTAGCCAGGCAAGCTAAGCTAATGCTTGTATTTGGGTTCAGTGGAAGAATCCCGAACAGGTATGAGATGATTCAATGGCTTCAAGGCCCTCAAATTCTTGGTCATGGAGGAGCAGTTGAAAGTACTTGTTACCTAGCTAAAGGATTCTGCTCAGTGAGATTCAAAGAGGCCTCTGATGTGGAAAAGATCCTTGACAAAGGGCCCCTAGTATTTACTAGGACTACGATTTGTGTGGTGCCTTGGGAGCCAGTGTTTGACTCAGCTGAATCTTTACAAGGGTTTCATCTGGTCTAGGTTGAGCTTGTGGGTCTGCCTAGTTGGCTGTGGGAAAATCTCAGGATGCTTGCTAGCCAATTGGGCACTCCCTTATTTATACCTAGCAAGAGAGGGTTTGGCAGAACCTCAAACAGGGTTTGTATAGGGCTGGGATGTGTCTAAAATGCCACCTAAGAGAATGGTTATCAATGTCGGAGCAGGGCTAGTTACTATTCCGCTAAACTTTGGAACATACTTTGGGGCATGTTTTGAATGCAACAAATTTGGAAACTTCACCAAGGACTGCCCTTGAAGTCTAATGATACTGCAGCTCCGGCAGCACAGGCCCCCAACAAAATGGAATCCCCGATGGAAGGGCTGGAGAAGCAAGGAGACACTAACAAAGGGGTAAATGCAAAGAAGGGGTAAATGCAAAGAAGGATGAAGGAGGTATGGTACGTGAAAAAATGGATATTAAGATGCAGGATAAGATTGTGGAAGAATCGATTCCCATACAACAAACTTTTAAAGGTGCAAACAATAATAGTAGGGTCATTACTCCTGCCGCTACCCCCAAATTTATGACAGTGACAACGGTGACGACTGTCCAAGTCCCTGGTCTGAAAAGAGCCAGAAGAGTGAAGGCAGTGGCAAGAGACTCCAAAGTGCTGCAAGCCGTGAGAACACTTGAGGTGAAAGGATTGAATTCATCCTCCACCCCTTCGAAAGGAGGGGGGTTCACTGTCCCACTGCACAATCCATTTGCAGCACTGCAAGAAAAGAAATCCCCTGACTTGGAACCCCCGGATTCTCTGTGATCAAGGAGAGGGGGGGGGGGGGGGGGGGAGAATGATTCGGATGCTGAAGAATTTGTTCCTCTGTCCCAATGAACCCCTCATTAATGACGGAGTCTCTCACCATCCAATCTTGGAACGTAAAGGGGTTGAAAACCTGTAAGAAGAGTACCCTTTTCTGGGAGGAAATAAAAAAGGAGAAGATAGTCAACTCCTGGGCCATCCAAGAACACCACTTAGATGCCCATAGCAAGAGAAAACACGTGCTAGGAAAGAAATTGGTATTCTATGGAGAAGGAAGTAACGGTTTCAGTAGCGTCTCAGCATTGCAGATAGAGAATTGGAGCCAAAGTTGGTTCTTAACCACCCATCTGATAGAATCTTGGGGATTAGAATCAAATGGGAAGGGCATCCATTCACCGTTGTGAATGTGTATGGCCCTTGCAATGCAAAAGAAAGAGCTAAACTGTGGATGCATCTTAGAGATACTCCTATTGAAGGGGAGTGGCTATTGGTTGGCGACTTCAATATGGTAGAAAAGAGCAGGGATAGAATAGGATCCTCGAGTATGTTGGCTGGCTCAGAAAGGTCTAAATGGAAAAGTTTGTGCAAAAAGTGGGCGATGGTCAACTTATGGGAAGTCGGCCCATGGAACAGCACACTTGGTTTCACCTACACAAGCCTCCAGTATGCCCGCACTGCCTCTAGGCTGGATAGATGCTATTGCTCACACCAAGCTGACTGGATACCGTCTTTGATGGAGATGAAGGTAGTCATCACATTCCTTTGCACATACATTTTAAGAAGAATAAAGAGGAGGAGCAGACCCCAAGAGGTGAGAAAAAATTGTTAGTAATGGGGGCACACCTATTCAAAGACTCGCTTTTCAGGAATCTAACCAAGAAAGCACTGGGTAAGCTCAAAAAATATGTCGACCTCAACAAGCACAATGTGTGGGACCTCTTTGCTCGGAGAATCCAGAAAGCAATCAAAACCTCGGGTCCCCGATTCAAGAAAGCTAGGGAGGTACACCTTCTGCATCTTACAGCGGAGGTACAATTGCTTACGTCCATAAAAGCCAATGGGCATGCTACTGAGGAGGAACACAAACGATGGCTTGAAGCCAAATCTAACCTTGCTAATGATCAATTAGAAGATATTAGAAAGGCAAGGCTTCTCTTGAGGGAGACTTTCCTTCAACTTGAAGCCTCCAATCAAACTCAGTTTTTTAGGGCTTTAAAAATCAAGAAGAGCCGGGGCCACATCCGCTTGCTCTATGATGAGAAAGGGACAACAGTTCATACTAGGATGAGATGGATGGTCTGATGTTGAGCTATATTAGTCAAATTATTGGATGGCCAGAGATCCAGTCCCAAGAAGTGGAAGAAGCTAGAGGGACCTTACTATAGAGTATGAAGAAGGAAATTCCCCACTCAGAAGCTAATTGCTTGGAACGGGCATTCTCCGAAGACGAATGTTCACTAGGATTGCAAGCCCTTGGCAAGGAAAAGTCCCCTGGTTGGGATGGGATGACGGTGGAATTCTATAGAGAATTTTGGGATGATCTCAGGGCCCCAATCACAAGATTGGCCAATAAAGCCATGGTCGAAGGGTCGTTAGAGATAAGTGTAAAGAGAGGGATTATCAAACCCATCCCAAAACAAATCTGCTATTCTCAATTGAAACATTGGTGCCCTAAAACAATGATGTTGATGGCCTACAAAATTATAGCTAAAGCAGTAGCCCTCAAACTAGGTCCCATACTAAACAAGATCATCTCTCCCCATCAACATGGGTTCATAAAAGGAAGGTCCATTTACGATAACATCTTGGCAGCAATGGTGGGCATCGAATACGCAACTGTCATAAAGCAGAAGTGCATTCTACTGCAGTTGGACCTGGACAATGCTTATGATAGAATAACATGGACATATATAGAAGCCGTCATGGAAGCTCTGGGCTTTGGGCCTTGTCTATGTCGGTTGGTACGCGTACTAGGGGCTGGAAGCCAGCCAGAGCTCCTATTCAACAATAGAATTGTGGGCTCTTTTGAGGTCAAAAGGTCTATTAAGGGATGCCCTCTGGCCGCCCTACTTTTTGCCATAGGATCACATCCTTTAATCATGACGTTCGAAGCTAGTGCGGAATGAGGGGAGTTGCAAGGCCTTGCTTTGCCAGGAAATAGCCAACTCCTAGCAAAACTTTTTGTAGACGATTCTCTCCTCTTCTTGAAGGCGTGCCCACAGGTCATCAGAAAAGCTATGGAGATTGTACAAATATTCTTAGTAGCTTCCGGGTCCCAGTGTAATGTAGAGAAGTCAAGGCTGATCTCCCTATCGAAAAACGACTCATTTGACTCTTCTGTCTCGTCGGGGGAGATTGTCACAAAAGGGAATATATTTAGACAAATGGGATCCCCCTTGGGGGTGGACGTAACTCAGAAGCAAAGATTTTAGTGGGTGCTTGAAAAAATCAAAGCAAAAATGAGTATGCTCTTCTCCCATTCCCAAGTCGGATAAAAGTGATGAATGCCTTTATGATTCCTTATATTGCCTTCACTAGCCCGCTCCTCAAGATGGCTAAGTGCCACTGGAAAGAGTTCTTAAAACGAGTTAAAAGGTTTTTATGGACAAACAACATGGAATCCTCCAGGCCATGGAAATGGGCCCGGTGGGAATTAGTTGCTCGACCGGTGAATCAAGGAGGCCTTGGAATTCTCAACCCTGTGGCCCATGCAGAAGCTTGTTGCACCAAGTTTTTTGTTTCCTTAGCTAAACAGGATCAAGTTTGGGTTGTCATGGTCAGAGATATGATAGAAGAAGCTAAACTTGGCTCGGATGGTGGAAAGTGGAGAGGGGTGGAGGTTCATGACAAATTGTTAGCCCCGGAGTGGTCTACCTTAAGACTGGGGGGCAGCTCGGGAGAATTTTAAGAAAATGCAATAGAGCAACATGAGTCTTAAAGTGGGGGAAAGAAGTCAGATACTTCAAGAACTCCATTTTGCATTGGTCCCCTTGGCTGTCCAAAGTTGTAGATCTGCCACAAACTCCCTATTGGATTGAGACAACCAAGAAATTGAATAACAAGGGTCTGAAGCGACTTGGGCACTTCTAGGACAATGGCAACAAGAGTTGGAAAACCATTGACCTTTTGGTTACCCAGTACCAACTCAATATCTTGGAGGTCTTGCTTGTCCACAAAGTGATGAAGGAGCTTGGCAATTTAGTGATGCCAATCTGTGATTTAGAGTTTGACTGGAATGCTTGGAAATGGCCCGGAAGCAGTCTCTTATGGAAACCCCATCCTATAAGCATATATCAGGCAATGATGCATAAGAAGAATTGGTGTAGCCCCCCTAACAAGCTGTGGAAAAAGCAATGGCCGGAGGAAAGGTGGGATCAAAAAATGGAGAACATATGGAAGCCAAAGGTTCCACAACACATGAAGGTCTTCCTATGGAAGGTAATTTGGGGCTCTGTTAGGAAATATGACGTAGCTAAATAGATAATTGAGTAGATTACTTAATGGAGAGAGACAGATTTACATACACGAGATTATAGAGTAGAGAGAGAGAGAGAGAGAGAGAGAGAGAGAGAGAGAGAGAGAGAGAGAGAGAGAGAGAGAGAGAGAGAGAGAGAGAGAGAGAGAGAGAGAGAGAGAGAGAGTACACACGATATATGTGGTTCACCCAATGTGGGCTACGTCCACGGAAAAGCAGCCACTCAATGGCTTTAGTACTTCAAAACAAGAAGTAGTTTACAAAGGGATTATACCCTTAATGGAGCTCCCGCCTTGCTTCACTCTCACCACCTCACACTCACCTTGTTGCATCAACTTCACACTATGAAATGTGTGTAGAAATGGCCTCCTTTTATAGGCCAAAAGGGCTGCCCTCTCTCATGAGAGGCAGCCATGTGTAGCCGCCCTTGTGTAGATAAGTCCAAATCGGACCCTTGAGAAGACAAGTCCGCTTTTCAATTCGGCCACCAGCCATTGACTTCCGACCTCCGGCCACAGTCCGGCCATAATATTCCGGCGAAAAGGAATATTCTGTCGAATGAAAAACAAAAATCTCGGGGGCTTCCGCCCTCGAGGCCCCTAAAGTTGCCCTTGATTTTTGGCCATGAGAATTTTGGTTTCCGGTGAGTGATTTTCCTTCACGCACGATGGCTTCTCCTGAATATAAGCCATAGCTGATGAAGTATAAAGACAAGCTATGGAAGAAACTTGTAAGCTGTGGGTGAGATAAGAAGTGCCGAAGTCGGTTATAGTGCATTCTGTGGTAGAATATGCCTATCTTATATAGACCCTGATTGCAACCTCTTTTTCGTGGTTATCTGTACTAAATACCCTCCTTACGAGCCCACACTTCTTGAATACTGTAACACTGTTACTCTTCTTTTTGTTTTCATGACATATGTTTCCCCTTGGAACATACCTATTTGGCCATACGATTGGTATTAGTCTCTTATAAAATGTTTGTATGGTAATTATTCGTCTGAATACTTCCAATGTCAGTGTTTTTACCTCATAAGTAGTTTTTTGAGGCGTGCTTTGGCTTTAGTCTAAAGTGTCTAAACTAGCTATTGCCACTCACTTACTATTACTCTTATTTTCTTCACTAGCAGTAAATGATGATGGGATTCATTTTTAGCCTCACTTTTGTAATTATTCAAACTAGTGAGTCTTTGCTGCCTATTAACCCTAACCTTTTGTATCTCCTGTATAGTGTGTTCTTACTACTGCCTCCATAATGTTAGTTGTTATTCTGTGACTGTGCGTTCTAAACTATAAACTGTGGGGACTGCAACATGCCTAAAATTAAAGAGAGTGCTGTGGTGGAGTTGTCATCTCCTCCGAGTTTACAGGTGCTTTATTTTTGAAAATGGTTGTCACTTTGCTAGCTTTTAAGATGGGGCTGAGCGGATTTAGTTAAGTTTATTATGATAAATGGGTTAAACTTAAATTAGATAGCATGCTTTGTGGTTTTAACTACTACTCATTGGATAGTTTTATGATAGATTGGAGGTCGTGACCCTATGTGGTTTATTGTTGCTGATTTTCGTAAAATAGTTGCTCATTATTGATTATGTTATGGGTACTGAGGTACTGCCAGATTTTAAAAAGTTTCGGAAGGGTGAAAAAAACTTTATGGCCTTCTAGATTGTGTCGGGTTGGTTTTATATGATTGTAAAAATACTTGGGTAAATAGTAAAATATTGGTATGGTTTACTCTAGCTAATTGGACATACTTAAGATTGAATGTGTTGCTCAGTTCCGGGGTTTGTTTCACTAAATTTTTTGAGAAAATAGCAAGCTCACTGTCATAATGAGTACTAGTTTCTAAGGAGCTACCATATCTTGAAAAGACTTGTAAAGCTTGAATAGCATCACATACCCTAATGATGTAGTATTTTTACATTTGTACTTGATCTCTTTTACCTTGTTACATCCCCTACCTGTACGATAGCTAACAGTCTTTTGTGGCTCACCACCCGCATGGTTTGTTGACTTATGATAACTGGTTAGTGCTTGCCTGGTTATAGTTTGGCCCCTCCGCTATACAAGAATTTTAAGCTTTACTCTTCTAAGCTTGCCAGTATTTGCTCCTTTTTTAATCTCATTTTAGAATGTAGGAGGATGATCACTTACCCGCTTGATGCGGCTACAAGGAATTTTAAACAGGTTTCTCCAGCTAGTGTTAGATACCCTATATGGGTTGATGGTCTAATAGGTTCTCTCTAGTGTAAGAGATTTCATCGACTTTGCTTTTGCTGGTCCCGCCTTTTTAGCCTTACTTTAACTTTTCTCTATTTGCTTCTGTGCTGGTTCTGGGTAATGCTTTTCTTAAATGCTTAGTCATGCCAGTCTAGTTGTGTTTCAGAGTTTTAGCACGGTGGCATACACTATCAATACATATATCTTTTTCCTTACCAAAAAGAATTAAACTGTTACTTTCTTGTTTTCAAAAAAAAAAAAGAAGAGGGAAGGAATGTGTATTATATGGTAACATAGAATAAAATGGAATTTGTAACAGGCTGTGTTAAAGTATGTTGGACATGACATAAACTAAGAGACAACGGTATTTTTGATGATGACAGTTAATATAATTGAATCTACTCGTAAATCATAAACGGAATATCGAAAATACCAGACATACAGGTTGTGACTCCTCCGGTCGTTTTTTTGGTTTCAAAAACCTGAAGATTATAGTGTCGGCTTTTCTTTAAGGACTTCACCTTGGAAAGTTAAAATGTTTATGGCTTTTCTTTCTCTATAATGCTAATGTAAACATTCAAGCTCTGTTAGTAAAATAAAATCTGGGTTTGACATGCTTCATATGTTACCGGCGATTAGCAATTCTTGAGATGTGGTGAAATTGATTAATTGTAAAAAATTGCTGCCTACTATAAAATGTTTTGTCTCGAGCCAATTTGTGCTTGATCATAAGGGGGAAATTCTCCCAATACTGATTTAAGAATGATTTTGATAGTGTTGAACATTTTTTGTTTGAAAGAACCTTCGAAACTTAAAATAGGCTCTGGACTGTAGAAAAAAATCGGGAAATACTTTGGTAAATGGGAGCATTTACTATGGGAATCTCATCTTTTTTTTTTTGCAAAATATTAAAAAAATTTGTACAGTAAGAACTTAACAAAAGAATTTCCCTTATTCTTTGTATCAAAATACAATTAAATTATTATAACATTTGTTTTTTCCATTGGGACATGGATAACAACTGGGATGCCCATGCATCACCTGTACACAATAACATTTGCTAACCGAGCATTTTCTTGTTTACTATGGGTGCAGGTGAGGGCTACCTTCTTTGATAAAAACATACTCTTCGACGTGGTTGATGACATATGGATTATCTTTTACCTTAAAGGAGCATCACTCCTAAATTGAGGATTACTTTTTCCCTTGATATACTTTGTTCTCTTGACTACCTTGTACTTTATTTGCAACAGCAAATGAATTATTGTACAATTCCATTGTATTTACCTAGAATTTCTTGTCTGTGAACATTTTTTTTTCTTTTGCGTATATGTATATATTTAGAACTGCTACACACACACACACACACACACACACACACACACACACACACACACACACACACACTTATCCCACGCCACATCTGACCATGATAGCTATTTCTAGTTACACTCATAACCATACTCAACCTACTGGTATTGCTCCCTGAACTATGTATGTAGCTAATGCTTCACCCAACACACACATAATCATACACTTTTGGCAGTCGACTAAGCCTTTGACACTATTGCTGCATAATTACAAGTAGCTTTTTTTTAGTATAAGGTTGTCCACCTTGAGAATGAAATTACTACATAAGGGAATTGAGATTTGAATCCTTGATACTGGCTTACACTGCTATCTTGGTTAGCATGGTTGAAAGTGAACCACTAAAAAGATAAACTCAATGGGATAAAACCTTATTTTTAGTATAAGGTTGTCCACCTTGAGAATGAAATTACTGCATAAGAGAATTGAGATTTGAATCCTTGATACTGGCTTACACTGCTATCTTGGTTAGCATGGTTGAAAGTGAACCACCAAAAAGATAAACTCAGGGGGAGAAAACCTATAAGAATTTAACCCTTAAAAGATAAATGGTAAACCTCCTTCCCATTATGGCTCCTCCTAGCAAAAATCAATGCGAGGGCATTCCATTCAATATCTGTTGCCACAGATCCCTTTCCCCATTTCACTCAAGAGGATTCACGATGGAAGCTTCCCTTTCTGATGATGATGGAGACTTGGTGCGACATGTACCTCATCCTTTTCATGATAACTCCTCCTCTTTCCCTCTTGAAGAGAAGGGCCTGTACACGATTTTGATGGGAGTGTTCGCAGTAGTGAGCATGCAAGGTGTGGCCATACCTATCATATTTTAGGATAACGATAGCTAACGTGCTTTTTTATTGCCACTCATATATAAAGGTGAGGGGCTCTTCTCCCTTCACTTAGGCTTGGGTTTTTTCTATCTTCTGCCTTTAGCATACATGAAAAGAAATTATGGTTTAGGGATTGGGCATTCGATTTTGGTATGATGTCCCTTGCAACATTAAAACAACCAAATATGGTCGAATTGGTTTTATTGTATCAAAAAAGGGGGAAAGAGAGAGTAAGAAGTGAATGGAAATGTGCTTAGCTTTCCCCGGGTACTTTGGAGATTATTTGGAATTGCTTCTACTCTGCAGGTTCTATATTTCACTCAAATCTCAGTTTTAAAAAATGTCTAGCTCTTGATTGAATGATTATGATAGGATTTGATTCTTGCCTTAAAGCGTTGATTCTAAAAAAGGACGTTTTTGTCCCTGTTGGGTGATGAATGCAAAGAAAAAATGTAGTTTTCCATTGACTTTGCTCTGAGCTGGCATTAGTAAAATACTAAATATGTGCATTAGGACTTGAATTCCATGCTGACAGATGTTAATTGGCTAATTTGGATCAAATAGGTTCTATTTATTGTTATTATAAAATGTGGGCTGATTGGTTACTAGTTGATTGGTTGTTGGTTGATGTATAGACTAGTTCACTTGGTAATCATATGGCTCTTAAACTCTATATTACAAAATCTTTAGCACTTAGTGGTTGTGGTTTTATTGAATTTTTTTGAAACTATTTATTTTATGATCTACAAAAGAATGGGAGCTTTGCTCACCTGGTCTCTGTTATTTAGCAGGAGTAAAATATTGATTGACTATGATTAATATGGCTTGAGCACAAAACATGATGGATTTTTTTGTGTGATTATTATTGGTCCTCTGTCTAATGTAGCAAATTTTTGGATACTTGGACTCCTAGCCTGCTCACTGAGCTTGAGAGTTTACTAATCTAAACTTTGATATCTCAGTAATACCTTATTGTTGGATCACTTGGGCACAAAATAGGATTGACTTATATTCAAACATCAATGGGAGTGTTGCTGCTGTAATTGGGGTGTAATTTTTCAAGTGAAAATGAATCATGCTCACTACCTTTGTATAAGACGTTTACCATAGAAAATAGATCCACTTTTTGTGGCTCTAACTGATACTTCTCTGAGGAGTTAGTTCAGCTGTTACTTTGATACCAAGGGAAATTCTTATGGTCCTTAGTGTGTGCTGATGAGTGTACATGCCCGTTGTAGATTACGAGATTACTCATTGAATTTTGGTTCTTGATATCTGGCCTAAATTTGGTATTTTTTAATTGTTGATAACCATATTCTTACATATATATTACACTCTTATTGACTCTTGAGTTTGTTTTTTGACTATTAATTATTGAGTGTATTTATTCCTGTGGAAGGTATGGCAAAATCTACTATATGGCTCTGCTTATTGTGATTGTTCTGAGTTGAACTTGGGTTTTCACTAATAATAGTTCTTGAAAATTTTGGTTGTGTTCACTGTCATGCTAAATTGGCAAGATCTTTCACTTCTAGTATGCTGACTTTGTTGGATTCTTGTTGACTGAAGATCTGATTTTTGGATGGATCTTTGATCATTGTCTCTAGATTTTGCTAGTTTTTCTTTATTTTTGTTGGGACTGAATTCTTCCCAAATGACCTGGCTCTGTTTGGTCAGGGTCTGCTGGTGAGGAAGTTAATTTTTTAGGAAAAACTCCACCTAAACTTGTATCTGCTGGTAATACTGGGTATTTTCAGTAAAACGTTTTTGACAAGATCTACTATAGTGCTTGATCTTGGCTAAATCCTAGGAGATATGAGACCCTCTATAAGATTGGAATGCCTTGCTTTGTGTGGGGGGAAATCTAGCTTTGATTGGTAACCTTATAGATACATACATATTCTCGGATTTGAGTCAAACTCTGGTTCTTACTGCCATGTTTTAAAAGGTTTGACTATGATCCAATAATCTTCTTAGATTCTTAGTCTCCTTTCTGGTTGCTAATATGAATATATCTTCTGCTTTGTTGGTTGAAACTTTGGGATTTTGCTACTACAATTTTCTGTCATATGATGGAAAAATGGATTTTTTGATAAACCTATATAGGGGTAGCACACCCTAATTAATGTAATTTGTGAGCTTTCTTTAATTAAAGCTTCAATACAAACCACTGTTGTCATGATACATTTGGATGTAGTTTCAAAACAAAGCATTGCATACATGTTTTGGTCCATACATGTTTTAGCTACAAAACAAAGCAGTGCATATAATTTTCTAAACTTATGGATAAATGGATAATTTTTACAGTAATTAGTAAATATAAAATGAAAATTTTTAAAAATTATATGGAGCAATTCAGGCAGGAATACTTATGATATAGAAAAAACTTGAGATTTTAACTACTTTAATATTTAGGACAATAGCTATTCTAAATTTTTTTAAGTTTGACATGGATAACGATTGATAGGTTCTTTGAAGCCTGCCATACATAGCCAAGTCTAACATCTGTTGTCTTGACTATATGGATGTAGGTGAGAATTCTTTCTTGACTTAAAAAGGATGACATGGATAACAACTGATAGGTGCTTTGAAGCCTACCATACGTAGCCAAGTCTAACATATCTGTTGTCTTGACTATATGGATGGAGGTGCAAATTCCATCTTGACTTAAAAAGGTTTAGCATGCTGTAGTCCGACTTTGAAAACACTTGATGATTCAACTAGGATAGTTCTGATACCTTTGTATAAACTCATTTGGAATGATACCTCATTCTTAATATGTTGTAAAATTATGAATCAAAGACTGAGTTGGTTTTGTACAAATCTTGCCTAGTGATCTAAAATCAGTTGTTTTTTGAACGTCGTTTGTTTGGTGTATATGTATATAAATTAAAATATCTACACACACCCCTAAACACTAGGCCCTCCCAAGCAACTGACCGAGATGCTGGCTTTAGATTATTCTTGTCTATAGGCTTTGATTGACCCACTGTCTATAATTCCTTGCTAGGTTGACAGGTGTTAGGTGGTCTCTCCTTGATTATAGACTGGTTTCCTACTCATGACTATTGTAGTCTTTTGGCTCAATCGGTTTTAGAAAGCAGGTTAATCCAATTATTCTACTCACACATGCTTAATAAACTTTATTCTGATGATTTCTAGAACATGCTACTTTTAAACTTACTACACTAATATGTGCATTTGGACTTGAATTCCATGTTGACAGATGTTAAATGGCCTAATTGGATCAAATACATTCTATTTATGGTTATTGATTGTAAAATGAGGGTTGATTGGTTACTGGTTGACTGGTTGTTGTTGATGTAAAGACTAGTTCACTTGGTAATCATATGGCTCTTAAACTCTTTATTACAACATCTTTAGCGCTTACTGGTTGTGGTTTTACTAAAAAATTTTGAAACTATTTCTTTTATGATCTACAAAAGAATGGGAGCTCTACTAATCTGGTCTTTGTTGTTTAGCAGGAGTAAAATATTGATTAACTATGATTAATATGGCTTGGGCACAAAACATGATGGATTCTTTTCCCTCTAATTATTATTGGTCCTCTGGCTAATGTAACAAATTTTTGGATAGTTGGACTCCTAGCCTACTCATTGAGCTTGAGAGTTTACTAATCTAAACTTTGATATCTCAGTAATACCTTATTGCTGGAGCACTTGCGCACAAAATAGGATTGACTTATATTCACACATCAATGGAGTGGTGCTACTGTAATTGGGGTGTAATTTTTTAAGTGAAAATGAATCATGCTCACTACCTTTGTATAAGAGGTTTACAATAGAAAATAACTCCACTTTTTGTGGCTCTGGATGATACTTCTCTGGGCAGTTAGTTCAGCTGTTACTTTGATACCAAGGGAAATTCTTTATGGTACTTGGTGTGTGCTGAGGAGTGTACATGCCTTTTGCAGATTACAAGATTACTCATTGAGTTTCGGTTCTTGATGTCTGGCCTAAATATGGTCTTTTTTAACTGTTGGTAACCATATTCTTAAATACAAATTATACTCTTATTGACTCTTGAGTTAGTTTTTTGACTCTTAATTATTGAGTGTATTTATTTCTATGGAAGGTATGGCAAAATCTATTATATGGCTGTGCTTATTGTGATAGTTCTGAGTTGAACTTGGGTTTTCACTAATAATAATTCTTGAAAATTTTGGTTGTGATCACTATCATGCTCACTTGGCAAGATCTTTCACTTCTAGTATGCTGACTTTGTTGGATTCCGGTTGATTGGAGATCTGGTTTATGGATGGTCCTTTGATCATGGTCTCTAGTTGTTGCTAGTTTTGCTTTATTTTTTCTGGGACTGAATTCTTTCTAAATGACGTGGATCTATTTGGTCAGGATCTGCTGGTGAGGAAGTTAATTTTTTAGGAAAAAATCCACCTAAACTGTATTTGCTAGTAATACTAGGTATTTTCAGTATAAAGATTTTGACAAGATCTACTATAGTACTTGATCTTGGCTAAATCCTAGGAGATATGAGACCCTGTATAGGACTGGAATGCTTTGCTTTGTATGGCCAACAATGTAGCTTTGATTGATAACCTTATACATACATACATATTCTCGGATTTGAGTTAAACTCTAGTACAATTTTCTGAATTCTATGCTTCATCAAAAGACAGAGGCTCCTCAACATCATGTAAGCTAGACACAGCCAAAGCATAACAATCTGATGCATAAGATGCATGGCGAGAGCCTGAACGAGTACGACTAGACAAAGGTGCATCCAATTTACTGTCACGCAAAGTGTGCACTAGCCATTTTGGCATACCTCTAGCCTGCTCATTTTCACCCCTTTCCTCATCAAGTACATCATATACATCTGCATCAGTAATAGGTTGATCTAAAACATTTTCAAAAACCCCCATAGGCTGTACATTTTCCTCATTGGAACTTACATTCGTATTTCCACCACTGAAAAGAGGCAACAAAGTGTCATAAATGTCCCGTGAGGTTACATTACTGTCTCTGGTACATGACAGCAAGGGCTGAACAGAATCTTCCACAAACACTACATCCCGAGAAACCGGAATATGTTTTGTTTGCGGATGATACAACCTGTAACCTTTGCTTTCATCATTATAACCAACAAAAATACATTTGACAACCTTATCATGCAATTTTTTGCGCTGCACTTGTGGCACCAAAGCATATGCCAAACAGCCAAAAATATGCATGTGCTCAATAGAAGGCTTTCTATCATGCCATGATTCATATGGAGTAATAGACTGCAAAGCTTTCGTAGGACACGTGTTAAGTACATAAGTGGCACACATGATGGCCTCAAGCCAAAAAGAACGCGGCAAAGCTTGACTTTTGACCATACATCGTGCCATTTTCGTCAGTGACCTGTTTTTCCTCTCAGCAACACCATTTTGCTGAGGTGTATAAGGCACTGTACATTGGTGTTTTATCCCACGACTAGCCAGAAATGCATTAAATTCATGACACATATACTCCCCCCCTCGATCTGAACGGAGGGTGCCCATAGTACATTTCGAGACATTTTCAGCCATAGCCAGAAATTGTTTGAAGCACATAAAGACTTCGGACTTCGCTTTAAGCGGAAATACCCATGCATGCCTGGAGTAATCATCAATGAAAGTCACAAAGTACAGGTAATTCCCCAAGGACGGAGTTTGCATGGGCCCACAAACATCACTATGCACAAGCTGCAACCTGCATGTGGCCCGGACTGAACCATCCTTTGGAAACTTAGAACGCTGCATCTTACCCAATATACAGCCTTCACAAACATGTTTGAGAGGTGCTTCAAGAGGTGGCAAAGAAGCAACCATATCAGATTTCTGCAAACGCAGCAAACTGGAAAAATTCAGATGACCAAAACGTGCATGTCAAAGTTTTGCATCTGAAATAGCCCTTGAATCTTCAACAGCATTTGCAAAATTTTGTCCACACTTGTCATACAAAGTGAGCTTATACAACCCACGGCACAAAACCCAGATGCAACAATTTCATCACCAAAACTGAGATCATGAAGTGTACATTTGTCATCCACAAATTTGACTACAAGTCCAGTCTAGCAAGTGCGGATACAGACAAGAGATTCTTCTTGATCCCAGGTACATAAAGTGCATCAACAAGTGTGAAGGAACTTCCATTTGTAGCAGTAAGCACAATATTTCCAACTCCCTGAACCAGATAAGAGGCATTGTTGGCACAAGTGACAGAATTCCCATGAGGGACAGACTCGGCAGCAAACATCTTGAACACATCTGTGTTGTTGTTGTCAGCCATGGTAAATGCTGCACCTGATGTGAAAACTGCCCAAAAATAGGAGAAACGGAGCGGGAACAACCTGTGCTATGTAGCAAAAACCGTAGAAGATTGTAAGGCACCTGTTATGCAGAAAACGGCACTGACAGAAATTTTGCACAAAATGAAGAAATAGCCTGTGCAGTATTGCCTGTAGTGGAAACGGAGGCCGAAATTGTATTTCTCGACCTACGAACGCTCGCCAAAGCTCACTGAAATCGGAGAAAGTGAGCAGGCGTGTACTGGAGCAGCTGGCGACTAAGCCCGAGAGGAGGCAACCTGCTCTGATACCAATTGTTGGAATTAGGGTTGCAGAGAAACACACACAGCTTGGAGAAGACGAAGGAAGCTCAAGGCACACTATATAGAGTGTATTACTTAGTGTGCAAGGGAAAGATAGATAGACCTAGAGTGATGGGCATATATACAATGCACGGGGGACAAAACCTCCTAAAGAGGGAAAAAATGCCTTGGCGGTCCTAGTGTGTTCACACACATCACTACCACATGTATATGGTAACACCACCGTAGGCAAATGCTTAGAAAAATTTGGAGTAAAGGACCCTACCTCGAAGCTTCAAGAAGGGATGAGAGAATTGGACAAGCCTCAACTAAACACTAGGCCAGTACCTTTAAACAAGGTTGGAGAATATTACGAGGGAGAAGATGGAAATACCACACTACTAGTAGAATTTCAAGGAGTAGTATCCAAAGCTATTCTTGACAGTCGAGCGGGAGTCGCTATCGCCACCAAAGAAATCTAGAAAAAATGGGGAAAACCGGCTTTGAGAGTTACCAGAATGAAATTGCAACTGGTAGATGGGTTCATGAAAAAGCCTCTAGGACTTTTAGAAAAAGTAATTGTCACCTCTTTCGGAATCGAGTATGAGCATACATTTGCAATAGTTGATTTCGACAAAAAGAACAATTACGATATCATCTTGGGAAGACCATTCATGAGACAATTAAAGATGGTCCATGATTGGGGTTACGACCACATATACCTCAGACGTGGGGAGACTACAACCAAAATATACCTAAAAGACCATAGTTACAAGGATGTGAACCAGACACCAGTGGAAGAGTTTGATTCAGCTACATTGGCAGGGTCCGAACTCCCAGCATGGTTAGGGCAAAAAAAAGAGCTATGGATGTGCGGAGCTTCACATTGTGGGAGCTTAAAAAGAGAGGAATGCATCTTAGAAAGAGCTATTGAGGACAAGGATTACATTCCAGAACCTTTTCCCAAAGATGCCTTAGAACCTCTGGAATGGGTACACACACTAGCAACATTGGATGTCTGTACCATTACAGATAGCCCAACGACAAAATTTTGCGATAAGGATGGCTATGATGTGCTACCCTATTACATGGTAAGCCTTATACCAGCAGGACATGAAAATGTAGACTCACGAGAACAAGAAGAGTTTTATGACTCCTCTGAGCATCTGGAATTAAGTAACGATGCAGATAACGAGTGTTTAGACAGCTCGAGCGAGCGTGGGGAGACAACCGCGAATATCAAGTTTTATGATTTTGAAAATCAACACCCTAGATGCCAAGAACGCTATAAAAAAAAAAGAGCAAAAAACAAAATTAGAGAGAACCTGATGCCCAGGATAAAAGATAAAACTCACTATCTAATGCTTGTCAAGGCAGAGGATTGTGTAAAAGACCAAATATCAGGAAGATTCTCAAGAGTTCAAAGGGAAAGGACACATGAGGAAATAAAACAAGCACGGAAGACTAAAACAGAAACAAAATCAAGAAAATCTCAACAATAAAAATAGGAAAAGACAAAAGATCTGGAGTGGACCAAAATGGAGAGTAAAAAGATATACCAAGAACTAAAATGGTCGTTACGAGAGGTACGGACTACTGAGGGAGAAAGTGACGATAAGGAGGATTCAGAAAAAGAAAACATGAATGTACCATCCCACTATCAAAAATTCACCATCCAAGACAGAAAAATCATAATGACACCACCAATAAGGGAAAGAGTAAACCAGGAATCTTACGATGGGATGGAAAATGCAAAACGGATAGACCTCGCTGCGCTAGGCGAAGAGCCTCAGTCTGTCTATATAGCAACTGATTTAGAGCCTGAAGAAGAAGAAAGGCTAACACAACTTCTCAAGAAGTATAAAGATGTGTTTGCATGGTCCTACAAAGACCTCAAAGGAGTTGATCCATCGATATGCCAACATACAATTCCTTTGAAATCAGATGCCAAACCTAGCAAACAATGTCCTTACACATATAATGACACATTCGCTAAACGAATCAAAGAAGAGATTGACAAGTTGATGGATGTTGAATTCATCTATGAAATCGAGCATACAGATTGGGTTTCATCCATTGTGCCCCAAAAAGAATGGAAAGCTGTGTGTGTGTGTGAATCTAAAAAAAAGTGAATGCAGCCACAATAAGGGATAATTATCCCTTGCCGATCACAGAACATGTGCTTGAGAGGGTGGCAGGAAAACATGCCTATTCCTTTTTAGATGGTTTTTCTGGGTATAACCAATTGGCAATTGCAATAGAGAATCAACACAAAACAGCATTTGCCACAGAGTGGGGAATATATGCGTATAGAGTTATGCCTTTTGGCCTAACCAATGTCCCAGCTACCTTCCAAAGGTTAATGACTCATGCGTTCAAAGAATACCTGAGAATATTCTTAGAAATATATATGGATGATCTCTGTGTCCATGCTCTTATACGAGAAGAACATATTGACCATTTACAAAAGGTATTTGAGAAGTGCAGAACATATCGAATCTGTCTCAACCCGGAAAAGTTCATGGCCGCATCTTAGGACATATTGTCTCAAGAAATGGCATAACCACTGACCTAGACAAAATTAGAGTCATAGCAGACTTGCCCAGGCCTACTAATGCCAAACAAGTACAATCCTTCATGGGACACTGCGGATATTATCAAAGATTCATATATATCTATGCGGTCATTGCACAACCACTATATCGCTTTAGTTAGTTTCGATTGGACTGAGGAGTGTGAAACTTCATTCCAAAAGCTTAAGGAAAACCTTGTACCAGCACCTGTACTTAAAGCACCAGATTGGGAAAAGATATTCCATGTTCACATTGATGCATCTGCATATGCAATTGGGAGTATTCTGTCTCAACCTGGAGACGAAACAATAGATTTCCCAGTTTGTTATGTGAGTCGACAGCTAAATAGTGCAGAAAATAACTACACCACCACTGAAAGAGAGGGATTATGAATGATTTATGCTGTAAAGAAATTTTGGCATTACTTGCTTGCAAACAATTTTGTGTTCCTCACAGATCATCAAGCTCTTTTGTATCTAGTAAATAAACCATGCAATACTGGGAGAATTGTACGGTGGTTTATTATATTTCTAGAGTTTGACTTCACAGTGGTAGTAAAAAAGGATAAAACTCATCTACGGGCGGATCATCTTTCAAGGCTACAAAACGGGGAAGCTCCTGAAGGAGTAGATGATGACATACCTGATGCTTATCTTTTCAATATTGAAATGATACCCAAATGGTCTCAGGAAATTGTTAGCATTATTTCCTTTGCAGGTAGATTTGATAACAAGGAAGACAGATCCAAACAACAAATATTTCGACAAACAAAAAAATTTCAGTTGATTGCAAGACGACTGTACTGTTGGGCGGTTACGCCGCTAGCGGATGTTGTAATAGCGAGAACTCAATCAACAAACAAGAATGTCAGACGAGGACGGAGCTTGACCCGCAGGCGCATGGAAACAAATATATGGGTGTCAATCAACCTACTCGACCTTCTAGAGACAATCACTACCAAGGAAATCAAATCTAAGTTCTAAAAATGCAAATGACTGAAATTCGTCCTACGAGCAAACGCTGTCCAAAACATGATCAAAAGTCATTGAATCTGTCTCAAACTCAAAGGGGAGTCTATACACCACGTAAGGACAATACCCTATGAATTCGCTGTGGTTCTATCGATATATAGCATGCTGAATTCCGACACACAGACCAAGAGAAAACTCACAAAGAAGCTCGTGGGAGCTCGCCTCGCGTAGAAGCCGAATGCATGCACACTTGGTATTGGTGTGTAGCCCTCACCGTTGCTAACACAATGGGGGTGTCGCTTCTCCAATGGCGGGAGCTCGCCTCGCGTAGAAGCCGAATGCACGCACACTTGGTATTGGTGCATAGCCCTCGCCGTTGCTAACACAATGGCGGTGTCGCTTCTCCAATGGCGGCTCCGTAGCTCGTGTAGCAAGAGGATAAGACTCTCACTCTCTCACTCTCTCTCAGACACAGTCATGGCGCTAAAAAGCTCAACTTTTTATTAATGATAAGTCTTCTTTAGGTTTACAAAAGTTGGATTTTATACCTCAGCCTTGGAGGTGCGAAATCATCTCTACTTACAAATGCGGGCACAACTATCTTGCCTACTTGAATGGAATACAATCTGGAAACTCAATCGAGTCCCGCTAATTACAAATGATTGGCTCAATGAAAAATAATGTCGGCAAGACATTTATTACAATGAATAGTTGCAAAAGTGTGGCTGTGTTGTCCTTTGGCTCAACACTCCCCCCCTCCGCGTTCATGTCGTCCCTGACATGACGTGTTTGAGCTTTGCTTCAGTGGAATCCCGATGGCTCTTTGGTTGCTGATGGTTAGGATCTCTGAATGTCCCTTGATAAACCTTGATTCCTTGCTCTTCAAGGATTTCCTCTTCCATCCATGTCTTCGTAGGCTTTAGTGTTGGGTTCTGCTTCTTCTATTTTGTCCTTGAGTGTGGTTCTTTTCCGCTTTGTAGGCAACTTTCCTATATCCATAGCTTCTGTAACTCCAATTTCAAAAGTTAGCGTCTTTTTCGTACTGATTGCCGAAACTAAGCTTTTAACTATCCAAATGACTGCAAAATTGAAACATAAGCTATTTAGGGCCTAAGGATGCAATGCATATGGAAAAATATGAATTTTGGGTGCATTTTCATGCTAGAGACATCATATGGGTATGATGTCGAAGTGTTCAAAATCACTTGATATTTGATATGCATATAGTTGATAGCATGTACATCATAGATATATTCTTGATTTTGCAATTGGATCTCATTTGGTCAAGTTATGGCCACTTTAGTCCTAATCAGGCTTTTGTTGAGATATTGAGTGAGGATTGGATTTTGGGATCCAAATGGGATAAAACTTTGTAGATGGCTCTCATACCACATGTTGAACAATTATGTATGGTCAAAATAGCTATAAAATGTGCCAAAGTGCCTTGGAGACATCATACCCATATGATGTCCATATGGCCCAATTTGGCTCATTTTGGTTTTTTGGCTTGGATTTGGCTTTATAATGGCTTCTGCAATGATCTTATGGAATTTGAAAAGAATTTGGGTCAAAATTGCTCTATGAGACATCATATGGGTATAATGTCTTTTGTGGATTTTTTGCATGATTTTGGTTCTGTGAGCTCCTTACATGGTGGTAAAGTACTGTGTGTACTCAAATCATCATTTGAAGTTGAATATTGCTAAATCTGGATAAAAATAGGCTTTAGGTCGGGATTTTTCCGCTAAGTGGACTAATGTGGCCATATACTTGTCCAAATGGTACCAAACTTGTTGTGTGGCTTATATTCTATGTGTATAATGAGAATATGATGAAAAACATTAAGTTCTGGTCCAAAATGAGTGAAAAGACATCATATGGGTATGATGTCTTTTTTGGCCAAATTGCACTTTTGGTATCCAGATGGCTTGCGCATGTTATTTACACCACTCCTACAAAGTTTCACTTGATTTGGAGCTATTTTTGCAAGTCTAGGGTCATATGTCGGTTTTATGCCCTTCTTTGCGTTCTTTGGGTTTGCAATCGATTAACTAGCTCCAAATCTCCTGTAACTTTGTATTTTGGATGGTCTTAGCATGTATATAGTGAATATGAACTCAGAAGTGGAGTGTTATGTGCAAAAATGCTGTGAGACATCATATGGATATGATGTCAGATTTGTCAAATATGCTTTTTTCATGCAAGGCTTGTGCTGTGCTTGTGCCCTAAGCCCTTGTAGCTAGTTTTCAACTTTAAAAATCACAAGTTTAGCTAAAAGCCTCCTTTGTAGGCATTTCAGTCTTCGAGTCCGTCTTTTGGTTTCGAAGTAGACTTTTCTTGATCTTAGTCCTCGAGAGTTGTATCCCGAGCGTGTGTGAGTTGTTGGGAAGTCGTCTATGTGGTTCAGGTTGACCTTGATTGTTTTTACACCACTTTTTGCCAAAGTGTCCTGTGAAGAAGCTCTATCTCTGTGTTTCGAAAGACCGCGTCTCTCAAGAGACCACTGTCTCCGTGATTCTTTGCACAAATCTACCACAAAATCTCAAACCACAAGCTCTGTGGAAGCTGAAATTACATTTTCAGCTCATAATTTATGCACTTAGTTTTGAGCACCTCTCGTTCTTCCAAAAGTGCATCAAACTCGCATAATGCGCCAAAGCGGAAAACATGAAATTTTCAGAAAACCTGAAATTTTCTGAGCTGAATATAAAAAAATCAGTGAAGAATTTGCAAAAGTTTCTTTTGCAAAGTTGTAGATCTCGCAAAAAACGGTCAAGAATTGCGGGAATCAACCTGAATCGCCACCTTTACTAGCTGAAAACAGACCTGTCCAGGAGTCAAAATCGGACACTTTTTGCCATTTAGTTGTCCGAAAGCGTCTTTTTCCATATTGGTAAGTGAAATGGCTTCGCCTTGGATTTTGGTTGTAGACATTCGTCGTTGATGGTCATTCGAAGCTTTTCGCGAAGTTTTGTGGCGAATGGTTGTCAAATTTGGCCGTTATGCCAAAATGACGCTTTGTTTGTCTGCCGCCGAATCGGATGTTTAGACCCACTTTTGGTTGTCCAAACCTGGAGATACTCCATGGTTTCTTTGATCTCTATAAGGTTAAACTTCTTGTGAAGTTCCGTTGCATTCCGAGTCATCATCCTGTTTTTGTGTAAGTGCATGGGTGGAACACCAAAGAGTGTCCGATGCATATGTCCAATGTGAGGACATCTATATGCTTGCACAGAGTTATGCATGTGAAAAAAGATGCGGTTCCAGAGAAGATTATTGAGGGGTTCTTCTTAGAGCAAGTGTAGAAAAACCTATCACTTCGCACAAGAAGGGTTTTTGTTGACGAGGTTTCTCCACTCTTTCCCATTGCATCAAGTGCATGAGTGTTTTTGGACTACTCCGTTTTCTCCACCGTACAAAATAATAGACTTCGACTCTTATGTTCACCTCTTCCAGCATGAGCAACATGACTTTATGTATGCTCAACTCTCCAGCTTGAGCTTATATCTATTAGCTAGACTCATAGACCACAGAGAAAATATTAGACTTGAAGCTTGGGTCTGACACTTTGCTCATTTAGTGGCTCAGCTGCCCGACTCTAGACTCTTATGCCATGTATTTTTAATGGCGACTTGGACTTACCTGATCACGTCCTGAAATCCAATTCCATATGTTATTGAGGTTTAGGCCATTCTCTTTGGTTTGGTTTTGTGATGCCATTTTGTCAAATACATTGACAAATACCTGCTCTTCATGCTTTGGTAGCACACTGATGTTGCGTGGTGAGACAGGTTTTGAGGTTGAAGCAATGGTTGATGAAGTCTTCTTCCAGACTGTGTTCTTTAAAACTATGACTTCTTCTTGTATCCTTGCTTTACCTTTGTTGATAAGAGGCTGTAGACTAGTTGTGGGCCTCTGTTGTTGAGTTTCGGCTATAGGTTTTGGAATCCAAGTTGTCCGTGGTCCTTGTGTGACCTGCTTTTCCACTTGCCTTGTTGCTTGTTCGACTTAATGGTCCTTTGGCTTCAGTGTCCAAATATTTTTGTTACCTTTGTAAAAGCCTTGCTCCTGTAGTAAATGACGAGGGATCCACCTTGGAGTTATAGCACTCATGATTACGTAGTTGGGTTGTCGTTGTTGGGCATGTTGTGCTACATGAGTTTTCTTCATGATCTCAAGGGAAGCTTTAATCTTTGGCAACCAAATTTGAGTGTTACCTATATAGTATCCTTGTGCTTCCAGTAGCTTGACTGGGATCATTCGTTACATTGCTTGATGTGTGACCTTAGCTTGACTTTGTGGGGTATTTTCACCGCAGAGCTCTGACTTTGGTACCCACAACTGCTTCAATGTTTGTTGCTTGGAAGGTCTTTGCTTCTTCTTCTTGTACCTGTTGTTATTCCTGTATGAACAGTTAGACCTGCTCTTGATTCCCTGTTGATCTTGTTGTGAAGAGATACCACATGCTAGGTATGTCCAAGCTGTTACCCTTGGTTTTTTGACCCATACTTTGATGTTCTCGTCATAGTAGCCTTGAGCAGTGATTGAACTGTTTGATGCTATCCAACCTGTGACTTTTGCTTGTCGTGGTTCTTTTGATGCTGGTACCCAAATTGGATCTTTGTCCTTGATGTACTCCTTGGATACTAACACTTGGTTAACCTATTTATTTCTTTTGTGGAGGCTTTGTTGCGATGGAAACTTGATAGAATTTGCACTTTGGTTTCCATTGTGTTGTCGAGGGTTTGGCTTTTGATGTAGAGGCTTCTTTGTGTACGTGAATTGGCTGGGCTAAAGACTTTGGCTGAAGTGAAGGATTTTGGTTGCAGAACACTGTTTCACTTGCTTTAGCTTTTCCTTTGTCGATAGTGGCCGAAGATCTTTGAGTTGTCGTAGGCTTAACCACTATTGAAGATTCAGGTGCTTCTTCAAACATTTTCACCCATTGCTTGGACAAAATCAAGTGTGTACTCAATTTTTGAGAGTCCACCACTAGGAATTTGTCTTTTACTTCTTTGGACTGTAGTTTAAGGGTCGCCTTTGCAATCCCCAAACTTATGACTTCTATTCTCGGTGAGATAAAAACCTTTACTTGAATTTCATAAAGCTCTGGTTTACCTAAAAGTAGCCATATGACATAACATTCGTCGTGGCAATGTGATCAATCTCTGCTGTGAAATTTAGCTTGACTCCTTCATGCGTACTTATCAAGAATTTGATCTTCTTGTTCACTCCCAGGTCTTTCATGTCCTCCTTGCATGCTTTAGTAATCTTTGATTCTTGTGCCTTGAATCTTGTGTCAGCTTCCTGTAAATTAAGTTTCTTTGCCATTTCACTGGGTTTAGCAGATTCTACGCACTTGCTAAAGCTTTGTGTAAGCATCACTTTTTGAACTTCTTGCTGGTCCTTAACTTCGTCGATAGCTCCGGTCATCATTGACACCTTGATTGTTTCCTCTTGTGCACTAGAGTTGTCTGAAGACTCCTTGTCTGCGTCATTTCCCCAATCTAGACGATCCGAAATGTCGTGAGACATATCCTCTTCATTTATCTTTTCTCGTTCATCCCTTTTCGTTCGTGTATCACTCTGATCTGATTCTTTATCAATCACTACTCCCATCATGAAATACGGAACTACATCGTATCCGTCTTTGTCGCAAAACTTTGTTGTGGGAACATTTGGAATCGCACAGACATCTAGTGTGGCGAGAATGTGTGTCCATTCTAATGGTTCAAGAACTTCCTCTGGAAAGGGTTCACCAATGTAAGTTTCATCCTCAATCGCCCTTTCTAAGACACATTCCTCCCGTTTCAGGCTTCCACAATTTGAAGCTCCACACATCCATAGCTCTTTGGGTTTACCTAGCCAAGTTGGAAGTTCTGTTCCTGCTAATGTAGCTGAATCGAAATCCTCGACAGGTGTTCGATTCACGTCCTTGTAACTATGGTCTTTCAAGTTTACTCGTGTTGTGGTTTCCTTGTGTCTCAGGTATATGTGGTCGTAACCCAAATCCTGGACCATTTTCAATTGTCTCATGAATGGTCTTCCCAGTATGAGATCATAGTTGCCAAAATGAACAATAGAAAATGTATGCTCAAACTCAATCCCGCAAGAAGTCACTATGAATTTCTCTAAGAGTCCCAAAGGTTTCTCCATATGTCCGTCAGCTAGTTGGAGTTTTAACCTTGTTTTCCTGATTGCCGGTTTTCCCCATTTCTTCCATATTTCTTTTGTGGCAATGGCCGCCCCTGCTCCGCTGTCAAGTATTGCCATCGTTTTTAATCCCTGGAATTCAACTGGTAAAGTTGTATTCCCGTCCTCTCCTTCACAATACTCTCCGACCTTGTTCAAAGGTACCGGTTTTGCGTTTTTTTGAGGCTTATTCAGCTCTCGTATCCCTTCTTGCAGCTTTGAATTTGGGTCTTTTATGCCAAATTTTTCTAAGCATTTTCCTACTGTTGACCACATATTTGGTCGTAGTCTTAGAAGCTCAGCTAGGGTGATAGTGCATGTACTGGAGTTGACAATATCTCTATCAATCCTTGCGAGTCTATAACTTTTTTTGAAGAGATTCCTCGTGAGGGAAGCGCTCTAATCTCAGATTTTGCTTCGTATTCTCCTAAGTATGAAGGTAAGGTATTCAAAAATTGAGGTTTACTCTCTATTGATCTAACAGAGCCTCTATCTCCCCACTATGAGTGCATACCTAGGTCTATCTGAGATCCTGCCTCAAATTCCTCGATGGGTGGGTTCCTGATATCCTTTTCCCCATTTGTCTGATTAGCTTGAAAACTTAGCTCATTTGCTAAGTTTGCCTCTCTCACTTGTTTCCAAAACTCATCATAATCTTCGTCTCTTTTACAAGACCTCTGTATCACAGGATGAAAACTTTCCATCTCCTGATCAATTGTGTTCATCACTATACGTTCATACCCGTGCATTTTTTTAGGCTTTTGTGCACTATTAGGCTTTTCAACTACCCGTGAGAGGATAGTCTCTTGATGAATTGGGTTTTCCGCTCCACAATTCATTGGTTCTCTAGGTGGTTCTAACAAGGCTTGTGCAGCCTCGATCATTCTCTGACACATTTCAAGTCTCTGCTTTTCCAATTCCGCGTTTGGATAAGTCAACCACCGTTGTTCTTGTGTTTGGTTGCTCTTTAATCTCGCTTCGTAAGCTCTCATCAGTGCATCCAACGGTTTGTGTACTTTGTCGACTAACACTGATCCCCCTGAGCTCACGCTCATTATCTCTTTGACATTCTTCAGTTTCGACTTTTCAGAGTCCATTTCCCGTATTCCGTTTTGACTCTCAAGTTTCTCTAATCTGTCTTTTGTTTGTTTTAATTCCTCAGCTAGAATCGCGTCTTGCTGTTCTTTTTTCACTGTCATCCTTGCCTTCCTAGCTTTCCATGTATTATGTTGTCGTCGTGTCACGCTTGGAATATCCGTTTTAGGCTCTTCACTTGACGGGGTTTCAGCATCTTTTTGCGTTTTTAATCTCATCATGGCTTTAACAGGCACAACATTATCGTGTTCGGAGCTGCTTGGTAGCTGTACGATAGACTCAGTATTTTTTGCAGCCTTTGCTACCCTATTTGGGATCTATGGACAATCACAAACGAAATGATCTGTGGCACAACTGAGGCAATAAACATTGATTGGCACAACTTTTGTGTGTGGACAATTGTTTATCAAATGGTTACCACCACATTTATTACAGCCTAACCTCGTTTGTAGGGCTTCTGGCTTTTCTTGGTGGCTGTAAGCAGGTTGCCACCGTGCTATACCTCTCTCTGCAATGAATCTCAACGTTTTTTCGTCCATGTTATACCTTTCCTCTGTTGGTTGGGCCGTAGGCGGTAATGGTTGTTTTGGCCTTACCATTCCCTGTGCTCCATTGTAAGGTCTCTGACCCGATCACAAGAGCACCCTTGTACCACGAAATGAATACAATGGAATAAGTTACTATTTTTAGCAGTTTTCCAGATTCTGTCAGTGCCATGATGTTTAGAATGTTATAAAGCTTCAAAATGTGAATTAAAATAATTTTTGTGAAAAATTTCTAAAAATAGTAAGTTTTTGGTCACCCGAACCATCCAGTCTCGACCGTCTCGAAAATCTGCACCCATACCCCGAATTTGAAAAAAACTGCATTTTTGGACCCCGGGGGGGCTACTAAATATGGCAGGTACTCAGACCCGTACGTCTTAGTTAGAGCTTAGTATAGCAATTTACGGCATCAAAATCCGACTCGTATGGCCCGTTTTAGCCTAAAACCAATTTTTCACAAAATTGTCCGGGAAGCACCGGGGGCCCGAGGCTGTGTGGGAACAGGTCCCAGCCCACTCCAGACCTGCTTTAGCAGCTAGGGGGCGCCCTCTTGCTTTGTGGGAGTCTTGGGGAAGCTTCCAAGCCTGCAACTCAGTGTGAGAGTCAGTTTATTGAGCCAACTGGACACTTGGTGGGTAGGCAACTGGACTTGCCATGCAAGGACTGAGTGCTCATCCAGATGCAATTGGCAACACAAATCGATTTTCAGCTTGTAGGAGCCTATTTAAAGGCCTACACACACACACACACAGACATATATGCTCACACACACACATTGCATACTCACACACCTACACACTGGGAAGGTGCTGCCGGCACACACACAGCTTTTGAAGGAGAAGCAAGGAGGGAGGTGCTGCCGAAATTCCCATCTCGAGGATTCATTGCATCAGAAATTTAAGAGGATTCTCAGCCCCTAATCACGATAATTATGGTTTAATTACTGCTCTTCTTAATCTCATCATTACCCACTCATAATTCTTGTCTACTATGCCTACTTTTAGCTATAATTCTCTATAGCTGCTCTCTAAGTTTTCATAGCTATACTTCATTACATAATTATCATTCATTTAGTTAATTTATTCAGCCATTCATCATCCTTAATCAAGGATTAATGCATGATTAGGAAAGATTCTCTCTCTAGGCGGTATAGTCAATAAATTGTCAGCTAGTAATAGTGTAGATTTATCAGAATTCAATCTTTCACTACTCAATAGAGTTGTAATTAAATTATACTTAATCTTCTCCCACATTTAGATGCGATTAAGGCTGAAAATTAATCCGTCATTAGTACAATAAGAAGAAGGTTTTTCCATCACACATGCCTGCGGTCACTCTGCACCTTCGTATTGCTCTAGGAAAATGAATGAGCTTGCTTACTTCATATCTTTCGTGAATCAATTAGAAAAACTCTGAATTTCTTAATCATCTAAGCCAAGTAATTAACCTTAGAGTCGTTTCCCATAGGGTGGATACAGAATTACCCTTAAAAATTGCTAGGGCAAAAAGGGAAAAATCTAACCTCGTGCATAAGGAGGAGTCTTTAATAAATCTAATCTGCCGATTGGTTTGTCATGTTACTCTCGGACCTTAGCTCTTTTTTTTCAAGTCTATCATTTAAGTAGTGAGAAAAATGGCCCCGGTTAAGAGAACTCGCTTCGGTGGAGCCCACGACCGCGAGGCGAGAACAAGCAATGTCAACGAAAAAGGAAAGGCTCCCATGGACGAGCAAATACCGGCCATCTCACGGGCTATTGACGAAGAAATGGAAGAGGTAGGTCCCAATTTCTATTCAAGTTGTTTAATTAACATTGCATACGATTAGTTAGGAATGAACATATCCCCGAACATGTTGGAGAAATCCGACAGGAACCTCGGCATTGAATGCATAGTACATTTAAGTATAAAGTAGGAAAGAAATGATTGATGGGAATGCTGTTTGCAAGAGGAAAGAATGTTTGCTAGGGAAAATTTAGCTCGAGATGTTCATTTTATTTCCAATGTTGAATCAGTCCTGACTCCCCTATTGATCACAGGGGGCAGAGTTCCTCGTTAGGGCTCTTGAATCCACGACTTGCTTTTTATGCGTTGGATACCCACGACTTGCTTTCTATGCGGTGGGAACCCACGTCTTGCTTTCTATGCGGTGGGAGTGTCCATGACGTGCTTTCTATGCGGTGGACATACCTAGTTGTATGGGCAGCTAGGCGACAACGGGAGGAGTGAACTCTCGTTGGAGGGGGGATGTTGTACCTCCAGAACATTGGAACTTTTATGAATAAGTTTGAGTAGAATTTTTACTAGAATTCTGTTTTGGTGTTGTTTGCAATACTGGTTGAAGGGCTATTTTAACGAACCATGTGATTCGGAATTAAACAAGGAATATCTATGTTGAACAACCTTTGTGGTAGTAATTAGGTCACACGAGGAAGTGTGAGTGTGGGGGTGGAAAGTGGGGGCTTGGCTCGGGTTGCCAATGCCTACGAGATGGGTGGTCCCGATTGGTCGGGAACTCTCTGTCCCCATAGTGATTACTCGATATTGGTATTACTCATTGCCCCTAGAGCGGCGAATCCTCGAGAGTACGTGCCTCTGAAACATGGAGAAAAAGGCACTCGGGGTTTCTCTCCTCTTGGAAGGTGGGTCTTAGGATCGCTAGATAGTTAAGTACGCTTCCCCTGCGAGGTGGAGCTAGATCTCGTTGCTAGTAGGCTCGAACTCGACTCACTTTGTGATGAGAGATCGTCCGCTAGTTGACCCCTGAACCATTTTGTTTGCTTCCGCTATAGATCTAGTGGCCACCAGGTTTACCATCAGATCCGTTGTTTGATACGACGGGGTGGGGACCTCACACCTGGTATCAGAGCTAAGTCTAGGTTAGGCTGGGAAAATAAAGTCGTATTGTTTGAACATTTAAAAGGAACTGAAAGTATATAGGTAGTTGATCCGAATTCCTTGCATTGGTGTTGCAGGAAGACCCCGTGTTCGGATATCGGAAGTTCCAAGTGTTTGAGCTTATTTATGAGCAAGCTCGAAGATCCCGTGTTTACCAGTTCAGGCGAGATGTCATGGAGATACTGTTGAAGGCTTATACGCCACACTCCACTCGCATTGACAAAGGATGGGAACTTGATTGGACATTTCCAGGAGGGGTTTACTACATCAATGCTCGGAAGCTAGGGTGCCTGGCTACTGACTTGAAGAAGATACGTTGGAGAGAAGAGTTGAGAGTGATAGAGATATTCTACTTGGTGCCCACACGATTGGACCAGACTGTTTCAGGCAACTCCAACCAGACCATCAACGACCGGCTCTTGGAGAAGGTCACCAATGTGATTCCAGCAAACCGAGTCAAAACCTTTGGATTACTGAAAGCGGAACTCTGGCCCGATATCTTAGTTTATTATCCCCTCAAGAATGTGTATAAGAACTATTACACGAATGAAGTAGTGCATCATGTCAATACCATTTCCTAGGCGTATGTTATACGCAATCCATGAAGCCATGTAATAAGCAGTCATTAGTCATTCTAAACCTTGAGGAGTTTTGATTGTAATAAATTTCCACCAATAAAGTGCTTTTTGTCTCTGAATCTCTGTCTCTTGATAAAGTGGAATTTTGAATTTTATTAAAGTCTCGTGTCTATCTTGAAATTCAAGTAATGGTATCAAGAATTTCGTATAACCCATGTAGGTACCGCCTGTTGCTCTGTACTCGGCAGCGCAAGAGAAGAAGCTTCTCCTCAAACAAGCCCAACCTCCGATCTTTAAGGGCGAGGGGGAAAATGTGGAGAGAGATGCGGAAGTATGGATGGAAGCCATGGACGATTACTTTGAAGCTGCGGGAACCCAACCCGTAAATCACACCATGCTTGCGATGTTCCGCTTGACTGGTGATGCCAAGATATGGTGGAAGCAACATTGCAGAGACCTGGACATTAAAGGATCTTCCCAATCTTGGGAAGACATCAAAGCTGCGATAATGGGGCGTTATTTACCACCTGCCTATAGGACCTTGAGAATGAATGAATTCTTTTCACTTCGGCAGCTGAATTCAACTTTCGAAGAATACTATGAAAAGTTTGTCACTCTTCGGAGATATGCTCCTAAGATGACCTTGGAACAACAGGTGGCAAGGTTCTGTCAAGGACTAATCGATCCCTTGAACACTCGGCTGGAGGCTCTCAGGCCGTCAACACTACAGGATGCCTTGTTGAGGGCTAAACCTCTAGCTCTCGAAGTACAAAAGGCTAATCAGAATAGGAGGAATCATTGGGCAAAGAGGGCAAGGAACACTGCTTGGGACAACAGTCCAGCCAACCAAACCTATAACCAGCGCCCTATTGTGGCTACCACCACAACCATGGAGTTCCTTGATGTTCGATGCTATGGTTGCGGCGAGCATGGACACTACAGATCCAATTGCCCCAGGAACATTCATGCAACCAACGCCAATGCCATACCCTTGAATACCCGTGGGAGTGGCCAAGCTAATGGAAGAGGAGGACGCGAAAGAATGAGCAGAGGGCGAGGGCGTGGAGCTACCGCTAGAGTGAATGCCGCAGTAGTTCAACCAACTGTGGGTGATGAAGCAGTGGAGAGAGCAACCCTACATGCTGCAATTGACAATCCCAATGGTTGCGAGCAATACGCAGTCATTCATACGCCAGGATCTCTCAGAGGTGAACAAGTTAACTTCCTTAAAGATTGTGGCAGTACTCTTTCATTTCTTTCACCCAGATGCATGAGAAAGCTTAAGCTGGATAAGTATCCATCAAGCAAGCTAGTTGTCGAGTTAGCAAACGGCAAGGAGGTAGTATCTCAACACTCTGCAGGCAAAATTGACTTTGATTTAGGGGGACACCCAACTTCTGCCCAATTTCGAACCCTACCCTTAGGATTCTTTGATGGGATACTAGGGATGGACTAGTTAAAGAAAAATAAGGCCCATATCCATTGTGCACAAGGAAACTTTACATTTATAGATAACTTGGGTAATGAAGCCTTAATTCAGGGGGAAAATGGGAGACCTAGGGCTATTCTAGTTAAGGCCAGCAGACTCTTGAAGGGACTAAGACTTGCTGAGGGAGTATGATGACGTATTCCCCGAAGACCTTACGAATCTTCCACCACACAGAGAGGTAGATCATGGGATTGAGACTATCCCTGGGTGTGAACCTATCTCAAAAAGACCTTATAAAATGTCACTTCCGGAGGCCATCGAACTCAAAGAACAACTTAGGCAACTCATTGAGCAAGGATTCATTCGAACCAGTACTTCTCCTTGGGGTGCTCCAGTTCTTTTTCAGAAGAAGAAGGATGTGACCTTAAGGCTATACATAGACTACCGTGGGCTGAATCAGGTAACTGTCAAGAACAAGTATCCAATTCCAAGGATCGACGAACTCTTGGACAGACTCCACGGCGCCAAAATATTTACAAAGATTGATCTAAGGTCAGGATATTACCAAATCAGGATCAAGGAATCATATATTCCAAAGACAGCTTTCAACACCAGGTATGGACACTACGAATTCACAGTAATGTCTTTTGGTCTAACAAATGCTCCTGCAAGCTTCAATCGACTCATGCAGGATATTTTCAAACCTTACCTGGACGACTTTGTCTTGGTTTTCTTTGATGACATTCTAGTCTATTCTAAGAATGAAACAGATCACAAGGAACATGTTCGAAAAGTACTTGATCTCCTTCGAGAACACCAGCTTTACGCTAAAGAGAGCAAGTGCATTTTTTGCTCACCAAAGGTCAACTATCTTGGATTTGTCATTTCAACTGAAGGGATTTCAGTGGACCCAGACAAAGTCAAGGACATCGTTGACTGGCCTCAACCATCCACTGTCAGCGAAGTAAGGGGATTTCTTGGAATAACGGGATGGTAGAGGATTTTTGTCAAGGATTATGCACGTATTGCTGCACCTTTGACGAAACTCCTGAAGAAAGGAATGAGGATCGATTGGAAGACCGAACACGAGTCTAGTTTTGCTAAGCTAAAAGAATTCTTGGCCTCAGCTCCTATTTTAAAGCTTCCAGACTTCAGTAAAGAATTTGAAGTAGCGACAGATGCTAGTAAGTCTGCTCTAGGCAGAGTTCTTACTCAAGAAGGAAGACCGGTGGCGTATACTTCGCGAAAGATGAGGGATCATGAGAAGAATTATCCCACTCATGATCTAGAACTTTTAGCAGTTATACATGCACTGAAGTTATGGAGACATTATCTTCTTGGACGCAAGTTTCAGTTGGTTACAGACTACAAGAGTTTAAAGTAGATTTTTACTCAACCCATTCTCAATATGCGACAACGGCGGTGGATAGAGATATTACAGGAATATGACCTTGACATAAAGTATAGACCAGGGAAGGAAAACGCAGCTGCAGATGGTCTTAGCCGAAAATCGTTTCTCGGAGCTATCTCTATTCCAAATAACCCTATCTGGGATGGAATCAAAGAAGCATCCCTCGAAGATCCAGAGTACCAACGTATGGCTTCATTAGTCCAGCAGAATAAGATGCGTGAAGCTAAAGATTACTCTCTTATGGGAGGATGTCTTTACTATAGACATAGACTCTGTGTACCCAGAGACCCAGCTTTAAAGAAGTCCATTCTATATGAAGCACACGATAGCCCTACATCTGGACACCCAGGCTATGCTAAAACTCTTCACGCCGTCAGAAGGAGTTATTTCTGGTCTGGAATGAAAGGAGACATGCTTCGCTATCTGAGGCAATGTCTTTCTTGTCAACGGATAAAGGCCGAAAGGATCAAATTACCAGGGCAACTTCAACCTCTTGACATACCCCAGATGAAGTGGGAATGCATCAGTATGGATTTTGTTACAGGGTTACCTTCTACAGGAGGTTATGATTCTGTTTTCGTGGTTGTTGACATGCTCACAAAAGTGACTCATCTAATACCCGTAAAGACAACCTTTACTGCTTCAGATATTAGTCGGGTATTCATCAAGGAGATTTTCAGGCTACATGGTCTACCCAAGCGTATTGTCAGTGATAGAGATGCCAAGTTTACATCAAAATTTTGGACTTCTCTTTTCCAATCTATTGGGTCACAATTAGCTTTCAGTACAGCATACCATCCACAAACAGATGGGAAAACTGAAAGAGTTAATCAAGTCATTGAGGAAATTCTCAGAGCCTATTGTTCGCAAGAACCAAAGAATATCTACCTTTGGTAGAATATGCTTATAACTCTTCCGAACACAGAAGCATTGGAATGTCACCTTTCAAAGCTCTTTATGGACAAGACTGTTTAGCACCACTAAACTTTTCAGATCCAACCATTAGAGTAGAAGCCTCTAGAAAGATGTTAGAAGATATGGAAGCACAGACTAGAGCCATTCGCCAGGACATTCAGGCAGCTCAAGATAGGCAGAAGCACTATGCAGATAAGAACCGCACAGATAGAACCTTCAAGGAAGGAGATAAGGTTTTTCTCCGAGTCCGACCTAAGAAAAGCAATTTATCGCTAGGCAGATACAAGAAGCTAAGCCCAAGGTATTGTGGACCATTTGAGATCGTTAAGGTTATAAGTGACCAGGCCTACAAGCTAAAGTTACCTGCAAACTTGAAGGTTCATGATGTATTCCATGTCAGCTTACTCAAACCCTATATTCCCAATCCTGATCAATTCTTGGACTCAGATCAGATAGTCATGCCAGCACAAGGAGTTCTCGAGCTCCAACCTGACTATGTACTTGAAACAAGGGAAAGAAAGTTACACAACAGAACTATCACGGAGCATCTAGTAAAATGGAAGGATTACCCTGAAGAAGATGCAACTTGGGAGGACGAATCGACGTTCTTAAAAGATTACCCAAACTCATTCTTGAGATGAGGACATCTCAAATTTTTCACGTTGGGGAGGTTGTAAGGTCTCTGACCCGATCACAAGAGCACCCTTGTACCACGAAATGAATACAATGGAATAAGTTACTATTTTAGCAGTTTTCCAGATTCTGTCAGTGCCATGATGTTTAGAATGTTATAAAGCTTCAAAATGTGAATTAAAATAATTTTTGTGAAAAATTTCTAAAAATAGTAAGTTTTTGGTCACCCGAACCGTCCAGTCTCGACCGTCTCGAAAATCTGCACCCGTACCTCGAATTTGAAAAAAATGCATTTTTGGACCCCGGGGGGGCTGCTAAATATGGCAGGTACTCAGACCCGTACGTCTTAGTTAGAGCTTAGTATAGCAATTTACGGCATCAAAATCCGACTCGTATGGCCCGTTTAGCCTAAAACCAATTTTTCACAAAATTGTCCGGGAAGCACCGGGGGCCCGAGGCTGTGTGGGAACAGGTCCCAGCCCACTCCAGACCTGCTTTAGCAGCTAGGGGGCGCCCTCTTGCTTTGTGGGAGTCTTGGGGAAGCTGCCACGCCTGCAACTCAGTGTGAGAGTCAGTTTATTGAGCCAACTGGACACTTGGTGGGTAGGCAACTGGACTTGCCATGCAAGGACTGAGTGCTCATCCAGATGCAATTGGCAACACAAATCAATTTTCAGCCTGTAGGAGCCTATTTAAAGGCCTACACACACACACACACACAGACATATATGCTCACACACACACATTGCATACTCACACACCTACACACTGGGAAGGTGCTGCCGGCACACACACAGCTTTTGAAGGAGAAGCAAGGAGGGAGGTGCTGCCGAAATTCCCATCTCGAGGATTCATTGCATCAGAAATTTAAGAGGATTCTCAGCCCCTAATCACGGTAATTATGGTTTAATTACTGCTCTTCTTAATCTCATCATTACCCACTCATAATTCTTGTCTACTATGCCTACTTTTAGCTATAATTCTCTATAGCTGCTCTCTAAGTTTTCATAGCTATACTTCATTACATAATTATCATTCATTTAGTTAATTTATTCAGCCATTCATCATCCTTAATCAAGGATTAATGCATGATTAGGAAAGATTCTCTCTCTAGGCGGTATAGTCAATAAATTATCAGCTAGTAATAGTGTAGATTTATCAGAATTCAATCTTTCACTACTCAATAGAGTTGTAATTAAATTATACTTAATCTTCTCCCACATTTAGATGCGATTAAGGCTGAAAATTAATCCGTCATTAGTCCAATAAGAAGAAGGTTTTTCCATCACACATGCCTGCGGTCACTCTGCACCTTCGTATTGCTCTAGGAAAATGAATGAGCTTGCTTACTTCATATCTTTCGTGAATCAATTAGAAAAACTCTGAATTTCTTAATCATCTAAGCCAAGTAATTAACCTTAGAGTCGTTTCCCATAGGGTGGATACAGAATTACCCTTAAAAATTGCTAGGGCAAAAAGGGAAAAATCTAACCTCGTGCATAAGGAGGAGTCTTTAATAAATCTAATCTGCCGATTGGTTTGTCATGTTACTCTCGGACCTTAGCTCTTTTTTTTCAAGTCTATCATTTAAGTAGTGAGAAAAATGGCCCCGGTTAAGAGAACTCGCTTCGGTGGAGCCCACGACCGTGAGGCGAGAACAAGCAATGTCAACGGAAAAGGAAAGGCTCCCATGGACGAGCAAATACCGGCCATCTCATGGGCTATTGACGAAGAAATGGGAGAGGTAGGTCCCAATTTCTATTCAAGTTGTTTAATTAACATTGCATACGATTAGTTAGGAATGAACATATCCCCGAACATGTTGGAGAAATCCGACAGGAACCTCGGCATTGAATGCATAGTACATTTAAGTATAAAGTAGGAAAGAAATGATTGATGGGTATGCTGTTTGCAAGAGGAAAGAATGTTTGCTAGGGAAAATTTAGCTCGACATGTTCATTTTATTTCCAATGTTGAATCAATCATGACCCCCCTACTGATCACAGGGGGCAGAGTTCCTCGTTAGGGCTCTTGAATCCACGACTTGCTTTTTATGCGGTGGATACCCACGACTTGCTTTCTATGCGGTGGGAACCCACGTCTTGCTTTCTATGCGGTGGGAGTGTCCATGACGTGCTTTCTATCTGGTGGACATACCTAGTTGTATGGGCAGCTAGGCGACAACGGGAGGAGTGAACTCTCGCTGGAGGGGGGATGTTGTACCTCCAGAACATTGGAACTTTTATGAATAAGTTTGAGTAGAATTTTTACTAGAATTCTGTCTTGGTTTTGTTTGCAATACTGGTTGAAGGGCTGTTTTAACGAACCATGTGATTCGGAATTAAACAAGGAATATCTATGTTGAACAACCTTTGTGGTAGTAATTAGGTCACACGAGGAAGTGTGAGTGTGGGGGTGGAAAGTGGGGGCTTGGCTCGGGTTGCCAATGCCTACGAGATGGGTGGTCCCGATTGGTCGGGAACTCTCTGTCCCCATAGTGCATACTCGATATTGGTATTACTCATTGCCCCTAGAGCGGCGAATCCTCGAGAGTACGTGCCTCTGAAACATGGGGAAAAAGGCACTCGGGGTTTCTCTCCTCTTGGAAGGTGGGTCTTAGGATCGCTAGATAGTTAAGTACGCTTCCCCTGCGAGGTGGAGCTAGATCTCGTTGCTAGTAGGCTCGAACTCGACTCACTTTGTGATGAGAGATCGTCTGCTAGTTGAACCCTGAACCATTTTGTTTGCTTCCGCTATAGATCTAGTGGCCACCAGGTTTACCATCAGATCCGTTGTTTGATACGACGGGGTGGGGACCTCACATGCATATCCCATTTTTGCTCCTAAAGGATAGTATCTCCTAGGCTCATTGTAATACATTGGGGTCATTACTAGCGGTTGCATCCTCGGTTGGCCCACCATTGTTGTGTTTCTCAGTCCCATAGGTTTGACCTCTGACATAAGTTGTGGTTGTCCCCGGACGACTGGTGTTACTCTCTCAAAACCTGGGGGTACTGGTAATTTCTCGTGTGCATACCTTGGTGCTTGTATTGGTGCTAGTGGTCGTTCATAGGGTCTATCTTGCACGGACCCTGTGTAGTAGCACTCCTCTGTTGTGTGATTGGTCCAATTCTGATCTTTCTCATACCACATGGGCTCCCTAAATTCTGGCTTAACAATAGGAGCAAGTCTTTGAACCAACTTCTCTATTAGCTTTTCTTGATCTAGATCAAATCCTGTGGTTGGCTTAGTCGTGGACTCTGTTGTCTGTGATGAATCACTGTACTGAGAGAACGAGTCGGCCTCATGTATGTGGTCTCCTAAGCGTAGCATTTTTTCTCCAAGACCTTTTGTAGCTTCTTGTCTAAGAGTTTCTAATGGATTTATCTCCATACGATCTCCTAACGAGACGTGTTCCCTTAATCTTTGTTGGTTGTTCTGGAGATATCTGCCAGATCTCGAATACAGACTCCTTCTCGAGGAGTCAGACTTTTCAATCTTAGCAGTTTGTTTATCCCAATTCTCTGTGATCAAAAGTGATCCAAACTGAATGATACTTGGTCAAATGGTTTGTTTTATCAGATGGAAGACTTCTGTCAACTTCACTGAGAAATCTGTTCCAGATTTGCCAAAAAAGACTATATATGCATATAATGTCTTTTTTCACAGATTTTGAAGATTTTTGTTCTGTTGATTCTCTGTGTCACCCTAACCCTCTACCAACTCACAAAAATCAATTTGACCACTGTTTGTGCAAGTTATGGCCAGATTAGGCTTTTCTTGGCAATTTCCGACTTTTGACTTTTTTTTTGGGGTTAAATGTGCTCCAAATGATATGAAATTTGAAACACAGGCTCTAAACAACAAGTCAAAAGGATCTGTGTTAGCAAAAATTCAAAATTTGTCCCAGATTTAAGGTTGAGACATCATACGCGTATGATGTCACTTTGCCCAATTTTGGTCAAAAGTTGATATGTAAGCTGTGCACTATGTTTGCAAGAAACTTGTCAAGTCAAAATTTGAAAATCACCCCCAGATTTGCAAAAAGACATCATACGCGTATGATGCCTTTTTTTTTTTGGGCTCAAAATTACTATTGAGACATCATACGCGTATGATGTCTTAGTGCTCAATTTTGATCCAAACTTGATATTTGAGATATGGACTATGTTTACAAGCTACTCGTCAAGTCAAAAACTAAAAATCACCTCCAGAAGTGCAAAAAGACATCATATGCGTATGATGTCTACTGGTCCAGATTTCAGATCTGTTTCTGTTAAGTGTTCACACTGTCTAGAGTATCAAATATAAGTGGTTAAAACAAAATTTGAAACTCAGGTTTTTGGTTTTCAGTCTCCTAGGTTCAGATCACTCGTTTTCTCTCAAGTTAATTGTCCAAACTCTTCCAATCTTGCTATGGTGATTGAAACAGTATGTTGTATCAGCTTGCAAGGTCAAAAGTCAAAATTTGCTCACAAATACTCAAGTGGTCATCATACACGCATTCTTAGCGTTTTTTCTCCTCTCTGACTTGGTCTTTTAGGTTTCAAGGTGTGTTATAGCCCTTATCTCAAGTCATTCTTAGGGTAAAACCCCCCTTCCAAACACTCTGGTAATGTCAGATTTTCAGTTTGGGTCTCTGTTTAGCCCTCAAGACATCATACGCGTATGATGTCTTTTTTCACAGAAATTGGATATTTTTGCTTTGCTTACTCTCAGTATCACCCTTATCCTCTGTCCACTCACAAAATTCAATTTGAACTCTGTTTGTGCAAGTTATGGCCAGATTAGGCTTTTCATGGCAATGTTCCGATTTTTGACTTACTTGGGGTCAAATGTGATCCAAATGACATGAAACTTGAAATACAAGCTCTAGACAACTAGTACAAAGGATATGTGTTAGCAAAATATCAAAATATGCCCAGAATTAGGTTAGAGACATCATATGCGTATGATGTCTTTTTGCTCAATTTTGGTCAAAATTCAATATTTAAGCTTTTCACAGTGTTTGAAACAATGTTGTCAAGTCAAATTTGAAAAATCACTTCAGCAAGTGCCAAAAGACATTATATGCGTATGATGTCTTTTGTCCCAGATTTTGCCAATTTTCAATTTTAAGCTTCTCCAAGTGTTTATCTTTGAGTTTCAAGTGTTTTTATCAAGTCTGAATGCAAAAATGAGCTGAATCAATTTTCCCTATTCTTGGCGTTTTTTTTGCACTCTGACTTGGTATTTTGAGTTTCTAGAAGTGTTAAAGCCCTTGTTTTATGTTGATCTTAGGGTAAAACCCCCCTTCTAAACACTCTGGTAATGTTAAATTTTCTGTTTTGGTCTCTGTTTAGCCCCTAAGACATCATACGCGTATGATGTCTAAAGTTGCAGATTTTCAGTTTTTTGACACAGAACTCTTCCAAGAGCTCTCCTAAGTGATCAGCAACACTCAGTCTCACAGAAAATTTCCCTGAACTTTGTTTATGCAAGTTTCACTACCAAATCAACGGTTTAGTGATCCAACATGCAAACAAACACATCAAGCAAATAAATCACTGATTAATAGCTCTAGATCAGGATCAAATCAAGTCCTACCTAAGCTACTTCTAATCATAAAATGGGTTTTTGCAATTGTGAGTATAAAGAGATTCACTGCCACACACGGACTAGTAAATACCTCAATCTCAACAACCACTTGACACCAACAAAAATCAATCTAATCTAAACTAAAAAACTGTCAAACACGAAAGACCCAGGAATACCACGATTTTCCTAGTACCTCTCAAAGATCCTCGGAGTCCACCACTCCTAGAACTTTCTAACTAAAATATACAAAGTTACAAAACAAATCACCTCGTAGGATTAGTCTAAGGTCACCTACTTAGGGCTCTCGTCCCCGGCAGCGGCGCCAAATGTTGGGCGGTTACGCCGCTAGCGGATGTTGTAATAGCGAGAACTCAACCAACAAACAAGAATGTCAGACGAGGACAAAGCTTGACCCGCAGGCGCATGGAAACAAATAGATGGGTGTCAATCACCTACTTGACCTTCTAGAGACAATCACTACCAAGGAAATCAAATCTAAGTTCTAAAAACGCAAATGACTGAAATCCGTTCTACGAGCAAACGCTATCCGAAACATGATCAAAAGTCATCCAATCAGCCTCAAACTCAAAGGGGAGTCTATACACCACGTAAGGACAATACCCTATGAATTTACACTCTAATCTCAACGTGCAAACACTCCGTGCGGTAATCGCGTATGAAGACATGCTAAAAATTACAGGTCATCGAATCTCGACTTCGATGGTTCTAATGTGTAGTTCTACTCGTTGCGGTTCTATTGATATATAGCACGCTGAATTCCGACACACAAATCAAGAGAAAACTCACAAAGAAGCTCGTGGGAGCTCGCCTCGCGTAGAAGCCGAATGCACGCACACTTGGTATTGGTGCGTAGCCCTCGCCGTTGCTAACACAATGCCGGTGTCGCTTCTCCAATGGCGGCTCCGTAGCTCGCGTAGCAAGAGGATAAGACTCTCTCTCTCTCACTCTCTCTCAGACACAGTCACGGCGCTCAAAAACTGAACTTTTTATTAATGATAAGTCTTCTTTAGGTTTACAAAAGTTGGCTTTTATACCTTAGCCTTGGAGGTGTGAAATCATCTCTACTTACAAATGCGGACACAACTATCTTGCCTACTTGAATGGAATACAATCTGGAAACTCAATCGAGTCCCGCTAATTACAATGATTGGCTCAATGAAAAATAATGTCGCGGCAAGACATTTATTACAATGAATAGTTGCAAAAGTGTGGCTGTGTTGTCCTTCGGTTCAACATGTACCATCTAGGATCGGACCAAATTCTATGATTATGTATAAATCCAGAGGAATTCGAGTGTTATCTTGAAGAAGCACACATCCAAGATTATGCATTTCATTGTTCAACAATGAAAACACACCAAAGATTGAAACACTTAGGATCTTATTGGCCAACTATGTATGCTGACACACATGCTTATGGTAACAATTGTACTATATGTAGTGCCAAACAACCAGTGGATCATGCGACATTGTTTCAGGTAACCATTGCACCTGCATGGAGTCAATATATCATTGATTTCTTAACAACAAGGACATTTCCTGAAAACATAACAAAAGCGCGAAAAAGGGTTATAGAGTTGGAGGCTCGAGACTTTAATTTAATTGGAAATCAACTCTACAAGAGAGGAAAGGACAATCAACTTAGAATCTGTGCAAGTGAAAGTGAATACCTGCTGATTCTAAAACACGCACATGGAGGAATAAGTGGAGGCCATTTTTCAGGCGATAAGACGGAAAATATTGTCTTAACCGCAGGAATATGGTGGCCTACATTGCACATGATGCTTAGGAGTTTGTAAAGTGAAGGAGGGGAATGGGGAGAAGAAATACAAGAGATTGGGGCAAATAAGTGGTATTATTGCATAGGAAGTAGTACAATCAAGTATGCAACTTCAACAGCAAGCTTAACAACACACAAGCTTCAAGCTTCCAATCACACACTCAGGAAAAAAAAAGCCCTCAAATTTTTGCATTTACAACCTTTTATAGGGGTGCCTCTAAGAGGTCCAAAAAAGAAAAATGGACAAGTTTCTCCTCTCGTGGCCTTCACTTAGAGCTTCTTTTAGAATTTTCTTGCATTGCCAACACTTGGCACATTTGATTTTTGGAAACATTTGTATTGTGTACACCTTGGTTCTTTGTCCCTTCCATTTGGCCGCCCGGATTTTCCCTTTGGCCTTTGAGTGTTCTTGGCCTCGCCCTTTAACTGGCCCTTCATCACCTCTTTGCAGCGAGACCCCTCCCCTCCTTGAGCAATAGTGATGTTGCTATTGGGGGGGGGGGGGGGGGGGGGGGGGGGAGGGGGCTACACCCCTATCCTCAAAAAATTGTACCCTTAGTGGACGTGGGCACCGGCCCTTAATTGCCACATCATTACAGTGAAATTCCACCCCACGCGGGCGCCCGTGGGCGCGCCACCACCTCTGCAGCGCCAAAATCGCTACCAAACCACCACGCAACGCCGCGCGCAGCGCCCGGCAGGGCCACAACACGCACGCCATAGCCCTTGGGAGGGAGATCTCTCCCCACTTGTGATACCAATGACTACTCACGGCTTGGAGTATATACCACGGCCCCTGGCCCATCCCTTGCGCATGTGGGCGCGGCCACGTGGCAGCCTCTCACTGACTTGCATCCCCAAGGGTCATAGACACCTTCAAAAACATTTAGAAAAAAACCTTTTTTTTGGTCCTTCTCCCCTGGCTCCTATAATCTGCTCCCGTATCCAATTTCCAAGCAGTAACAACCTACTGAAACTCCATCTTCTCGGCTCCAACCCCATTTTCTGTCTCTGCATTTTGATTCCTTGGCACCCTCAAACCAAGGCCTTCAAAAAATGAAAAAATCATTTGCAACCAACTTTGGACAAAGGCACCCCATTTTTCGAATGCTGTAACTTCTTGCTTCGGACTCCGTTTGACATGCAGTCACTTCCTGCTAGCTCCGTATGATGCACATCCTGCTCCAAAACTTTGTCAATGCTCAAAAGATGCCAACTGACACATTCTCCAATGCAGCCAAGTGGGCTCAGACCCGGCCCCCGAAAAAACTTCAATTGATCATATCTTGCAAACCATGGCTCGGATCCGCAATCCGAAAAGACGGGTAGGCTCCATGAATTGAGCTCTACACATTTATACCTCAATTTCCACTTGGATTACCTGTCTCTGGCTGCCCTATCCGGCAAGAATCTGCAAACCATTAAAGCTTCAACCTTCAATAACATGGGCTCCGTAGCTCGGTTTGATGAGTGATCTGGACCTGCTCCTTCACCACTTCAAGCTCTTCATTCCTAGACCCAAAAGCTGTACTTTGCATCTCCCTCACCTGCTACACAAATTAGCCCCCTCATGGAGACTTTCTTGGCCTATAATCCGCATCATGCATACAATTCCGCTGCTACCTACCATCCCATGATTTTCCTAGCTGCTCCAGCCCCTTGCCATGCCTCTGCTTGCCTGCACACATCTGCCCATCCCACCTTCTAGAGTTGACACACTTTGGCTACACCATCATTTCCCACCCCCCTGTTGAGCATTTATGCTCAACCACATAAAAGCTTTATTCTCTTTCTAACTGCAAAACCTAGCACACTTTGAGAAAACTAAAACCATATGTACACTGTTTTATTGCACTCGTTTGCCAAACCTTCAAGTGGGTTCCCCCACCTCCGACATAAGAATTTGATGCACCGCTTGCACTAACTCCCTTTCAAAGTAGAGCTTGAGACGTAGACCATTTACCCTATGTTTAAGAAACCGACCATCCAACTTGATTAGTGCATAAGTACCATTGGGAAAAACATGATGAACCTTCTAAGGTCCCGTCCACTTTTTCTTGAACTTCTTCTGAAAGGTGAAGTCAAGATAACTCTCGTACTTCATCACTAGATCACCCTTCTCAATCTGCTTGGCTGACAAATGTTTGTTGAACTTTGCTACTCTTCTTTCTCGTTGCTTCACATAAAAATCCGACGCTGCCTCATGATCCATCTTCAAAGTTTTGAGACTTGTAATCCTATCCTGCAAAATATCTTGATGAGTTTTATCAATTCTCCATAGACCTTTGAGAACCCCTAGTTGCACATGCACAGGCAGGATCGCTTCCTTGCCATATACCAACTCGTAGGGAGTGAAGTTGGTTGCCACCTTATATGAAGTCCTGTAAGCCCACAAACATTTATCAAGGTTAGATTCCCACTCTTCAACCTGCTGGTATATATACTTTGTAAGCATCTTGACTATCTGCCCATTTGCACTCTCCACCAAACCATTGCACTATGGGTGGTATGGAGATGAAAATCGGTGTTGAATCCCCAATTTGTCCACCAGAGCACACACCAACTTACTTCTGAATCCTTGTCCTCGATCTGATATAAGCACCCAAGGCACTCCAAAACGACAACATATGCAATCAAATACAAACTGAGCAACAATATGCGCATTTACCTCTTTGACTGCTTTAGCCTCGACCCACCGTGTAAGGTAGTCTATGGCCACTACCACATATTTCTTACCGCTCGTCTCGCTGACTTGGGCAATGGACCAATTCGATCCAAACCCCACTTTTCAAAGGCATCATGTGCAATGATAGCCCTTGTTGCTCGGCTAATAGTTGTCTTTCACCCATCACTTGGCATTGATGGCATGTCTTGCACCAATAATGCACATCTCGCACAACAGAAGGCCACCAGAACCCACTTCTTAAGATACAAAATAAAACTTGACTCTTACCTTGATGACCGCTTTCCTCGTGGCATTGCTCCAATACCATGCCAATTTCTTCTTTGTAAAGGACACAACGTAGCACCCCATCTCGACCGTGCACCATAAGATCTTCGCCTTTTAGCCTTTTGAACAACTCTCCTCTTTTGTAGCTTGGAAAGCCCGTCGGAACATTGACCTGTACTCAAGAAATCATCAATATCCTTCAAAGTCTCTCAACCTGTATAAGTGGCCGGCCCCACATACAAACTCGACACTTGAGTCTGAACACGATTGCTAGCCAAACGATCTGCTTCTTGGTTTTGTTCTCTCCTCACATGTTTGAACTGCACTGCTTCAAAAAACTTCAATAGCTTCTTTATGAAAAAAACCCAATTCTTGAGAGAATCCCTCTTTACCTTCCATTGGCCCAAAAGTTGTTTGATAACCGGTAGAGCATCACCTTTTACGACCAACCTTGATATGCCAAAGTCAATGCATTGCTTGAGCCCCAGGTGTAGAGTAAGATATTCTGCTTCATTGTTGGTATGCACCTCCTCCAAGTAGTAAGCTTTGGAAAAAATGACTGTGCCGTGCTGCTTGGACGTGATAACAACATACAAGTGCCCACCTAGCCAAAGCGCCCGTTGGGTCAGCCGGCCAAAGTTTTGATGTGGTCACATTATTTTTCCAATGTTTAATACATCAAACCCTGTAAAAGCCTAATGTCAATTGTCTATGTCAAGTCTAAGTCAAAGATGTAATTTTTCCAATGATGTATGTAAAGGTCCATGAGAAGTTGGCCGCCGGCCACTTTAGAAAGCCCTAGGTATATAATACACTAAGGTTAGTGGGAATAGGGATTATTTTTTGAAGATAAGTGACTATTGCGTTACGCACAGAGAGCTACCTCTTTGCTCCAACTTGTAATCATCGCTTCTGTGGCTACGGTAATCCAAATTTAGTTTTGTTTCTTGCATTGTGTTCCTCTTACTCTGCTCTTTCATTCAAGTGTAAGCATTCAAGATTCGGTGAAGGTTTCAAACGCATCCGTTTAGGCCTTAAATCACTATTTTGAGTGTTTATATGCGTATTTTATGTTGTTTTGACCCTAGGAGAGGCTTTAGGGACCTAAAAACCACCCTTTAGGGTCATCCGTTTATTATTTTTGCGTACTTGAAAATGAACGATCGTGATCCATGTACCCCCCAGGACTATGACAGTGATAGGATATGTTCCTGATAGTCCCCTGTAGCTTCCCTTCAAGTTTTGTGCGATTCCGATATGATTTGCATGGTGAACGGGCGTGATAACTGTAGAGCTGTGTAGAAGGACATGCACAGATTACTTGGCTTTAGTGCGATTGATTTTCTTGTAGAGTTAGTAGTTGCATCTCTTCGAGTTCACTTCATTAGGGTTGACATCCTAGTGAGTTTCCATGCCTCATCCGAGTCGCTTCCCCTGTATCGATAATTTTATGTTGATGCTTGAGAGCTATGCTATGGACGTCCGTCGCGGCGACCCGCAAACATTGGCGCCGTTTCCCGGGAATGAATCTAAGGTGATGAGTGACCGAGTGCGTATTTAGAGTTTTCTTATTGTTCCAAAAGATAATTTCCATTCCATTTACATTTCAGTGAAGCATCCAGACAGGGGTTTAGTGCTTAGTGGAGTCTAGGGTCGGTGGACTGGCTAGATCTACTCTTGAGAGATATAGGGAGTTGTGAGTGAGGTTGCTTTAAGCATTTTTTCTCTTCAAATTTCTTTGTATTGATTGAGTACTGATCCATCATCCGTTTTTTATCCTGTTTGTTTTTTTTGATTCATTTTCTTATGTTCTTTCAATTCTGTACTTAGGAGTAGGATAAGTAAATCACATTCCAGTGAGATTTGGGGCAAAAGATAGAGTCAAAAACACCAGAAAACCATAACTTTGGCAAAAGGACCATAAGACTCTGAAATTAGAAAATTTGACCAAACAGAGCTGAAATTGATTCAAATCACAAAGTGATAGCACAAAACAGTAGGAAATACTTGTCAGAGAGAGCCTGTAAAATTTCATCATATTTGGCTTTGGTACTACGATCGCGATCGGTGTACCTCAGTGTCAGAATTGTACAAGATTTGACATGTGCCTTCTTGATAAGATTCTAAACAAGTTTGTCTAAAGCAACCACACCCAAAAACGTCAAAAATCAAGGAAATCAGGCCACTTGGGTAAAACTAGCCTGACAGACCCAAAAATGTAAAATCTTGACGTTTGGAGGTGTTAACAACATACGTCAAATATGTTTGGATTGACATTAGGTGATGCCTTTTGTAGGTGATATAGACGATTGGAGTGATCAAGTGATCACCACTTGGGTAAAACTAGCATGACAGACCCAGTAACTGTAAAATCTTGACTTTTGGTGATCCAAATGCAAAAAGTCTTGGGGGATAGCCTTAAAACATCAGTGTCTACAAGCATGCCAAATTTGGTTGAATTTGGGCTCAAAACTACGATCGCGATCGCGATCGGTGGACCTAAGTGCCAGATTTTGACCAGATTTCATCTATGGGATCCTCAGGTGTATACAAACATAAAATTCTAAAGGACCTAGAGCCAAAAACCTCAAAATACCTGTCAAACCATCTGAATACAGATCCAAGTCAAAAACTGCTAAACTGGCATAGAAAGTGACTTTCAGTAGACCAAAATACATCAAAACTGGGAAGAAATCATGCAGAGGGATAGCCTGTGCATAGGACAAGCCTAGGTATCTCTCAAATCCCAAGTCAAACATCAAAATCAATCAAACCTGATAAAATTGGAAAATCAGGCACTTCAGACCAAGAAACTGTAAATTCTTGACTTTTTTGAGTCCAAATACAAAAGTGTCTGGCAAGTAGTCTTAAAATAGCCTAGTGAACAAGCTGATTAAGTTTCATCCAATTTGGGCTCCAAACAACGATCGCGATTGGTGTACCTCAGTGCCAGATTTTGACCAGACTTTACCCACACATACACCTAGGTTATATAAGATACCTAGAGTTTTCAAAATTCAAAAAAGTGACCAAAATAGCCAAAAATAGCAGACAGTCAGAAAACCACTGCAGTAGACCAAGATCTGGTGAAAACTTGAATTTTTCTTGTCCAAATTCAAAAAGATTTGGGGCGTAGACTGTACACATCATTGTCTACCATATCCACAAGTTTCACTTGAAAAGGAGCTGGTACTACGATCGCGATCGGTGTACCATAGTGACATTTTGAGTGGAGACTTGGTGAGTAGGTAGCTGATAACTAGACAAACAACTTTCTCAAAAGAACCAGGGTCAAAAAACCAAAAGACAGTTGTCAAATAGGGCAAACAACGATCACTGATCCTTCATACCAAAATTTTGAGAAAATTCAAGTTTTTGTGATCCAAATGCAAAGTGGGTTTGGGAATAGACTAATCATACCCATGTCTATCAACTCCTAAAATTTCATGCAAAAAGGAGCTGGAACTATGATCGCGATCAGTGTACCTCAGTGACATTTTGGATTGAAAATTTATGAGTAGGTAGTTGACATGTAGTGCAACATATTTTCCAAAAGGAGCAAGGTCAAAAAAGCAAAAGAAACTGGTCAAAAGTCCCAGTTACACAATCAGGCCAATAACCACAAAACCACCTGGGATTTGGGTTTTCATTGGTCAAACATCTCCAAATTCAAAAATACAAAGACATTTGGTATCAAGACATCAAGGGCTAGCTACTGTGCAAAAATCTTCCAAATTTGTGGCATGGGGTCAACGATCGTGATCAGTGTACCTCTACATAGTGGGGGTATCTGACTTTATAAGTTTGTAGACCTACTTGAGTACATCGCAAATCTCACGTTTGAGTGAAAAATACCCTCTGGAAGCCAAGATACAAGCACAAAATCTCTTTGTGTCCTAATCCTAAAACTGTTTTGAGTGCTGTTTCAAGTGCAGTTCACTAAAAGTGCTCTAACTTTTGATAGGCAACTCCAAATTGAGTCAGGTATAGCTAGGAAGAAAGCTTGCGGGCAATAGCACACACCTAGAGCTGAATTTTTCTAGGTTTCCTAATTCCAAACTTTTAGGGTACCCAGAACCAATTTCCAGAGACCAAAAAAGTCACAAATTCCTGACTTTTTAGAGACTTGACCAAGGGCAAAAAGGGATTGTGTGCACTAAGCCAAGGTGTTATTATCAAGGACCATCTTGAGAGTATTGAGTGAGGCTTAATCATGACAACTCATCCATCATTAGGGTTTTCCACTCAACTCAGAGCTATGACACCTACACAAACAGCCATAAATACTGCAACACCTATAACAAGAGGGTTGAGACAAGACCATGAGGCTTATCAATCATATCAAGCCAAACCTCGAGGCATGGCTCATGGATATTTTTCAAGTGATCATGTAGCTCACTGGAAGGCAAAACAATCAACTAAAATGCGGGAGTTTGGAAGAGCAAAAGTGGAAATTGCTGGAGACTTAGAGGAGAAGCATCCTCTAATCAACAAACCCAACGTGAGGTTCATCAAAACCAATGAAGCCACGAGAGTTATAACGGATTACACTTATGATGGCCTTTATAGGTTATCTATTGGGGATCAAAACAACTTCTATAGATGTTTAAATTCCATCATTGAAGAGTTGACATACTACAAGAACCTCTATGCCTTCACATACACAAATGACCAGGGAGTGAAAGTTTTAATGGTAGATAAGTATGGACGAGAGTACAAACTTATCAGCCCAATTGAGCTAAAAAGATATACATACGTGGGTACTCCAATCTCTGCTTACTACTTTCAACCGAGTGTAAGCGTACCAGGGTTTTTTGAGACTGATTTGCGAGAAGCTAACATTGAAACTATGGGATCAAATGGACCTCAAACATCCAAAATAGCTATTCACGGGAGTGTAGCTCCTACCTCATTGAGTGGAACCAAGAGACCACCAATTAGACTTACAAATCCATCAAAATTTCCAAAACATGTCTCGAAGGGGATTCCACCAGGATTTTCTCCAAGACAAGAAGAAGGAAAGAGGGATGTCTTTGTGAGAGACCCCAACACGCTAAGATACATGGTTGAACCAGAACCAATGAGACCATATCAATTGGCCAAATGTGTCAAGAAGAAGTATGATGGATTAAGGGATCCATACGTACACGCATCCTTGTTCAAACAAGTGTTAAGAGCCGAACAAGTATTTTATTTTCATACACAGTATGAGGGATTTGGATTAACCTTGGAAGGGATAGCATTGAATTGGTTCCAACCGTTGGAAAAAAATGCCTTCTCAAACGTTGAACAACTGTTGCAAGAATTTTTTGTGGAGTTCTCTAAAAGGGGAATCAAGCTTAACACGGTGCCCCAAATCTATGCATTCAAGCAAAAAGAAGATGAGAGAGTGAAGGAAGCATCGCTACGCTTCAAACAATATATAAAGAGATGTCCGGAACGAGAGTTACCACAGGATGAAAGATTATCAATTCTCTTCATAGAGGGTTTGAAAAATGAAACTCTCAAGAAAGGTTTGCACTTAAAAGGATGTACTTCCTTTGAACAAGTCATGAGAGAAGCTCTATACCTAGTTGAAAATTGTAAAGCCTATGGCGAGGAAATTGGTGATACAGAGATCACTATGGATAATGCTCCTTTAGCATCTAGTGAAACCAATGTGGTTATGTCTCAATTAATGACCAACGTAGATGAGCTAGCAGTGCAAGTAGCTTAATGAATAAAATGGTGTGCCATTGAGCAAAAATGGACCAATCATGAGATGAGTGAGTGCTACTATAATCAAACCTACACGAGGGGGATACTCTTTGGACATCAAATAGAAAAACAAATGCCATTACCAAATCATCCATTATTTCAAAATAGGGTTGTATCAAGGGATTTACAAAGAGCTGAGGTATCACAGCCTAGGCTAGGGAAAGAACCTATGAGAAAACTCTATTCATTGAATGAGGACACTCTGATGTTCATAGCCAATCAAGAGCGTAGACCAAAGACCGTTCTGGCTAAGCAAGAATACCCATCAATTGTGCCACCAGTGACTCAATAAGATGGACCACGCTACAAGTGTGGAGGTAATCATTGGGCCAAGAATTGTTCTCGTGTAGAGATAATTGGATATTGTTTGGAGTGTGCCATTACACACGTTGTTCCTAATTGTCCAAAACACCCAAACAAACAGGGGAAAACAACAATGAATGTTGTGGGAGTGTTACCTTCTCCAAGTATATCAGAGGCAGAACCCAAAATTCCTGTGAAGGTAGTGACTAGAGCCCAAGCAAAAGAAAATGCTGAGGACCAAGCTAATGAGGAAAAAGATGAACAACCCAAACAAGGAGAAACAACTAGTGTGTCAGTAAGGACTGGGAGAAAATCTTGGAAAGCCAAAAGAGACAGAATTAAAGCAAAAATAATTACAAATCAAACTGCACTATAAACAGAATTACAAGAGACAAAGGAGTAGTTAAAACAAGAATGGGAAAAAAAACCAGTTGTGAGCCATAAGAAACCAAGGAAGGCGTCTTCCGAAGGATCTATGTTGGTAGACAAAGTCCTAGAGCCATTAGATGCTGCACTGAAAGCATATGAGGCTAGATTGAAACCCAACCAAACCCTAGAGCAATGAGGGATGAAATATCCTCATGCTGAGGTAGAGACCGAGAGGTTGAAAATGTGTAAGGAATTGGTAAAAACTGCACATGCAATGATTGACCCTGAAGCACCAATTCCACCTCCAGAAACAAAACCAAAAAGTGTTGGATTTGAAATGCCTAAGGCAAAGGTTGTTGAAACATTAACTCAAAGAAACATTGAGCTAGAATCACAAAAGGATGTAACAAAAGACTGCAACACAAGAAACCAACAACCTAGAAATTCAACTAGATGATCAAGTAGTGGCCAACACCACTAATGATGCAAGGTCAAGATCACAATTTATGGCACCTATCCCAAAGATAGATGAGCCATGGCCAAATGAATTGTGGGAAGCAATTAGAAGTGTAAAAGACGGAAGTGCGACTTTCCAATTTGCACCCATAACTTAGGTCGATACAGGGCATGAAGTCTATCAGGGAGACATTCAATCTCTAAATGGAGATGCAGGGACGGAAGCTTCAATTGAAAGCAAACCAAAGTCCTTGAAGACCTTACCCTGATACATAGGAGAACATGAGGCAGACTTAGAGACTAGAGTGGTGCCATCTCAGAGGAAATCCATATCCAAGATGATGGATACAAAGAGTATGCAAGAGCTGATGTCAGCTCCAATACAGTGCACCATTACTCTATCTGAACTACTAAAGATTAGACCACATGTATGGGATGAAGTAGGCAACAATTTGGGGAAGATGGGATTAAAGATACCTCTTCAAGATCTACCCTCAAATGAACAATCAAACAAAATTCAACAAGAAAGTGCGAACGCTAAACCTGTGCCAATAAACAAGGTGGGGGAATATTGCAAAGGAGAAGAAGGTGTTAGGAAATAAGACGTAGCTAAATAGATAATTGAGTAGATTACTTAATGGAGAGAGACAGATTTATATACACGAGATTATAGAGTAGAGAGAGAGAGAGAGAGTACACACGATATACGTGGTTCACCCAATGTGGGCTACGTCCACGGGAAAGCAGCCACTCAATGGCTTTAGTACTTCAAAACAAGAAGTAGTTTACAAAGGGATTATACCCTTAATGGAGCTCCCGCTTTGCTTCATTCTCACCACCTCACACTCACCTTGTTGCATCAACTTCACACTATGAAATGTGTGTAGAAATGGCCTCCTTTTATAGGCCAAAAGGGCTGCCCTCTCTTATGAGAGATAGCCATGTGTAGCCGCCCTTGTGCTAATAAGTCCAAATCGGACCCTCCAATTAGCCCATGTGTGGCCGCCCTTGAGAAGACAAGTCCGCTTTTGAATTCGGCCACCGGCCATTGACTTCCAACCACCGGCCATCGGCCATTGACTACCGGCCACCGGCCAACCAACCGGTTGTTTTCCGACCACTTTTCAGCCGCCGTCCGGCCATAATATTCCGGCGAAAAAAGAATATTTCCCCTGATTCTTGTCCGTAAAAATTTTGGTTTCCGGTGAGTGATTTTCCTTCACGCACGATGGCTTCTCCTCATAATGGGGGCCTTACAAATGTGCGCTTTTACCATAGAAAATTACAAGGGTAAATCAGGCTCCATACTTAACAGAAGAAAACACCACCTTACTTGTGGAATACAAAGGATTTAAAACATTGGCTATACTTGATAGTGGGGCTAGAGTAGCCATAGCCACAAAAGACATTTGGGAAAAATGGGGTAGACCAGCGCTTAGGAAAACTAGAATGAAGCTGCAACTTGCAGATGGATACACGGAAAAACCTTTGGGTATCTTAGAGCAAATTATTGTGACTTCTTGTGGAATTGAATATGAACATACATTTGCAATAGTAGATTTTGGAAAAGAGAACAATTTTGATATCATTTTAGGAAGACCTTTCATGCATCAACTTAAGATGGTTCAAGACTATATCTACTTGAGACATAAAAAGATCACCACAAAAATAAGCATAAAAGACCATAGCTATAGAGATGTGAATAGAGCTCCTTTAGAAGAAATTGACTCTACTATAGTCAATGGGAAAGAGATACCTACGTGGCTACAAACCAAACAAGAACTTTGGATGTGTGGTGCTTCGAAGTGTGGAAGCTCAGTGAAGGAGGATTGCATCCTAGAAAGATCAATGGACGATGAAGCTTACGTACCAGAACCATGTCCAGAGGAGTTATTTGAACCCTTTGGATGGGATCAAATACTGGTGACTCTTGATGTGTGTGTGAATGAAGTGACCTTGACTAAATTCTGTGATGAGGAAGGCTATGATATAACTCCCTTATTTACAATAAGGGTGTTGAAGGAAGCTAATGAAGTTTGTGAGTGTGAAAGCAGAAAAAGTGAGACAGATAGCTACGTCATGGAGCATGATGCCAAAGTGCACATGAAGAAAGCAGAGCAACAATGAGAATATGTCATCCTTGACATACCGAAAGAATCGACAAAAGCTATTTCAAAGAAGCAGACTCCAGAAAAAGTACAAATGAAAGCAAATGAAGGAGAAAAGTTCCACGTTCAACGACAAATCTTCATCAAGCGCAAGATCAAGACAAGAACAGGGACAGAGAAGAAGATCGACTGTCTCCTACGGCGATCAAATTCAGCATAAGCGGAGAAACAGGACTCAAAATCACATGTTTAGCTGTGATAGATCCAAAAGCGAAAAAAAATATAATGACTTATGGAACGTGGCTCATGATGGGAAAGCCGCCAATCACTGAGCTAGAGGAGATAGTATACACAAGTCCAAAAATACCGACTCCTAGCTTTGGCATGGCAGAAGCTGTACTCAAGTTGAGTACCGGAGAGTATAAAGATACTTTCCACATAATCAACCCCCATCATATCAAAGAGAGTCTGGTCTTGACAAAAAGCTGGAGGAACATCTTCTTTCGACAACAATCAAAAGCTTCAACAACAACAAGGGTAAGACTCCATGAAGCTTCTCAAATCCATGCAGAAAAGAAATCACCAACCATCGTGGAAAAAGGTAAACATTGAAGTATATCAACCTCGCCAGACGACTTTACCTTCATTGAGCTTCCATCAAATTTCCCACGAAGCCTCTACATCAAGAGCCACACCATCAACAATGCAATGGAAACCAAAGCAAAAAGTCTATCAACCAAAGTTTCTATCACAAAAAGCATCCAGAAGAAGTCGAAGAATGTCAACCAAGTGTTGGTATCCAAAGAGCACATCCAAGTCAAAGACCCAGTTTGGATACATGAAACACGGGTTCAACCACAACAACAAAAGGTGACAGAGTGGATAGCATCAAATGAGTCAATCACTGCTCAAGGCTACTTCCAAGGAAACACTAATGTTTGGGCCAAAAAGCCTAAAGTAACAGCTTGGACCTACCCACCTCAACCAACGAGTTCTACAAGGAACAAGACGCGCTATCAACGGAATACAAAATACTCAGGCAAGCGAAAGAACACCAACAAAAGGCAAACAAAAAGACCTTCCAAGCGCGCAACACGAAAAGTTTGGGTACCGAAATCAGACTTCAACGAAGATACCCAACACAAACAGGTGAACATCGGATGATTCCAGTGAAGCTACTTGAAGCACAAGGAGTTTATGAAGGACACTCCAATATGGTTACCAAAAATTGTAGCTCAATCAGGAACAACGAAGAGAAATCAAGCAGCACAAGCTTCTACCCCAAAGCAAGCAATGACAACCAAAAGCCAACGTAAGCCAATTACAACTAAGGCTGCTGCAACTTTACAGATGGATACCTTGTCATCAATTACAAAAGCAAGGCTTTTACAACGGAAATCATCAGGTTTGGATACCAAAGCCTAGTGTCCATCAAATTATAGAAGAAGATAAAATGCCAAAGACGGTCACACAAGGACCAAAAACAAGATGGGTTCCAAAATTGCTAGTGGAAACTTAATCATAGAGAACCCACACATCTCGACAATTGCTTCTCATGGAAATTAATGCAAAGGCTACATCAAGCCCTATCAGAGCTGAAGGACTTGTTTTAAAAAGAAGCATCAACATACAACAAGCAAGTCAAGAGGAGCAAAAATATGCCAACCTACTCGACAAAATGGTGGCATCCAAAGACCAACACAATGATAGAGGCCTTAATCTCAAAAACTTATGGCATTGGGTTTC